>NC_088984.1:16917714-17537941 GCF_963932015.1 Anas acuta
ACCTCACTGGAATTCACGTTCTTTGCAACTCACGTGGCCTGCTTCCAGCCACCTGTCACGGGACAATATTCCACAACTAGCAGCAGAACCGTATTTGACAGATCGAATTATGACAACGAATGGATAATTAGCAATTTTCAGCTTTATATTATATCCTGTGTTAACATAGCAATATTAACAGGGTTGCCTGGACTTTGCAAAAAGGCAATTTTAATGTTATTGAGAGGATATCAAATTCACATGTGTAATACTGGCAATTTTTTTTTTTTATCTAACTTAAGTAGGATCTTACGTTTCAGTGTTCTTAACCAAAAGAGCAGCACATGTTCTTCTGTAGCAACAAGAAGTTCCTACAAAGTTACATAATTTAAATTTTTAGGTTAAAACAGTTTAGTTACTTATTTTTACCAACAGCTTAAATTACATTTTTTAATGATAATATTTCAAGATGTGACAAAAAATTTAAAAAAGGGTTTTCATACCAGCTATGTACCAATCTGGATTCTTTGGTTTAACACCTGCAAAAATACATAAATAAATTAAAACACATCAGATTAAGAATGAGAAGCGATACTGCACTGAAATTACTTTCCCCACATGGTGAGAATTTAATCAAAATGATGAAGAATGTTGCTATTCATGTCCAGGGACAAAAAAAGAAAAAAAAATTGCCACACCTAGCAATCTTAACATTTTTAGCAACTTTTATACATCAGGACTTTGGTTAACTCCTGCTAATTAAATACTAATCATTGCTACCCATTTTTAACCTGCCTGCACAGATAAGTCTTTGTAACTGGCCAACAAACCCTAATGGTTGCATGCAGCTTTGCCATGATTTCATGCAGAAGACCAATAGGGAGATTTGGACAAAAAACAGTCTTTTAGATATTTTTTCTTGTCTCCTCTGAATTACAAGTCAACGGTGTAATATACAACGTATGTTAATTAAAATTTCACCTTTTGGTATTTTGCATATCCATTCACGTTTTTCATTGCAGTGAGCAGGAAAGACTGTTTTATTTACTTTGAACACACCACAGTTTCTTGAATCATCTTCAACATATTTGCTCTCCAAAAATGAAGACACAACCTGCAAACAGCACAGACATTATTTTTAAAGGAAAATTCAAGATAAAGCATTTCAAAATTATTATAATGGAAAAAAAGGAAGGATATGGAGATGTGCTTCATAAAGAAGTAACTTCCAGACTAGGGAACTAGAGGATTACCTAAATTATGGTGGTATAATATTAAAAATGGGATCCATACTAATTTTCTTGCAATGTCCTGTTCAATTTCCTATCTTAAATCAGACTCCACCTTTGTAAAAGAAATTGCATAGCTATGAAACCTAATAGTTTTTTGACATGGCACTGGAACAGTATCCCCAGGGAAGTGGTCATGGCCCCAAGCTTGCCCAGAAGCATTTGGACAACATTCAGTTTCATTTTGGGTGGTGCTGTGTAGAACCAGGAGTTGGACTCAATGATCCTTGTGGGTCCCTTCCAACTCGGGATATTCTAGGATTCTATGATTAGCAGTGGTTGTCCAAGCCCAACAGCCTTTGCTTTGGTTCAGCACCTTACACGACTGAACTTTGCACTCATATTCTGCAATTACTTAAGTAGTGACGGCAGAGCTGGCACCGTTCCTTACGGCTGAAAACTAATTACAGTTCAAAAACTGACCCTTCTGTGTACTCCAAAATCCACATGCTTGTTCAGAAATCTTTTACAATGCAGTGTGACATATCCTGGGCTAACCACAACATGCTTTGCAGGAAAGCACACATCCACAAAACTTTATAATTCTACTAAATTCCTTTTGCAGTTGTACAACCCGTTTGCACAGGCTGTTTTAATAGTAGTATAATGTTAATCCTACTGTAACAATTATTTTAAATTTAGTATGTGGTTGTGAAAAAAGCAGAACTTTCCTGGCCAACATTTGTCAGTTCACACGGCTTATTTTGGGGAACTGATGCACAGATACTACTTGAGAGGTTTCTGAAATATATAGTATACATGTATTTACAGGTGTTCTGTCAGACCACTGCCACGTCCCTCCAGAAAGTGGGTTTCTTTTATTAAATCCAATCCAGAATTGTCTTTCTTCTGTCCTGTGATGGGAGCAGAAAAATACTTCTTACACGCTTTTTCCTTAGCTATTTCACAGATTATTTTTTAATTAGTGCAAATACTCATTCATTTCTTTATCTCAACATATCATACTCTATTACATGTATTTATATTTTAGTATCTAGTTTTGTTTCTAAAATGTCAGGTTGTATTTTAAAGAAGAAAATGTTTAAAGTGGGATCAAATTGCAGAACCTTCAGTTCTACAGTGAATGTTGCTCACAAGACACTTTGACATTAATAGTCATTTGACACGTACTACAAAGATCACCTTCAAAAACAATCACGTTACGGTGTTGGTATTACACTTCTTTTCACCCATTTCTAAATTCATGAGTCAAGAGTAGAGACTTCCTTAGATACTATTAAAGAGCACGGAAGGCCTTAAATCACACATTATTTTTACAGATTAATACATTTAAAATAAATCTTCTTGATGTTAATAAAGTGTACTTACCTATCAAAAATTGTATATAACAAATTGTTTAGAAACGTCTCTTCATAGATATGGGAAAAACTAGCAAGATGTGCTCCAAAATCTTGGCATAATGTTTCTGCTTCATCCCATGTTCTTTTCATCAGAACTTTTTCACTGTGAAATATCTGCAATAAAATAAACACTGTCATAAATGCAGTTGATTTTGGAGAGCAAGTTGTTTCAGAAGCCCATAAAAATCAAATATTATTTGCAGTTTTTCCTATAATAAAGTCTTACACATTTCTAACATAGTTCCAATTGAAGTCTTAAAGACTGTTACTCACTTTAAAATGCAGTGAAGGATGGTAACAGTTAGGTAGAAGAAATGTTTTATCTAAATATTTTTGGAACAGTTTATTCCTACACTGATGCAGAATCTGAGAAACTGAATTCAAGTTTGCCACTTACCTTGTAGCAGTTGAATAGGTTGGCTTCAGACTCCCATCCAAAGTAGCAGGAACTCAGATGTCTTTGAAAAGTAAGTTCAGGTTCTTCATAGGAATTGATTTTTTGCTTGCACAATGACATTGCTTTGAAGTTCCTACAGCTTTTTACCTCCCAATAACCAACAGGGTTCTCTCCGCGCATTGCCACGCATCCTCCAGAATGACCTAAAGCACAGAAGTAAGCATCGAGTGCTGGAATAAAGCACTGGAATTTTGTGAATTTTTGGTGAAATGTCTGTTTTATTGGCATCCGGTTCTATATAAAACCTTGATGGGATTACAAAGATAGCAAGTTCTCTGGTCAGTGACCAGGTTGTAAGCCTGTCTTGGCTGACTTGAGCTTGCAAAATGAACAAAGGATTCCTTTCACAAAATGCAGGTGATAAAATGTGACTTAAAATAGTACTTTAACAAACTGCAGTAGTAAAGCAATAAATGTAGAGTCAAAAACTTGGAAGAAATTAGTGAAATGGCATGTATTTATTTTCATGTCTCCTTCTCAGGTACATTTAAGAGGTTTATGCTTCAAAAGATGAAGAACTTAAATTCTAGTCATCTAAAGAGTCAAAAGCTTGGCAACAACATTGGTGGTCATATTTGAATGTTCAAATGTTCTGTACATTAACCTGCTATTTAATTTTTTCATTTCTATTTTCCTGTAATGTTTTCCTTTGTATTACTATAAAGCAAAAAAAAAAAAAAAAAAATCAAACAAGCAAACTAAGTATCAGCAAACTGAAGAGGAAGAAGAAAAAAAAACCTCCACACAGTGTCCTTATTGTCAGAAATGTACGTAAGACAATCGATACTCTCTTCTTCATATAAAATGCCAAAATGGCAAACCATGTGTAGTGAGTTTTTTGCTCCCCACAAGTAATTTTTGTTTTGTTTTGTTTTTTGGTTTTGTTTTTAAATCAGTGCATTACTCACGTGGCTGATGCTTGTTCCAGTTTGCGTAGCTCACAGAGTGATTCTTCCCATCTGTTGTTAGCCAGAAGTATTCTCCTGTGTTATTAAGGTCTTGCAGACCTATCCAAAAATAAGTTCTCTCAGATTTTACCATGCTACGGATCATGCTGGTGATAAAAGCTTGTTCAAACCTTAACAAAATGATCAGGACAAAAAGCTTGTTAGAATATAGGTCAATTGGTGTTGTGGCAAGTAGGCATCATGAAAAAATGTAATCACCCAAGAATAGAAAAATATCTAAAATGTATTTAATTTTCTTTACAGAATTCTGTGGTAAATTTCACACAAAACTCTGTAGTATAAAGCAAGCATATTTTTTCCTCCTTCTTCTTCCTTTTTATTTTTTGCTCTCCAGCATTTGTGCACATTCAAGGAACCATACATTGAAATCTCTCAATGCTTATGCTACAAAATGTTAAAACAGAATACATTCATGATGAACAGATAAAAGTAAGGAAGTCTTTAAAGTAGAAAAGATAGTAGGGTCACAAAAAGATACAGAATAAAGAAAAGCAAAAGCTTTAGCACAGAAGTATCTTATTAGAACTGGACACACAAAATGGCACTAAAAATCAGAGCTGAAGGATTCAAAGCACCAGCTGTTCCAAGCTGTTTTGACTGCAGAAGCAATTAGTTTTTCCTTCTGAAATTTATTCATTTAGAAACTTAGATGAGACATTTAGATCTTTTTCAAGCAATAATGGTTGCATACAGCAACCCCTTGTCACTTCAATGTAATTTATTCAGATATAATTGGTATAGCATTATACAAAAATGTTTTAGTTTATAAGCACATTTAATCAGCTTATGAAAATATACATGTTAAAGTTCTCAGCTTGATAAAGACTTATAAAACTTCTCTATTTTTTTCCTCCAGATTGTGAAAAGAACTGCTAAATACCGTAAGAATGATGTTAATGTAAAAATCTGAATGTATCTGTAACACTGAGTGACTGAGAACTTCTTTATTTATTTTTTATTTCCTTTGCATGTTCTCTTTTTACATCAACTCGTTCTATCCAATATAATTTTGATGAATGTTTCAGGATCAACACACTGAGCAGTTTTTATATTTGTCACATCAGAGCAACAAAGCTATGCAGTAATTAAAATTTAAGCTAACCTAGCTTCCTTTGTTGCTCCAACATTGGAACTGGAAACTAACGTAATAAACAGTGATGGCTACACCCAGCAAAAATAAAATAAAAACAAGTAAAGAGAAAAACATAGAACACATGCTTCCAGTGATGTGCAGCATGCCCTTAGCTCCCTTTCAAGTTTGAGTTGTAAACACTCAGCTGCCCAGAATTTTTCCTTTATTCTCTTAGTAAGAATTATTGCTGCATTGCAGTATACCATCGTATTTATTTTGCACAATCCTGAAATCACCTAGCAGGCCAAATTTCCATTAATTTAAAACCTTATGTTGGGTAGCCCATGTTTTCCTGAAGTTTCTAGCTATCGCACATCTGATTATGAGTGGTCACAGTGCTTCCCCAGAGTCCTAAAGGGATGGAAGATTTTCTCTTTAAGGCTTTTTTGTTTGTTTTTGTTGTTACTGTTGTGATTTTTTTAAAAAACAAATATGTGTAGATTAAAGCATGCATAATATATATCTATTTGAAATAGCAGTATGTCAAACTAATTGGAATCCAACATATAGGGTAAGTCATAAACAGACCAGAGAAAATCCAAGCATCTGGACATCTGAGGAGAAGAAGGCTTTGCTGAGGCTGGAATATAGGTAGATAGAAAAAAAAGGAAGACAGAGGTCAGATGCTCTTCGAACATATACGCTCTCCCCTGGGTTTGCTGAGGATTCATGTAAAATGTAAAACTAAATAAAAACATTTATAAAACAGTAATTGATTTGGATTAAAATCTTAAAGATTTTGATCACAAAAGTTAAACGCACTGTCATTTTTCAGTATAGCTTCCAAGTACACTGATAAAATTTCTTAAAGATGTTACATACCTTTGTATAAAGTGCTTTGTTTAGATTCCTGCATGCTAACGTGTGCACATTGCTATACATCTAAAGTAGACTAACAACTGCTTTTTACTAAAATTATTTTCAATTAAAAAATAAAGCAGAACAAACATTTATTCTCACCAATGTTAGTAATTATGCTCAACTCTCACACAAACAATATTTCATAATAGTAGTATCTTTTGCCATGCAATGCTTTCTGAAGTTAGAATAGCTCTTGTTAGAAGCATCTTCACACTGTCTGATAGGATTAACTACCTGTTTGTTACTGATACAAGTGCAGATGGGCAGAAATAACCACTGGAAGCATGTTCAAAACTTCGAGGGGTACTGTCGATTTTGTAACAATATCCACCATGTCTTTCCCATCCCTTTAAAGAAATGAACATTGTTTTATAGATTATTATATTGCTGTTAAAAACTTGATCCCCTTTTGTTGTTTCTGTCTTCGTCACTTGTGACCCTACAGCCCTCTTCCTTTCCACTGTGGCTCCAGAACACTTACCCTCAAAAGGTCACTGAAAAGGTGGGTGAACTTAATGAAATAAAATTGAAATCCTTAAACTGTGCAAAAACTGGCTAAATACACACAGGCGGCAACATCTTTCATGGGCAGGACGAAGATATGGGCAACTTAAAGGCACTCCCTCCACACACTACTTCTGTTTGCATTTTATACTTTGAACATTGATTTACTGACTTAGTCTGGGGGTGTATGCCAAGCTTTTTGGCACGAAGCATGTAGTAGCACTCTGGTTTATAGCTGTGGTAGCTCATTCCTGATATTGAATATCTGAAGTGCAAGGTAAACATTGCCCTGTTAAATTCAGTTAAGTTGCTTTAAAAAAAAAAAAAAAAAAAAGCATTACCTATGCCCTTTGTCTTCAAGTGTAAATTGAAATATGTATGTAAACTCTGGGATTTGGGGGTGGAAGAGGTTTAAACTATTGACTAAAAAGCTCCTCTATACCATTCCTGGCAACTACAGAAAAAGCTTTTTAAAAAAAATAGCTATGGTGACACAAGGCCTCCTCCTTCACACAGCATGCTCAAGTGCGTTTCTTCCTTGTTCAACTCTTGGCATGTTTAGTCACTCAACAAATTTCCCCTTCTCATTACCACTTCTCTGTCCTTTTTGGCAGGGTAGAGAGGTCAGAAATCGAATTAACTGTGGGAGAGGCTGTCATACAAACAGTCAGAGCAACAAATCACCCAGCCTGGCCCACAGCCACCCAAGCGCTCCGTGGGAGGGCAGGTGAGAAACAGCAAAGCTCTGGTTCCCTTCAGCTGGAGTCCTCCAGTGATCAAGTGAATTGCATGAAATTAAGTAAACACAATCATTCTAACCTCTTGGAAATTTTAATTGGGAACAAATGGCACCTCATAACCTTCCTCTGAAAGCTTTCTTGGTGCCTTAAGTCTGGAGGAAAGAAATTTGACACTAATCTTTATTAAAAATAATAATAACTGTGGAGTAACTAGATGATGGTAAGTTTGCATTGAGGGCAAACACGGGTAGAGAAATTCCAAACTTTAAAGGCTGAGTAATCAGTCAACCAAATGGCATTCAGTGCAGATAAATATGATGTGATGTATTATGGGGACCTCTCCTGTCCCCACCGAATCATTTCATTTGTGCCGTTAGGAACACCTACCTTGCTCCTACCAGACAGGAATGAGATTTGGGGGTTACCTTCCATGGAAACACCAGCTTTGTCAGTAAGTCAGATCAAACATTAAGAATTAGAATGGGGGCGAGAACAGAGAAAGCAATTATGTCCTTTAAAAATCTTTTTTTTTTTTTTCTCATTTTTTTGAGTTGCAGCCCCCAATCTCAAAAAACGATGTTAGAAAAGAAGGGCAACAAGGATGACCAAACATATGTAATTGCTTCCACATAAATAATAACCAAGTAGGTTGGGTCTCTTCAGTCTGGAGAAGCGATGCCTTAAGGAAGGTACTGCACACATCTACAAAACCAGGAGTGCCATGGAGGCAGGTGTGACTACCCCAGCAGGAGACTTTGGGGATAACAAATGACGCTGAGCAAGCAGGAGGTGGATTCAACATGGAAGATAGCGTTTTTCCACACAAAGGGTAGCAGATTTATAGATATCAGTAAGTAATGTAAACTCAAAGAATTAGAATGAGTTCAAGAGAAAATTGGACAAGCACTTGGAGGGGAAATCCAGTGTGAGCTCTTAGATACACAAATCATAAAAGGCTCTGGAAATACCCTGAATGGTCGGAGGTCAAGGGAAATTGGGGGATGTGTTACCCACATTTGCCCTTTTCTGCTCTTCCCCAGACATTGCTTGTGGCCACTGCTGGGAAGCAGAGCATGACCTGGATGGACCCTTATTCTGAGCAGTTGTCCATCTCTTTATGAGTTTTTTTAGCTTTAATAGCAATTCTCTTCTCAAAAGTGCAGTTCTCTCCTGCTACAACATCCACGCAGACAAATGCTTGATTTAGTACTATACTGTTATCTTTTAAGGCACTAATTGAAGTGTAGAAGACTGAAGAAAGTTACCAGTACCAATATTGTCAGTTCTGTACACAGAAACTCCCAACTCAATTATCAAACAGCTGACAACTCCACCGCCTGTTTCAAAAGCTGATTTAAAGAAAATGTCTAAAGCTGTTATTTCAGTTTTGGGGAAAACCGCATAGAGAATGTGACCTTTGCAATATAATGTTTATTGTCACTAATAGCCTGCCAACTAGGAAAAAAGAAGAGTTGACCTGCTAAGGGAAAAAACTTCTTAACACTTCTTGTGTTTTCAAAAGACAGAAGTGTAGGTTTCTGCCATAACTTGATATTGCAAAAACTTCACTCAGCAGAACCACAGAGAATTTTAAGGACTAGTTCATCCAATTCACAAGCCATAAAATTAACATGAGATAAAAGCTCAGTAATAACAGATAAGACTATAAAGCTTTGTAAAAATAAATAATTATGCCCAAGGCCAAAGCTCCCTGAGTCTATCAACCATCACACATGAATGACAGTAACAGGTTAACGAAGCAAAAGATCAAATGTGAGAAACACCAATAGGTACTCTATACATTTAGGGTAGATTAGCAACAGAAAAAAAAAAAAAGAAAAAAGTGTAACTGTACGAAATAAAGAGCTAGCCCTAGAAAACTAGGTTGACAAGTAACAAAAATATATATATTGAATATTAAAAGAGTATTGTTAAGACAAAATGTCTGAAATAAAAGGCAGCTTTCAGTAAGCTTAGAACTGATTTACCTTGATTAAATAAATATGACTCTTTCGTGTCAGAAAGAAAAGAATCTGTAGAAATCAACAGTCTGTAAGAGCATTCACTATGTACATGTATTTCTAGAGGGTATGAAACATTAACAAGCAGAAATTTATCCTGAACAGGAAGCTTGCCAGAGCATACCAAACTACTTAAAACCAATGACTCTTAAATCTCAGTCCTGTGCGGTACCCAAAGTTCAAGTGCTGTCAGCTCCTAACTACAACTGGAAGTCCTGATGCTCAGCACATTTTTTCACATGGTCAGGACTTTAACAAACTTTTCTTAACACTTTTAACACATGGCATTCTTGAGTGATAAAATACATTGGTCCAAATGAATCAATCATCCTAAACTTTTGGTAATTTTAACCTGGAACAAAGCAGTAATGATATGACCAGAATGCTATACATCTGGGGAAAAACAGCATCCGGCTCCGGACAGTTTAGCTTCCACTTTCTTACAATTTAACTGAATTATGAAAAGAGGCAAAAAAAAATGAAAAAAAAAAAAAAAAAAAAAAGGGAAGAAAATGACCTAAAGATAGAAAAAGGAGAAGAGGTTCACAGAACTTCTCCAGAGTTTTGAATGACAATATTTTAAGAACATAAATTCCACAAGTTTGTTGTTTACACTGTTGTATACATAGGGAAAGGAAGCAATGGCAAATAAAATCATACTTTAAAGAGTTACCTATTACTAGCAAAATGTCAAGCCTAAAAGCCTGAAAACATATTGTAATGTCCTATTAGGTAGCTAGCTGTGCTCCTTCCCGTTTTTGCTTGAAAGTAAAAGGAATGCTAATGTATGAGTGGAAGAGTTCATTCTCCGTGTCAATGAAACCGATTGTTTTTCACCCTGACATTCCTTTTAAATGTATGAAAACCATGTGTGGGATGAGGCATCATATAACAGCCATTATTTGCACAGATGGTGTACAAAAGGGTTTTCACTTTTGATCTAGAAAGAAATAGGAACTTGGGTCACAACTGCTGACAATGCAACGAACCATGAGAGGCATTTGGAGAAAGCTTTTAATCTTACCTTACATTTTAGTTTACATATTTTTAAGGCAAACAATGAGATTTTTCCTAGCAAAACATGCATGTCTTCAGTATGAAAAACGAAAATTATCTATCTACTCACTGACATCCGTATACTCTACACCTCTATTTATAATTCTGTTTTATCAGTAAGGTTCTGAAACAAACAAACAAAAAAAAAAAAATAACTCCCTTACCTCTGGACAACTTGATTCCATCTCAGAAGAAACATTATTAAATTCCCCTGCTTTTTTGCAAACATAGAAAGATCCGTCTTCACATTTTTTAACTTTCCAATGTCCCTCCTGAGGGGGAGGAAAAAAAAGTATGTTCTCTACATACCCATTCTCATACATATGTAATACACAGATGTTAGATTATACAACTTCTCTTCCTATTTTAACTTTTTAATAGCAACAAGCAACTGAATATTTTTTCTCACTCTATTTCTTTATTTACCTTTAGATAGATCACTTACTTCTACCAACACTGATCTGAAAAGTCCTGTTGACAATCACACAAAGGAGTTTGTCTCTTTGAATCACTCCTTGGGATGTAATACATTTTAATTAACTAAAACTATAGGCATGCCAGAATGCTTTTCAGAATCATATACTGAACCTCCTTCCCATCCACTGTAGTTCTTTGTAAGATTAACATTTATCTTTGAACAGCCCTTACTCAAAATACTACAGCATTTGTATAATACAACTTTTAGACATCTATGAATACTGGACATGTACCAATTCTGAATCTTCTTTTCCACAACTGTGTTTTATGCTTTCATTTGTTTGCTTACACTTGTAAAATTAGTAAAATGTAGTTTTGTGTGTCTAAAACCAGGCTTTTACCATTTTCTGCTTCAAATGAGAGCTGACTTTACCAGGTTGTTGTAATTGTTTTGGCTTTCTTATCTATGAATTCAAGATTGCAACTTGGACCTACTGCTGGAGAAACAACAGAAAACACTTCTTGATACAGCTTTCATGCTTTCACAAAATTTACTTTACCGAAAAACTGAACTATAGTGCCACTTAAATCAGGTCTGAGCATATGTAAGTATTGTAAATTGTAAAAGTAAAGTACATTTATGACCAAATTAAGAAAAATGCTGCCTGTCATGGTTCAACAGGGCCTAGTCTAAGCTTATTTGAATGTTACTCCCAATCTTACAACACCTGACTGATTTGGGGTCAATCTTACCACTCTCAACATCTATAGTTTTATGTAGATCTATGCTACTCCCTGTTTTTGAAAGATGCTTCATGAAAGTTATAAATGTTGACAGCACCTTAGAGTTAGCACAGTTGAACATTTTTCAAAATATCAACTTGAAGCTTTAAAAACTGGAACTAATGAGTCATGAATTATACGATACACTACTTTGATTTTAAATTACTTTGTCTTTATCAAAATACCTATGAATATTTGCTTGCTTCCATTTGGCAAGCTTTACGTATATAATTTTTTTTTTTTAAATCAACCTCAAAAATAATAATTAACTTTTCTGTGTAGCAGCACAGCAAAATGTACTGGTTTCTAAAGGCTACGTTATTTTTATTTCAGCTTGAATATATTAGGAATAAAAAGACAAAGTCATACTGCAGGTCATGGTTTACAAGAGTATACATAGTGAGAAAATAAATTATTGTGAGGTGAAATAAGAGTGTCTGTCTTGTTCTTTCAAAAGGAAAAGAAAACTTACAGATCCTTGTGCTGAAACACAGAGTTGTCCTGTTCTTTGAAAGGTATTAGGTTCTTGGCTGTGCCAGTTGGACAGCTTTACTGGGGTGCTATCTGACCACTTGAAAACAACTGGGGTATTATTACTGTATAACCCAATCCATGTTTCAGTTATGTTTTCTGTAAAAGAATAAGTTTTTCATATTTTAATGATGAAGAAATGATGCCTATTGTTCCTGTAATATCAACACCACTATTGAAATTATTCATGGGATTTCAATAAGAATTATCTTATTTCATGAAAAAAGAAATAGTTGTATGAACTTTAGGAAACCTTACTGATGAGATAATATCCTACTTCCCTTGAAGACTAAATGGTTTCAAAAGTAGATCAACATATGCAGTAATATGCTTTGAAACCCAGAAAAATACAAATCAAGAGCATATGCTCTTGAAGCTTGTATGGGGCAGAAAGCCTGACATGGAAGGGAAAGATTTCTTTTCATAATCTTTCATGGCTCATTCAGGTTTAGGTTTTCTCTGAGCAATGGCTTTATGTCCCAGTGAGAGCTCAGTTGTAGCCACAGTGGTTGGTAATCCATGAAAGATGAGTCTTGAAGTTTGACGTAATGCCTTACTTGACTAGCTACTATAGCTAGTGAAAGCAGATGAGCTTTCAGGCACATAAGCCCTTCTCCAGAAAAGAAGGATAAAGGAGGGCTGAAACACCAGCAACAGATTTTGAAGCTGACAATAATTAATTCTATCTACTACGACATTTCTGGAAAAAATGGTGTTTGGTATCTATGGAGGGTGCTAACAGAGGTGAGGAGGACGACCCGTGGTTAATCTCCCAAAGAAAGACAAACAGGACAACAGAGAGGACGGGTGGTGTGAGGGAGGAGAATGCGTGATCATGTCCAGTAATTCCAGTATAATGCACCACTTTGCAACCACAGCTGATGGGACAGAGTTGATAAAACATGTCACTATGCCCCCAGCTCAGGGAAGTTACAACTCATGGCCAAACTATGCAGTTCTGCTAGGCTAGGGATGTCAGCTTGAGGCACAAAATATTTACACTTATTTGCTACTGTTACGACAACAAAACTCTTCATACTGTTGCACCTAAGAGCTTTTGTTCATTTTGTTATTATGTTTATTGAAGGCTGTGCCTTACATTTTAAGGACTCTTAGAAGAAGCATACATCACACTTTTTTTTGTAAACCTCATCTGGGTGTGATACATAATACTGGGCTTACAAGGCCAACAACTTTACATGGCTACACAGAAGAAACACTTCAAGAAACATAGCACACTGTAAACTAATTCTCAAAACTCACCACGTTCAAGCAAGTTACGGAGCAGCTCTGCATCTGCCATGGAGGATATACTAATGAGTCTGCTGTTGTCACTTTGGCACGAGATCAAAGCATCGTTCCAGCTCTTCTCCTCTTTATGAAGTCTATAGCAGTTGCGATTGTGTGGGTACCAGCCAGCATCACAACGAGTGGCATAATACTTCCATGTATCTTTTAATTAACCATGCAAGGTTAGAGTATATTAGACAGAAATACAAAGGTTGTGCTGCATTAGACTATTTTCTTATCTTCAGGTGCTGAAAACAGAGTCATCTTAAGGACATAACATATGGTCTACAGATCACTACCCACAATGCAAACTGATTTTTTTCCCACCTTATTTTATGACTCAACCATTCAGGCCACTGGACTAGTACAAACACAGTTACAGAACTGTTATTCAATTAAAAACTTTCTTTATCTGCCTTATTACCTTTGGGCCTGATCCAAAACCAGCTGAAGCTTTTTCATAGGCAATACCTACAAATAGTTTGGTAAATCCCTTTTCAGTATCTGAAACAAGTAGGGAAACTTTTTTTTTTTTATAATTTATCAGGAAAAAGTTCAACCTATCTAACTTTTCTTATCAAAACAGAAATTAACATTCCAATAAATACAAAATTGCATTTAAATTTCCCACAGAAGGGGCATCTGAGACACTCTACATACTATACACCTTACAGTCATTATATAAACACTTTGCTTTTTTGGTATATGAAAAGCATAGCACGTCATAAAAATAACTGCATTTATGCTACTTTATCTTCTGTGGGCAATGGGCTAATTCCCTTCTAAGCTGAAAGCCTATTTTTAAACTCAGAAGTGTTGCCCTGTTGTAATATAAAGAGAAAGCATTCTGTAAACCTCTGATGATGTAAGGAACCAATTAAATGCTATGCATATTAAAGTGATTTGTCAGTTTTAAGACTCTTAACATGTTACCCAGAACTGCATTTGAACAGAAGAAAGTGTTACCACTTCAGTTAATGTAAATGGCATTCAACTTAAACTAGCAAGCCTATACTGCAGCTAAGACTGTTCTCATAAATTTATATTCAGGTAGCTTCCTCTTGTTCTCCATCCATACTCACAAAAAGGACACATTAAAATTGAGATACTTACCAAATGTTTCATGCTTTGTCTTACTTAAATATTTCTTGCATACAAAAGGCAATCCAGATTCACACAAGTAACTTTGCCAGCCGTACTTCAATTTTGAATTAATCACCACACAATGATTTTCGCTAAAACGGTCATCAGAGACATCTGCAAATGCATTTTTTTTTTTTGAGAAGCATGCAATTAAAAAAATTCAGTTCTTGTAAAATGGCGCTGTATTCTTATTGAACAAATGTACATAATCAGCCCTGCACACCCAAACTTCTAGGAGTGTTACACCAACCCTATGGACAACTGAACGTTAACCACTGCTTACATATATATGGCAATATTTCCTTGCCTGCTGCTATCAGATGAGAGGCTAAATCCAGTTCTGGTGTCAATGTTACATGTGCTGGAGGACAGACTTCAAAATGCAGCAAACCAAATCTCAAAGCTCATGTTAATGTGCTAGTGTTAATTGCAGCATGTTCATGTAAACAAATTAAAACTCCTTTCCTCCACGCAACCAGCTAGAACATAGTTTTTAAATATGCAGCTGGAATCTCAAAAATACCCTTAAAAGCAAATGACAGGACTATATCATTAACGCTTTGAATAAATGCATCTCCATGGATGCCACCCACATCCCTAGAATGGGCTTTAGTTCATGAATATGAATAGATACGTCTACAAAAAGAGAGGTACACTGGTCCACTTGATTCACTTTTCAAACGTAGCTGTACTAACAGCTCTCTTGTGCTGCAATTACAGAGAGCATGTAATTACACTGCTGTAACAAATCCAAAAGAAATATCTCATACTTGCTCTCCAGTTCACAAACATCAGTGGCGCTCCATCTGACCACTGCCAACCAGTATCTTCTCCCAGTCTATTCAGGCCTGTCCAAAGCATGATGTCTGTGGCATTTAACTGCCCTGAAACAGAAAAAAATAAACAAAGTGACACTTTACACATTCCCCTGTTTTAAAATATCTATGGGTATAGATACACTGTCCTGACTTGTTACAATCAGAGTAAAACAAAGTTTCACACTTTCTCCAGAAGGCTCAGACTTATTTTTTTTTCCTGTCCTTGGAAAAAGTCTATTGGTTTGTTAATCAACACAGCTGAGGAGGGATAAATTCAAAAGGTCTGCATCCCTTCAACTGCCCATCCTGCAAACCCTCCCCACGTAAGCTGTTGGTGGCCTTAGATATTACATCTCTAACACGAGCTACAGAAACGCCAGCCTGTCTCAGCCTGCTGTCAGACACAAAACAAACAACTTCCAGTCCCTCTACAGCCTGTATACATATCAAAAAGCTAATGAAATTATTTTAAAAACTTCCTGTTAGCTTATATCCTGCAATTGAAAACCAGCAATAATGGGAAGCAATGGGAAAGAAACCTGAAGCTGCCTTTCACAACACGGTTTTAGTGCCCGGTCCTTCACTCAGTCCTCTTCACCAACACCAAAACAGCCACAAAAGCAATGCCATCAGAGGACTATGCAGAACTGGTCTGAGACGTTCTACATGCAGGACACGAAGGAGCTTATCAAAGAGGGAATACTATCTGTTTATAAAAACAAAGCTTTTTTTTTTCCCCCCCTATAAAGGTAATTTATTTCAAGCCTGCAGGAATATTCCAGTATTTCAGATTTGGTGAAGTACAGTTTGCAAAGGAAACCTTGCAGGAATAAAATGACACTATGGTGCACTGCTGAGAAGGTAAACATCTCTATAATTCTCAAAGAAAACAAAAACAAACACCTAACAAGCCACATGTCCATAACCACAGCTGCAAATATGAATAAAAGTCACTGTGCGAGCAGGAATTAAGAATATTACAGCCTCACGTAACACATACCACTGCTTTTGAACTTGGATTATTAAGGCTGTAACTTACCTTCATTCTCACTTTGTCAGGTACTTAGGTGTGCTATGTGACAAAGCCTTGCCAGCAGCAATGGGAGAGACTCCAAAGCTTTTCACTGGCAAAATGAAAATCTAACCACAGGCTTCTTACATGGTCCCCAGATAAAGTCAAGCCGACCCATTTCCCAGAGGAGCACAACCCATCCTCACACTGGGGACAGAAGACTCCTGCTTCAAAGTGCACTCTGCACCTTTCCAAAGGCTACAACAAAATTCAACAGCCTTCCAAGACAGCAATCCCATGGAACACACTAAGCATGTGCCTACATCCACTGTTAGCAGTGTGCTTTGTGTACTCACGGCTTAATTCACTGATGTAGCTCTGCTCTTCCAGGCTGGTGATGCTGAGCAGATCTCCTCCTTGCATCTGGCACGCAGCCCGTGCCTCATGCCATGACAGCACGGATGCCACGTTGAACTGGTAGCAGAGGTTCGTAGCAGGGTTCTTCTTCCAAAAAGCATCGCAGCCACTCTCTGCTCAGAAAGAGATTCGTTACCAACAGCACAAGGCTACAAGCTAATCAGAAGTACAGCATCTTTAGAAATTTAATTAATGACATTAGCATCTCAGCGGAAGCATGATGATGAACTCCAGTGTTCCTTTGTTAAAGTATGTATGGAAATAGGACACAAGCTGAATAAAACACTGCTTCATTTTTCAGGTGGTTGATAAATTCTCAGGAGCTCATCTGCAGCTGGTGGTGATTTTCACAGCTTGCATGAAGCCAACAGAGCTACATTTTAATTCGCACCAGCTGATCATTTGTTCCTAAAGCTGGATGTTGGAATAGTCACAATAGTGCCTCACCCAACTTATAGAGGAGCAGTCACCTGGATCTCCTTCTACCCAGTACTCAAGAGATTAAAACTATTATAATTAGAATATAGAAGCAGGGCTGAAAATACTCCTCATTATAATAGTTCCCTGGAAATTCCCATGAAATTCCCATTAGGAAATCACATTTCCAGCTGTTTATAACATGCTTTGGACCAGAGATCTGAGACACAGCCTGAACGGGGAGGGCTTTTCCAAACCACTTCTGCTGATAGAAGATATTTTTTACATATTTATGGAAGAAGCTACAAGTTGCTATTTATAATTTTAATATTCATGAATACCATGTGTCCAAAATCTTTCAAAAAATATTTTCAAAAATATTGCTTCTAAGTGTTTTAGATCCAAAACATAAGTGTCCAAAGAGCGCCTGGGAGAAAATGAATATAAAAGATAGAATGAAGTCAAAAGCATAATCTAACTGCAGGAGCAATCCCTCCTTCACATGCTCCAGGGAAACCCCCTATGGACTGCTGAAGAGAGCAGAGACAGCCGTGGGTTAGCTGCAGGGCAAGGTCAATGGGTGGCACCGAGCAGTGAGCACTTCACATCCTGCAGCACACCTCGTGGAGTTGTGCTTCTGGGACTTGGGTCTCCAAAGACCATACGTGGTAGATTATATTAAAGCCTCAAGTTTTCTCTCTCTCTCTCTTTTTTTTTTTTTTTTTTTTTTTAAGAGACATTCCTCTCTAATAGGAGTAATCTTATATTCCAAAATAGAGTCCATGCTAGAATTATTCATAAGGATCATGGATACTCTAGGAGGGAGGGAGAAGCAACATCTTACCAGCATTTGGGCAAAACCCCCATTTTTCATCTTGTTCATAGTAGCTTGTTGTGGCACACCAGTCAAATTCCCTTCCATCCCTGGTACACTCATAATACCACTTGTTGTTATATTTAAATGGAAAAACGCATGGGAAACCAAAAGAATTTCCCAATAAGGTATATGTTTCTGTAATAAAATAAAAGTAGAGATTAAAAGAACACATTGACAGAAATTCCACCCCCCCATATTTCATCATTTTTGTTTTTAACAGCAACAATAAAATAAAAATATCTATGGTTATTTGAATTCATAATTGATACCACAACATTGAGACAAGTATGAGAAACATCACTGAACAGAATTTGAAAATGTTAGCTTATGAAATTTATCACCATGAAACAAGGCACATCCCCATAACTTACTCCAACTAAAAAAAAAAAAAAAAGAGCAATTATTCTATATCCTATTATCCTGCACTTAAATTTGAGAACAACTACATAAAACTATAGTTAGCATAATCAGGACATGCTCAGATGCACGCTCTGCTTATTTTTTGTTTGCTGGTCTATGATAGACAAGCAATTTAGCATAATTTCCTCTGCTCCACCCACTCTTGTTTAAATGAATTTCTGATGTTTTTTCCATTCTTATTGTCATTCTATGGGAAAGGAAATATGAAAGACAAAGGAAAATTAAATAAACTTTTAAAAATATTTTTTATACCACGGGGAATAGTAATCTAAAGAACTGATGTTATGTACCTTTGTTGTCACATCAGTTATTAGCTTATAAAATATTTAAAATGTTGCCCTGTTGTATTTTGAGTACTGAGAGAATCAAGTGCAACCCAAAGTTGTAAAAGATTTACCTCAGTATCTCCTTAACCTCAGAGCACATGCTTCTACGAAAGGTCAAAGAACCACAATCATACTTGGAATTAAACTGTTTGCCAAAGATCCCATGCTGATATGCTAAGATCAAAGTCCTTCAACTACAGAATAAGGACATGCTGCCAGTTTCCCAGAGATAATGGCTGGACGTGCACATGCAAAAAATGCAGTTTATGGATTGTAAATCCCCTTCAAAGCCTTCTAGCAGATAATACAAATAAAGCGGGTTAAAAGAAATCAGGTTTGCACCTCTGCCTGCTACCATGATGCTAGCTAGCTACAGAGGTTCGAGGGATTATCTCAGTCCTGACAAGTAACAGAAATTGACAGCTCTGTTCCTTTCACCATAGTTACACACACTTATTTTGAAGATAGGGATCCCTCCAGCCTGTTGCACTAACTGGCTAACTTGCATTTGCATGTACATAAGATGAAGTGGAAGGAATAAAACAACAACTGGAAGGGGGAGAAGCTTTGCCAAGACAGTCACTAATTTTCATCCTGAAACTGCCAGATTGTTGCAGCTCTAGGACTAGACCAGATCTACCTCCATCTTGCTGAATGTACACAGCAAACTTTTAAGACTTCATGGTTTTAAATGTTTTCTGTCTGGTCTTAAGTATAAACTCTGCTCGGTTTTAGAGATCTTGGACGCTAACAAGCTTCCATAGGCATTGCAGCTCCCAAAGGAACCCCCCGGAGAGAGCAGAGGCCAAGCCCAGCTGCACCTACAGAAGAAACCACCAAGATCAAAGCTCCGCAACCCAAATATGTGGAGACCAGAGCTCTGCAACCCCATAAAAACAGTTCAAATGGGGATAATCAACAGCTCCAGCCTGAGACATGCTATGCAAACATTAGGCCATTCTTCTAAAGAAATGCTGAAGGAGAGGCTGAGGAAGGGGTCAAGGTGCAGCCTGACTGTGGCTGTTCGTGGAAAATGGGTTATCTTCATCCTTTTTCCCGGAAAACTGTTAAGGTTTGCAGGTCTGGATCCTGACCTAAATTCCTATGCCTTGACTAGCTGTACAACAGGATTAATCAAAAGCCTGATTTCTGCTCCAAAGTTTGGCACGTTCAGAGTCCAGGTGCTGAATGTTGCAAACGTTTGGATAATGCACACCGAGATTGCAAGCTGACTGTCAGTAATCTGAATTCCAAATCCCTCTTTATCTCTCTTTGGGTTTACTTGACAATGAGAGCTGTGGGACTGCAAATACTTAGTTCAGCTTTTAATTTTATAGACCATTTGGAATGGGCAAGGATTCACAAGGACACTAGGGCCTTTTTGGGGGCCCATATAATAGATGAGGAGAAAAATGAATTGTGCAGTGTACTCAATTCAATTATCGCCTATTTAAAAAAAAAAATCTGACCTTCCACCAAAAACAACTTCTGTACATTTTTCCTTTATACATTTCTTAACAGATTTGATTTTTACCTTGGAAAGGACGTTCACAAAGGTCTTCATCATAGGACATGTACTGTGTCCACTCATAATTAGAATTTTTTTTTGCAACAATACGTTTGCTGTTTTCAATAGCTAATTTGTACTCCGATACACCAACCAACGCTCTTCCATCACAATTCCACCACAATGAGTACTGAGTTGAATCACATTCAAGCATAGTCAATGGCTGCTCTGGTCTACTGATGTTCAGTCCTAGACAAGTACTGCTGCCTATATTGAAAAGCCGACGATTGGATACCCATTTCCATAGCATGTATTTGGAGAGTTGACTGCAGTCTTCCAGAACAAGGCCAGCTGGATCCACCTTGATGCACAAGTTAGAGTCTGAACTTTGGATAATAAATATCCCTTTATCTGTATGGGGAAAAAAAGAAAAAAAAAAAACACTCTCAGTTTGCAGAATGCTACAGATGATGAAATAGTATTGTAGGACATGTTTTAGCTATTTATGAAGAAAACTGACAATATTCACCAGAATATCTGACACTGCAAAAAAATAAGAATACTGGTCTAAATTTACTGCCAGCCAAGTTTGTAACATGTAGACCATTTGACAGATCACTGTGAGATTAGGCAGTATTTCTCATGGTGGTCATCCAAAAAACATCAGTCACATTTGAAGAATTACAGCATTGTTCACCAAGAAATTCTACATAATGTGGTACAGGTTTAAGTGTTACAGCAAGTCATATTCAGAGCTGTAAAATAATTCTCTGTGAGGGACTGGAGATTCCAATTAAAGGCTAAAAAGTGTAAAGACTGAAATTGCCATATTCTCTGACATAATCAGAGAATATGGCCTCACTGTCTGCAACTATAGAGGCAGAAAACTTATCTTGCATTGTACGTATGATACAGGAAAGGTGGGATTTATCTCAATCGCAAGAGCTGGTGATCAAGAGTTAACATATGCCTTAACTACCAGATGCATACTGTTGAGCTATAGATGACTGCCCTGGCTGGACCACAGCAGACATGGGAAGGTTAGCCTGATGTCCCAGCTTTCTTGGAATTGTGTAGAAATTCACTGAACAATGTGACATCACACTATAAGCATGTAAAAAAAAATCAGCTGTTTAACGCCTTGGGAACAAATGTCTAACTGTGCATATAGACTGAAAAACTGAGAGGGGCTAAGGAAAATAAAACCTTTAACAGCTCAGCTATTTCATTTATTCTGAAATCCAGTGACAATTAACCCACAGAGTTTTTCTCACATTATAGGTGAGATACTTATGCCTCGGGAGATTATTCCCTGAAAACCTGATTAGCATTTCCATTTTGCCATGAAGTTTTGCAATAGTAATTTCTACCACATGTGCTTTCTATCTGTAATTCACTACCCCTAACATCCTGAAGAAGTAACAATAACAAAAAGATACTCCAAATCTAGAGTACAAAATGCAGAAGCCCACCCGGATGCTGTGTCTGGGTTCAACACCTATGGTTTAGGTGTAGCTCTCTGACAGAAAGCCTTCAGACAGCAGCGCTGTGTGACAGACAGGCAGACCAGCTCACCAGCACATGGCATACACGATGAGTGGCCCAGGCAAGATACAGGTTACAAAGAAGAGTTTGGTTCCAGGTCCTGCACAGATCCCACCAGTGGCCAGACATACAGCGAGGACAGAAGTTCCCCTGCAAGCTGCTTCTCTGGGATCAGGTGCTGTCTGCCATGAGCTGTCTGTAGCTCATGATGGTGCAGGAGCATGAGCGAGCCTTTCTGACTGACAGCAGGTAGGAACAAGCCTGCTGCATGTAATTGCAGTTCCAAGCACCTGGCAGCAGCCTGGCTTTAAGTCCTTAACTCTCTGGGGGCACAGCAAGGCTCCTAAAGATGCTTCCTATGCTCCGTTAGTCCATCACATTTCTACAGCCCTCCAACCATGAGCTCACTGAAACACCACCACTCTGTGACAGACACCCAGGGGGGACTTCGCTTTTGAGTTTTCTATGAAGCTGTGCAGCTTGTGCTTCCTTCTTTTTATCCATCCTCATCCTCCATGGGCCACAGAGATGGCACAGCCTCTATCTACAAGCACAGACTACAAGGTCAGACAGGGTTCCTGCTCCTCATGCTGGGGTACGGCTTTCCTGCAGCAGCCTTATCTTGGCTGGCCAAGAAAATACGTTGTTTATTTGCTAGATAAGTAGAAGCTGTGATGTCGTTAGCACCAGTAAACACTGATTAATGAGGTTAATTCACCACGATACTGGGATTCACACTTAAAGTTCTAATACCAGTTCCCAGTTTATCTCTGCTTGCACCCGTGATGCCTCCTGCGTAACAGCATGAGCAACAAGAAACAACTCAGAGATGAAGGGGTCTCGGCCTTTATGAAACCCATCCGAACGCCCTTATCCATAAGGCTCTTAAGAGCTGCGATGACTGCTGAGGAAAGATAAGGGTCTTTCCCTTTCCCTTTTGAGACCTCACAATTACACCAGCGGAGGCGGGACAAGGAGACAAGCGGAGCAACACCAAGCCCACACCACATGGGCTTCCTGTGCCCACGACCCTGTGGGTGAACAACCACGAGGAGCTCCATGAGCTTGCACACCCCAGAGGGGCCAAGGGGAAAATCCCAAACCCTGCTCTGAAGGATGTGACAGGGTGGAGGGAGCCCTTTGGGAACATCCCCCTTCTCCTGACGTCCAGGCCCCTCCGTACAAGGGCAGGTGACACGAAGCAAAGTGCCAGGAGCAAAGCCATGTGCCGAGAGCTGTCCGGGTTCCTGTTTACTTAGGCTCGCCACTACAAATAATGCATAACAGAACTAGGAGGGCAAGATTTTTTTTCTCTTCCTTCCTCTTCACCTCCCATTTCCTTTCCCCCCTCCCCAAAAACCAGCAGCGAGAACTGCTTCAATGGCATAAGGAGAACAGCCGGAATGCCCCGGGGGCGAGGAAACCCCCTCGGCACGACCTCCGGGGCCAGGTGCGAGGACAGCCGGGCGTGTGCTCGGCCGCTGCCCCGCAGCCGCCGCCCCGAGGAGGGCACGGCGAGGCCCGGGGGCTTCCTCCGCACCGCGGGACAGGACCGGGGTGTGGGGGGAGGCGAAATATCCGCGTGTCCCCCCCTGCACGCACACCTCACGGGGGACGCCGGCTGAAGCAGCCCCTCCCCACCCCGCCGCGCCCCCACCCCGCCGCCCCGGGACCCTCACTCACTCCGCAGGGCGGGCACCTCGTCGGGGCTGAGGGCGGCGGTGGCGGCGCCCCTTGGCGGGCTGCAGCCGCCGAGCAGCAGCAGGCAGCACGCCAGGAGCCGCAGCCGCATGCCCAGCATCGCCTCGGCAGGGCACGGCTCGGCACGGCCCGGCCCGGCGCCCACCCGCTCCTCTCCGCGCCGGGAGCCCGGCCCCGGGGAGGGCGGAGGAGCGACCCCACCCCGCGGAGGGCGGGGGGAGCGCGGCAGCCGCCCGCGGAGCTTCCCCGGCCGCGGGGCCCCCCCTCGGGCCCGCTGCCCAGGCCGCGGCTGGGCGCTGAGGCGGCCAAAAGGAGCCACACGCGCCTCGTTTGCAGTCCCTGGGCGCTTTCTGGTGTCTGCTCTCCAGGCCGCTTTTCCTAAAAAGAGCCGAGTGGCACAAAGACGCGGGAGGCAGGAGAACATGGGCAGCGCAGCTCGTGTTCAGCGCCTTGCTGCTCCGCTGCTGCGTGTCCTCAGACAAACTTTTACAGAGACTTGGTTTTTGGCTAGGTCAGCACGTCAAGGCACTTCACATTTCTGGCATGGGGAAAAGTAATTTCCTTCTTCCCTCTTGTAGATCTCTGTCCTTAGGTCGAGGAAGGATTTGTAGGAAGTCCCCCATTTGGGGACAGTTTCAGTCTTATGGAAGCTATGAATAGCACGGGGAAAGGCAAAAGCAGAAGCCCTGGGTTTAAGATAGAGTAGCTTCACTGGAATCCACATCACAGTTTGGTTTTAATCAGCGTGGGCATGTTTCTGCATTGTTCTTCATTCACAGCAGACAAATAAGTATCTACATTTATATATAAATGTATAAGCGTAAGCATACAGCGCCGAGGCAGAGCCGAAACGGCTGGCCTCTGTTCCCCCATGCCCACTTCAGTTACGGTACAGGAACAGAAACTGCTGGGCCTGGGGGAGCTCCAGACGGGTAGTTTGGTAGAAAGTATTGAGAAATGAGGGAAACCCAACGCTTACTAAGAAGCAGATGAGTGGAGGGTTTTCTCCACTTTACAGATGATAAAAATGTCTGGCAGAGAAGAACTAACAGCAGAAAACATCACTGAACAAGCTGTCCCAGAAGTGCCCTGACTTCAGAAGACAGAATTGCTCTAACTCTCAAGAAAATGTAACATCACCCCCACACCTCCCCCACCCCCACCCCCCAAAAAAAAAAAAAAAAAAAAAAAAAAAGTTACCAAGCCATTTTTGAAAAACTGGGCACTCTGAACTTCAGGAGTGTTGGCTACCACTTTGAGTCCTGAGCTCCGGAAAACCTGCCACTGACTCTCACAGTGTGTTTGCACTCCTACGTTTGAAGAAAACAGTGCCAGTGAACAAAAACGGGGCTGCTCCGAGCTATGGGGAGCACTGCCACAGGTGGATTTTTCTGCTCATTTCACTAAGACTGAAATAAGCATGTTCCGATTACAGATATCTAACACTGGACATATCAAAAATATTTATGTAAATATTTTACTAAATATGAATTAGCAACTTAATAGTTAGCTTTACTTCCTCATTTTTTTTTCTTTAGTATTCACATTTTCCTCTTTGACTAAACAATTCTTTACTGTCATGGATATATTCTGTTCTTACTAAACCGTTAAATTCCTTCTAGTGCAGCTGCAGTTATACTGGCCTCCGTATTTATAGCTAAGCCGTACTAGCTGCATTACAGTAATGAGACATCTTTGCTGGCATAGTGCTGGCAACATGGTTAGCAACATTTTCTGAAGCAAACTTGATGACAGTTTGTATTATTTTGCAAAGTAAATTGTAAATTTATTTATTCTATGCTTTCCTTCAAGGCGTTCATTGTAGTGATTTGGCTTTTATTTCCTTTTCTGTCTGGAACTCTCTTTTTTTTAAAAAAATATATATCCATTTCTGAATTGATGATCTATTTTCTGTTTGGACACCTATAGATGCACTTGTCTGAGCTCCTCTGCCTTCACTATTTAGGTATTCTGCATAGGTGTTCTGTATCTCCCGGTACCTTTTCTTAGCAATTAACTCAGCCTTTTGTATGAGGCCCATACACATCCACAAATACAAGCCCTTGTCAAATTCACACTAATTCAAGTTTCTCACAGACTTGTTTCTGCTAACTTAGGGTCAGTATGCTTAAGATATACGTGACTGCCATCAAGGCATACATAGGCAGCATCCTATTGTTAGTACTGCTAGAGTGAAATCAATGTTGGAATAAGACTAAAAATTTTTGCAAAGATCTGATACAAAGGAGTAGTTGGTGTGTTCCTAAGAAGAGCTAGTAACAGCAGACTTAATTACTAAACAGACCTATGACATTTTGTAGTCAATACCAAAAATTACACATACTGTGATCAACAGTCTACACATTACACTTTTTAAACAAATCAATAAAAATCATCATATAGTTGCTTAGCAGATATTTTAGAATAAATAAAAATCCTATAAACCCCTCACAACTTTTGTTTTGTGGTTTAAAACATACCTGAGAGACTGATAGTTTTCTCCATGTTTCCTGATCATATGCAAGTGGGCCTGTAGGCACAAACCATTCCAGATTTGCTTGACCAGTTTGCGTCTTCACACCATGCTAACCACTTCCTTATGCAGATCCCTCCCCCTTTCATTTTATCAGAAAAATGCTTCATAAATCAGAGTAGCAGGGAATAAGCAGGTTCCTCTAGAACAAAAACAGGAGTGGATGCTGATTTTGACAGTGGGCCACAGAGAATACTATATCAGCTCCAGGCAAGCGGATTCCTTCAGGCCCAAGACCTTCAGTCTGTGTTCCCCCCACACCTGCAGGGCCATGCTGCCCTGCCAAAAAGCTGTGGTGGTTTGGCAGCACAGCAGCACCTAGCTGAAACTCAAACCTGCAGCTGCTGCCCTCCAGCTGCCACCACACCACAGGCCTCATGCCAGTTCTTGTTGCCCTGCCGTGCATCCTGACGTGGGAGCGTGGCAGAGTTTGGGCTTGGTTTGGTCTAAACTGGGGGTGATGGAAGCCACAGTTTACTAAGAGACCAAGAATGACTACTTGGGAAGGATAGACAGCCTCTAGCAATGTGCCATCAGTCTAATACCCCAAAACATACTGGGTGTGATATTCATAACAAGATTAGGTGCTGGCAGGAATGCCAGGACACAAGGTGTACCCAGTGCTAACACTAGCAGGGTGTGCCCCTGAAGCATGTACACTCCTTCCCAGAAGAGCTTATCTTTTTTCCAGCCATGCGTACACATTTAGACTGAGAGAAATCCTACAGGTAGTGCAAAAGAATGTCCACGCTCTTTGGAGAATATGCACACAGAGAAACCCAAAGTAATTTTACTTTGCCTCTTTCCTTTAACCAATTCGTTTTCAGGTGAAAAAAAAAAAATGCATTAGGTATCTGACTTTGCACGCAATAAAAATGCATATACATTTATATTTTTCTTCTCTTATTTATTTATTGTGGTAAATCCAATATGTGGTCAGTCTCATATTTGAGGATTTAAAACTTGGCTTCAAGAAAGTCTGGAAACCAGGACTCCCATTGGCTTTACACGGTGGTAGAGCATGTCTTTGTTACTTATATAATTATATTTTGTATTATATCTACAGACATGCACACGTAAGAGAAACCAGGGAAACACTCATTAACATTTCTGGTGTTTTCTCTAAACTTTGTGCTGGTAAGAAAGCAGAAAGGGAAATTATTTTTCCTTTGCATCCTTCCATACACAAACTGAAGCACTAAGAACAAGAAATGTAACTTCATTGGTAAAACCCAAAGCTCTTTAGCTGCTGCTCATTTCAGGTAGGAGGAAAATAACATTTGCTGGTAGATTGTTTTCTTGTGAAAGACCTGGACACATTATGCAGAATAGCATCATATCTCTGCAGGGAATTCTGTTCACTGTAATGAGACTGAGTTTATCATCAAGTGCAAATGCACAGTCAAAAAAACGTAAACGCTTGAATTGAAATAGACTAGATGCTCTGGTTATGAGTCATGGAAAGGCTCTAACAACTTTATAACCAAGGGAATGACTTGCCACTGATGCTATTAAACCAGTCAGTTCAGGTATCTTGGCCTTTGATATGGAGAAAGACAGAGGAGTTCTGTTATTCATCTTTCTTTATCTCTTTGGAATCTCACCATGCAAGAATTCAAAATTTAATCTAAATTAATTAAATTGGTATCTATACAGAAAATGACAAACTAAATTAAACATGTTCAGACACTCCTGTCCTTACCTTGGAATAAAGATTAACTAAATTAAGACCAGTTCAATTCAAAATGGATGTTGACTACAGTTTTCATGGGAATTATGCAACCCACATTAAATTCATAGATTTATTTTGGAATGAATTTCCTGAGTGCCAATCATGGACAAACCCTGACGTAGAGTCTTGCCACACACACTTCGGGAATACTGACTAATCATCCACTATGAACACAGTAAACACCATGTCCAGTGACACATCTATCTCTGATAAAGCTCTAGTGATTAACACCTGTATCTTCCAAATTCAGGGACCATAAGAAGGGGAATACAAAATCTATAGTTTACAGGGAGACGTTGAACTGGTTTCTTGCAGCTGCTGTCCCAGACAGCTTGAAGCAGTAGCTGCAGGTACTCTAGGATGAATATGAGGTACAGACCACTGTATCTATAAACATTCATATTCTCTTGCTTGCCTATGGTTCATTTGCTTGTCACCTTGCAAATTGGCTCATGACACATTACTACAGTGGACTTCCCCTGCAGACACTGAGGGGGTCTTGTCAAATATTTCTGTAACAGTTCGTGGATTTTAAGAATTGCTACTACCCTTAGTTTGAACAGTTCCTTTTCCTGGTTTGATATATTTTCTGCATCAATTTCTGTAACATTTTAACATTATTGGGGATTTGTGTGCTTGTTTTTCTATTTTTATTTTTATTATTTCTTTATACTTTTTTTTTTTTTCCCAAATCAATTATAACTTAAAATAGAAGCAACCTTTACATGGCTTGTTACATGGAAATTATGCTATAATCGTAGGTCTGATTTTTAAGTCAGTTGAGAGTTTTAGAGAAAGCAAGTCTTAACCTCTCACCTAAGATGATCAACAGCAGCCACAGTTTGCCTTTGAACTGTAGTTGTTAACTTCAAAAAGTTGATGGTACATGCTTTTCCAAAGATAGGTAACATCCAACTGCTGAACACTAAATAGAAATTTCCTGTTTTTCTTACATAAAGACCTCATTTTTATTTACATTTGTACCTTGTCTAAAAATGGAAACAGTAATAAAAAAGCCACTGTTGAGCAAAGTTAACCAACCTGTGAAAAAATAGCACTTTTTAAAGTATATAATGCCTTGAGAACTTAATCTATATGAATACAGAAATGTCTTGAAACAATTTTAAGTTATCTAACTTGATTAGAAACAAGCTAAACTGTAGTGTAAATAACATGATGTAGAGAGAGGTTCCAATGAAAATCAGCTTTCGGTTCTGTCTGCTTTGTGCATAGTGATTGGTAGAACAAAGAGACTGAGCCAGCTTCAAGAAACAATGTTGTGATCTACTAAAATCTCTGAAAAGCCAAAGCTTTTTCATTAAGCCACATTGTGTGTAATTATTGTGCTTTTATTGTTATCTGTCAGTGTTAGCTGGTATGTACCTCAGTGGAAACACAGAAGAAAAGTTTCTAAGCATGAACCATTCGTACAAACCAAACAAAATAAGAATGCATAGAAATATTTGAGGTGGAATAAATTCTAAATTACATAAAATAAGGATACGTTACACATTTATATCAATTTCAGTTTTAACAATCCACTGTGAAATTCAAGAGAACATGACATTATTATGTGCCTGGAGAATAGAATTGGCTTTAAATACAGCTCTTTCCAGGATGCCAATGAATGTTCACTTCCTCAGAGCAGGAAATTAGCAGATATCAAAATACATTAGTACTGATTAGAAATAAAAAAGTAGAGGTAACTTTCATATTAAACAGAAAACATGCACTTTGCCATGTAGTTCCAAAAAGATATTACTGTTATTACACTTACAAAATTAATGGATCTATGGATCTTTAACTTTAAGTAAGTTGTGCATTTTAGGTGCCATTGTATGAAAAGAATGCCATATATAATCAATCATATCTCCAAAAATCAGTTCCTTACGGGATTCAGCCATTAATCATTTCCTTGAAAAGTAAAAGGATCGCAAATAAATGAACATCCAGACATCTTAAAGCTCACATACTATGTTAAGAAAGGTACAGAAAGAATTTATCAAATTAGCTCTAGGGTATGCCAAAGCATGAAAAAGTTGCTAAGATTAATTAAATTGCATTAAAAAAAATGATAGACACGTAATAAAATGGAAAATGAAGAAAGAATAAAAGTATATAAAAATGCATTATCTTTTATAATCTTTATTGAAGGTTAAATAATCCTTCTTTTACAGAAATAAGTTGAGGTATTTACCTGTTTCTTGCAAATAGACCAAGATAAAAAATACCTCTTGTTTACTTCTAGATTGTGTGTGATAAGTACTGTGGGGCAATAAATCCCTTACACCCATTGCAAAAGAAACCTGGACTTCTGTATAGCATTATACAACACATGGAGAGTATTGCACTTGACGTTTTGCTCTTGTATCCCGGCTTATTACCCACTAGTTATATTACAAACCAAAGCTGAATGCAGTCTGAACATATACAATACAGGTTAACATGTAACTTTTATAAATCAAAGGAAGAATTAACCACTTACTATACATTACTGAAAATGCCATTCTACAAAAGATACACCAATACAACAAAATTGCTAATGATTTTTGTTTTTATTTAGTTTAACTCTTCAGTGAGTAGATTTTCTATTAAAAATGTTTTGGCCACTCTCAAGGTCCAGCCCCAGGTCAAAACAATATTCATGAAAACAGCAGAAAGACTTTTTCATCCCACTCACCACACAAAAACCCACTCAGAATTTGGTGGAGGAAAAAAGAAAAGGTGAACTTTGATACAAATACTACAAGATAAAATGATATAATTAATAAAAAGATATGAACACCACTCTTTTTCTAGGACGAATGTCAAGTAAGATCCTGAAATCTAATTGCTTTCTTATATTGTCAAAATATATGATCTAATTAATGCTGTTAAAAGAATGGCTTATCCCTCAATAACAGAAATATTTCTCACTAAGCCCTTCTATTTTCTCATCTGATGAATTCTTAATTATCTGAGTGATTTTCATCCTGAAAATTTTGAAGGTGCACAGCACATTTGTAGTACACTCAGTTACAGCAGGGAAATTGAAGAACATACTGCCTAAATTTCTGTACATTTTTGATAATTTGCAGAGAGATTGCTAGGAGGATTAATTGGAATGTAAACATTGCCTCCATACAAAATCAGATCTTTGCTGATGATCAGAAGATGTAAGTGATAGTAACAGACGGCATAGCTTTGTGAAATGAAAGCTCCTGTAGGAACGGGGAACATAGACCACCAAATGTTTTACATAAAACATGAACACCACTTTGAGAATCTCTAAATACTGAAAAGTAGTTCAATGTTGAAATGAGTGACCTACAGAAGAAGGGCTTTCAACCCTCATACTGAGCTGCAGAACTTAAAAGATACCTAATAAACAGTAAAGATTTTTTTTTTTTTACTTTAAATTAGTGTGTTGTTGTTTTTTTGTTTTTGTTTTTGTTTTTTGTTTTTTTGTTTTATTCTAGAAAAAGATGACTTCTATTTGAAAAATAGAAGAGTAACAGATAATTCACATGGGCTAAATCCAGATTTCCTGGTCCTTTGGGCATTCTTGGCCCAAATGGAATTTGAGATCGACTTCAGGTGCCAGATTTACCTGCAATGTGTTTTTATCCGTGTGCCAGGGAAGTAGAATTTGGTACCATATGTAGCTTGCACTGACATCTGTAGGACTTCAGTGGTTGGAAGGGGTGCAGATGCCAGTCGTTGTGCACATTTTCACCTTGAGATATGCAAGAGTACTGAAGAGTATAGATGTGAACCTGTAATTTACTTGTTCCAGTTTAATGACAGTCATCATTCCCTTCACACTGCAATCATTTCTTACGAGTTTATAGTATCAGTTCCTTTCCAAAGGCATCAGATATTGTTTATTTCTCTTTGCACAGAAATATATACTATAGGTTCTAATCCACTAATAGACAGTATTAATTGGTTTGTTTAAACAAAACAATCTTTGTAAACCAAAACTAATAGTTTCACTGAAACTAGATCCTCATCTGTAGCCATTGACTCCAGTAGGCTTTGGATCAGGCCCTAAAACAGGCATGGGTCAGACCTAGCTGATAGATCAGTCTCGTATCCAGTAGTGGCAGAGGATACAGAGACTGAGGTTGCACAGACTTTGTAAATATTCATTACAAAATGGACAAGTTTTTAGATCAAATACAGAGTTTACCATAGGGAATGTACATAACTGTTTGTCTGTGACTATATCAATGTACCTTTGCTTTCAAAGTCTTTTCTTGTAAGTACATTTGTATGTACATTTTGACCAAGTATTCCAGATAATTAAAAATGCAGAGGAAAAGTGATATTAAAAAGTAAACTACACTATTGTAAGCTTAAAATAGCCCAATACTGTAACATTTTATGTCATCATGTTAGCTGATTTTGTTGAGGATTTTTTTTTTCTTCATTCACGATATCAACATTACAATTTAAGAAGTTATGGTAAGTCATTAGTAACTAGTTAAAACTGAGATTTAAAAATCCTCATTAGTGCCATGGAAATGAATATCAAGTGGAATTCATAGATCTATTTGTTGCTTAGTATGAAAAAAGAAGTCTAAAAGAGATTAATTAATTATTTCACACACAAATAAAATGTTTGGCTGCTGGGCATTAAAAGAACCTCCCAGTTTAGGATATATCAACAAAAAAATACCGCCTTTTTGTGTGACACTAAGTCTTGATGTATGAAATTTTCCTGCACATAAAGAGCTCGTGCAACAGTTCATGCGATGGTCCAGCATGAGAGGTTTATTTTCAGTGCCTAAAAAGGAGATAAATATTAGACTTGACAGGGGGTGAGGGGGATTCTGGTAATCCTCTGATTTAAAGTTTCTCTAGTAGGGCCACTAATTTAAAAATATTTCTCTTTTGTTCTTGATCCTCTCTACTGGAATTTAAAGGAAAGGGGGAGGGGGGGAAAAGAACTTTATCCTTGAACAGAAAACAACTATGCAAGTGAATATGAGGTTGATTTAGTTTTCCCTGAGATAACCTCAAGGAGTGGAGGATACTTAAAGAACATCAAACAGCAACCAATTCAAGGACAAGGAAAGAGGAAAGCAGGACAAGAAAGAATTGAAGAGGAGGTATCTCTATACTTTAGATACATGGAAGGTAGGCCATAGCAGTAGCTGTTTCTGATGAAAAATGATTCAGTCAAACAGGTGATATGAGGAACCCCTAACCACAGTAGTTTAAGCAGCACTTATGAAAAATTTATGGTATTGAATTTAAACCAGCCCACCAAACAGACTGGTGTAAATACACTCCTAAATACAAATGTGTTTGGGTTCTGTGGATGAACAAAGTAGTATACAGCTCATTTTATATACTTAACTTTACAAAAATAAGCTTACTTTGATAATTTTTAATCCTTGGTAGTAATGAGAAAATTAAAAATATTTGTGATGTTATTTTTCTAAGATGGGGGTGATTTAATATTAAAGCTGTTTGTTTGTTTTTAATTTGTTAACCTTTACTACTGGTGCTATCTATAGTTTTCCCAACATAAAATATATTTTCTCTATCAGAATGATTATACTACTGCAATATGCAAACAAATATCACATAATCAGCATAATCAGCTGACAAGAAACAAATAGAGTTTTTAGATTTCCTGCCAGTAAAATTAAGTTTGTAGTGTCCAAAGTGCTAATAGAAATCTGCAGTCGTGGCTCCTTTTTGCTTTTCTTGGTTCTTGTAAGTGACATTTTTAAAAGTGCTTGTTGAGCCTCTGTACAGTGGATTTGTTTCCTAAAAAAAAAAAAAAATGCAAATCATGCAGTGTTTAAGTCATCTTGCCATTGCTTCAGCTACAAGCATATATTGCTGTAAACCACTGCTTTTAACATACCTCTTTAGCCAAGGGTTAATTTTGATCCATGATTTCAACAATTGCTAGCCCAGTGTTGTGATACACATCTTACACACACCAGCTGGTACCACTCTGCTTCCCAAGGTGCAGAAGATGATGAGTACTCTACTTTGTGGGAAACCCGGGCTAGACACCTGGCAATGGACACACACCTGGCAAACTGGCAATGCAGGCTGATGGAAGAGAGCTACCACGTGTTTTGCAAACCTCGCAGATCAGAGAGGATGTCATCCTTCTACAGATCTCTGTAAAGATATTTTATATCTACACAAACATTATCATCTAAAATATCTGTGGAAATAAATCATTTGCCTCAAACAGTTATTGTGTAAAGATGTCTTTTGCTTCTTTGGAGCCTGCTATCTCACTGTTCTTGTACAGGAAAAAGTCAGTGTACAGGAAAAAGTCAGTGAGAAAATGGCCCATATTAAATTTCTACAGTGGTAATTTTATAGACCAATATCACATTCTCCTCCCGCTATTTCTTCTCCCTAGTGAGGACTTCTGGTCTATTCTTTGTACAGAAGTAATTTCGTACCTTTGATCATTTCAGTGCAGACTTTAGCAACTTTCTGATATTCCAAGACACTAAAAATTAATCCAGTCTGTCTCAGACAACACAAGCCAGTCTAGGGTCAGAAACATACTTCCTTCTGCATCTGCCTCCCAGATTAAGGTAAGGCACATACTCAAACAATACTTTATCAAATACATAAGTTGTTGTGTCCTAAATGTTGTGATCGAACCATTCTATAAACACAGAGAAAATGCACAGAAATACAAGAAAACTCAACTGTGAGATGTAACTTGTCAGGGACTTCTTGTGGGAGCCCCACCAACTGACACATACTAGACGGGTAAGTCCTACCTAGGCTTTTAATACTGGCCTCACATCATTCCCTTTGCATCATTTCCTCTTGTGACAGAAAAGAAAATTAAAATATTTCTATCAATAATATCCTTCTCTTCCCTCTTACCACACATAGCCCTCCTGAAGAATTAGGAAAACATTTTCAAGTGGCCTTGTCTGTAAGTAACTAATTTTTCCTGCCTCAAAAACTGAAAGGCAGGCAGTGTCCATTCTTGCAGAAATGTTGCAATCATCAAGTTTTGTAGAGGAATGTAGCTAAGTAAACTGTACCATATTGCATATCCTCCTGACACCCATCAGAAATGCTTACTCAACATGATTTTTTTCAAAAAGTCTCAGAAGTCATAGAACTATTGCAGAAGAGAAAAAAAGCCAAGGGCAGAAGGGAAATAGGAAAACGGAACATGGTATCAGCTTGCATTAGACATATGCATGCTATAGATAGAAACTAAGGGCTAGATTGCTCTGTCCTTTTACCTACATTTTGGACGGCTTACATTGCTGCTAAGTATAAGTGGGCTCTCATTGTTATAGAGGCCATTGATAACCTCACTTTCCTGCAGCAGGCTCTATATCTAAGGAGTATACCTCTGAAAATTACATAGGCAGTAAGCAACTTGGCTAAGATTAATCAGAGTGGAGGTACTAATTAAAAAAAAAAAAAAAAAAAAAACTTATAAAAGTATTATCTACACCATTTTACATGTGGAAGAAATTAAACCAGGCGATTGAACACTAGCTATTCTTCATCCCTAAAAAAAATTAGAGATTTAATAGAATTTTTCAACTTCATAGAATACTAAAAGTAATGAAAATCTATGAGTAAAACCTATCAATTTAAAAGAACACAACCAAGACAGAGTTTAAAGGTCTTTGTGCATCATGCAACAAAATTAAAGAACCTCATACAAAATTAATACATATAACATACCGTATGCCATTTAACTTTTGATTTTTCTGCTTCAAACTTGGCCACCTCTTTTCGGTCTTGAACTGACACCAGCAATTTCCATATACAAAGCAAAACAATGCCAATCAAGAGGATAGCAAGGGTGACACCCACCATTATCATTGGGATATTTGGAAGCTGTGGGCAATCTGTGAAAACAGAAATAATTATGACTGCAGATATCCAATCAGTAAGTTTTAGGCAATTAAAAACAACCAAGAGGCATTCTGTGGTTCTCATTTGCTGGGAACTGTGCATATATGCTCCTCCAATCCCATATTATTTTACTCCTACTAGCTTGCTAAAGGGTTAGCAAGCCTGAAAAATAATTGCCTTGAAATGTAAAAAAAAAATAAAAATAAAAATTAAAAAGTAAAAGCTTTTTTTATCACATTGATTAGCAGCTGCTGAATACAGACCCAGATTCTGAAGAGGAAAGTTAGAAAATTATTTTCCTATTTGTGTCTTTATAATTACAAAAATAGGGCTGGGTTGTATTTATGTGTATTTAATAAAGAGAAATCTCTCAGTGGCTTACCTTTCAAATCTTGAGTATTACGGGTATAGTTTACAAGCAAATGTGTTTCTTTAGTTTTAATTTTTAGTACAGCGATCTTTTCTGCAATCATAATTTATACAAAGCCACACTACTGTTATTATAATAAAAGCTCTTTTTTTTTTTTTGTGAGCTTTTAATGGAAGTGAAATCACTTTCATTATCACATGAATGCTAGAGAAAACCTACACAAAGTGTTAACAAAATAAATGCCATTTGTACTAACAGAGCTAAGTTACAAATTTGCATGGCTTTCACTAAAACATAACCAACATTTAGTACTGAGACACTGGGTGTGACCAAAAAAATTTAATTTTACTGCCTGGAAGCCAAACTGCTTGGCAGCTGAAAAGTGGTATCTGTGTTCTCTCCTATCCCACTAGATCAGAAGTTTTACTGAAAAAATCAGTAGTGAAATAGCATTAAATAAAAAATTGTTAAAAGAAAGGATATAAAAAGATCTGTTGAATATTTGTTATTTATGCAAGTACAGCAAGGCACTCAAAATTTAATACTACTTCAACATTAAACATAATTATGAAGATGTATTTTGTCAGGTATAGTCAGTGTTTTGAATAAATAGTGCAATTTGCAAAATGTGTGTCATTTCACAGTGGATTACAGTTTTCTGATATAACACACAGGACATTTGTTATTATCATCTTAGAATTGCACAGTACTTTAGAAAAGTTAACAAACTCTTGCAGCCCTTGGGGTGATAAGAGGTTTATGTGTATGAAACTCAGGGAGAGGTGAAGTGGCTTGTTTAAACCCACAGAGAGAGGCAGGGCTGAGGAACAGAGTTCAACAATGTCTGATTAATACACTGGATTATTCTGCCCATCTTCCATGGGAGACCAAGCACTTATTTTAATACAGCATTAAATAAATGCTTCAGTAGGTGCTGTTTTGGCTGGGCAGAGGACACTTACAAACACAAGGAGGTGCAGTGCTGTTCAAAAGAGCTCGGCTCCTGGCATTGCTCAAACTGATTGTCTGTCCCATCTGTGCTTTTAAACCAGATTTCATGTAGAAAAGGTAATGTAACTGCTTACCTTTCTGCTTTATGCTATGAATGATTGTCCTTCCCTGTTCATCCACAGCCAGTAGAAATGTGGTTATACATTCATTTTCCCCCTGCAAAGAGCAAGGAATGGATTTATCCTCTGAAAAATCTGCAAGGGGGGAAAAAAGTCATCCATCAAATCAAATGAAATTTAACATGCAATAACAAGAGACACTGCTGGTGTAACATTTGTCACAACCTTGTCTGTATACAGTAAAGAGTAAAAGATGAAAGCAGAAATACCCATATAATTTCTACTAATTTTAAATACTTCTCTCGCACTCCAGGTTTTGTTTTGTCTTTTTTTTTTTTTTCTTCAGATTTTTCACTTGCATTTCAGAAGAACTGACCCAGGTGTTGTCAATCTGCACTGACCATCCAGTGCACTTTGCTAATCTGCTGTAGTGTGAATTTCAATGAATTGGAAGTAATTCTAATGTGCTTAACCACCAGCTGTCTGGGAAATGTAATAGTCCCCAATTATAGGACAAAGTAAACAGTATGTTCTCTTTGGTTTAGAGCTACTCACATGCCTAGATTGTGTTTCAAAAGTAGATACATACATATCAAACAGAAATGGAAACTGTTTAAAGACATTTATGTCTTCAGCAATAGTTACTTCAAAGATGAGTATGCCAAATGTTGTCACAACAGTAAATATAAATTAATAACAGAAAGCTGTGATTCTGGGGTCTTTGTAATGTGATTCAAAGGGAAGTAGATAAAAAGTAACCTGAGATGACAGTCTGCCCGGGTTTATTTGTCTCTTCATTTAATGCAGATCTGCAGGAAAATTTAATCCTTTTTTTTTTTTTTTTTTTAAATGATTCCTAACTAGGAAACCTTTTCTGCTGAGAAAAGTTCATTCAAAAGGCAAGAGAGAGACAGGAGAAAGCTACCAGTGACAGACAATATAAAGCAAATAGGACAATTGAAAATTGAGACTACTGGTCCAATGCCAGAAATGCTGTAATTCTGAGCCTAACCATTATATAATTTTTTCACAGGGCAAAAATATCCTACTTTACAGCTTTGTGCACAAATACCTCTGTGGCTGAATGCTTATTATGTTTCCATATAACCCATGATTAAAAGACCATTGGAAATCTAGGTATGCTTTTCAATACATTTTTTAGAAAAACCTGTTCAATTTCTATTTGCAGAGGTTTAAAAAATAATAATAAATAAATAATAATTAAAAACAAAAACACAACAGTAAGCTTCTGAAACATTTTTGTGAAAATGATCAATTGTATCCATAACCCTTCCATTATTTCTTATCCAGTTAAAACTTTTACTGAAATTGCACAAGCAACTGTGCTAAAAATCTTTAATCCTCAAACTTTGGCATCAAGAAGAGTAATGAAATATACAGTAGGAATCTGAGAAGAATAATGGATTTTAAAGTATCTATCGTACATAAAGAAAGAAATTCTCACTTTTTTGTTTTTTTTGATCATAAGGTTTGGTCTTATAGCAAATGCTATTAGACAGTACAGAGGGTACAAAAGTATAAACAGTTGACTGCCCTTTTCTCTGCTTGTTATAAAGTGAGAATCACATCTGGTTGGATTTTAATAGAAACATATTCTTGACTTGTGCTAATCTTGTATTTAACCTGTTCCCTGTCCTTGATGTCAGAACAACATGTTATCTATCAAGGTGACAGGCAGACAAGACGTGCCAATTTATCAAGATTTGTTTTTCTTAAAAGGACTAAAACCTCCAGACTGAATGTACCGAATTAATGACACTCATTGCTAGGTCACGGTTCCAGTGCTATCACAAGTTTTGCAATATTTGTTGTTTCCCAACTCCTTTAAGCAAGCAGATCCAAAGAATTTTAGCTTTTTCTTTAAAAAGGGTAGTTTTTATCCCTCCTGAAAGCACAGAAAACCTTGCAAGCATGTTCCAAATATAAAACACAAACAAACAAAAAGTAAAAACTACAAATATATTATTTTTTTAAATTATGTTTAAATTAACCTCATAATTTCAGACCAAGGCATGCAGAAATGTGACTATGTGCAAGGACACACAAATGAAGGTGGAGATGCCAGTTCAGACTATTCAGAAAACAACTTATACGTAGTATTTTTATTTCTCTGATATTATTTCTAGGAGGATGGATCACTAAGGGAGACTACTAACTAGAATATTTTATTTTCATAGGTGCAAAAAATTCACCAAGGTAGGTAAACTTCTGAAATTTACACCTATGTCATTTTCTGTGTTTTGTAGTGAAACATAATACTTTTCCATCTTGTGCTTGCAGCCTAATTTCATTAATTTCAATGTGATTTGATGTCACTGGAGTCACACTGGAAGAAGAATTTGGTAACAGTGGCAAGATGGATTCTCAAAGTATGAAAGACTACCTGTGTCTTAACAGACAATTAGATAAAAGAGTCAACAAAAATCGGTCTGGAAATTTAAATGTCATTATGCCCTTTCTTGTTTGTCTTTTGCTAAACAGAATAGTTTTTGGGGGGCAGTTTCACCTTGCTTAGAGACAGAACCACAGAGCAGTGCTGATTGAGATTTATTTTATCTTTCAGGCTTCAGCATCCTCTTTGCTGTTGCACAGGGAATTTCTGTGGTGTCAGTACTATGAGGTGGGAGAAAACTCAGTTTCTCCTAGGAAAGCATAACTGTCCCTGCTGACCTTGTGGCATGAGCAGCCTGGTGCTCTGTGGCCAGGGTGAAGGCAGGAATCACTTTTTAGGAATTGTGGTTTCCCCTGGGTAGCAGGTACAGCAACAGCAGCTCCTCTTAGACAAATCACGCAAAGGAGTGGCTAGCCTCTTTTTTGCATAAATATTCAAAACAGATTAAAGTAAATAGTTAAAAGAGATGCCTGCCATTGAGATGAGCCCCAGCTCAGAAAATGTGAGCACATCAGCACCTCCAGAACCGCTGTGTCATCACGTGCCCTGCTTGATCTCCAGGCCCAGAGGCTTCCTGCAGCACAGCGGTGTGAGTGACCTCGCTGCGGGAAAGCAGGAAGAGAAACCCACAGAACAGATGAACTGCCACACAGCAGGCAAAAGGCACTGCCTAGAGTCTAAAACAGGCATTCCCAGGAAACAGAAAAATGTAAAGCGTATGCTATTTTATGGCTCCCCAGTTCTAGTCACCGTGTTGCAACATATGCATGCAAAACAGAAAGTAAACTTTTAAAGTGCTAATATTCATTCTGGCCCAGAGATATTTCTAGTTTTCAAAATGCCATGACAAATTAAAGAAGCTGAAGTTTAAAACAGAATGAAGCATTATACTACCATGTGAAATCACATTAAAAATCTGTCAAATACGGTGTGGTGCTCTAGTTATACTACTTTCAAAATCCTTTTGTTTGGGGCATATGGTTTTTATTTCAGATTTTTATTTTATTTTATTTTTTTCAAGTCCCCTGTCCTGGACATGTTAATGAGACTACCTTGATGCCAAAACTAATCATTTGTACTATTACACAAGTAAATTGAGATGAAACAATTTGCACCAGCTTCTTTTTTATTATTATTATTTATTATTTTAAGGGGTTAGGACAGGAACAACTATCCAGCCTTCAATACAGCAGTTGCTATAGCTGCTGTAAGTACATTTTAAACCTAAAGAAGTAGCTGACATCCTTGATCAGGGAAACACAAGGCTTGAAAAAGAAGATATGCAGGAACAGAACATGCTACTGTCATTCTCATATTCCTTTTTCATGTGTGTGCGTGAACAGAACCACGAGTGACTGTTCCTGTTATTGATTATTATTCCTTATATCCGAAAGCAGAATGCCTTGTATATCCCTACCTGCAAACATCTGCTATATGGTGATATCAGCCTGAAAGCTTTGCTAACTACATAGGTACAATAAAAGCTCTTGCACATTTTGAAATTTGTCAAGACATTTTCGTATTTATAAATAAATACTAATATCTAGAAAGGCATAGTAAAATAATAATGTAATAAAAATACATTTGAATTAGCTTTCCATGAAAGGGAAATATTTGCAACTTTCAAGCTTTATATTTCAGAGCAATGTTATCAAAAACAAAAGCTGGAGCTTTGTAGAAAAGATACGTATTCATGAAATTTTTGCATGTATGCAGATGGACTTCCAACAGTTTAGCAGATTCAATCCTTATTTATGCATACAGCATTTTGTGTTTCTATCCATCAGATTAATCCACCTAATCCATCAGATTTAATGCTTACATTACATTTATGATGTGGGTATAACACATCAGTGTCCTACCTCACCTAGGAATTGCTTTTTGCCATAGGATTGGGTTAGCTGCATTTAGAATAAAGAGCCTACCTACTGTACAGACAAGGACCTTCCTCTACAGGAGTGAAAAATGCTTCAATACACAATTCCATTTAGTTATGTTTCTTACTGAGGGTAATATTTCATTCAAGGTCAATTCCTATTTCAGGAACTCTCACTGATGGAGCGCAACTTTGAATTACTGTGGTCAACTGAAAGATGTGCTTAGCCTTTAGGATACCAGAAATGTCTCAATAAAACCTGACAAGCAGCAGAACGTCTTTGCCATAGGTTAAAGGACTGTGTCTAGTTGCCAAGTATAATCAACCATCTGCATAAGGATTGGAGTCGGGTTTTGAATTTGATTGGCAAAAGAAGCCCCACTGGAATTGACAGTACAGGCGTGACAACCTCAGGGGCTTTCATCAGCAACTGATTTTCAGGGACTGGTATTTATTAAATTCTGTCCCTTCTTACATAAACTGCTTATAAAGTAGGCATGATCCAATGAGTTAATTGGAGGGGTGATATCAGCCCTGATCTACATTTCCTACTTACTGTAGAATGACCATAGATAGAGAGTGATTGCCTTATGGGCCCTAATATAATTCCACAGCAGAAAAACAAGGCTACTTTCAAAGATAAAATTACCGAAAGTGGAAGCTATCAATAATCATGTACACACAAAAAAGAGAGATTGAGTATACAAACCCTCTGCAGTGCTGACAGTTGCATCAACTGATTTGCATTTTTCACTGCATTCTCCCTGCGACTTGTCATCAGAAGCTAAATGACATTCCACACAGCTCCTGCAGAAAACAATTCAGCAGCTCATCAATCTCTGTCTGTCACAAAGCACCAATATAAAAGCGAGTATGTATGCATCTGCATTTTAAAAAGAAGCTAAACAAAAGGTCTTGTGCTATGGATACAGTAGTTCTCAGAAATATGATAGGGATTGCCACAAAAAAAAAAAAAAAAAGAACCCTACCTGAATAAAGGTATTGTGGATAAGCTCCCTCTTGTCCTCTTTCTCTCCCAGCTTATTAGCTATCAGACAGAACCCTAGGCAACATTATTCATGTGGGGCTATCAAAGACATGGGGTTACTCAGACATAACATTCATTTTCAAGAAAAAATATTCTGAAGTAAGCTTATACTAAATACCAGCCAAAGGAATGCCTATCAGATGAAGAATATTTGAAATCAACTTCAGAGAGATCAAGCTGGGGCACCTGTTATAAGTCTTCCTTTGTTGAAAGTCGATTGAATAATGTATTAAAACACAGTTCAGGAATCTCAACAGATGTCTCTCGAATGTGATTACTTGTCTCAGGAATTATTTAGATGCTAATTATACCAGCACAATTTATTGTAAAAGAATTTCAAATTATTTACTTTATTTAATGGTGCAATGACTAAAATATTATTTAAAGCCACAGAGTTTAAACCAATTCCTTTAGAAGTCTCTAAAAATCTTCCCAGAATTTCAATGAGGATTTTAATAAACAGAGAATTCATTCATGAAAAAAAAAAAATGGGAAAAACAAAACAAAACAGAAGTCATATATGAAATTGTTGATGAAAAAGGTATCTTGCTGATTCTTCATAATTAGCTTCAACCAGATACAGGAGCTGAGACTTTAAAAACCACCCTGAAGAACTGACAAAAAGAAAAAGAAAAAGAAAAAGAAAAAGAAAAAGAAAAAGAAAAAGAAAAAGAAAAAGAAAAAGAAAAAGAAAAAGAAAAAGAAAAAGAAAAAGAAAAAGAAAAAAAGAAAAAAGAGAGTAACAGCAACAAAATGACCCAAGAACACCTGGTCATCTCCTGTTGCACTGAGTTACATATATCCATGAGAATATGCTGAGGCTACTGAGATTATCTTCACTGGATGGAGATGACCTTAACACTCACTCACTCTGGAGATGATGAATAGTAAAAGCGAGTGGGTAATGGGATAGCCCCTATCTCACAGAGACAAATTCGGTGTTGTTGGTGTTTTTGTCATATTTGCCATGTTTCTCATACTACTACTCTCTTTTTCTCAGCTGCTGAGCCATTCATCTCAGTCCCCTCTGACCTGGCCTTCTAGTGCTCTCGGTTACGCTACCCAGGTATGTCAAGTGTCACTCTTCTGGCTCTCCCTGCCTTGCATCTCAGCAAGGGAAGTGACTGCAACGGAGACAAAAGATCTAACACTGCATAACATATACATGTTTAAATAGGCTAATGTAATGCCCGTCATGTAACTTTATACTTCTTATTCTCTGCCAAATTGGGCAGAGCAAAGCAGCAGCATTGTACTTTGTGTTTAGAGCAGCTGCATGCAGAAGGTTCTATAAACTGAGGTCGGTGCACGTGAGCTTTGAACAAACTGTTTGGCTTGCTTTTATAGGTCAAATTCAGCACTAACATAAATGGTAATTACAATGCATGCTGTAGAAAAGGTTCTCATCTCAGATATAGCGTAGACTGGAAATACAGGCATGAAAATACAGTGGTGGAGAGCTGGTGTGGAGGAGGAATGGGTCTCAACTCCCAGTAAGTAGACGTGACATAGTCATGAAACAATAACGCAGCTTACTCTGACTTGGTACTCAGCAGGCAAAATGTGTCATTAATAACACATATTCTTCATAGCCTACTTTAACCTCTAGCTTAAATTTCTACTGAAATTCACTCATTTTAGACTGACTTTAGCCCTGGAATAGCTCACCAAATGCAAGCACAAGCATATGTGTATTTAGAGCGGTTGGCTTTAAGTCACACGTTTTTTCATTCCTTTTCTTATCATGCACCACAGCATACACCATGCATCACAGAAGGAAAGCTACATAAATTTTGTATGCTCAGTGAACAGAAGACACTTCACCATGTACAATCAATTTATCATCAACTTATATATGACATACAGCTACCCACTGATTTTATCCCCAGACTATGACCTAGTTTTATCATGGTTGGGCCTCTGTAATTCAACCAAGATTAACTGAATTTGGACTTTAAATTTGCACATGTGTAAAGCTTGAGCAGACAGCATGACCTTATTAGTTCATACATATGAGAACTGTAATGCAAATTCCAAACTTTTCTGAGTTTCTTCCCTGTGAGTCCTCATTTTTGTTGTAGTAGCTATGCTGGAATGGTTTCATTCTGTATTTTGGACTGAAAGGAGATTCATCTGTATTTGTCTGATGTTATCAGATAAAGCCACCATTCTGATTATTAGTACAGCCAGGGATTGCAGTGAAAGTATGTTTTACTTGTGCTGCATGAAGGTGATTAAATTGTTTCCCTTAACTTTTTTTTTTTTTTTTTTTTTTTTAATACAAGATAAACTGATAATAAATGGTTGATGTATGATTTATGCCTACCCCTCTCGAAGTGGAAAGAAGTTCTTGGGTTCTGGCCTGTAAATGCGATTTATGGTTGTGGCAGTAAGCACATTGCTGAGGCAGTATAGGAAATAGCTCGATGATACCAAAATCAGAGACACAAACCCAGCACATTACCGTCTAGAGCTGCAAGGGTCACCACACAGAGGGCATTTTTCACAGGTTTGGCCTGAAGCCCCTGGATGTGTGCAAGCACACACCCCACAGATGCATTCGCCTCTCCCACTGCACAGTGTCCCGTCCTCAGAAATGCAGGAGTCAGTGTCAGTTGTGCAATTACAGTATTCACCAGTCCATCCACTGTGGCACACACATTCCCCACAGTCACAGTCACCATTGCCTGGGAAAACATATATTATACTTCAGATTAGTCTCTCAGTATGAATTGGAATGATGACCTTTAAAATAATTCTCCTTAATAACAGATACTTTCACTGCTCCAACTCTTCTCACTCTTAAACCTCTTTCTTCTTCCTCTAGCATTTTTAGTTTTAAGCCAGAGGATTTTTTTAATTATTATTATTAGTGGTTTTTTTTTTAGCTTAGACTGGCCATAAGCCAGTGCAACTCTGTTCTCTTCACTGGAGTCTTCCACATAGATTGTTATCTCCCAACAGTGCACAACTTAATGGGTAAACCTTCTTTCATTTATAGCAGCATAAATCCAGGCTGTCTATTCAACACAATCTCATTGCTTGTTCCTGCTAGTTAAACACTATTCCTATTGTTTCAGTAGAATCACTTCTGACTGATAATGGTATAGCCCAGGAAAAAGTTTTAAATACAAATCCTCAAATTCTGGTTGTGTCATACTCACATAACAAAGAATAGCTGAAGTCATTTAGATTACGAGGTTAAAATTACAAATAAATAAATAAATAAAAATCAAAATTAGCTCCCAAATGGTTAAGATGGCTATACTTTAATAATTATGTCAGGGTGAAATTGTACATTGCTTAATATCAACGTATGTCAATAAACTTAAATTTCTTCTGAGCTACGACTGCTTGCAACCATTAAAAGTCTGACCCAGTGTGATGGAAGCTGGTATGGTCCAAGAAAGCTATGACAATTTATACTAGCTATGGAGTACCTAAGTGTCTCATTTTAAAATTTGAAAATAGGGTAAAAAATATTTATTGTTTCAAATCTAAAGATCATTCAGAAATACTACATTATAGCACTTTATACAGAACTGATTATAATTGAATATGTAATGAAAATAGAGATTCACAGGCTCATAAGTAAGAGTGGGACAGTAGCGGTCTGAACCATAGACACTAGAAATAGCTCAAAGGGAACATACCTCCACACTGAAGTCCTCTGTGTCTCACACACGAGAAGTCATCGCATTCACAGTGTGGCCCATACACTTTTCCATACATTGATGGGTGGCAAACGCACTGCCCACAATAGCAGTTACCTCTCCCGCTGCAGGAGCTCTGCTCTACAGAGCCCTTGCAAGAACCTGTGCTGAGGGAGTTCTCGTCACACTCGCAGTGTGGACCCATGTACCCAGGGTTGCAGATGCACACTCCACACTCAAAAGAGCCTTTCCCCTTGCTGCATTTTGAGCTGTTCATCTCAGCATCGGCCTGACAGTTACAGCTGCATTGGGGTTGGATTTCAATTTCCAGTGTATCACTGAGACCCACAGGTTTTATCACAATGTGCCTTCTATTTTTTTCGCAAGTGGATAGGCTTATGTTCACGCTGAAAGAGACCTGGAAGAGAAAATGGTGTCTGATCAGATCTGCAGCATACCTAGGTCTGCAGGATATTCTGGAGATACATGAATAATGCAGAAAAAGAGTGTCTTAGATACTGCCTGTTTTTTGTAACTTGCTTGGAGGAAGATTATTTTATAAATTAAAAAAAAAAAAGGGGGGGGGTCAAAATTCTCAGGAATCAGTATCTTTTAAGAATCTGTTCCTTACTTACTGTGTCTCCCACTTTCACATGAGAGCACTTCCTCTGATGTGGAAAAAAGGTCCCATTGTTACAGATTGCAGTGAAAGAGAGATTGAGTCCTTCTGTGTCTCCAAAGACCTCCAGCTCTACTTCAGACCTCAGCTCCTTAAAGGAAAAGGAGTGTGATGAATGAAGTGATAACACTGCCAAATGCTGCTAATGTTCCACATCTGTGTAACATGGCTTGTAACTTATCCCAACCTACACGGGAGTAAATTCATGGTTTTGGTGCTTTATTTACATACTTCTTTATTGCAAGAAAAATGGAGAGCAACCGAAACAAAGAGAGTGCCGACAGAGCTGGCTTTCAGTTAAAAGCAATGGTGGTATCAGTTTAATATCCGGTATCACGGTGCTTATTTCCTGCTCTTGTAGAAGAACAAATTCAATGTTTTATTAAATCATCTTTCATTACTAAGTGCTCTGTTGACTGATACAGGCTTTTCTTTAGCTCTGGTCTTACCGAGGAATGGATTTGTGTTTCTGATTGCTTTGCTAGCGCCGAGCTTTTCTTGATTAGCCAGCGTATGCCAATATTGGTCCCTGTTTATCTCTGCTATTAGAATCAAACCTTACAATCTCCCTTCCAGCAGGGCAGGCTCCAAGCTCAGTTTTGCCTTAATGCAGGGCCTCTGTGACTTCACCCAATGTTTCCAGAGCAAGAGCCAGAGTCTATCTCCATGATTAGCTCACACAGCCGGGTGGCTCACACAGTTCCTTTTTTCTCCCTATGGAAATTCTTGCTTCATGAGCTGTTGGTGCTGTTTCAAGATGTATTCAACAACACTCTCCATTTCTTAAATCAATTTGTTAAATCAAACTTACATTTCTTAAGTGAAAAAGGCTCTTCATTTTACTTTCTGAATGCTCTCATACTCAGTTGTTTTTTTTAATATTTAACTCTTTAAAATATTTTTATAGCAACTTTGGTTATACAATTTAGCCTTAATCCGAAGCCTATAGGAGACCATGGGGAAATTCCCTATGACTTCAGACTGTCGATTCAGTAAATGGAAATTTTTCAAAAGCACCTAAGCAATTACAGAGCAAAAGACTTGGCTTTGTGCTCTTGCAAGTTTAATTGCCTTACAAAATACCCACTGTACTTCAATCAGAGCGTGAGGATCTTGCTGACCTTACCTCAGTGAGTCACTCTAGTAAAGGCATCAGGATGATTCACTGGAGTAAAGGTCTAGTGGGGTGAAAATAATGACACTACCCGAAACTAAAAGTAGAGTAGTTACAGACCTGCATAGAAAACTCCCTGTCCTTTCCAAACATCCTGGATTCTCTGGAAGTTCATCTTACAGTCGTGGCTGGATTTTTGGTTCATTTTTGTTTTCAAATTCCTTTTTATTTGGAAAACCTTGTCAGTAAACCATAGCACTTTAATAAAGGATAGCAACATCTATCACGCGAGACCTATTCACATAATACCCGGTGCTCTTTCCAGCATGCATCCAGAGCAGTAAAACTGCACTGGGCATCGGGTTATTCATGTAGTGTGGATGTGTCCAATTTTCCCCTCACATTTGTCTTGGAGTACAGTGCTCATGTTGCTATCAAAACAATGCAGAGATTCTTAGATAATGATTTGTTTGCAATAGCTGGACTCTCACAAAATGACTAAATATAGGAAGCCTTAAGATAAAAATGTGAAAGTTGGTATGTGTTAACATTATAGGATATATCACCAAATATTCCCTCTTGTGTCTGCTGCAAAACTACAAGGCTCAGATAGAGCGCAGCTATGAGAGAAAATTCAATGCTGCTGAACACAAATTCATAATACATTAAATCGTGTTGTTTGTGCCAGGTCAACATGAACATGCCTCCCTTAGCTGTTGTGAGACGTCCAAACACACACCTTAATCCACTGAAAATGGATGCATGAACTGTGATCAACCCCATTTTCTTAGATCTATATCTGTGGGAACTTCTAATGGTGTTTTAAATCTACTAAGTTGCCTGGCCACTGTCTAGGGACAAATAGCAAGCAGTTTAGTGAGCTTTAAGCCATTCACAAAGAAAAGTTTGCAGTTCAAAAATTTTTCTGAATGAATCAACAGAGAAAACAGTGTTTCAAACTCGTTCCTTTGTGTTATCTGTCCTGTTTCAACATATTATTCTTTTGTGTTATTATCCCATAAGTTAAAAGGGAACAAAGCAGTGGGGGGATGACAGAGTGGGGGGGTTGTGGATGAAATTTTTCTAAAATTTTAAAATCCTGGAATAACTTCAATCAGAAGGCCTGATATGTGCCACAATGCAAGATAGACTATGATTCTGCAATACAAAGCTATACAGAATTTAATGTCAAATAAAGCAGGCAGAAATATGCTTTCAGAAGAAAATGAATCATACTTGGAAAGAACACGAGAACTCCTTGTAACAAATATTTTGACAGCTCAGACTTTCTTAACTTGCTTACTTCCTCTCTGAAGCTTTTAGATAGCAACGCATGGTAAATGATATTAACAAACCTTGTGCTTGTACAGCAAAGACTCTAGAGCACTTTAAAACTGTTAAAAGATTTAGCCTAACACTACTCTTCTGGGGCAAATAGTTATTCTTTTTTTTTTTTGTAGTTAAAGAAACAGAAACACTGGGAATTGAATTACACTTCTATGAGTATCATAAAAGGTCTGTGACAAATTGGAATTAGATTTTCTATTCCACATGCAATTTTTAACCATAGGTCTACCCTCATTTCCCATTTCCCACTCCAAAAATTCAGATGTCTTCACTTATGTCAAATAAGGTGTTTTTCAGTGTTTCCTGCCTGGAAGACTTTCAATCATGAAGCAATAAGGTTGTTAACCTTTAAGGTTAAATGCAATAAAATGGGCTCTGGGAAATTTTGAAAGTGTGACTTGTTGCTACTTGTACAGTTTGTACACTTTGAAACCTATATGGGACTTCAAGAACCTATAAGCAACTCTGGTGGATAGTCCAGTACCTGCTCTAGGACATGATGAGCTATGACTTGAAGCCAAGAGAATAGCTCCTGCAACTGCCTTCCTGCCATGACTGAAGAGGACCAAGCATCAAGCTCGTAACCTCCTCCAGACCCTGCCCACAGCATGGCTGAAGTTGGAAGCGAGCAACTGAACTCCTTTTTGCCACAGGAGGTGTTGGAGACAGAAAGTATCATTAGGTTCAAACAGGGGAGTAGAAAAAAAAATCATAGACAGCATACATGACCAAGACACTATATATCTAGATATATATCTTCCAGCTTCTAGCAAGACAGAAGAGACTATAAGAATACAATTAGAGGAAGCACTGTTCTGCACTTAACACATCGTTAAAACAAAGTCTCCAAGACACAACATTGGGACAATTATTTACATTTTCCATTACTCACTGGACAAAATTTCAGCTAATAGTAACCTCTATCTATAAGTTAGAGTATCACCCTGAAGAAATCCTGATAGGAGGCAGATGTGACTAATGACAGGTTAGACTCCAGAAGTGAAATTCTGATGCTACTGGATGTTTAGAGGTAACTTCTGCAAAAGTTTCCCCTCATACTTGTTACAATTAATAGACTTCCAAGTTCTTCCAACTTTAAAGTTCTTCACTTATCTAATTTTACATGTGATAGAGAGTCTTCTGGTATTTTATATTTCATTTTAAAATCATAACCAACCAATTTTACTGTTCCTAAAAGACTTAAAAGAATTTGGTTCGCTTTGCTTTTCTGTCATCAGTACCAAAATAATTTTGGGGCATAATAATGATGGTCTTATGCTGCAGATCAGAGAAGGAACATCAGACAGAAAAACAAATTTTTTTAAAGAAAGGAAAAAAAAAAAACAGTAGGGAAAGAAATAGAAAATGTTCTTTGCAAAGAGTTATTTTTCATTACAGCTAGCTGTTAGAGCAGGTTTTTAATGAAAAGGAGGGTGAGAGTGAAGACAGAGATCTGTGGCATATCATCATACAAGTAAGTGTATGTATCTGTGTGAAAACATGTAAAACTGTCTAAAAAATATTCCTCTGAAAGAAGAGAGCCAGGCAGCAAGGATGCATTTTACAAATGCAACTCCGAAGAGGAGCCCTATGTTTATGTTCCTGTCCTCTTTACAGTCTTTCTTGGTATTATCTAAACAAACACATTCAAGTCTTCTCTTGTCTCCTATGTTCTGCTTTTTTAAAACCTCAGAACAGCCTCACAGGGGCAGCATCAAATTGCTAAAGCAGAAAACAGCACTGATCACAGAATGGTGCTTTTTTCTGCCACATATTCCTGCAAAACTATTGGATCTACACTCCAGTGACAGTTACCGATAGGAAGAGAGCTGTCCCTGCAGAAGTATTGAACTGGAAGACCTGAATTAAAGAAGGCTTTAGAGTAAGCATGAAATAGAGGACTATGAGAAAGGCAAGACAGATGACATACTAATGTGAGATTAGCATTCCAGCACAAGTAAGGAGTGACAAAAATTTATGGGAATTCTGTTTGGAAAACCATGAACTATATGGATATAGTTCTAAGTAACAGAACACTCAACCTTAAGTGATTGTGATATCACCGGTTAATGGAGATTTAACAGACTTTGGAAATAAACCCTACTAAAGCATGCAGAATCCAGGATAAACCTATAAAAGAAGCTTTTCAGCAAAGCACTGCTATAAAGCAGCCTATGCCATGGTACATGCTACCATCTCTCAGTCACTCTCCATAGTGCACTGCATAGCAAAAGCAAGTGCCAGTTACATACAGTGTCCCATTTGCTTTGCCTGGTGACAGTTTGATAGCTAAAAGTTAACAGAAGTTAATAGCGAATTGCATGACCAATGCTGGTGTCTTACTGTTGTGGCTCTAAATCCTGATTTTTAACAACAATTTATAAATCGTAATTTTGACTTTCTAAACTACAGAGTGAACGTTGCCAAAGCATTCACTCTGTAGCTTAGAAAGCCAAAATTTAATTTGGTTAACTAAGCATTTCAGTAGAACGTAACGAGTTAAAGTTTTACAAGTAAAACTACTGTTTCTGTTTTCACTTAATCCTCAGGGTGAACAAAACCTTTACAGGATAGGTCAACAACTAAGCACAAAAAATTATGTTCTTGTAATCAGTGCAGAAAAAAAAAAATAGAATACTTCTGTATTTACCAAATTGCAATCTGACTTTGAAAATACAGACATGCAGGAAGAAAACACATTATAAACACCTTACCTGATATGCAGCAATTATCAACTGAAGAATATTTCCAGAATCCTTCTGCAGTCGTCCAACAGTAGCTCCGGGAATAAGCTTTGCATAGTTCTGAAAACATGAAAAAATTAAAAAAATTAAACATAAAAAAAGACTAGATGATAAGGTAGGTGACAAGGAGCTACCACCTGAAAAAGAATGTAATACCTTGGAGGCAACTGAAATAAATAATAGTCACATTTTCAAGGACTCTTGCCGACTCAATAACACACTTGTCATATTAGTAAATGTTCTAATTGATAAGCGTTAGTTTCACTGACAATTAGTGGGACAGGAACTGCTAAGTGTGCTTGGGAGTTTGATGCTATAGTATTTTAGTTATATTTTTTAAAATTTAGAATGAAAAAACTCTAAATTTTAAATTCTTAACTGTTGATAAAATGGTTCTTTCAACCATTGCGTTTTTTAAAAACAAAAACTAAAACTAAACAAAAGAAGAGATTCAGCTGCTCAACTGTTGCTATAATATTTGAGTCTTGAACCCTACATTCAATGACAGCAGTCACTTTTTTTGTCCTTGCAAGCAACCCAGAATCTTAGAATTTTGTTAGCGAATGCACAAAAGTTAAGAAGTTTCAACTAAGAGTTACAAGAACTTCAAACAAAGACCCTTAAAAAACTGCTGCTGGTTTCTGATTGCTGTAACACCCCCCACATTTTCCAGTGATCAGGGGCTACGACTGATTGTATGTTGTCTTTATGTTAATAATATAGTGCCAATTTAAGAATTTATTTCAGTGGTAAGTGTTCCTTTTTTTTTTTTTTTTTTCATTAAATTGTATTCTGACACTAAAATGACATCTAGCAGATAGACTCTAAATATGCTTGATTAAAATCTTGCCTGATTATTAACTACATTAATTTCACTTGTTTGTACCTATGCCTTTTGAGAATAGTAAATGGTCATAGTTAAAAGAACATGTTGTAACATTCATTTTCGTCTCTAATTTATCATAATATCAATGCTGTTATTTTAATTTAAAAAATTCCAGATAACTATTAATAAACATGGATAATTTGATACTCTTATATTGCCCTATACTTCACATCTCCAAAAACACTGTGATTACTTTATACATTATGTATGGAATACTTATCATTCGTTAGATTTCTGAAGTGCTATTGTAAATCAGTGGGATTAACTACATTTTATGTTACAGCTGGTGACTTTGCATTCCTGCCTCCTCTTGTGAGTAGTGTTCTCTCAAGTACTCTTCTGAGAGTACTGAAAGTCTCCATTTTGTAAACGTGGACCTTCCATGAGCCGATTATAAAAAAAAAGAAAAAAAAAAAAAAAGACAAAAAAAAGACAATAGACTTGGAATTTAAAGTCTAGCATCCTTTAATCTGTGGCATGCAAATCAAACAGTGGGGATATCCTGTTCTGAAGACTTTATCTCCTGTTGAAGAAAAATTTGCTGCATTCTAATACAAAGATGATGGTGCATTCCCAGTCTAAGTGTGAATCTCCAGCTAATTGGTTAAACCCTACTTTTTAGCACAATTTCTATTAACCATTAACAGGATGAGGCATACTGATGCTTTTGGAGTGCTACCACCAAAAACTATCCAAAGGATGCCATTGAATTTAGTCTTTAAGCAAATATTCATCAAAAGATGAACTGCCTTTTTCTAGAGATTCTCTCATTCATGGTAATGCAATTTGAGACTTACATGTTTTAGTTCAGTGGGGCTATGTTTAACTTTTAGCAGTGTAAATGACAGGAGGATTTTCAGCATAAAGTGTCATGCCAAACTTATTAAAAAAAAAAAAAAAACACAAAACATTTGCAATTCTGAATAAGTTTGGAGACTAATATTTTTAATTCAGTTTTAGGCACTGAAATACAATCTGAAATAAATCAAGTTTCAAGCTGTATTCTCCTGTGATATAAAAATAAATATTTTTTCAAAAAAAGAGTAATTTCTGCTTTTGTCAGCAGTGCTCTTAGTTAGGATTAAAGAGAGAATGTTTTCACTCAACTAGTTTGAATATTTTTTTTTAAGAATTCTGCTTGAAAACAAATAATATCAACAACAATAATTACTTGATGAACCCTTGAAGACTAGTGTTTTCTTTTGTACCAAAATAGGATTTACAGTTCATCAAAATGTCATTGTAATTGCAATATTCACAGATACTTTGTAAGTGAATAGTGTTGTTGTTGTTTTTTTTTAAATAAGTATATTCCCTGTTTCTTTGGTAAGACTCAGTTGAAACTAACAATACGAAACATTAGACGTGAATGTATTTTAAAGGAATATACATTTTGTTTTTAAAATCTTTTCTTATAAATAAAATCTCAAATGATCAGGTCTCAGTGTAAGGACCTTCCTTCACTTTCTTGCATTTAATTTTGAGTGGGTTTACAAATGTTTCCACATGACTGCTTTTAAAGTTCTTGTGATCAGGCAAAACATGACAAACTTGACAGGGAGAGCTTCAGACCTAAAACTTCCCCCTCTTTTAAGGAAAGTAGCTGTATGGTTGTATGGGAGGATCAAAACTAAAACCAGCTGTATTACAGGGATATATATTCTGTGCTCATGCAATCCATAATATTTTTATGTTAGGTAAGATGTACATATTTAAGTGAATAAACTGAAAATTCAGTTGAAGAGGATCAAGAATATTAAATGACCAAATTGTTTTGGGCTAAACCATTGAAGATTACGCAGGGCTAGAAATATAAAATATGTATTAGCCAGTCTGAACACTGCACTTAAGACTATTGGAATCTATCAAGTCTATTTTAAAAGATGCTTTCTAAGTCCTCACAGTCGTTTTCATGCACATTTGTCCCCAATAACTGAATTATAAATAAGAGTAGTCAATTTTGGGTCTGATATAATTAGATGCTGAGTTCAAGTAGATTTTAGATAAAATATCTAAAGAAGCTTTCTACCTTAAATGATAATTAAGCTTGGATGTTTTTTTTTTTTAATATGAGAGAATATGGGAAACTGCAGAATCCTCATCACTAAGGCTTTTTTTTTTTTTTTTAAAAAGAGGGGTTTAATGGTAACACCCAAGTGCCAGTTTAGTCTCTTCTCCCAGCTCTTCCAGGCCATGTGAACACTGGCCTTAAGACAATAATAGATCTTATTGCCTTGCTTAATTCATGTTGCACTCTTAAGCACAGATGACTGCATGTTTACTTTTATAAATTTGAATCATGCAGATGAAAACATGATGCTAGAGTCCCTTTTGCTTGTCCTACATACACCCTTGCAAGTATACTATGTTTTTGTTTTGTTTTGTTTTAAAAAAGGCACCATGAGACTTGACTTTTGTATTTGCTTTGTTGGATTTTTTACATCTACAGACTAGAAAGCAGAGCATAACAACTACAGAAATCCAATTAAGTGGCAGAAAGCAGTGCTGAAAAGATGAAAGTAGCAGATAGAATATATTCAATGGGATTCCTATATATAAGATTCTCCTATCCTACAAGATAGGAGATAGATAGTAGCTTTTTTCTTTTCTAAGAAAGAAAGTAACAAGAACAAAAAATTCTACAGTTGCTTTAACAATGACTTGCATTTTTTTTTGTAAGGTATAAATCTTCTTTTAGTGTTCCCAGTGAACAAAGGGTGCCACTTGATAACTGATACTGGTATAACACTGACACAAGGATACTGAAATAGAAAACCCCTGATAAGAACACTGTTGGCCAACTCTGAGGGCGACCACCAGCAATTTCCAAGGGAAAATACAATGCCATCAGTAAAATAAAAGTTTCTTTGGATAAAATAAGGCTCTGTAAATCAAAGACTCTTTTGAACTACCTTCTAGAACAGTCCTTAGTTGTGTAGCACCTATTGAAATTAGTGTAAATATTTCACTTCTCATAAATCAGGCCCTTATTAAGAAATGGTTGAACAATAAAATTTAGTAAAAGTTTCTTAATGCACAAATTTTAACAATGCTATGCTATGATTGTAGAATCCCACTAAACTTGGAAGTGATTGCCTTCTACTATTACTGATTTGAATTTTCACTGTTCAGCTCACAACTCAGTATGTTTTTAAAAAATGCTCCAAGATGAAAAGTGCTTCCTCCATTGTTAAGGTTATAATCTGAGAATCAGTTTGTGAAAGATCTCACTCTTATAACTTTTGTCCGACACCTGGAGAATTATCCTTATTCGAAACAACTCTACAACTGGAACCAATCACAGAAGCACTGAGGGCCTTCTCGAGGACAGAGAATAGGAAAATAGAAACAGAAAACAGTACTGGTATGTACTGAAAGAAAAATAAATAAAATTCTCAGATCAGCTGAACAAAAAGATTTATCTCAGAGTTGAACATGAAGATGCTCATTTTCAGAATGTATTCTTGTTTTATAAAAGGATTAACAGGCTCAACTATCCTTACCTCACAAAATACAGAAATTTAATCATGCTGATTACACTGAATAGTTTAGAAATGCTTAGTTTGACAGTCCTTGTCTATCAACTTAAAAACTGCAGAGTGATTCAACTTTAAATCCAAATTGAAAGTTACATAAGAACTTCAAAATCAGTACGTGCAGAAGCATTTTCCAAGTAAAACAGCCTTTCTACGACTCTGATATATAATTTCCTAGATATTTTTATTACATAAATACCTTGAAGAATTGTATCCTTATTACTGAAATTATTATATTAGCTATGAAAAACAGTGAACCGTAAAGCAAATACTAAAGAACTGAACATTTTAGTTTTCTCACCTCATATATGTGAACTTGTTCATTTGTTACTGCAAAAATTAATAAAACATTGTTTTGCACAAGTTTGTCAATTAATTGTCCAATTGTGGGATACTCCTGAAAACAAACAGAAGAGAGCCACATCAGTGCATTTTTCACATATCCAGTTGCTAATTATCTCCCATGAAACACAGTCAACCAAACATAATTAATACTATATTATTAGCATAAAATAAACTACAGTTGGGCAGTAGGTGTATACAAAATAAAAGTGTATGTAATTTCCTTGCCTTGATTTTAAGAAAGTTTCTTTGAGAAAAGTACAGTGTTGACCTCCACACTGGGACACTGGGTTCAGTAGCATCTGTGATACAGACTGAATAACAACACTGTGCCAAAGGAAATTGGAATTTGTACTAGTTATTGCATCTTAATCTGGGAAATTTTCTTACATGAACAGTGTCCTAAAGCTTTCTGAACTCCTCCTGAATTCACACCCATACAGGGAACAAGATTAATGAGTATGACAAAATTCCCTGTATGAGGAAATACTAGTCAGTCATGTCCCATGTGTTTTCCAGGTTATCAGGAACAAGATATATGCTTTTTTTTTCTTTCACAGTTATAATCTATCATAATTCCATACAAACAAATTGTTCTCTCTTTACAAAAATTTGCCACTACTAATAAAGATAATGGTAAATATCTGGATTCCACAAATTTTACAAACTTCATTGGTAAAGGTATACTTTCACTGGCTTTTAAATTTGCTTATTTAAATTTATCTTTAACTTCTACAGAATGCAAGACTTATACAAAGTTCATAGCAAATTACCAGAACAGTTGACATGGAATATTCATTATTGTGGTCCAAATGGCAGTTTCCATCATTAGGAATAACAATCCCTGCCAGCTTACTGTCCATCCCAAAGTGGGAATCAGCATCACTCACAAACACCAGCAAATGCAGAGAATCATTCCTCCATCCGATTTTTTCCTGTAATTTAAAATACATTAGTTTAGCAGGCTGTATTATATTCACAAATAGGAAAGCATCAAAAGATTTAGAGAATGGCATCTCAAAACAAATGAAGGGAAACATCTTAAAAGGTGTATCAAACACATCGCATCATCTGTTGTACAACTGAGTGTCATTATCTTGAAAAAGATGTTGGTGTTCATTCTATTGTCTTTGGCTAACATTTTGTATTCCCAGTCTCATGTTTATTAAAATATGCTGGCCATGTTCAATTCAATCTGCTTACTACTCTAAACATAGTTAATCAAAAATATTTAAAGAAAAAACAATCAAGAAAACAGACCCAGTAATTATCCCTGGCAATTACAAATAAATACTAAAATATTGCAATATGCATGTTTAACTTGATACAGCCAAAAGTATTTTCACACAAACCTAATGAGACTCTTGGACTGCATTAAAAAAAATCTTGAAAAATAATGATCTGCTTATTTGATATATAAGTACACAATAGTGGAAGTGGAAACATACAGAATAACTAACATCATACCTACAATTTTCAATTACCTTGCAAACAGCTGCCTGCATAATTGCATCAAATCCTCCCTCTGGAGTGTCTATATTAGCAGAGATTCTCTGTCCTTTCACAATTTCATTGAATCTTTCAGCATCATTTGTTAGTGACAAAACATGTTTGTATCCAAAGGTGGGTAAGCACTCATATGGTACACTTCTGCACAAGAAATGAGACAGTTTATGGATGATGCAGAGAGAAAATGACTACAATGGCTACTTTGCAGGCCTGTCTGGATTAGTTTTTGGTTATGCATCTCTCTTCCGTGTCTGAGATAAGTCCAGTGAAAAACATAAGAGAATCACAGAGCACAGATACACTCAGTTGGGTTGCACACAAGCCTTCATAAAGCACAGGAAATGCCACCTAAAGCAGAGTAATTTAGCCAGTTAATATGCAGTCCTTGCTGTGCTCCCTGCCACATTTTGTTTTCATACTCAGAAGCACTTCGGATCTGTAGTCCCTTAATGACATTTAGAAAATACCATTAGGCTTCTCCATTTCTGCTTCAGACTGCAGAGCAGCGAAGGCTGGAGAGCCATCTTCTCCTCCTTGTAGATTGAGAAAGGACTGGAGCAGCACAGGTTTAGAGGACACTGCTAGGCCTCAAGGAAAAACACACAAAACAAAAACAGGAAAACAATGTTGACGGGTAAATGAATGAAATTGCTATTCTATGCTGGGTATGAGTGTGAATCTGTTTAGGACAGCAGTGTCATAAAAATCTTATATATATATATATGTATGTATATGTATATATATGTGTATGTATATATATAGAATACCTGTTTGCTAATGAATTATTATTTGCTAATCCAAATTCCTCTCTTTAAATAACATAAGATGCAACAGTTTCAGAGTATGAAATTAAAAGAATCAAATCTTGTTTCCCAAACTGACTCAGTTACTACTAGAATAGAGAAGAGATTCCAGTGAGGCTGTTAAATTGGATTTTACCCTCAAGATTAACATTATGACTTAATGTTGGCATGCAAACAGATGCAGGTACTTTCCCTGCCTACCTGCAAGGGTTGTTTATTTCTTCAGCTGTAGTTTTGATAAATGGTGAAACTGGTTTTTCAACAAAAGATCCAAAACCCAGCCTGAAGTTGCTTGTCAGCTTTGACATTTCTTTGGAAAGAGTTGACCCTAACTCTTTTATTGTGTTCAAATCATCATCCATGGAAGCTGATAGATCCATGAGGTAATAGAGATCAATTGGATAATCTTCACTTTGGCGAACCTTGATCTGTATTGTTTCTTCATGTCCTGTGAAGGTCATGGGAAAATGGGATACATCTTAGTACTTCTAAGTAGAAATTACGAACAATGTCAGTTAGTTCATAAACTTATACATATACTTAAAATTATTTAGCATTTGAAATCATCAGTGCAATTAAGAAAATAATTCCCTGGCAACAAAAATCTCAAATTGATTGTCTGAAAAATTAGAGCTGTTCTAGTGTTTTTCTAAACTGTTCTTTAGTAAGGCCGTAGCCATGGACTACAACTGATTGCTGTAATATAAAATATAAGAACATCTTTTGGGCAGTATGCAGAAAAATTCAGATAGGAAGATAATTAAAACTGGAGGTAGCACTTATGGAACATGCCATGTATGTTAGAAAGCCAAAGAAAAATAGAGCATACACCAGGTTTTATTCTCAATTGCAACATGCAATTGTAATCACATAGTATGACCTAACTGGATGTTTCTTATGTTTCTTTATTCCAAATTTTCTCCATGAAAAATACACATCTCATGGACCCCAGAGTAGGTCTGGAGTACTTCCATAAATGTCGCTAGTACCTTGTAAATCCTCAAGGCAAGGTTTTTATACTGCATCTGAGATATGCTATTTGTCAGACCTGCAGGGGGAGAGGCAACAAAAACAGGGCTGGAGAGGTATGGGGCTTTCCATTCTCTCAAAGACACCTTAATTGACAGAGAATACAAGAACTAAAAATTAAATCCTTTTTTTATGATATACCCAGCACTTCTGAAGGATTTTGAACGCAACCGAGCATAGATTTCATTTGACGAGTCAAATGACAGATAATTTTGGACTCAACAAAAGTATTTTGTCTTTTATCAAGATTTTTTTTACACCATTCAGTCTGAGTATATCGCAGTATCTCAGTATATCAGCAGAAAAAAATAAATCCTGTATTTATGAACTGAGTGATTTACCTGGTCGCAGTTTGAGAGTTAATTTCTGAGGAGAAATCTGCGTGACATCGGAATTGTTCTTCTGGGTCGATACAGTTAGTGGCACGTTTCTATGAATTTCCACTTCTGAAATGGGAAATTCAATAAAATTCAACTGGCATCCTTTTGATAAAAGGTTTTCTGGGGTATCACACCTCCCATGAATTCCAGCTGAGTCGGTGTAATTCTAAAGCAAACAGGAAAAGGAATGGATGAGTTAAATGTATTTACTGACTGGCCACCAGCACCTGGCTGACAAAAGGTCAATCCAATGCAGGGGAACCAGAAACAAAAGGTGCAAGTTATATTATACAGTAAGTGCAGACTAGTGCAGAAAGAGAACTAGGTGGCATAGAAAGCTAAATTTGCCCTTCATGGGTCATGTCTCACAGGTGTATAATTAATGTAACTTACACCAGTCTGGTGTCCTGGAAGAAACTGCTCTATTGTTGGGGAATGGGAATTGTGCCACTTACATTTGGCTTCTCTCAGCACTGCAAATGGGAACACAAAAGCCCTGTGAGCTTTTTTTTTTTTCCCTAAGGAAATCACTTACAGGACTATGCCACAAATTCCTAAACAGTGTTTGAACTGCTGGTGGAATATTTAATAACACAAAAGCAAATAATAAACTCCTACACATTTTCTGAGAAACTGGAGGTGGGGTGCGTAGAGTTCACTGATCACTTTGTTTCCTTCTGACCTTCTCTTTCTCCTCAACACTCATTTTACTCATTCACTGGAGCAGGTGGAATGTCCTCATTACCCTCACTGGTGCCCAGCAAGCACCACAGCTCCTCTTGCTCTCCAGCACTCGTTGGGCTCCTGCTGTGCTCACATCTGTCTGCTCACATCTGGCTCAGCACCCTCTTTGACCTTCTCCCCCACAGAGGGAACCACAAGCCTATCAATATCACTTAGATATCTTGCAGTTTATTTTTTTTTCCTCATTTCAAAACACTTGTTATGCATTCTTCTCCACAACACTGTAAGGTGGGTATTATCCCCATGTAGTAGTGAAGTTAATGGTTAGTTTTACAAAGAGGCTTCTGTGCCTTATTAGCATTTCCTAGAGTTATGTCTAGAATTTAGATCTGCAGAATCAGTCAGCTGCATCCTGTGCTGGAAACCACTCTGGCCCAAAAGGCTTTTTGGTCAAAACCCGTGAAATGCCTGGCAGAACTGGCACCAAAATGCTCAACACCTGGTTTATGGTCACAGGCCCAAAGCATGGGACCATTCTTTTCTCCCAGGTTTGGATAAGCAATCTTGGGTTCAGCCACTACACCACAAATACTCTCTGAATTCAGTAACTCAGAAACTCCCTATCCAAAGCAAAACAAATTTACTTTAAACTTATTAAAAACAGAACTTGGCCTCTCCAACCAAAATTTCATCCTTCATGGATGAAAATTGTCAAAGATCTTGTGTATTTTTGTGGAAGCAACACTGAGACACCTGGTGGGAGCAGCGGTTTATTGTGCTTCAGACCAAGTCAGATGTCTTTGCCTGGAGAAGACTCGCCAATTGCTTCTGAATTACAGCACACACAGAGATCATGTAAGATTCCAAAAATTTTGCAGGGAGAATATCTCCTGCAGTTACACACTTTGAATTGCTGGCTTTTTAGAACATGTATGCAGAAGCAAACTAATATTTAAAATATAGCTAGACAATGTGTTTTTATCCTGTAGAGATTTAAAACAAACAAACAAAAAAAAGGTAATAGTTGAAATCACGTGATCAGGTTTTACTTGAAATGAAATTTGTTTTGGTTGTTAAGTACAAGCAAAAACTACTGAAAAAAAATATTTTTAAAAAATTATTATTTCCCCTCCCCTCCACAAAACATTACATGTGAATTGCTAAATTATTTTTAGCAAACTTTTTTTTTTTTTTAAAAAGGTACTTTTTGATCTTTGGAAGATACTTCATGCAGCAGCACATTAGCACCATCCTATATATCATCTTGCTGATTAGCAATAGCAACAAAACTTTAAATTAGAAACTACCATTATTTTATTTCTCTCTTGTTTCTGGCAAGTTTTTAATTATGATAGCTAACTATTTTGCAAACACTTATTTTGATAATAAGATTGACAATTTGTATATGCAAACTGACTGACTGAAGTACTTTCTGTTTATACTGCCTGAATTCGTATATGATGATATAATGTAAGATGCAGTCTGGTCTAGTATTTGATGCTTCATCCTTAGTGCTCTGGGTGAGTCAGCCCTGTGGCTGATGACCTGAGCCCTTCTAAAAGCACTTTTATTTCTGCCTAAGATGGGGAAGTTTTTTAAAAAAAGAGAATAATACAGCTTAAAGTCTATATTTGAATTCCACTTTTGATCCTCAGAAAGGCTTCACAAAGCACTGCATGCATTACAAAACCACAGACTAACCCAATTAAGTCAATACTTAATCACTCAGAGCTACTACAAACATTTCAAGTTTTACTTTGAAATTTTTTGTATCATCTACCTCTTGGAAACACCAAGCACAGTGTGGTCCTGAAAGCACACAATCTTCACAAGTCACTGCACTTTCCTGAGAACAGGTCCCTAAATTTAAATAAAAGAAGACAAAAGACTGTCAATAATGTGCTTAATCATTCAGCTTATGATGAATCTGGCTAGTTAGAGAATGTGGGAAGTGAAAAATGCACACATTTAGCCATATTCAGGATTACTGATGAAGTTATTTCATAAAGATGTTTCTATTGGTAGAATATTAACTCTCTGGAAAAACAATACAATTACTGATAATTAACATACTTGCTTTTGCATGCTTTATAGATGTGTATTCAATGAGAACATGCTACTTGTTTGATCGAGGGCACTTGATAAAACTTTATATTTGTTTCTGGTATAGGGCACGTACAACATTGGCAACATAACCAGAGATACTAAAACCACAAAATTATGCACATTCACTGTATATACTTAACATTGCTTCACCAACATCTGTAGATACATGATATGATTTTAATTTATTGTGCAAGTACTGGTGAAACATTCAGTCACATACACAGTATTAAGTTTCTCAGTTCAGACATTGATTAGTATAACCACAATTGCTCAAATGCCTGTCTCTTTTACATGTTCTGCTATGTAATGACCACATAAATCTTAAATGAATTCACAGGGTTGCCCTACAGCGGTATGTCAAAAAAAAAACACCAGTCGTCCAAGAGAAAGGAGTGATTAAAAACAGAAGACAGAAAGCTATTTAGTATCAACTTAAAGCAAGAAACAAAGCAAAAATGGTTTAGAAATGGACCCCACTGCCCCGGAGTCTTACCTTGAACATTGTTATTTCTTTGCAGAAATAAGAAAAAGAAGCAAAGCAATTCAATCCCCATTCGTTTTCAGTGCTGGCTGTGTGACAAAAAATATTAACATGTTATTTATCGTCTGTGGGAAGACAGAACATCATAAAATCCATACATTCCCAAAGCGTACGTTTTAAGAAGTCACCTACACTGGACTGCGAGGAATCTTCAAACCTATCAGGGCAGAACATGAATGAAAATAAAAACAACAGCTACCTGGGCAGGTAAAGACGGCAAGCTTTGCATAAAAGTAACCTGAACATGGTTATCACTTCCTTGTTTTCCTGTACTCCTTATAAGGTATACAATCAGAAGGAAAATTCATTCAGGTGAAGACTTCTGTCAATTGCAGTCACTCTGGGTCCTAGAGCAAGCCATCCAAGCGAGCGTTTTTGGCATATACAGGAACTCTAAAATGCTCCTCTAAAATAACTCCTTTAATTGTTCCCTGAGAGAGTGTGTTAGGCAGACAGGTTGTACGATTGCTAAGCAAATATACCTGGAGAGATGTAAAAATCCCATTTTTTCAGATTCTCTGGTGTGGAGGGAAACTTGTAAAGGCAACTGCAAAAAAAAAAAAAAAACAAAAAGCAATCAATTGTTATAATTGAGGACCTGGATCTTGGTAATTCAAGATACAGAGTACATTTATTTTATTAACATTGCAAAGTGGAAAGGAAATGCTGCAGTCGTGGATTTTTTAATATGTAGAGGAAGGAGTAATTGTATTCCCAGTTCTGCAACCGACTTGAAAAAAATCACTTCAGCTTCAATTCTGTGTAGTAAGTGCCTAAATATTCTATGGCAGTACAGCACGGATACAACAACATAACAAGTTTTTGCTCCTCCCCACCCCTTGGAATGAAGGGAAAATATGCCTTTCTTACTGCATTATTAAAGGAAATAAAATTTCTTATTTCTGGATATCATCTCTTCACATCTTTTATGCTTTGCTATTTTCTGTTTTGAAAATAATTTGCTCAGGATAAGTCCTCTTTTATCTTAAGAGTTCGCAACTGACTCTACACACTGAAGTATAAAATTAATATTTCATCAGTTGTGTTGTTGATCTACCCTAAAAGCATATATCCTTTTTTTTCCACAGTCAGAATCCTACTGAAGCTGTGAAGCTAGCTTGTAAAAAAACCTAAGCTGCTCTCACCATGAGAACTGGCAGGATCAGACCTCCCTTTTCAAACCTGGTGGTAGCTGCAATTTTGGGGCAGGATGTGACAGTAGGGATAGGTCTATACTAGTAAGCTCAACATGCCTGGAAACATTCCTGGGCATTGAGGCCAACTGGCACAGAAAGACCTGAGTTTATGCTTGCAAATTGCCTATTGGGACCATTCTAGCAACCAAAATGTGCCCAGAAATTGTTTGCAGGGAGTGTTAATTGGAAGAGGTCAAATTCATGCCAGGGAGCATTTTAACAGTTTAATAGCACAGAGAATCTCATTCTAGTGCCTGGAAATATTCCCAGATACATCTGATTTTACTAGTATTTACACAGTCTACAGGTATTTTCGTAGCAGCTCAAACTGGATTACGTCAAGCCTACCTTTGCCCTGCTCACACCCCTTCGCTCTTACCACTACGGATGTCCAAACAAGCAGTGAGCTGATTCAGCCTGATCCAATTAAAAGCCAAGCACCTTCTGTAGGGAAGGCTGGGGGGCTAATCTTCCCCTGGGTGGGTCCCCTGAGCTGTGTCACTGCCCAGCCCAGTGTGAGCACCGGCTCAGGAGAAGGAAGAGGAAAGGCAGGCAGAGCTGACAGGGAAGGTGCCAGCATGATAATTTGAATTTAGCCCAGCTTAGGTTCTTGTGGAACCACATCCTAACATTTCTATTTACAACAGTAAATTCTTAAGTTTCCTTCAACTGCTTTCTATACCTTAGAGTATCCTTTGTGAATCATGTGTTCACCTACAACAATTCCTTGTGGCATGAAAACAGCATCAATTAGATTATGTTCCCTTAGCTGGTGAGAACACGGGTCTATGAGGACAATGTCCATAACTACAGAAGGTCAAAACGAAGTGGAGTTGACTGTAAATGTTTGCTCATACAAAGAAAAAAATCCTCCTATAAGAGCCATCCAACACATTTTATTTCCCCGTCTTTAATTTACATTTGTGTGTACATCCTATACTGCTGTTGCTATGCCTACAGCCTTGCAGAACTCCGAGAACTAGTGCTTGCCCTTTCAATGTACAAGTTCATTTTGCAGCTCTCGCTAGCCCCTGGTAATATAACAACACCTCAAAGCCTACACTCAAAGGACTTGATGACAGTCCTTCAGCCACCAAAAGACACCAGAAGCCTCCCAGGTTAAGGACCAGCCAGCTGAACAGCTGGCACTTAGTAAAGGCTTATTTTTAGATTCAAGATATCAAACTTTTTAGTGCAGAAAGAATAATACAACCTACATAAAACTTACAAGTTCGGGTTGATAGCATCAGTTCTCCATTTGTTTGTGTGGTAATATTTTATATAGGTCTTGGCACGGACAGCATGACTGGAGGCTAAGTGCCTGCCTCTGAATGGGATGGCTGCCAGATCTGAGTTAAGCCTTGCCTTGAGTAAAATAACTAAGTTTCTGCAATTTATTAAGAACAGACCTCCCCAGATTGTAGAGCAGAGGAAGAATAGACAACAGCAAAACAACCACAAAAACACAAAGGAAAATATACGGAGAGAAGAACCATGGTTAGTTTTGACTTTTAAAAGCTCCCACAATGAGAAGATCACAGGACTGGATGGAGTGGGACTGACAATCTCAGCGATAGGGGCACAGGATGATAAGAGAGGTCCGGGAAGGGAGATAGCATCTACAAAGAGCAGATCTTGGGCAAGGCAAGAAAACCTAGGTAGGACGCTGATATAATAGGTTTGTTTTGCAATGTCACTAAACATCTTATATGATGTCTAAAGATAAATTGACCAGGAAGTTTGTCTATTAGTGTACTGTTTTACTGGCTTTAGCTATCACAAACGCAAGAAGAGCACGATCTGGAATAGTCATGCTGATGTGGGGAGGATGGCCTCTGAGGTCCTGGCACTGCTTGATCTGACAGCAAGATTCCCTTTCTTTAAAAAGGTTTATAAGACAGTCTTGTTCTGTTAACTCAAACTAGAGGCATCAGCCCAATGAAGTATAACAAATGGTAGTTTATAGTACAGACAATGCAGTTATTACCGGTTTTATCAGCCACTACACATTCATTTTGGAGCAAATTCTGGTCTTGCTTAAAACAGAGTTATGGTTTTACAATGACACAACCCAGCAGAACACAGCTGTTTATCTTTCAGTATGGGCAGCACTGAACAATGCAGGTCTGTCCTTCTCTAAAAGGTAATAAAATTTGTACAGGATAAAATCTTTACTGCATTTTTCCCCATACCTGGCACTTACAATACGTGAAAGATAGCACAGAATGATATGATGGTCATCCAACCAACCTTTAACAAATTCATTGGTGAGCAGCCAACTTTGAATATAGAGAATACAGAAAAAAAAAGAAAAGCTAATGATGTGAACAGGGGATAAGAAATAAACCAAAAATATTAGCCTCAGGTAGCATTTCATTAATAAGGCTTTTTTCCTCTTTAGAAAAAGCTACTAATGTATGGCTTTTCTGGCACATTTAGCCGAATCCAAAAGTCAGCCTGGTGACTGGGTCTGTACAAGTTCCAGAATGGAAAGTGTTTGCATACAAAAGCATGCCTCATCATTGGCTCATTTAAATCTAAAAAAATGACTTCATTTTAGAAAAAATACCAGCCTCTCCTGTATACAGGGCATGAACTGATGTAGCATAATTATATATACAAGAAGACCAGTTCAACAGAAATAAACAATTAGTTCCTCCTGTGCTAGACAAAGCCTGGAAGAGGCGGCATGTTAGCACTAGTGAAAGCCTACCAGTCAATGCAGAAAAGATCCGTATGTCCCAAGCTCCTTGGAGCCAGGAAAATCTCTTTGAATTAGAAGCTGGGGAGCTATTCACATGGAGGAGAAATTCTTGTAAGTTATCTCTCAGCTTCACACACAACCCAACTCTTAATTCTCAATGCTCTTCTCATACACACTCAATCTGAAAGCTTGGAAAAATACTGAGTAATCTGAAGTCCGGATAGCCCACATGCTGAAACGGTTCTGTGAGTATTTACAAAGGTGGAGGAAGTGTCTCCTGCCCTTCAGAAAATATCTCTTCCTGCCCCTCATCTGCCAAGTTCTGTGGGAATGGAAGCAGTGAGATAGAGATCAAAATTTAGGGTAAGCTTTTTGACCAGAAAGATGGCAACTGAAGAATATGCAAATATTACTGAATAAGTGAGAAAAAAAAAAATCTTAAAATGGTGAAGCTGTTCTATAGCTGCACAGTCAAGTGGTTCCTGACTCAGGCCAGCAGAAATGGAAGGCACTTTTAGAAAAAAATCTTCCCCAAAATATATCCCTCACCAGCCTGACAGCCCTAGTTCCAAAGAACAGCTACGACAGATGTTTCAGAGGATGGCTGTCAATTAGCTAGGCAATGAAGCCTGAAAAAAAGTTTCCAAGCTTAGATTCAGCTCTAGGGGAACAGAGGTGATTTGAGTAGCCGCATAGCAATGGGAATATCCTGTGAACAAGTCAATCCAGCACAGACCGAAACTGCTCGCAAATATGGCAATGACACTAGGACTGTCCTGTCCCCACTTTGCTGGCAATACTTTGGGGAGATCAGGAAAATACATTTAAAGAGGAAACAACAATCCCTAATGAACAATTGTGTTTCATGGGGAAATTCATCCAATTTAATGATGGTGAATGCAACTAAACGATTTTACATTTTTTTCTCTAAACATGATTTATTTTTATGTTAAGAAAACAACAGTATCACCTACCAAACCACTGTGCAAAATAAATAACTGTATTTGGATTTATGCATATTAATGTCATTCGATATTATTTGTTTTCATTCTTTGTTACACAGCACCATGCGACAGGGTATTGTTCAGAATGGAAAACAGCCTCAGTCCAAAGAAACTGCTGTAAGCATTCGGGTCCTGTGTAAATGACACAGAGCCTGCGGTATGTGAAGATGTGAACGTACAGCGGCTGAGCTGCCCTTGTTGGGACGTGTATACTAACTTCATTCCCAGCTACGGGACTCGCACCAAAACACTGCTGTGTAGGTTAAGGCACAGAGGCCTGCCTGTGGGCAAGTGTGTGAAAAGGCAAAGGCTTCTCATAACTCTTTGTGTTTTGTTTGCAAGCACTACTATACAGGCAGTGGAGAGCAGTTTTAGAAGATGAACAGAGTCTGTAGCTCCTTCCAGCGGGTTGCACGAGCTGAACGGCCACACGTAGGAAAGGAATTTTTTCCCTCCGGCCCTGAACAAAGTGGGGTGTTGCAGATGCATGACTCAGGTCATGATTCATGCTCTGGTCTCCTCTTGTTTCCGGAGCAGTGCGCTGCTGCTAGATGAAGGCAGAGCCAAGTCAACAACCTACCTCTGAACAAACAGAGAGGAAGAGGAGGAAGAAGGATGAATTGCTCACCAACTGCGCAGTGAACAGCAGGCAGACAACCCAGGGTGTTTTCAACCCATGTTCACCTCACCCACAGCTCTGACCCAGCTGGTTTCAGCTGAGGGCGTGAGCAAACCTTTGTCCTCAATTTCCTTTGCATGGTTGAGCACTCTGAAAGGTCTGTTTGATTTTCAGATTTGAATAAACTTTCATACTCAAAGCCAAATAATCAAATCTCCCAACTGCACCAGGACTCAGGTGGAACCAGTGGAAAAATCACACGGCTTCCAACCAGGACTGTCAGCCAGCCCACAGCACTCAAAACATGCCAGGGATGCCACACTGCCTATTGAATCTGGCCTAAGTTTCTGTTTGATTTTCACAGTTGCATTGTATACCACCCTGCCCTATAAGAGTGAGGTGGTGGGACCCCAGAGGAAGCACCTCAGCTCCGCGCTGGTGGCTGGAACTGCTCTGAGCATTAGCATTAACCCCACAGCACTTAACTCCACAAGATGTCAGGTCTCTGCCCTTTAACTGGCAGCTTTCTGCAGCTTCTTCCATTCAGGTTAATGCTGAGTGCAAGCTCTACCTACTTTCCCTCTTACAAAAGGGCCAAAGGCAGCCCTGCGACATGCATGTTGCAGCCATATAGCATGAAATGTGATGAATAAGCAAAACGAGCTAGGTGCCTTGCTTTTAAAAAAGCTGGAAGGAATGTGTAAGCACGATGTAGTCAGGCCTGATTTATCCAGACGTAAATTCTGAACTATGAGGCTGGGACTAAATCACTTGTAATAAGTACCTTTTCCACGCTGGTCTTACACAGAGCAAATAGACCTCGATTTGTTATAGTTGACCTTGCTATACTTAGGGGTATGGAACTCCAGTGCTTTGCTCAAACACAGGGTTTGAATAATGTCAATCTAGAGTAGCCAAAATAGATAAGCATGTTTACTTCAGCATCCAAACAGCTGCTAATAACTGAGAAAGTGGGCCAAGACGCTGACCGAAACCAGCTAGATTTATGAAGCTTTCAAGTTATTCTGAACGCTAATGGTATGGTTTCTATTTACAGACGCAGAATTCAGTCCACTCCTCCTGTCACAGGGCCCAGTCTCCCTCTGGGGAAAGAACAGGATTTAGGGTTTCAGGAGCTCTTTGTGCAACGTGCTGCCATCTTATGGCTATTCTGCTATTCTGGAGTAGGTATTACTTTAAAACCTGCAGGCATAAAGGCGGTCAGTACCAACTCCCCTATGACCTTTTGGCAATACTTTGCCTGGCTACATATTTAAGAATCTGTCGAAACACACATCTTTGTTAAATGATTTGGTCATTTATGTTATATTTGGGTTATAATTTTTTTGTTAACAGCTTTTTTTTTTTCTTTTTTTCTTTTTCTTTTTTTTTTTTTTTTTTTAATTCCTTTCTCATCTACCACAGTAAACAGAACATTATTTCCAGTCTTTGTTATAAGCTCAGTTAACATGATTCTGAAATGTCAGAACTGTTTCCAATATCTTTGTTGACTTAAATTATTTCTGTATTTTGCAAATCTTGTTTTATTGCTATGAGCATGTGTAGGAAGGAAATTTAAACCAGCAGGGTGCATTGATATGTAAACAGGGATATTGGAAGAATGACCTTTTACAGAAAGATTAGTATTTCTACGATTCTTAAAGAACTGGTAAGAACTGTTAGTATTACATACCTCAACAAAACCCATGCAAGACCAAGAACCTGCAAATGAAATATCTCTAAGTAAAAATAAAATCAACTAAATCAGTTTCAATTATCTTGGCTGAGTAATACAACAGGAATAAAGCAGTGCACGGTTTCCCTAACAATGCTTTCTAGGAGTTTAAAATGATTGATGATGCAAAGTCTATTAATAATATTCAATTGACTGATACCTTACGCTTACCTCAGCATCACCCTGTTTTGGCTGGACAATTAGCAAGACCAGAATTACCATAATTTAAGCTTTAAATTTTTTTTTTTTTCATTCTTAATGTTTTGCAGCATGTCAACATGTCCCAGAAGGCCATAAAGTCATGTTTTCTCTGTGAACCAATAAATTAACAGAAACTTAAATAGTTCAACAGAGTGAAGGATCTCGTAGATACCAAACACGTGTCCTTGCACCTTATACAGCTGTGTTCAGGAACTTATCAAAATCCATCATAAGACTGCTCAGACAGTTTCTCTTCCTGGCAGATAGGCAAATACAAAGTGTCTCTACTCACCTGTGCGGTATATGCAAGAACAAGGTGAATTCTGCATTATCCAACTCACAAGCAAATAAGCTCCATTTTACTCTGACACGCGCAGTCACTGTGCTTTGTTCCTGTTACTCTCACTAGAATACTGCTTCAGCGACTTTACTCTTCTCATCGCTGGAGACCTTCTAAACTCCAGCCTAGATGGACTAACTAATTTATATCCATTTGTTTTAGTGACAACATTGTCTAGTAACTTAAATAACTTCTTTCCTTTCCTAGTATTTGCCCTGCCCTTCGTTCCCCTCCCCTTGATGTATTTATAGACAGCAATTGTATATCGCTCATTCTTTGGTTTGTGTAGCACTACTTCTCTGCATTTCTTTCAATGCTCTTTCCTAATTGTGGGTGACAGACTGTTCACAGCACTCCAGAAGAACTCTGACCAATGCCTCCTACGCTGGAGCCTATACGTAGTATTCCTTCCTCAGCCGCCTGCATCATATCTAGAGAGGATCATTTTTTGCCTTTTCCATGACTCAATCCCAACTCTGTGAGCATCTTTCTATGACTGATCAAGACATTATGGTCTTTCTCCTGTCCACTTGATAATCTTCAGTTTATAACAGAAATCATTTCCACCTCAGTTTGTGTTATTAAATTCAAACCCACACCTCCAGATCTCAAGTTCCCCGACTGCCCATATAACAGGATGGATATTTTTCTTATTTGAGCATGCCATTTTTAGCAGCAATGAAAGCATTAATAATTTCAGAGATTAGCTGAAACTGTAATACTTGAAAATCTGTTTGTAATCTCTGATAGCCCAGTAATTCCTTTTTCAGAACAGATGGTACCTTCCATACATATTCTCAGCCCTTATATATTTAATCAAACATTTATTGCTTTCATTCTATTTTTTCCTTTTTATATCCACATCTTTATTTGTTATTTCTAGCAAAATGTGTACACAATTTGCATATGGTTAAGGTCAAATTAATGAAATTCTAGATGTGAGGTCACTTTTCCTCCACTTTTCTCTCTTCTTTGATTTGATAGGTCTTTTAAGAAAAACTTGCTCCTGTATTTGAAATTTGATTTGGTGTTCTTTCAGCATTTTAGGATGGATGATGGACATCATTCCACTATGAGCCTACTCTGTTCTTTGGATTTAATTTTCAAGTTTGCAAACGTTAGTTCTTACTTCTGTGGCTTCTTACCATCTTGTTTATTTTCCTCTGTGATCTCTACCATCCTCTTCATAGAAAAAAAAAATGTACTTGGCTTGGGCAGCATTTACACTATCTTTAATCAACGCCCCATCCTTACCACATGCCAGACCTCCCTTCATCTTTCTGGTATAAAAAGCTTTTAGTCTTTGTGCTTTGGTTTACAGATGGTAAGTCTGTTCGCCACTTAACAAATATGACTGCACTCTACACTTCTTGGTGTCCAAGATACAGCTGCTTCCGCTATGTCTTTCACTCTTTGCTCATTCCTAATATATTTTTTCTCACTCTTAATATAATTATTTATATATTAAGATATATATATATATTATTTCTTCAGCAAGGTGTTAACACACTTCATTCTCTACTTCCAGCAGAAAGTGCAGATTTATTATTATTTTTATATATATTTAAAGAAATTCTAATCCTAATGCTTGGAACTTGCATCCACTTGACAATGCTAGCTAGTTTCTCAAAATTTGTTCTTCTGAAGTACTGTATATAACAGACCTATTTTTGTTTATTCTTTCACTTATTTTCAACTTAATCAAGTCGGGATAACATTAGCTAGGTTATTTTCTACAACCAGCTGCTCTATGGCATCACTACCTAACAAAGACCACCTAGAATAGCATCATATTAGTCCGGTGACTGCATAGTGATGAAATCTGCCAGCTATCACACCCTGGAATAACCGGCTCTGCTGTTATCAGTAACATTTGCTTTATACTCTATTTCTGTTCCATCAAAATTTCCCATAACAATACAATGCTTGGAAGTTTCGCCTTCATGCCTGAAGTCATCTGTATTAGAAATATATCTAAGAGTCCTTTAGTGGTCCTTCAGAAGACCCTTATTCACCATACTTTGCCCCAAAAGTTTGACAAATTCCACCCCACCCATGCTGTCTCTGCATTGTTACTGAGTGATGCCTTTGTACATTTGCTTTTATTTTTAGTTTTCATTAGTCTACACATCAGTTTAAGAGTGTTTCAGTCATACACTAGTCATCAACCATACTTTGTTATCACTGAGAGATTCAGGGTCATCCTGGGCCCTGCGCTTCTAGCCTGTGTGTTCCTGCATACAGTTTTTGTATATAAATACCTCAGATTGTCTTCTATGGCATTGCACTTTTCTTTTTTTTTCTTTTTTTTTTTTTTAATTACATGGTTCACATTCTTTTTATTCCTGACATCGAGACCATCCACCTCATGTGCCCACCCATGTTAATACTTATTTTTCCTCTTTGTGTTGTATCCATCATATCTTTTTCTCCCCCGTGCATTCATCATTTCCTTCTTTTCAGGACCATGCATGGAAATTACTTACAAGTGTCCCCCAGCCTTCTCTCCTATTTTCTTGCTTACAATACTTTTACTGGTTATACGGATATATAAATATATATTGTCAGCATGCGATATTTTGTAGTATTGTTACATGATATAATCATGTTATACTATATTGTTATCAACTACAGGAATACTACTTCCAGAAAATGAATACCACACTTGCTCAGATGGAGTTCATCTACTTTTGGTGAAAAATCCTCTGCCCTCTCAAAAGATAAATGCCTTAAAACACTCCTCATAACATCAATTCTTAAGACATCTGCTACTCTTTATTGTCTTGCATACTTTAACACACCCTCTTCAGGAATGAAACTCTGTAATGGTGGTTTTTCCTTCAGACAGTTTTCCCAGTTTGTGTTCTTCTCAGTGCTCTGTCCTTCCACCTTTTATCCTACAATGCAAGCTGATGCAAAGTCATGTTTCATCTCAGAAATGACTGCATTGCCACAGATGCTAAAAGGTCTTATTGTTTTATTAAAAATTAAAAAATTAAAAAATGGATGCACATACTGTGCATGCATTTGCCTGGAATACAATCATTTCACCTTGAAATTATGCTGTAGTAATACTGATAACTTTATATTTGTGGGGTAGTTTTAAAGTAGCTTCAGATAAGAGAAATATGTTTTTTAAATAAAGTGATAAAGTAAAAGCTTGAATTTACTTTTGAACCCAAGTACCTGTAAGAAGTCTCATCAGGTCTCCTGAAGGTCTTTTAGTCATTTGGAGTTAACCATTACCTGAAACTATGTGGGGAGAAAAAAAAATAAAAAAGAAAAAGAGGAAAAAAAAAAAAAAGAAAAAAAAATATTCAAAGCCAGCCTACAACACAGTGTGTGTTTAAGAAAGAAATGCAGACACTGAGTCATAGCTATCAGTTATTCATTATACAGTCAGTCAGTTATGATGTGACCCTTCCCAACATTACTCTTACTTTTGATTTACCGTATGTTGCTGACCTGGTGGATGAGACTCTACACTAGGGCAAGACCCTACCCACCCTAATCAGGTGAGACACTTGAGAGTCTACTGTAAGGTCATCATATGAAAAACATAAATAAGGGTAAAGATGTTACTGAACATACTATATTAGTCAACCTAACAATTACCACGTGAGGTAGGAGGAAAAGATACATAAAAATCCAGTTCTCCGCATGGGTTGCAAAATGGCATAGAAAGCCTTATTGACAAAATCTAACAGAGAATGATACAATTTCTTCCCAGAGAGGAATAAAGGATTTATTTATGAAGAGTGAAAGCTTTAGGAATGCCTATGCTGGTAGCTTTAGCACCTGAAGAACCAACCCTGAAACTATTATAATTTAGCATGTCTGGCTCATGAGACTGATTCAGGAGAAACTGGGGAAAACAACCATTACTGCAGAATCTGTTGTTTCACGATGCTGCTTTAGCAATGTTATTGGCCTGGAGGTAACTACAGCACACGTGTCCATAAACAGGTAAGACAGACATTACTCAGCACTGTAAAACTCCCCCAGATTGGTCAATATCCGAGGGAATTTGCACCCTGTGTCTACAACAAATGTCCACCACTCACTGATGGTTTACAGATTTGAAGGAGAAGCTGTGCAGTTGCTGCAGCCTGATGAAGGTGTGCAGCCTGCAGCCAGCACAAACGATGAGTGACAGCTGAGTTATTGTTAATTTGGAAGAGGCATCTGAATGCCCTTTTAAATCAGAGAACAATCACCGTGCTCAGGAACGTCTGAGGGGAACAGCAGACACCAAGGAGGAATTCAAACAGATTGTACACTGGTGCTATGACTACGCCCAGAGAGCGTGCCAGATCATGAACGTGTTATAAGCAAACCTCCAGGGAACAGTAAACACAGGTCTGAGGTTCACACACAGGAGATGCCCCTTTCTCTGCATTTTCTATAGACAACAGTCAAAAACAGACTGGCTCCAAAGATGGGCACATTAGGTGTTCACTTACTTCTGGGCCAGAAAATTAATAATCCAACATATCAAATGTTAATTTATTTTTTTTTCAGCTTTGTGAAATTCAAAGTTATGGATATTCCTATACTGTTCTGTAGTTTGACCTTTCTTGCACAAGGGAAAACCACAAATGCCCACGTTTTCCTGTTTCACGTTAACTTAAAGATAAAGGGCAATGGTACACAACCTACTGCTCAAATTGTGGTAACAATTTCAAGCAAGATTATATAATAAATAGTGCCAGTAGCAAACTGAATATGCTAGCAGTGGCTTGGAGAAAGTACATATTTATCTGTTCTTATTATGTCATCATTTTCTCTCACATTTTTTTGTAAGCTGCTCAATATTTATGGTTTAAAAGCTATAGAAAAGCAAACAAGAACATTGCAGTTACTTATTCAGAGTGTGACTGGGTTTTTGGAACCTGCTGATAAACAGCTATTCATGATACCAGTGCAAAGTCGCATTACTGATAAAGGCATTCATTTCACAAGTCTCATCTAACATCGGTTTGCTCATATAGAATAATAAAGTCTGTTTTTCCCTTCATTCTCCACTGATACCTATGTTCTCATGTGTTACTATCTGATTTATTCTTACCACTTCTACAGTGGTATTTTTCTTTCCTCTCCCCCCTGCTTCTTCAAAAGCACCTCTTAGTTTCATTTGCTATGTTTTTGTGTTGAGCAAAGATAGTTTGATTTAGCCAGTGCTTCTGAACTTACATATTAATGAATCTTTCAAGTCTTGGCCTTTTGTTTACATTCTTCTAAGTTCACAATCTTCATAGCATACTGTTTTCTTAATGGTCCTGGTATTGTGCTTCTTTTGTTATTATACTGATGAAGATTGCTTGAGGAAGATCACTCCTTAGAAGACGCTGCTCCTCTCTTGCTACTAGTTCAGGCTCAGACAGAGCATCGCAAGCTCCTGCCTTGACAGCCTGTGTTTGAGACTTCTTTCTGTTTATAATTTCTATTAATACTCCGAATAACAGCACAGGCATCACAGATGTCCTGATTTTATGAGGACAGCATGTAAATTCTGCCCGAAAAATAACAGTCCAGTGTTGAGAACAGGGGATTTCCAAATCTGAGCCGAAATGCCTGGGTGGACAGCCAAACATAGGGGATACAAAAGCCAGGAAAAGGTCAGAGAGGGAGCAATGCTTGCTGAAGCTGATTTTAAATAGCCAATTGAGGTATTGGCTGTGCTTTTAACATCCACTGCTACTGGATCAGAGGAACTGATGCTAGCATGGCACTGTGGGACCAAAGGAAGCAAGAAGCATCCTCCAATGATGATAAGGATCACTGTTACAAGTAGGTTTTTTGTCCTGGGGGTGGGAAGATGACAGCAGCATTTTCAATCCTACCTTCTAGATGGTTCTGCTTGGGTAAAGAAAAAATAAATAAATAAAAAAATCTCTACATGACCTTGATAAGAAACCTCTGCAGACATAGCCAGTTGGCTTTATCACACAAGTGCTGTTCCTATGTGGTCTGGTAGGGTCGCATTTCAGGAGCAGCTACCAGTAAATGAAACTTCATTTTGATCAAGCTCTATCTCCCAGCTGACAAACCTACAGATGGCTGAGTATTGCCTTGTCACAGCCTCCAGGCTGTCTGGGTGCCAGCAATGGGGAAAAAAAAAGTACCCTGATAGGGAAATCCATCCTCAGGTCTGTACCTCTGCATCTCTGAGAAAAGGATGCCAACCACTGTGAGAACAGTGCTGCTCTGGCTCTGCAGGTCTGATGAATTTACTGCAACTGCTTGGGTTGTTACTGGAAGTAAATGCTTGTCAAACGCATCAGGGAAAAATCTGATGCGTGAATTTGTATTTTCTTAGATACAGGATTCTGGAGAGCAAGTCAGATAAGCTTTGGATGCTGTTGAGATGCTGACCAGGTCACAGGAGTCTGATTCATGAGCATATTCCTATCCTCCTAAACTTTCAAAATGAAATGTTGTGAATGACTGCACAGGCATCTTATGAGTTTCCCCCGAACCCTTAGCAGACAGTGTGAATGTTTTAATTAAAGCTTTGACAGAGAAGTAGATCAGGACAACTGTATCATTTTCCTTTCGTGGCATGTTTCAGCAAGCTGATGCAGATTGCTAGGTCGATGAGATATATCAATATTATAAGACACACCATGTGTCAGGCTGAACACATTAAAGGCTGACGTTAAATTTTAACATGGGTCATGAATCACAGACTTATTCAGCCACCCAGAATTAATATCAAATGAAAAGTCTGGGTAACAAGTTTCTTTTGTTTTGGCTTTATATAAGTAGGAGGATGAGGAACATGAACAAAGGTTCATATATGAAAACAACTTGAACTCTGCTCATGTAGGAACAATTCAGACATTCATGGTGCAGAGAAATAGACAGTTTGCACTTTATAGAAGAGCTTATCATAACTCTCTGAGAACTAAAATTTTGACAACTTGATGTTGGGGGAGCCTGTTAAGAATAAGTCCAGTCAAAAAAAAAAAAGTGGATATTAAAAACATTTTTTTAAAAAAATTGTCTCCCACATCTCCCAGAGAAAGAATAAGCAATGTTTAAACCAAATGCTGTTTTACTCAGTCCCTCCCCTTTTGACTATTTATTGGTATTCGTAGCTAAATTTTCTTAGACAGGTGTTCAACTAAAATTATTTGGGGTTAGACCTCAACCACACAACTCAGTCATGAAAACACAAACCAGTGACCTAACTCCACTGAGTAGTCTTTGACTTCACTGGTAGACCCTACAAATTGTAGTATAAGCTCTTACATTTCTGTCCTTGGGACAATACATTATCATGATTCATCATTCTATATCTATCTTTTTATCTTCATTTCTTTTATAGCTCACCTCTGTCTAGACCAACACATAGCTCCTTATAAACACATGCTTAATCATAACCAGACGTGCAAGCTCAGCTGGGCAAATATGTGATGTTCTCTAGTACTTCTCATCAGATCAAGTTTCCCTTTCTATTTCAGTAGGATGGAAATATTTTGTTCTCAGAAACAAAAACCTTTATTATTTCCTCCTTATTGTAGGACATGTGTTGATGAAGTATCTCATGATGAAATTCCCTGTGGACTATTATTGAAAATACGTGCTGCAATAAGACTATTCATTCACTTTCCGCACATTTTTGGTAAGCCTGTGGTACCTCAGAACATGTGTCTGTCACTGAGGACAACACAGAAGCCTTCACAGGACTCTAACAGCTGTGCCAGAAGCAAGAGCTTTTTTGGCATCCTGAATAGCAGTAGCTCTACAATGAAAGGGCATTGTTCAAAAATGGCACAATCATTAGAAATGGTGGCACAGCAAAAGAAGCGCTGAGAGCATTGCAAACAGAGACGTAAGTAACAGGTCTATTCATAGAAGTGCTTTTCCCCGGGGAATGGAGGCTTGTGAGTGACTTCATTAACTGCTGACAGCAGACAGACTGCACTGCGCTGGGAGTGAAAGGGAAACAGTCATCAGATGGCCTCAGCCACAACTGAGGAAATGCACAGAAGAGATAACTGGCAAGTGTGGTGTTTTCTTCACTATTCAGAAAAAGTTAGTCATCCTTAAATTTAATGGTCTATTTCATTCCTTTTGGCAGAGCAATCTTTTTGTATACGGACTCACTATTTGCACAAAAGGTTCTTCTGACAATTAAATGCACTGTTGGAAACATCCCAAATTATGGAAGGTGATGTCTGAATTCCAGACAAATTGTTAATTGCAAGGAAAACCCCCAGATACCTCGGCATTTGTTACTTTCAATAGCCAGAAGACACTTAGGAAGCCTTGTTATATGTCAACACCATGCTGTATTTGACCTCTCACACTGTGTGCAGTGGAATTTGCCTCACTGCACAGTCAGCTGAACCTGCACTCTCTTTGGTGTCTCCAGCATATTTCTTCACAGAAACAGGGTTGTACAGACGAGATGACCTATATCTCTAGAACTTCTTTTGACAAGCTTAAAAGCATCCACCCCACCAAACCTACCTTGAGAGTGTGCTATGTATTTTCTTGAAGGTGTTCTCCACACTCAGAGACCATACTAGCAGCTAAACAATTGATAGATAAAACACAGCATTTTCTATACATAATTACCTCCTACTTTGTTCCAAAAATAAAGATACGGAAAACAATGTCAGCTTACCTCCCATTCTCCAATACGCTTGAGCATTTTTTGGGCACAGAGCAGACCTGTCCAATGCTGCAACAGTCTTGCACAGCAGCTCTGCTTCCCACTGTTATCACAGGGAGCTTCTTTTTCTTTGCATAGCAGCTTTCTTGCTCCTTACCAGCCCTGCAGCTGACCTTTCTTTTTAAAAGCACACCACTGTCCTACTCCTCCTAACTTCAATTTTCTCTGTGGATCCTCCACAGTCACTGGGTGCCTGCACTTCAACAATTAATACCTTGATTATTGGCTTTCTCTAGCAGGTTTCTCACTGTCCAAACCCTATCTCCTCTAGGAAGTTTAAAGAGAACTGGCCTAAAATGCCACCAGTCAAAAGTCCTATTCTTCCCAGAGGAAATACTACTAGTCCTTCATAACCAAGCAGGCTATTTATAGGGATGGTGACAGTGTGTCTAACCCCACAGCACAATGAGCATGAGACAGTCCACAGAAGACGTGATGATAGAGGCTGTTCATAAAATCAAAACTGGAATTCATATGCTGTATGTCAATAGTGATTTAAGCAACCACTTTCCTGCCTCTCACCAGGGGGAAGAAATAAAAGCCCTGTTAGCACAGGGACATGCAGCACAATCTCTCTGGAATAATTAATACATTACTTTAGAGACTGGTGTTAAGGCCATTCTGATTTCTAAATCCTTTTATCTGCTATAACCTTAATCTACTCTATTCCTGTACATTCAGTGCTTCTGCCTCCAGCTCACTTACTTTCCAATCAGGTCACTTGTGGTTTCTGAAGGTGCTTTTTCACATTGCACAGTAAGTTCATTTTAGCAGATCAAAATTTAGGTTATTTGACCAGGTTAGCAGAACGTGCTTAGTTTGGGATGCACAAAAGAATCCCAGACAAACCCCAGACAAAATCAGAAAAAGCACGAAGGCAGAGTTACATTAGGATATGAGCAAGAAAGCATCAGCATCAAACAGATCACAACATAGACGAACAAATACCTTATCTCTCTTCTAACACTAAGTGGGCACACAGAACAAAAGCACCCCAGCATATGTCTTATTTTTCTGGGCAGGGGATGAAGAGCTGGGGCAGCACTATATGAAGAGGGAAAGCAAACAGAAAGGAAGCAGGGTGAGGTCAGGATCTGTTCTGGGAGCGCATGGAGGAGAATTGGTAAAGCAGGAGTGAAAGATCAAGCAGGGGACATTGTGCGTAACAGGGCTGGGGACTGCTGTGCCCAGGGCACCCTGAGGTGGCCCAACAGGGACAGCAGCCACTGGCCCCCTCACACCGGGCCACCCACTGCAGGGGCAGAGGGCCCCAGAGCTCCACCACAGGCCTAGGACCCAGTTGGAGACCTCTCACCACCAGCAGTGGTGGTGTTGCTGCTATTGCTGCTTCTTCCTATCCCCTGTACTAAATAAAAGCAAACTCCTCTCTGCTAGGCCCAGTAGAAATTTAACAACCACTGCCTCGTGTGCAGCCCTTTCAGCTGATGCCCACAGGTGGGGAGAAAATAGGCCCAAGATCACTCTCTCCCTGCTGCAAGGTGTGGGATCTGCTGGAGGTTACTTTAATACCAGTATTGCCTACACCTGCATCTGCTTTTTGACAGAAACTTGCCTTGGGCCCGAGATGGCTTTGCATTCAGTAAAGCCCGTGCTGGGGTGTGAGAGGAGAGGGGTGGTAGGCCATTTCCTCTGAGAGCATTCAGTCTGTGGAGGTGGTTCAGGGGAAAGGGAGGAGGGGAACAAACAGCAGGCAGGAAAGCTTCAGGGAACCGTGCGTGGACCCAAAATGGAGGTAACATTAGCAGCAGTGAGGTCAGAGCAGAGTAGTAAGTTACACTCGAAGAGAAAAGTGCCTTAGGACTGGGTGGAAAAAACTATCAGAGAATAAATTTTGCTGAGGAAGAACAGTAACACTTGTTGCTACCTATAAACCCAAATCGTGGCTTTTTATTGATACATCCCTAGGAGCTAATTAGGGCCTAAAGTTGTAAATTGGCAGCTGACTTCAAGGCCTGGAGACCATGTATGTGGAGCAAGGTGGTGGGAGGTGCTTCACTTCCCACCCCATTTCTGGCATTTAGCCTCAGTCAGACACAAGCCACTAATCGCCTTGGCAAGCTGTGCCTGGCGCACAGGGTCACCGAGCAGTGCCCACCACACGCCAAACTCAAGAGCTGCTCGCAGTGACCAGGATGCATGGGATGAAAGAAGCTGGGCCCAGCAGGTGCAGGCCGCTGAGACACAAATGGCTGCACCGCATGGCATCTGCCTTGGCGTCACGCAAACCCAGCAACCGAGCTCTGTGGAGCAACCTCTGCTATGTGTTTATACATACTTCTATAATACAAATCATAAAGGCCCTTTTCCTGGGCTTTTACTGTCAGTGTGATAATAGGATTCCCTAATGTGCCACTTCCCAAATAAGTGCCCTTGAAAACAGAACTTAAATGTCTAAAGAATGACCTTCAATTATAATTATATCACGTAGTTCACTAAAGCTGGGGTAGAGGTGATCTTTATTTTTTTGCATTTCTATTTACTTCAATAAGGGTAAACTCAGTTTCTAAGTGAAACACCTCAAGTCCTCCTTTCTCTAGAGTAGTCTAGCTACATTTTTAGAACATTATTTTTTTCACTTTATTTATTTTTTTAATCTGATGATTTGAGGAGGATAGGTATACAAACTCCAAGTCAGGATGCCAGACACTAGGGAGGACAGAATATTCTCCATTCTCCTTAGCTGCCACATGGGGCCTAAATATCTGCAACTCAGCTTGACAGTACATTGCTGTGGCACTAACTTTTTTTTTTTTTTTTAGGAAACATTACGTAAACAATGAAGTGAGCCAAATTTAGACTCTGATACCTAGACTTGTCATCTAACAGGTGGGACTGAATCAAGATTAAGAAACCAATGGACGGTAGCAGAATCTGTATGATTAATGGCTTGGGGACAAAGGTATTTTTAAAGCTGTCTCACTAGCAGCACCTGAAAATGCATTTAAGGGTGGATTTTTTTTTTTTTTTTTTGAATGATATAAAAAATACACGAAAAGTGACAGAGAAAGACTGAGCCAATCGAGTAGAGATGGTTGAATTTTGCCTTAGATTCCTGGAGGAATATATTGCTAAGAACTAGAACAGATTGTCCTTAGATACGCGCTCCAGGGAAAAATATTATAGAATCATATTGCCTTACCATGATTCTTCTCTTTCCTTCATACAAGCATAAAACAAACAAACAAAAAAAACCCTGCCTTCTTATATACAAGATCTGAGAACAGATTCATACCATGTATAATTCTGTTACTTCTGATCCTGCTGACCAGTTGTTTCTTCAGTTATCCATAAAGACCAGGAGTCATAGAAAATTTGAAGAAAAAAAAAAAAGATGTTTGTCAAAGATGTGTGCTCCAATGCACAAACAATAAGTAAGACCAGAAAATACTTTTCCTGTGTTATAATGCAGCCCCTCCATCCCCAGAAATTCACTGTTTTTCCTCAGAGAAAACATTTATTAGTTCTGTGCACTACCCTGAACTAGGTAAACCTCACAACTGTAAGACCAATGGTGGCAAAACAGAGGATCTCATATACAGTGAACAAATTACATATAAAATTACTTTTGACAAGCTCAGTGAAATCAGATGCTGTCACTGCTTGTGACGGTCTACCTCACCAACCATATTGAATTTTGCCTAGATACATTTACATCCCTGAGAGCTGAAACTGCAGATGACTGGCCCCAAAAGATCTAGGTATGGAAGACCAACAAACTCCCATGTGAAAACTACATCAGAGCATGGAAGATAAACTCACATATAACTCCACTGTAGAAAATTAAGTAATAGAATTACCTGACCATTTTCTGGGACAAATTCTTGCTGCTGTGTATTTATTTATTGAAGATAATACTTACGGCCAGATACCTCAGGCCTGTGTTCCTGAAGATACTTAATCAGTCTGTGGCTAACACTTTCTCCAATTTTTGTGTTAGGTGAAGTCATATATAACTTTAGATCTTGATCAACAAATATTGCATGTACTTGATTTAGAGATTAAAAAAGATACTGAAGGTGGTGTTAGAAGCAGTTCCTATGTTCTTACTTCTATTACACTACTACCTCAATCAGAAACAGATCTTTGGGATAGAGATTGTACAAATATAATTATTTATAATTATTAATACAATTAAATTAATAAGAAATAAAATTAATTATAACTCATTCACCAGGGACACAACAGAGGTGAGAATTCCACAGCAATAATGGGGTACATACCATATACAGAAGGTGCTGAAAAGGAAGCATGGCAGTAGGATGGACTGAAAGCATGATGAAGTCTAAGTAAACAACAGCAGCACAACAAAAAATGAACTGAGGTGCATTTGTGGTGTTACAGGAGTCAATGAGCTTCACTTCTGCTCTTTGGTAAAGGGACTACTAAGTACTGTGCTGGGGAAAAATGCAGGCACCCTTCATTGTCTGCCTCAGACCAAGTACGATGTCATAAATCATTAGAACAGAATCTAGTATTAATTATACGTAGTTTTAGTTTATCTCTCTCAAGCCTGAGTGAAATGCAATGCAGCTTTAATAGTCTCAAAGTATTAATAAGGAAAATATAGATCAGTCAAACTCTAGCTTTCATAATTGTTAAAACAGTTAATTATTGTACCATTTAGTGAATGATTACAGGTGTTGTATGGGACTGATTTTTTAGCAGAAGTTGCAGATCATTTCTGTACCACTTTAAAACTTCATTTTAAAAACATTCTTCATGCAGTAAAAAAGCTGAAAAAGCCAGAATGTGTTTAGGCTGTATAAATGGACTATGACCTTCTTCATTTCATGTTTAAAAAAATAAAAGATATTGAAGTGATGCATAGTTACAGCAACCCTGAGAAAACAGCTAAAAGTGTAACTTCAAACATACTATTTCATAGCCAAATCAATTTCTGAAAAACCTCACAAAGTAAAGGACACACCAGGAAGCCTTTCATGTTATTTACACAAATTATCAAAAGAAATTAACATTGACAAACTTACCTAAATTTAGGAGTGAATTATGTTCTCCTTCTCAGAGTCAGCTTCAGTATTTTAACAAGAAACTTATCGGAACCATAATGTAATTATTTATAAATATATTTTTCACTAATCAGTTGAATGGATGTTTTGTATTCCTAGCTGCAAATTACAGCGATAATAGGAACAGACCTACTCTATGTGCTATGAAGCCTTTAGCCACACATTACACTACTTACCATTCAGAACAGACCTTCCAGTTCAGAAAGTGCTGAATGCATTACCATGCCCATTGTCAAAAAACTCTGCTAGACGTATCATTTATCTCTATTGTGGTAATAAAGAGATTCCTGGCATTCTGGTATTAAGAAACCAGAAGTAATATATTAGTTTTAATTTTCCTCTGCTACTTAAAAATGAACACATATGATAGAGCACATAGTTTAGAAGACTATGAAGATAGTGTCCTATCGAATGACAGACTGTCTGGTTGATTTACATGAAGTACCAAGTGCTCATATGAGAAAAGGTTAAAATTAGATTGACGAGCAAATGTGCTACCAGACTGCTGGCTGACAAATGGCAAAGTTATGCCAATGTATTACTTATTCTGGAGGCGCCCAAGAAACAAGCAGGAGGATAGTAATTCATGTGCTAGAATACATTCACGTTTAGCATAAACAAAGAGTCCTCAGGGTCTGAAACAGGAACATATTAGCTATAAGTAATTTCTGTCAACAAATAAGTCAGTGGTAAAATTTGATTATTAGATACGAAATTTGAAAGACTTATGATTTCTTAAGTCAAGAGAGGGCTGCTTTACTGTCATTTAAATTAGTTCAGAATAATGCCCTGTTGAATGACTACATTGTTCTTCAGATAAATTGGCTATTGTGGCTACATCCTCCTTCCTCCTACCAGCTAGACAATGCAAATACAAATTAGTCATGTAACCTTTCACTGTGGCTCTCAGACTACAGTCTGATTGTTTCTCAGTCATTGCCAGGAGTAGCCTAGTTAAATGATGGTAATTCCTTTGTCTTTCTCCTTTCTTTTAAGGAAGTTCTCCTGAGATCCATGCAGTCAGCTACATGAATGTTTGTTTAGAAGCGTTGTCTGAGAAAAAGTAAAAATAAAAACTTGCCTAACTGAAGACACTTTGGTTCTTAAAATTCAGCAGCAAACACGCATCACAGCCTAACCTTTTTGCTCTGGGCACTCAGCAGATCTGAAAATAAAGCTGTATGAGAGATAGGTGCTAAAATCATCATGTCAGGGATACAGAATGCTTCTGTAAGCATTAGCTTTAATAAGTAGCAGCTGGATAATGGTGATAATGAATAATTACCAATCATGTGTCTCAATTTTGTCTACAAACTGGATATAAGATTGTGAAAGAGATGGAAATAAGTTAAATTACTGACAGCTGCTACTTTTTAACTCATGGCTTAACTAGTTAATACTTAAAATTAATAAAGTTGTTCCTTTATCAGGTGGACAATACAAAACAGGATCTTTCTCCCTCTGCTATTAATGGGAATTCAGCAGCTCACTCCTGTGGAATTGCAGGCTATAGGGTGAATTTTTAAATATGTAAACATGAATTAAATAGGATTTTACAAAGCAGACAATATTGCTTGATCCCATTCCTCATTGGAACAAATTTTTTGACATTTTGTTAATATGAAGCTACGTTAAAGCCTTAACAGACCCAAACCCATTTGTCAACCCGTTTCCTTGGGGAAAAAATGTTCTTATTCCCTTTCAAATAGCCATGACAGACAGCATGTTAGGAGAGGGAGCTAATTGTCCCTGTTAGTCATCACCTTGTCAGGATGACTGGCAGCCAGTAGACTTCAGACTTGCTTGAAAAGCTAAAGCTAGTTAAGATCTCCTTAAGTGTGGAATGGAGAGACACCTTTAGACTTGCTACCCCTTGGTGACACCTGAAAAACTGGTCCGATATTTTATGCCAGGTCTTTAATATGTCTAATAGTTTCTTCTTCTTCCAAAACTACTGTCAGGTAACAAGGGAGGAAAAAGGGGAACCCAAGGTCTGAATCACAGCAGGGTCTCCTTCTAGCCTCCTCCCCCAGCAATATTATTCTTGCAAGTGAGTGATGACCAGGGACACGTAGGAGCAACTTGTTACCATCTAAAATAATCCACTAGGGTGCAAAATAGCCTCTATAAAAAGAGTAACTATTTCTGGAAAAATATCTGCTTTTTTAAACTATAATATATTGAATGGAATTTACCATCTGAGTCTTCACAAGTAACTGTTGGAAGCAGCTATTAAAGCAGGTATTAGGCTAGATTCAGATCTTGTACAAACAGTTGTAGTTCCTGTGAATATGATCACACTGACAGGCTGGTTTCAGTCCTCTAGGCAAAAGAGAGGCAAAAAGTGAGAGACGCTAGCAGAGCATCTGCTAGTTAGATCAAAAAAAGTCTGTCTCGTTGGCAGAGCTATTGTCCTTTGGTCACACCAATCCTAATTTGAGTCCTGCTTGCAGCAGCATATAAAACCTGTGACAAACATAGTCATGCTGACATTGAGGTGGCTGCCAAAAGAAGATAATCACAAGTGCTTGAGACTGCAAAGGAAAAGAAAGAAACACGGAGAGAAAAAAAAAGCTTTCAGGTCTGAAGTTTGCAAAATAAAACAAAATTATTGGACTTCTTTTTCTCCTCAATCCTGGTTCAATATAAAAAGCAATCCTCAAAAATTACAAACACACGCCTGGATCAGATCCTTGCCCAGAAATACAGATCTGTGTCTGTTCACTGTTTAGCCTAAGGCTAGGGCGTATGCAAAACAGAAAAGTACTTTATATTTCCAGACTTACAATATTTTGTACTTGTTATTCACTAATGTCTATGAACTGTCCTATTTGTTCTGGTTGCTCTTTGGGTCTTTTATTTTGTCTGATACAGCAATTGGCCTGTCCAGAAGTGATTCATCTAATTACTTTGAAGAGTGACAAAATCCCTGGCAGAGATTAACAAATAGTTCTTGTAGTCCACATCTAAGAAAAAGATTGTGTAGGTCAAAATTGCTGGCCTCGCCTTGGTCATTAATGATACAGTATAAGGCTGAGTACCCAGCAGAATCAGAGGTGAACCGTCTGAAATGTGTACGCAAGCTGATTTCTCTTGATCAAAAGGGATGCTACAAAAGGCTTCTGAGACTGGAAGCACTAACATCCTGTGGGGATTATGGTTAATTTATTCATTAGATTCAAGCTGTACTGCAGACAGAGACAAGGCAGCAAAAATAACTATCGTTGCTGTTGCCCTCCTCCCTCCTTCCCCATCTCTATTAGCAATCTGGATAGATACAGAAGAATTCATCTTTGATGACCACTGAAAGGTCTTCTTGAATGAACTTTGCAAAAACGAGCAGACTTTTCTGTATCAACCCAAATATTTTGCACACTTTTGTTTTTGATATAGAAGTTTCATTTAGCCCTCAAGGTGCCAATTTATTTTCAGAGCTTTATTTCATTCCTGCAAAAGGTGTTCATCTCTTTTATGCTTTGTTGTGAATGAATATAATTTTAATTGTCTCAGCGCTTATGAAAATAATACTATAATATAGGGATGCTCCCAAGAGTATATGCAAATAGACTGGCTTTGAGTTAATGGGGAAAAGGGTTTCTAGGTCTCTTCTGAGTTGAGTCTTTGCAGTGTGCTTGGCTTCTCAAATTTCCTTTGCTGTTTTGTTCCTGTTGTATTCCTCTGTCACATACACGCTACTTGTCAATTTTCCCTGACCCTGCCTGGAACACTTGTGTTTTTGATGATGCTTGGTTCTGTTTAGATTCCTTATTTATTTATTTATAAGTATTTATATATTAAATATAAATATGTAAATGTCCCCACTGGACAGTGAAAAGCACCCTTATGCATTTCTTTGCCGAAAATAAAGTTAGGTTTTGTTTTATTTTGTTTTGGTTTTCTCTCCCTGATGGTAGGATACAACCCTTCTGATGGCTTCCTGATGAATAATAATATATTATTGGAAATGTGAGCACTTGCATTTTATCTCGCAAAAGTGAGACGATGCGGTGTTTTTAATATGTAACTATAAATGCAACCTAATTACAGCCTACAAATGGGAGTTCACCTTTTTGATTATTTCAGCTTATAACGAAGATGCCCTCTGGTGGCTGCGAGATAAGGTGTTTAATCTCGGGTAGGAACAGCACTGGGATAGATGGGGGGGTCTCCCCAGTCTGTTCCCTGACTGCACCAGCAGTCAGAGGAGGAGGCTATGGGGACAATGAGATTAAGACCAGCAGAGAGTGCTCCCCCTAAGCCCAGGGCTCTGCCACCTCCCATGCACTTGTGCAAGTCCCACTGAAAAAGGACAGCTCCCCAAGGTTGGGTTTGTTGATGAGCACAACGTTGCTGAGCAAATTAACTGCAGCCTTGAAGTGGGGCAGGACTGCGCATTGCAGGGCTGATCACATGTCCCCATCTGGAACAGATGAGCTGTGCATACGCTTACTGTAATACACGCAATGGTATGTTGTGTCCTGAATTGTTTTCCCAGAGATGACTGGCTAGTTTCATCTGCAAAATATTTTCAGGAGAGGAATTCCTGGAACTGCTTTTTTTTTTTTTTTTTTTTTTTTTTTTTTTAATATATATATAAATACATATATATATGAACTCTGGATACTCTGGATATTCAACACTCCAATACCAAAAATTTGCCCTCAAATGGTGAGTAAATCTTTGCAATTTTTAGAGGTGTTACAATGAAGATGAAGCTAGACCACACTCTTAAATACATTTTACTAAGAACCAACTATATTAAAAAAGCTGAAACTTGGACTTGGCTTTTAAGATTTATCTTCCCATTTTTGTATGAAAGCTTACTTCCCTACTACTCTTTTTGCTCAATAATTGCTGTGGTTCAGGAGCTCACTGAACAGCGACTGCATGAGCAGCAATGTGCTTTTTCTGGTGTGAAGCCCGTAACTTGGTGTGGAGCTGCCTTCCACTCACATAGGCAGCATCTTCCTGCTGACAGCTGGAACTATGGAAAGTGAGCAGAGCACGGCTGGAGGAGGTCATGAACCTAAGATACACGCAGCTTGTAACTTCTGGAGCAGTTCTTATTTCTTGCAAGCTACACCAGCCCCTCTTAAAGCTGTTTAAAACCCACTTTTTTGTTCTGTACTGGCAAGAAGCAGTGACACCTGGAGCTCTTTGAATACCCACTCCCCTGGTTACACTTGAACAAGATTTTCTTGACACCAGAGAGGCCTGGAGCATGTCAACCCACAGTCCCTGCCGCCAGCCCCCCTCTCCCCGGGGTTAGCTGCCTGTGCACCCCGCATCCCAGCCTGACACAGCCCAGCTGCTGGGCCTTGGCAGGCTGCTAGGGCAGCGCTGTGAGAAAGCCCGGGGAGAGTTGAGAAAGGTAAAACTGCAGACAGGTGTAGAATTGTTGAGACGGGTTGCCGGTAGCTCAGGGATTCAAGAGGGAAAGCAGCACCGTAGAAATGTGTAAATACCACCTCGAGAGAACCGAGGCAGCTCAGGCAGCATCAGAGGGGTTTGCTGGGGTGAGGCACCAGCACTGACACAGCTCGGCAGGAGGTGGAAATGTGGTGAAGGTCTGCTGCGGGACTGACCCTTCCCCACCACACAGTGCCTGCCTGGCCTGCAGAGCCATGCGGGGGCCTTGCTGGGTGAGCAGGGCTGGAGGCTAGCAAAGGCCTCCCTTTCCCTTCCACGTGTCACTCAGTGACTGCTTTATGCTCCTAGGTACCTCTGTGCTGCTTACAGATACTCTCCGAGCCTGAACAGCTCGATACAAATGAGAGGTTGTAACAAATAGCTGTAAATACATTTTCAGATTTTCCACATTCACTAGAAAGAAAAAGAAAAGCAGAGCATTTTCTTGTCAATGTAGAAATATTTCCCACTGGGGAAGGTCTGAAGTGCACAAAAGAAAAGTTACTTTCCACTGTTGCTTATTTACCAAAACATCTTACTTAGTTGTAAATTTTCTTTTGGCTTTAAACCCTTGCTTTTACCCTTAAGTATGTGCTTTACAGATACTGCTAGAAAGCATCAACCCTACGTATTTCAGGCGTTGAATTTCACCTTTCAATTACAGGTGGTGAGAATATGGGGGAAAATTCTTACTGTGAATTACTTCTTTAGGGTCAGTAGAGTGTACATGCAAAAATCATTTTCCAATTTTTGTTTCCTCTTGGTAACATCAGCACGATGGTCTCTAAATCAATAAAGGTACGTATAAAGCTGCCTGAGCAAGTTGATCTGAACACCTATAGTGAGTGTGCATGCGGGAAGCCTTTAGGGTGCCACATGCCTTCATTCATGAAGTTGGCAAACTCTCTATCCTGGCGAAGCTGCTGAAAGAGAACATATTATTCAGCTGAAGGGAGACTGACGAAATACAGCAGAATTCAGAACAACACTGATGTAAGCATTGAGTGAAGGGATACTGTTGAAAAAGGCAAGATGGATAACTTAAGCAGCTAAAGCTTGCCTGTTGACAAGCTGTCCTTTCTTCTGTGGCAGGGGAAAAATGCAGTAGTGTTTTCCTGTGATATGATTTCTCAGATGGTAGATGCAGCTAGAGCTGTCCTGAAAAGGAAAGACTTACTCACTCCACAGGCAGGCTTTTACACACTCCCTCTGGTCACTGCATTGTAAATCTTCACTGTTCTGACATCAGTATGGCTTTTCTTAGGAGCCGGAGAAGAAGTTGCCAAACAGAATAGGTTTTGTATATCCTAACCCCTATTCTGGAGAGAATTAATGGTCCAAGTGCGAAAGCCAAAAGCCTCAGATTTGTTTGGGTTAATCAATGCCAGAATTTGTTGGCTAGGAAATGATACAGATGATCTTTCACAGTTGAAAGAGTACGTCAGTGTTGCAAGTGTCTGGAAGGTAATAGCATATACATCTTAAACGCCATCAAATAACACATTGGCTTTCAGAACAAGAAATTGCTGGACAGGGTAGGATTGAGTATCTTATTCCAATGCATGTGCAAGTTTGCAAATAATTTTGGAGTGGTTGATCAAAGCAAAAGGAGCAAGCGCAGTGCAGTGTGCATGGCAGGAATAGGAGTACTGAACTCACACAAATATTCTGGCACTTAAATGGATTTCTCATATGGTGTTAGCTGTTGCTGAGGAAAGTGAGGTGGCACAGTTCTGGCCAATCATCCAGATTGTCTTGTGTGGTGGAGGTACCATAACATAAATCAAACCTAGAAGGGGAGAGCCATAAAAATGAACAACAAAAACTAATCAACAACAACACAACACTGACAGAGTACCAGGGAAGTGCTTTACTCTGACCCTTGTCACAATTATTCTAGCCTAATACATTCAAACAGTCATTAGCAGGACTCTGCTGATCAACAGCACTTTGTTAACTTGCAGTTAATGCATTGCTTGCAATAATCTTGTACCTGCACAGTTTGGCTAATTTAGAAAACAGAGAAAGATAAAAAATTTTGCTCATCCCATACAGAAAGACTAGTTTCCTAGTTTGTAATCACTAACCGCCAACAAACAATATGGCCTGTCCATAATCTTGCAGAAAATACTTGTATCAGGATAAGAATCATTCTCCATGATTATGATACTTATCAGTATTTGCTAACAGGGAAAAGACTTTATTAGCAGCGTGATTGCAAGGAGGGTTCAAAAACAAATTATTTGCATCAGAGTGGAATCAATGTTTGAACAAGCCAGTTGATAATAATTTTATTATCTATAATAAAGTATATTGCATAAAAATATTGCATTATTGCAGATTGCCTGATAGAAATGATACACACAACCTTATAATACCAGCCAAAAGGTACTAATCTGAAAGTGCTCATTCTTATCAAATATAGTTGGAGTTAGAGAACCAGGTTTATCATAGTGCTAATTAGAAAAGCAAATAGTCAAAGCCCTTCCAACATGCATTATTCTGAGTTTGTTCCAAAGAGCTTTTGTGAGGTAGTATCCATTCAGAAAGTCTACTTGTAATTTGAAATAAACTCAGTATGATGGCGAAAGGAAGAATGTAACAAAACTCTTTGGAAGTTTGCTGTATTCATCTTCTCATCCATGGCATTTTACACAGACAACACACTGGGCCAGTCAGTATTATTACAAAATGGTAAACTGGCATTTTATTTTTTCAGTTACAGAAGTGTGTTTAAGTAGCACACAGTGTGAGATTTTTTCTCCTCATTAATAAAAGCCATCGTCGAGGACATCTTTATTGCCTTAAACTAACGTAAATCACAAGTTTCCTAACCACTAGGTGAGTCTCTTTCACTTGTTCCACTGAAAACACATTTAGTCTCAGTATCTCACATCAGCATCGTGTAGCTGGGAGCCTGGGCTGCACATTGCCTGTAGGGTGACCCCAGCCAACGCATCCAACAGGCTGCCTACCCTATTGCAGGGCTGGTGAAACACTTGGAGTATGTCCAAAATACGGCTGTAATGTAAAATGTGTTCTCTGGGGCAGCACAGCCTGGTGTCAGCAATCCTCCCTGCTGCCTGCTCAGTGCTGATGGCACTGGGCCTTCACGCCCCTGTTCTCTGCTGTCCAGAGCACCCATGGGTGCCCAAGAGAGAGTCAGACACGAAATGACATTGTGGACTGTGTGAGTGGTAGATCATTTATTTAGCTGAAGAGACATGCTCATTGATATTTTAGTCTATTTCATTTCCAAGCCTTACTTTGAGCAGGGCAATCCTCTGTCTGATACACAGCATCAGCAGTGGTGATCTTGCCAAAAGGATGATAAAATCAGAGATTACCTTTTGAGAAAAAAGGTCTTAACGATTGCAGCTGGAAGACAGACACTCAGGATGATTTCGAATTCCACTGAAGTATTACTTCTCTCCAGAACGGGGTATTCCAGCCAACTCTGCTACAGTCGGGACAACTGGAACACTTGTAGGCTGCAATTCAATGCCAGGAGCTACCAGAGATCCCCACCTCCACCCTTACTCCCCCAGCACTGGCTTGTATTCACAACTGCAGCGTCCAGCCCTCCCAGTGCAGGCTGAGGAAGAGAACAGCACCATTCTTGCATTCAAATCAGATATATTTGATCATTTATTTTTTGTCTTTCCTGTTTTGTCTGAAAGAGTGAGTGACTTGTAATGTGGTTTGAAAGAGTTAAAATCTGATTGTAAAGAATGACAGAGGAGGGAAAAACCCAGACCTTCAAGCACAAAGCAAGGCTGAGCACTTCAAAGTGAAGGTGAAGTCTTTATCATAACCTGTTTGGGTTTTCCCCCAGTAAAGGAACAGCTGAAGGAAAGACAATGCATTTTCTTTTTTTTGGATCTTTTTTATTCAAAAGTTTTCAAAGAAATAAAACAGAAAAAAGCTAACAATCTAATCAAATTTACAGTTCAAAAATGTCTTTTGGCGTTTAACAACAAGTCCTAGGAAACAAAACTACAGAGTTATCTTGAACCGGACAAATAAGTTACCACTGGCAAGTTTGTGGCACTAGTAAAACAAAAATAAAAAATTAACTCTCTTGATCATATAGATATCTCTATGAAAATCTTTTTTTTTTTTTCAATCTGTACAAAAGGTCTTTCTTCATAAATTAATTTTTTATAATTTAATGGCTGTCTACTATGTGATGTTTAAGTAACTGATTATTTCTTTATGTACAGAGGTTAAATTTCCCAAATCTTACCCAGACAATGAGTATGGCACTTAGTTCAGACATTTCTGGCAGCAGCTCTTCCCTCCCTCTAACACAGCTATCATACTGCAGTTTTAATTAACGCAAAAGTATCAAGTAGTGAGAGATCTAGGCTTGGAAATTCACCAGATACAGGAAAGGTGCTGCAGAAAGTCTGGACTTTGACAAAGCAGTAATATTCCAGGGAGCATAGAACCAATAATACCACAACTTTTTAAAAAAAGAAAAAACAAAAACACATCTCTTATGACTATGTATTTCACTAGAATCTACACTTCTCAGAGCAGCAATTTACTTTTGAAACTATGAAATGTCACCGACATCTATACTCCAATACTCACACAAAATTTAAAAACTAAAAAATACTTGAAAGAAACAACTGCTTAGCCCTAGCTCCCGAGCTAGGATGATTTGGTCTGTGGAAACAGGGAGGGCCAGCAACCTGTCCCAATACAAAAGGAAATAAACTTTGAGGTAGATAACTGATCATATACAGCTGACCAGAGAAGTACACAGTTTTGGAAGACAACTTAATTTATCATTTGATTTAAAACATATGCAATCGTAATAAAGAGCTTTAGTAGCAGTGAATTATCTAATATGTGAAGTACAAATAACTGTGTATTTATGAATCAGGAATTTCATAGTTTCAAAATTGGTTTTCTTTACACTTAACACTTGTAGTGATGATGTAAAGTGTGGCACTGCTTGGATCCAAGTCTTCCTTCATGCTTTTGTGTCCATACATCAATTAAAATTATAAAACCTAAATGCAAATGTACAAAAAAGGCACATTCTCCTAACCGCAAACTGGTCCGGCAAAAATAAAGAGTACAGAAGACGTAATGCTGAGACAAATCAGAATTATTGGTTACTGGCTCTTTGTTCTTTGGTAAAGTTACCTTTTAAAAGTGCCAAGTCTTTTTATTTTTATTTACCTACTATAGAGAGCTAGTACCCAATCAATTATCCTTTACTCACATCTCAGCTTATGTTTGAAAACGAGTCCTTTAGCTTTTGCCATTTTGCTTTAACAGCAACTTTTCTGTTTGCTAAGTCTCAGCATGATCCTCATCCTAAAGCACTATCATTAGTATAAAGGAAGGACAAAAACATTCGGTGAGATCCCCACCCCAAACTCCCTACTCTACCTACGCTAAAACTAGAACATCAAGTTAGTTTTTGAAAAAAGGCAAAAAAAGATTTTACATTGCATCATACAGCAGAGTTCCTAAGTCATTCAAACTACCAGAGGGAACTATTGGCATATGGCCTTACAAACAATTTATCCTATTAAAATTTCCCCAGTCAGAAAATGTGTTTCACACAAAACATTTTTCCCCCTCTTGCATTTCACTACCTTACATATTATGTGAAAAATCATTAAAAACACTTACTACACATTAAAAAAGCCAAATTTTCAGCAATTTTTATTGACTACCTTTAAAAGCCCTATGCTGCTGTTTTACAAGGCATAATAGACCAGCTCATTTGGTCAAAGCATTCTACACCATTAGTTTGGACTACTTACTGAAACAGCTACAGCATCGAAAGATTTAAGGCAAATTGGAATTTATAGAAAAGGATAAGACACTTCACACTACATTAAAAGAAAAACAGAAAGCTAAAAGACCAGACACTATAACTGCAACACAGCACTAAAGCAACACTCACACACTGCAAGCACAGAACATCATCTTAGATGTTTTACTATTTGAAACTTCAGAAAACCCATTTCATACAATTAAAAAAAAAAAAGAAAAAGAAAAAAAGAAAAGGAAAAAAAGGAAACAAAATAAAAATAAACCAAAACACAAATTCTGTCATGCACGTGAATAAGTCTTTGTGGTCATCTGTGCATACCCAGAAATTTGATTTTTTTTTTCTTTTTTGCGTCATAACACTTGATAAAAATTTTTTTTTTTACTAAAATAAACCTGTTCATGGGAACAGCTACTAGATGAATTTAAGGTTTTTCTTATGCACCTTATAGAACTTATAGCAAAAATAGTTTTAGTTGATTTCATTATAAATAACATTTTCAAGAACCTGTGCAAAACTGTCAATAATTCCTAAAGCACAATTGATCAGTAAAATCCATGATTGTTTCAGCCTTTGCACCCTTCTCCAGGCCAGGTCAACACTGGACATCTGCAACACAGAAAGGTCAGAGCTAGAGCAGAGTTGCGAATTGCATTCATTTTTCTACTGTAGCTGTCTACAAGCTAAATTATTTCCTATTTCAGACAGCTGTGAGCAGACTACGTGAATCTGAGCACAGATCTGAGAAGCAAACACAGGCAGCTCTACAGGTGCTTGTCACTTGCCAGGATACAGCCTTCCAGCGTATTTTCCCCCTTTATCTCTAATACAGATAAGCATGCAGAATGCCCACCGAGGAACTGGAAGGCTGCATTCAAAGCTATCTCCTTTCTTGCTTTGTTAGGGTTGTTTCCTTTTTAACTGACCAAAAGTAGCTGAGTGTGTGAGCACACTGCTGCTGCATCCCGAAGGCTTTTGATCTCTGCAAAAGGAACACAATTTCCTTCTGGTGCAGCCGTAGGGTGGCTAAGCACAAGGTACTGCAGCTAATGCAAAGACAGCTACCGTGCCTGGTAGATAGTTAATATTTAACAGTAATTCAGGGTTCATTAAACTTTAAGGGAGACTTCTCCATTTACTATATTGGCTTATATTGCCAGGTGGGTTTTAAAAAATGCTCAGCTAATGAAAAGTTAAGACAACTTTTGAATTTTTCAATGCAAGACAAAGTCTGTTAATTTAAGGTTTGTATATTTGTAGGTGCATATACAATTATAACACACTCTTTTCAAGTCCCTTTGACTATTTTGAGATAGTAGCAGCTTTTTTGAAAAGAAGCTATACAGCTATTAAATGTATCTGGTAAGGGAAAGATGCTGGGTATTTCTGATAGACCGCATCAGCTTGTGTGAATGTGCTAGTTGTCATTTACCACTTATTTATGGCAATATGTATGCTGACTTTCAACAGGGCATTTCCAAAAGTGCTGTGCACGCATTTAGAACGAAGTTTCAATTTGTCAACAGTGAAAAAAACACAACAATTAAGAGACCGCAATGTTCCCTGTATTTAGGGCAAGAAATAACCGTCAATTCCCTCCCCTTCACCTGTCTGAAAAGTGACAAGTACCAGCATGCTCTAGGGACAGAAATACCAAATGCCATACTCTGAGGCTGAAATCAGTTGAACCATATTAACCTTCCCCATGTGCCCGCTCCCACTGCCACAGTCACTGCGCACACAGATTTCCCTGTGCAGATCAACACAGGTAGCAGGACTTCTGAAGAATAAAATACACGGGGGACTGGCTTACAGGAAGAGCCCAGAGCTGCTCACAGAGCTCAGTATGCTACAGAGTCGTCGTTACAGAATGCGTCTCAGATGGCAGCACATCTCATCCTTTCAGGAGACTACGTGCTGCTCCTCCTATGGACCCAGTCTATGGGAAACAGACTGACACGCTGATGGAGAGGCAGGGTGCGGAGATGCTGTGCAGGATTCTGCTTCCCCGTCTACCACAGATCTCTGTTTGTAAGAAGGTTTTACATGCCCACAGGGAAGACTTAAGGCAAAATAAATAATTCCTTGAAAAGTGGTTAACACCAGCCAATAGCCTTGGCATGGGAAACATGCAGGAGCCATGGTTTTAACGCTAGGAGATGGAGAACGAGAAGAGTCTGTGGCTTTGTTTTCTCCCTGCCCTGGAAGAAAATCAAGGATGTGGGCTTTCTCTAGATGCAGGCATTTGGCCAGACTAAAATAATAAACACAGGTCATATGTTGTGCTATGCAAACTGTGCCATCTGTTGAATGTGCGAAGTTTCCCAATTGGTTCGTTTCTATCTTTACATACTTGAACATATAAGAAGCTCTTATGCCATTAATGGGGATGAGAACAGTGTTGTCAAATAACACAGCTGACCTGCAAAATCAAAGGTGATGGCAAAATGTGTGTACTGTTAGATCAATATATTTTAAAGAGAGTATCACACAATTAGAAAACCCTCGCACATAACTATGTATAGTTTTTGAGTACCTTAGAAATGCCATGAGGGCTTTAAACAAACACTTCTAAGACCACCTCTAGTACATTATCGTAGCTGAATGGAATTTTTCAGTATGAAGTCTTATAAGATTTGATAAAATATTACGTAGTCCAGTTGCGTGATTTACAAAGCACCCAGAAAAAGATGAGTTAGGAAAGAACTAAATTTCAGAATTCTAAAACGTGGAGGATGGAGATGGGGATGGTTACTGCAAACAGTATTTTCAGAATGGCAATCTACAGAAAGCAAAATGCTATATGGAAGGAGTTAGCATAAAACTAGTGAATGGTTAGTAGGGAAAGGCTATGCAAGCAGAAACACAGGAAACCTGCAGCAGGAAGGTAAATAAATAACTCTGGAATTAGAGCCAAACTAGGACTGGATTAAAAATTAATTGACAAAATTCTGGACTGAACTGCTGCTTTATAGAATAAAGGATGAGCAGGGAAGTCTTCAAGAGAACAGGTGAAAGCAAGGATTTCTATCAGATCACTCCCCTGCTTACTCAGTTAGTCAGTTGCAAAGCTGCTTGCAAACCTGATATGTTTTGCATAGTTGTTTTTTTCACTAATTCATTGTTATTCTTGTACACAGCATGCTGTATACAAGATGATCAAATTAAAATAGAACACAATCCAGATATGCTATAGAGAAATTATTAAAGTGCTATAACTCATAATTCATCAAGTCACTTCTGGAACTCCTCTTCTTTGCTTCTAATCTGGCCAAATTTGAATTAAATGTCTTGCCCCAAATATTATCAATGTTATTTATAAAATTTATTTCATAAAAAAGAATTTTCATACAGAGTACTGTATGTTATGGAAAAAATATCCTTGAATTCACATCTTTCATGTGACAGGATGAGCCCCTACCTCACAGTTACTTATTTTGTTGATATGTATATGGAGAATGGTCACTGGACGTCTCTACTGTAACCTGCTGTTGACCACTGGCTTCCTGCAAAGGAAGAGGGAGAAAAGACATGAGAAACAAAATCATGTAGCATTACCTGCAATCTGTATCTCCATGCAATTTGTGTAATTAACAGTCTTAAAGTCTAAAACCCCACATTTCCCAAGTGGGGTATTCCAATTCCAAATTTGAATTGTTAACTTCACATTGATTTACATTTAAGTAAATAAGAAAAGCAAAATGATCATGCAAACCTTCTATTTCTTTAGCTGCTTTGACATTAAGTTAAAAACCTCCACCTTATAGAAATAAATACATAAGGGGAGCAAATAACTACCGGTATATCTTCTACCTGCCAACATTAAAGAGCATTCTGCCCTCTGTTTTGAGGGGCAGCAGAAGAATGAGATCTACTTACTACATGTATAAACACTATCTCTTTGAGTATCACGGTGTCATTGGCACTAGTTAAGACAAAGAATTCTAGCTGGAACTTTGCACATGAACCCCCAGAGACCAGGGAATTAATTCAGCTGACGTGCTCTGATAGTGTGCAAGCAGCTAATTATTGAAAGTCTTTCTCTGACCCACTGTAGCAGATGAGTAAACCGAACCAAATAAGTTTTAGTGTTTCTCAAAAATACACTGTGAAATTAAACATTTTTCTTATAAACTCTGGAAGAGACTGTCCAGTGCTCACTCTATATAAAAGAGCTGCAGTATGCCTTCTCTAGCTCCTATGTTAAGAAAATACTGATCCATAAGAAAGAGGAAGGTAAGTCAAAATAGCAGGCAGACTACTGCCTAGCATTTAGTTGTGCTTTCTAGCTGGAGTTGCAGAGGGTTTTCTTTGGTAAATATGAACAGTACCCTGAATCCTAGCACAAAATTAGGTTTCTTTCCAAAAAATCACAATCAGGGTTTGTTGTTCACTGGAAAACTAAATGGAGATCAGAACTGCCCCCGGCCTTGTTCCTATTGGCAGTTACATTTCACAAGACGCAAAGCTTGGCTGAGCCACAGTCATACAGGAGACCTATCTGCTACAAGTACAAACCATTCTTTGTTACAATACTAATCATTTGAGTTGAGAATAATGACACTTCATAGTTTTAATATACATTGTATTCATAGTATGTTCACAGTTAAAATGCTTTGATTGGTAATTCTCATTGAGAAAAATAATAATAATAAAAAGAGAGTATATTCATGTCTCTTATTTCTGTTTTTTATAACATATACTGACCTCAACAGGAACCGCTGCTGTCTGGACATGTGTGTATTGGGGTATGTAGGCTCCTTGCATAGCTGTTGTGGCTGGCATGTACTAAAAAGAGACAGTCCATTAAGTTGAGTTGAAATCCAACGTCAATTTAAGAGCATTCAAAATACCTGTCATGACATTATTTAATAGATATTGAAAGTCTCCCTCAAAAATAATGCACGTGAGGAAAACTTTTCTGTCTGAAATCAGTACCTTTTTCAGAAAAGTGAGATATGCTCTTACAAAAACTCAAATTTAGCCTTCAAAGACTAAACAAAGGATTTTTCTCTCTCAGTTAATCCTTATAATCTTTTTTTTTTTTTTTTTTTCCTTGTTTTAAATACTCTCTACTCAGAAAAGAAAGGTCCTACAGTTCAGAGGCTAGACCGCATCTCTTCTTTTGGTCTAGTTTCTGTTGCACCATTTACATAACTTTCACCAACTCTGATCTTCTGAACAGTAAAAACAACTGTTGGTTCTTTTACATTCCAACTCTGGAGTCACCTCCTGGGTTCTTTTAATTTGCTTTATCTACTTTGTTTACATTATTTCTGACCAGTGAATAGACTGAATAAAAAATGTTGAATCTGATTTGTACATGGAGACAGTTCTTAATGTTTTATTGAATGGTAGAGGATTTTTAAACATGTGAAATGCACACGCATATTTTGATCTACACGCAATATTTTCCACTTGCAAAAGTTCTATTTTGTATTAAATTGCTACATACTGTTCCAGTACTGCCTAATGAAAGATGACTCATCTGCTGTGTCAGAGGGCTTATCATTGATGCAGGCTGTAGTGACATGGTATGGTCCATGGAGGGAGTCAGTACAGCACCCTATTAAAACAGAGAAAGAAATGATTAAGGCAACACTCAGATTTTAATTACATTTTTGATTTGAGTCTAAGTATAAGATACCTTTTCAAGGGTTTATACCACAAATTCTCCTTAGTCCAAGGCACTGACTGACTCAGTACACAGGTCTTGGGCATTCTGATGCACATACGTTTTGTACAGTTCGATAATTGTACTGCATTGACTTCCTATTGAATGTGCAACTTATACACAGTGCATTTGAGACACCTGCTGAAAACACTCCAAAATAAGTTTAACAACTAAGTTTAACCAGATGTTGACCTTACACTAAAAACTGGCACCATTATCAGGTACAGATTGGATTAACTAAAGCTTAAAGCTTAAGCTTTAAGAAGAAACTTTTGTCTCATCTTTAGAAATGGGGGCTTTGGAGGAACATGTCTGTTAGGGGAATTCTACCTGCACACATAAGATGTTCTCACACAAGACAGAGCTGCCATACTGAAAGGCAGGTTTCATTAGCACAAATTTTTAAAGAGGGGTTCAGCAAAGCCGATTGGTTCTTTTGTGAAAATACCAGCTACCAGAATGGCTCTATCACTCTTGTACTATTTTGTTAACTCTATAAAGAGTGAATTATAATTTTTAAACACTCAAGATTGCTAAATTTTCAGGGCACGCTTGTAGGGGTTTTAGACTTATCTGAAACGGAAGATTATCAACAGATCTCATTTTACCAATCATGTTCTGCAAAAACACATTTCCAAATACTTTGTATGAGTTGTGCTTGCAAAAGTGTTCATTAAAATTGATGGAAGTTCAAAACTAACAGAAATAATTGTGGTGTACCAAAAGCCAGTATTTAGAATCTGTAACTATTCCTTAAAAAGAAAAAAATAAAAAAAAAGAAACCCTACAGAGTATAGCTGGAAAAACAACCATGTGACCAGTGTAGCTGAAATGAGTCACAGGCACATCAAACACTGAAAGAATTTCCTGTCTGCAGACTGCAGGCTTCTCTGCAAAGCAAATGAGTAAGACAGCACCAGTCTTTGCACAGGCCAAAACTAAAACTTAAGGCAGGAATCTAGATCTTTATTTTCAGCTACAAAATCTCATACTGTGTACCTCTGAAACTGATATATCTTATGGTGTTATAACATATTAACTTGTGTCTTTTACAGTGTAATTTGTAATATTTTTTAAATTAAAATCTGTGTTGACAGACAAAAGTTAAAACCAGTTGTGCATGTGTTTAACATTCAAAAAAACACAAATGCAACAACAATGAAGTGTGTGAGAAGGTGCTCTGGTTCAGTACCACCTTCTCTGCACGCACAAGAAGAAAATGTTCTGCCACAAAGATTTATGTTCCATAATCTGCATGGAGGGGTTAACTAAAGTCAGGACAACAGGCTTTCTATACCTGGAAACAGACTTGTTTGTTAACTGCAGGAGATATATGAAAGTGCCTGTTCTTATTTGTAATGCTCATATCAACAAGTCTTATAGTTCGCAGATAGAATAGTACTCAATTGGCAGATGACATAGATAAGAAGCAAAACATCATGTGAGAGTACAGATTAGAATACCTGACAGTCTGGTATAGATGCCACAACCAAAAGTGTAAGGGGAATAGCATTACTCATGAGTGGTGTAGCCAGAACAGGCTATGCAGGTTTTTTCAACTGAGTGCCTGTGGTGCCATTTATATCGCCACATCCATCTATCTGTCACAAATTATCCAGTCTGAACTACTCTAGAGCTATTCTAATACCTTGAGTCTTCAATTGCAGCTTTTGATTAGTACACACAATGTAAAGCACTGATATCTGCAAAATGTTCTTCATTTTAAAGAAAAAAAATATTTAAAAGTTTCCTCAAGATGTTAACTTGGTAAATCTAATTGTCCTCATCATCTTGATACCCTGAAGGCAGCTATCTTTTTTTTTTTCCTAATAAGATGAGGTCCCAGTTCAGGTTAGGATCATCCCTTCTCTCTTCTGTTTTCATCCGTGATTTAATCATCATGATGCAATTGTCAGGACTCTGGAAGTTACTGGGTGGGAAGTGGCCTATTTCTTGTTGTTTAAACTGCATGAAGTATTTACACAATCAGTAACACAACAATGGAGACGCATAAAAACTTACTGGGTGCTGCATTATATATGGTTGAGGCTGCATCCAAGAAGGACTCTGAACCTAGAACAAAATCGGTATTTGTTACTCTATTTAATGAAGACATTGCAGTATTTTATTCATCCCTCTTGCAGCTAGCATGTTTTGCCTCAAAAAAAAAAAAAAAAAAAAAAGATTACCCAAATGCTTAAATTGAGGTAGGATGCCCAACTTTGCATAATAAGGTAAATTAAAAGGAGTAAAAGGTACTCTAATAGGTTATATGATTGTCTTAGTTTAAAAGAGCTGGTTGGAACAGCTCTTTGAAAAAATGTGCTGCAAGAAATATTAAAGGCTAGATAAAAATGCTTCCTCTTCTTGTCCTATAGGTGCCATTTGTGTAGGATAAAGCAGGATTCTGACCCGCACCATGTAGAACGGGCTCACCACTGCTGCTAGACATTTAAAACCCCTTAAACTCCTCCGTCATCTTCCCCAGTGTCCTGTGAACAGGACGGATAGACAGACCACTTGAAATAATCAAGAGGAGTTGTTTTCTGCAAGACTGAAACGTTTCTTCCCTGCTTTTGGCACTGACTTTCAAATCAAAGTAATTTTTTTATTATTATTATTATTTTTCAAGCAGAAAAAGTACAAACAGGAGTTCAAAAATGTAATGGTAAAAAAGAGAAAATGCTCGAACCCTCCCTTTCCCCAGGCAAAAGCTTAATGGCAAAAAATACTGGTACAGCCTGACTAAAGCTTTGGCTAATCTACTCCCTCTATGATAGTAACTGCCTTAGTACTGTCATTTGGGTACACAGGAGTTGTAGAAACAAACACTAGCCAAAGTTTTATTAAATTTGTTTACCTTTAATAAGAATAAGTCTAGGAACAGGTTATACCATGCCTCAAAGAAAAAATAAATAAATCATGCTTTCATGATATGTTCTGTTGGGTAGATGACAGAATGCTGCCAGTTTCAGTGGAACAGATCAGTAATGGCGATGTGACTAATGCTTACATTGTGAAATTCTTCTGGCCAGGAACCTCCTTCCTCCCCGCTACAGAATGCCTCAATTTAATTTTCAATTCCTATTACTGTGGCACTTTAAATATCATGACGTTAGTAACTCCATCCACAACCATTAAAGCTCTATGTCATGTATACCGAAACACTGGCAACAACATTTTGGGAAACAATCAGTATTGTGGCCTGCCTGTCTCAATAAGCCCAGGAAAGTGACACTGTACTCCCCAAGAAGCACGTTTCCATGCCAACTTTCAACTTTCACTTAGATTCTGAATATCTGAGAGTCTTATATTGATTCATAATTTATGTTTTAATAAAGAACAGCTGCTAATTCCACTGGAATACTTTTCTGGGTAAGAAATTGCTGTGATTTTTAAGATACTTCTGTACAAAGCAGAACGATTCCATATACTGAAAAATACAGTACTGAGAGCGAACATTTTGTTGCTTAAGTCACCAAAAACTCACATAAAATGAATCCAGCTGCCCTTTATCCCAGAGCACACACCTCCTACATAACTCTGCTCATGCAAGAAGGCATTAGACCTCCAGACTAATATTAGACAATATTCCTCATTGCTGTCACCTAAAATGGGAGAGTACATGGGTATTTCTGCCCAAGAATACTGACAAGATGGCACACAGGTAGAAAACTTAAACAGTGAAATGCCAAAACAGGTAATCATTTGGCTAGCATTTTGATAATTGGCATGTATCATGTAGTAATTACCAATCAGACAGCTGAGACTGCCATGCTAGTTGATTAAGTGCAAGTTGTTTGTAAACTGAAGTGTATGATGGCATAAAATTGAGAATTCCTAACTGGTTTGCATCAAAGTACAAAAAGCGTTTCATGCCATTTCTCAGCATGTTGAATTGTCAATACCCTGTATTGGGACCTGAGACAACACCTATAAAAACGAGAAGAGAGACCCCTTTTTAGGAAAACTTTGGACTGGGACCTAAGAACAGAAAATGTACATGATTAATATCTATTGTCCAAAATAAAGTAACTTTTGGTTTAAAAAAAAAACACAACTCTAGACTATTAAATGCTTTACTCCTAATGTAAAAGCACTGAATTTGAATGCTCAAACTATCAATTCAGAACTCTTTTTTAAGTTTCCTTCTCTGATGTTAAGCCTGTTTCTGTAGCTTTCTTAGCCCACCTATGAAATATGATTGCTGGACTTTTTTTTTTTTTTTTGTGCTGAAACAACCTGAAGAAAAGTTCAAAGTCATGGAGAAGTAGCTTTGAAGTGAGATTTAACTAAACCAAGAAATGTTTAAATAAAGAATGATTATTTTAAAGCTACATTATTGACATTAAAAGAACATGACCATGATATGCAAACACCTTAGCCATCACCACACAATTCAGAGCCTTTGTTTGGCAGGACAACACACCTGTCATTAAATGGCTGTGCTTCCTGAAACAAACACACCTTTAGTTTTTAAGGCCTTCAGTTTCATGCTGTACAGCATGGAGACCATTAAAACGCAGCATTATTAGAGAATGCAGAAAACCAGATGTATGTAGCAACTGATAAATAAACTCCAGTGAATCATTTCAGCTAAGTTCTAAATACAAACCTGGTATGTGGAAACCGGCGAAGCAATATATGGCGTAATAGATGTTTGAGTGATCATTCTGTTTGCTGTAATACTGTAGGGTGATGGATAAAATCTAGAAAAATATAGAAATATTTATGAAATGTCAGTTTTATGCATTTTTCATAATGCAAACATTTTTTCTTAGTGTGCCAGTATTTAACATACCCATTTTGTAAAGCAGCTGTGGTTGGATCATAAGTGAGTGTCATTCCAGCCTTTAAAAAAAAAGTGGAAAGAAAAAGTTGACATGATCTATTTTGACTGTAAATTATTTCTCTTAGTCTTTCATTAGCTGTATTATTTTTAACTGAAAATTTGCACTGAGATAGTTTTTTATTGTACATTTAGGGAAAGGTTAATTGACAGAAATAATTATAAAGACAGTCAGTGATATTGACTAAAAGTACAAGTTTCCAAGGTCCCAGAGAGAACAAAATGCAATCTATGAAATACCTGGCTTACACAACATGCATGTGTTTGAGAGGTAGGGCATGAAGATGATTACGTTAGGGTGTTGCCTACAATATATTAACTATAAAAATGAATGGAAAGTGCTGTTTTTCAGAAGACATTTGAATTTGTTGTCTCATACATAAAAGTTGTCTAGGTTTGGTAACCACAGAAAGTTTATGAAAGTATTATCTTGAACATTAAAGATTTTATAAGTTTTGACAAAACCAAAAATTTAATGCACTAGTACACTGTTTTAATTTTAGAAAATGGATATGTATTTCAGCTCTTCATTAAAAAAGGGATTATTTACTATATGTAAATGAAGTTGTATTCCAGATAGCTTTACAGGATCTGAAAGACAGTTCAAGTATATTCCTGACCAAGGTGAAGGAAATGTTATTGTTCACTTTAATGAGGTAGGATTTAGTGTTTCACACTTTGTTTTTTTTTTTCCCCCTCTTAAGGAAGGTACATTTAAGTATTTTATAGAGTTGCAAACTGTCAGGCAAGAGTTGCTTGCACATTTTTAATATGCCAAAGTGCCGAGCCAAGAAGTCTCAATGCCTATCATTTCCATAAGTATTCATTATTGTACACCCACACTAGAGCTTGAAGGGAGGACTTACAAGTCTCACCTCGCCTTCTCTGTGCCACGCTCTTCCATTCTGTATATATTTATTCTGATTCTGTCTCTTTTTCTGTCCTCCATCAGCAAACTTGCACAATAAGGGTTCTGCAGGAACTGAAAAGAAAGAAAGAACATTACTTGCAGTGGTATTCACATACAGGTATTCAGTGTTCCAAGTGAGGTATGTCTTGCAATTTAAATTTTGAGTATTACAATGAAATAGCACAAATTCTCACTACAGCATCAATGACTGTTTTGCACGGTGCAAGGATAGCTGCCACACACACACACAGAGCACCTGGAACACCTTATATCTTTGATTTTAAAGTACTGCTCCAAAGCCTATTGGAAAGAAACATGGTCTGTACGTCCTGACTATATCTGTTCTGAGTATTAAGGAGAACTGTCATTTTAATGCTGAGCTTTACCTATCAGGAGGTACATCTAAGAAGGGTGGAGAATAAATCTGGAAAAGGGGCTTTAAAATATTTCCCCCTGACCTTGGAGGTTTCAGTAATGTCCCAAAACTTCAAGTGGCTCTACTCATCCAGAATGGCTTGGGAGCTGGCACTGTACCTCTATTTAGTCTGATCTGCTGGACAGAGTGGTACCTTTATCTCCTGCCACCTTGCACTGAAAAAATGCCACAACTTCCCATTCTCCTTTTATCTCCACTCTATAAAGAGCACACAACACAACCAGATATTCTTCAAGATTTTTCTTCTATCTTGTTCTTTGCAAAATGCCATGAAATGGGAGTGCTATATTTTTTTCTAAAGTTTTGTCATAACATAATCCTTGCCATGACTTCAACATCAGTGCTAAAATTCAAGCAATCAAAAAGAAAAGTTTGCACAGTGTTCTTCCCCTAGGACTGGCTTAAAGTGCAGAAGTTCCTGCGTATCCGTGGCTGAGGCACAGCTCTGCTACAGCCACATCACACCACACCCTCCCTAATCACAGGGTGGAAGCTCTGTTATGACTTGGATATGAACACTTCTCTGCCAATAATTCCTGAGACATGAGCTGTCTAAGCTTTAGCGTGACACTCCTCTTAAGTCGTTCTCTGTTTGGAAACACCTGAATGAGATGAGGTTGGATCTGACAACATGCAAGTGTCCCAGTGCAGAGTAAACACATGGGGGCTGGGGGATAGCATGTGCAAAAAGGCAACCCAGAGGAAAATGTTAGTGTATCTATATATCATGCAATAAAATGTATTAGTACAACCTTGACCAGTGCTGACATACCCTTCATTCTGCCCGCATTTAAAAAATATATTGGTTCTTATCTAAGTCAGAATGAGTATTAAAAACCCCAGGGGACTGATAGCTTGGCCAAGAGCACGACTTTAAAACGATTGGCACAAAACTAACACAGCCTGCTGGTTGCCAACTCATCACTGGTTTCAAATGGCATACACGAAATATTAGCTCTGGTTCTACCGGGAAAATTGCTCTTCCTACACGATACATTTTTGACAGCCTTCTCTATAAAAGGTGGATGGACTGGGAGGCAGAACTGGTATGTGTTTGCCTGTCTCATCTCTGGGCTTCACCACACATCCTTCAGAGACGTGTACCACTGCAACCGGTAGGCTGTTAGTCAACAGTCAAATAACTTTTATCTCTGGGAGGCAGACTTTAGAACATGGCAACTGAATTAACTTAAAATGGATTATTTTACAGAGAATGGTAATTAAAGTCCTACAACCATAAAATATACTAGGGAAAGGTTAGGCTAATGACACTGGAAAAAATGCTGGAGACCTATGAAGGGTAAATGCACATGGAAGTAACAGAAACCCTAAAGCAGGAGACAGAAACCAGACAGCACTGTCTTCAAAATTTTACATTTCTAAGGGGAGTTTTTGCATTACCAGAGCCGAATTTTGTTTTGGGGTTTTCTAGAAAGAGAAGCCTTAGCATATTTGGGGCAGAAAGTTGCTATATCAATATGCTGAAGGACTCACTGATATTGGTCAGATCACACAGCATTTTAATCCACATGTAGTTCTACTGAAAAATGGAGTTAATCTCAGAAGATATTACTCAGTATGGCTAAGGATGTCAGTTTCTGGTCTGAAATTATTTTGACTCTCTGATTTTACATGGTGAGGAAAAAAATACACCAGAAAGAGAACACTGAAATACATAGTTAACTACCTTAGATGAAAAAAAGCTATTCCCCAAGCTCAGTATTTGTCTCTGGCTATTTATGAATTATTTCAAACCATCTAGTACTGTGAGAAGCACATGCGACTTCCAAAATACACACTATAAATTTTTGGATAAAGTCAAAAGCAAGTGGCTTGAGAACAGCATATAAAGGCATCAGAAAATAGGGAGGCTTCTAGCCCTGTGATTCTGTATTATAGCACTCACAGGTAGTAAATACTTTATTTAAAGCCACATTATGCCTTCATTAAAAGTCCCCATGGTGAGCTGTCCAAAACTCTTCTGAAATGGTTATTTGGGCTTATATTTCCAATCACTGTCTAAAGATAAAGATCATTTATTTTGAAAGTCTGAGCAAATCTGTTCAAGTGTTTGAATAAAAAGTTCATAAAACCTTATTTTAATAATAAATATTACTTTTTCGTCATTAGGTGACTGAAAACAACTTAATTTTAAATGATGAAACATTTGTGTCTTGGAAGCACTCCCTGACAAGTTTAAAAAGAGACAAAAAAAAGAAAAAAAATGATCCGCATCTGTTGGACTGTGCATATGTAATACCCAGCCATGGAAAGAAAAAAGAAAAAAAAAAGGAAAAAAAAGAATAAAAAAATAAATAAATCAATTTATGATGTGCCAGAAGTTTGCTATCCATCTTATTGAATGTAGATCTGGTTATGTGAATCCTTGTGTTTTTGACCTTCCAGCTTCTTTGCTCCTAACTGTGTCCATAAACGAAGCCAAATGCTATGAAAGTTCCAGTTTGCACTTAAAAAATAAATAAATAAATAAAATAAAAAAAAACCAGCCAACTGTCTATTTAATACTACCAACTGCTGTGAGAGTGCTGTATAGCCCTCACCTTCCCTGACTCCAGTTCAAGATCTGAATGCTGATGGGAAGGATTGTTGCAATGGAAAGCCAAACTACAGCTTTTGGCTGCTCTTCCATACTTGTGACCTAAGCACCACCTACGTTCACTTCTTCAGGAACACAATGACTGATGGTCATCAGAGGGAGATTCATGCAAAAGAAAAAAAACTTCATAGGAGCTGAGTATGGTCTGTTGATCCCCCTCCCACAGAACAATGATCACAGCCCTTAGTCTCTTCAGAAATTTTTCTTCAGCTTAGCTTCCCTCCTGTTTGTTGTAAGATATGTAAGTTACTCTCTCTCAAACACATACAAACATGAACATATTAGATATACACAAACTAAAAGCTCCAGCAAGTCCTACAGACCAGTCAAACAATCTTTTTTTTTGTGGTTCAGGAAGGAAGGGAGAGTCATTTTTATTGTTTAATTGTTGGGAAGCGTGCAGGCCCAGCAATGAAGGCAGCCATTAATCACGCAGTGATTTGTCTGTATGTGCACAACAGAGGCACAGTATAAATATTCGGAGCTGCATGCATGGCTAAGAGATGGCTGATTTAAAAGGCTACAACTTACAATGGATTTATGCTTCCACAGCTGAGACGCTATGTGTAAAATGCCCACTCTGCTGACACTTAATGAAAACCAGCAGACACCCTCTGTAGTATGGAGATGTCTGATGAGCTACTGCCACAGAGACTGTCTGTAACTGCACTTCTCAGTGCTTTAACAGCAGCCCAGGGCTTCAAAATCTGGCCGTGGAAAGTGCTGGGCAGCTCTCCCTGCCCTGAATCACCCTCTTCTAGGACTAATGTCTTAACAGAAGAAAGATGTGAGCGTAATATTAGAGAGTAAATACTTCCCTGTCACACACATGTTGTGCACATATGTACGTTAGAATTCAGTCTTCATCTGCTCAGCGTCTACCCAAATACACACTGGGTGATATGATGAAACACAAGAACAAGATTGATGTTCTTGTATTGGACTTCAAGTTTGCACTCTTGACTTTAGACGGCTAATTTTAATGACACTTCACTAAGTTCTCCTCTTAGATACAAAAAAAAAAAAAAAAAAAGCAACAAAAGCTTTTAAATACTATTCCTTTTTTCAGTTTTCTGCTAACCTGCATCTTTTAGAAACTTTCATTGCATATTTTCTAGTGACAAAGCATATGAGACTAATGAATTCTAACAGCACTTTAATGATGCAGCAAGCCTGTACAGCTAGAAACATTTGCCAAAAGCTGTGGGAATTAAAAAAAAAAAGTTGTGCAAACCAAGATCTCAAATATCAGTAGCTTTGTATGTTTAAAGAGAAACAAAGTATATGCTCCTCACACCATCCTAATCTTTACTGAAATGCAGTGTTCAGGGTTACATTTCTTTGATAATTTACACAGTATTTAATAATTTGTCAAAGGGCTACATTTTGAGTGTTTTTAAGCAGCATTTTTCTTTTCCTTTCCCAGTGTTGCTCCTTAAAACTAATTATGAACTACAAGAACTAGAGCAGTAAAAGCTTCTAATCCTTGATCCAATGCGTAAAATCTTGGCGGCTGTCTTCAGTGTATCAATCAGGACTAACACCAGCACTGTGACCTCTCGATACCCTTTAGCAGTGGTTTTCAGACTGTGGTTCATGGACTATTTCTAAAGGGTCTGTGGAAGACAACTAAGAAATGGCAGTTTATGGTCAAGTGGCTGGAAGTCACTATACAGATCTGCAGTGGCTGGAAGTCACTATACAGATCTTTTTAAAGGTAAGCAAGTAAGATAACTGCTTCAAGGCTCCATTTTCATTCCTTTCCTGCACTAGGCAGACATTGAAGATCAGAACCATTTCAAGCAGTGATGCCTACCACACGTGCTGCAACTCTCCCTAACCTATGTCAAGAGCACTGGTGGGTGTAGGTCTCTCGCACTTGTCTCCAGTTTTCTCCTTGAAACAAAACGGAAGTGATCAATATCTTCACTCTAAGTGGGAAGAGGAGAGTGGGTCACTGATAATCTGTGACCTTTGGGTCATCACCATAACCCACCATTCCTGAAGCCAAAGAAAAAATACTGTGGGTTGCTCAGCAAAAATGCTCTCTGCCTTTCTTCCATTAAAACAAAAATATCATGTATGTTATTCTTCAGTAAAAGAGGTATGAAAGATTCTAACAAACATAAAAGTTTTGTAGTTTTTCCTTTATAATGAAAAAAATGCTAAGGGAGACAAATACACTCAGCCTTAAATACCTTGGTGTATTCTTATGCATTCTACAACACAACTGCTTTCTGTAATTATTTATACAATTATTCTCATGTATCATCATGCAGCTACATGCTGCTGTGATAGGGAGGGGAGGCCTTTCATGATTTTGCCCAGCAGATCATTTCTGCAATTGCTTTGGGTCCAGCACAAAACAAGAAGATAGTAAATCTTAAATATATATTTTTAGTGAGGGAGGCTAAGCATGTTGCCTCTGTTGTCACTACTCTTCTTCTATGTCCTGGCTCCTTACACTAGTTTAGTCTCTCTTTCCCCCGATTCACCTCATGAAATTCATGATTCACTGGGCAACAGAAAAGTTTAAATATCACAAAGAAAACAATAATTCTTTATGGACAAAAGCAGAACTAAACGCAGAAGTTATTTCAAGATTATAGAAATAACGTAATAAATGTTCAGTTGAAAAGGGTGTGCAATACAAAAGCAAAGTCCTGAGAGAAATGGACAAAATGTAATAGTCCATAAAACAGAAAAAGATATTAAAATAACTTGCATAACAAAAGTACAAACCCCAGACTAGAACGAGCAGTGAAACTAATACACCACTCCTAAGAGTTGCAGGATCATACCAACTTGCAGTGCATTTGAAATTGTTCTCTGAGCTAACCTTCCTTCTTCTGGATTGAAAGCAAAAGAGGACACACTAAATATTGAATATATTTCATGAAGCTAGTATGAAGCAGGGAAATAAAATCTTAGTGGCTTGTTGCATCTGGGTCCAGCTTGATTAACACTATCAATGCTCAGCGTGAGGCACATGTCACTAAAAAGTCTACAACCGATGCATTTGCAGACCCCTTGTACTACCCTCGGCCCTCTCAGACTCACAGAAGAGTTTCTGTTCTGTATTCCTGTGTTTCCTACAACTGTGTTTAACCCACTCTACTATTTAAACCCAAACTTAGTTAAAATAACAAAGCTGCATTATGAAAGCATGTTTTTGTTAAACAGATGTTCTTCCTCCCACACCTATTTCATTACAGGCCCTTCTCTCCTACCCTCCTCATCCTGATAGCAGTGTTTTTATAGCCAGCTCCCTTTGCTGATTTTAGCCAAGTTTCTAGGACACAATGTTTTAATTTAAACATAGTTCCAGTTCTACGATTTTATTTTGGATGTATTTGATCTTGATGCTCTATAACCCCCAAAGATGCTAATCTGTTTCAAAACATTTTCTTAGCGTTTGTTTGTGCAAGAGCTTTCCCACTGTGTCCCCCTTCTCTGTGCAGGTAGTCTAAGACCACAGCAGCCCCATGACTCTGCCCCACTTTTGGCAGACTGCAGCCTATTATCATCGTGTGCAAGCTGCACCCTCCTATAAGCCTGCATTATTGGATACACGCCTGCTATGTGGTGAGGAACTGTGGGACGAAATTGAACACCATAAAAATCAAAGGAGCAACACAACTTCACAGCACCAGCATGGAAAAGTACAGCTGGGGCTATAACCTCTGCAACAAAACTGAGGATCTTTAACAAACTCGGTTCACATGACTCCTTTATACACCTACTCATCTGTAGCATTTTTCAGCATCGTGGATTGTACGACTCATCTCACTTAAATGACTTTCAGACATTTGGAGTTATTTCATTCTGAGCCACTCATCTAGATACTCTTTGTGGCCATGAAGACAGCTGACAGCACATACATCAGTCTCTGGAGATGTGTGCTTCTTTACATGTTTTAGACAAAGAGCCCTAGTGACTACGCTGCTGTGGGCAAGTCAGCACCACAGGTTAAAGTCCAGGAGGTGGATTACATCCTGAGACCCCTCTTCAGTCTTACTTTTCTGACAACTGCCAACTCTGTACAAATTTTTAATCTCTTTCTTTTTCTCTCTATCCGTGCAAATTAATTACACTTTCCTGGTAAACATTTTCATCCACACTCTGCAGAAACCATTCTTATAACTCTGTGCAGCAGCTTGAACCTGATAATAAAAGGGTGCAAGTCCAGCTTCAGCAGCAGCCCACCAGGGACAATGATTAACAATGATACGCCTGATGGCTCATTCCCTGAGAACAGCGTAATGCAAGTGAGAATAAGAATGAGCAAACTAAAAAGCACTAATAGAAGGTTCTCTTACAGCTTTTTACTGTCTCTAATTGAATAGAAAGCCCTATATGTTAATTTGAACTCTCGGTTTCTCCATACTTTTTACTCTTAATTATGTCCAAGCCATAGCAGCACTGTAAAACTAATCATGGAGGGTGGATCAGAGCACAGTCAGCGTTCAGTGAAAATCATTCCATGATCTCCTTGCATCTAAAGGGATTTTCCGTCTCATAAAACACAGATTGCTAAATATCTGAAATAGAAAAATAAATGTTACAAGCCCTACGTATAACAAAATTTCAACAAAATAATTGTAGCCTCAGCAATCAATCCCAGTGCAAAGGGTCCACAAAAGCCAGTGAAGTCAAAGCCCTGCATTAGATTAGTGCTGGTGAAGGGAGTGGTTTCCTGCACTCTGAAGCAGCCTGCCATCCCTACCGCAGCACAGACTGCCTCAAACTGGAGTAATCTTTCAGGGATGAAGCATGTATGCATTTTTACTAAACAAGCTACATTCTTTTCTGCCTGCTGATGGCTGCTTTCCTCTTTTTCCATGTCAAGGTCTGGCTCTGGAGAACGTTTCACCAGCGGGATAAAGGTGGCTTCAAGCAACCACATCAGCAACGTAATTTGTAAAATTCCCACTTGGGATCTGCAATAAAATGGCTACCAAAAGCAGTCTGGAATGTCAAGCATGTATTCTTTCCTCTTTTATTGTCCTGTTCTCTTTCTATTTTACTCTGCTGCTCTGAATTTCCTTTCTTCATTTCAAGTGTTTATGGAATGTACAGTTACTCTCTTAGAAGGAGTGCTGACAAAACAGGCACACTGATGGGGAACGTGGCATGACAAAAAAAAAAAATCACACTACATAGTTCCTCTGCATTTTGCCTTGCACGATATTTCTAGAACCATTCTTCTTGCTGATCTCCTTTCATCTTCCTGAAGAACCTCAAAGCCTGCATTGACTTGAGAGTAAAATCTCCCCATGAATGAAAATGCCTAGCATAAATGCACTGCTGCAGAATCTAATTTTTTTGATCAAATCTTTTTACAAAATTACTTCAGAAAAATCATCAACAGATGGCAAAAGTAGTCCATTCTTTTGCTTCTGAAAAGATAAATTGTAGACGATCAGCCAAACTCAGTTCTGACACACATACAACACATACTTGTCTCCTGACTTCAACTGGGATTATGTGGTGTGTAAATTTGTGTACAGCTGGCTCAAGGCATCTTAGCTGGTTGCCTTATCTACTAGGAGAGAACGGTACTAGATGCCTAGAATATTTTTGAAGTAGGAAACTGATATACCATGTTCCAAGTGAGCAAGCATTACAGTCACCTAACATGAAAATTTAATTTTAATAAGCCTGCCTCTGAATGAGAAACCAGATACAACAATTGGCCTAACTGGCTCCCACTATGTAAGCAGTAACCCATTCATTCATCTTGTTAGAAATATATGCAACATACCAGAAACTCCTGCTGGTGTCTTTATGAATTTTCCATTAAAATGAGCAATCACTGCTTCACATTTTTCTGTTGATTCCATCCTAAGAAAAAAAAAAGAAGAATAATTTACATAAATTAAAAACTCATCCAGATTCCCAGATTTCTGCCTCTTTAAGTATACTTCTTTCTTTTTCTTGCTTCACTTTTGTGGCTTGTTTTCCTGCATGAGAGCAACGATGTTCTCTGAGAACACACAGATTCAGAAAGGTAAAACTGAACTCAGTTAACTTTTTATGCGGTATAATGCCAAAGTTAATGCCAAACTTCAAATATAATACTCTTATTTATTTAGAGATTACATAAAACATGGATAGCTGTAGTACTTTTGCTGTCTTGAGGAAAGGAGATCAATACACTTTCATAACTGAATTCTAAGTGTCCATGATGAACACAACAAATGTTAATGCCATTATTGATAGAGGATACTGAAGTGTCTGTACAGTTTAAGAGAACAAAACTGAAATATAAACATGCCTGACTGCATGAACCAAACTGCCTTTGCAGCTTTTAGTTTATATGCATCATTACAACTAAATGACGTACCTGTCCCTAATTTAATCATCGTTACCTTCCAAACAGGACCAATAACATAACAGCTGTGGCTGCTACTAAGAATTTATCCAGCATCCTGAACAGGTTAGTGCACTTCTGTTGTCAAAACTAGCCTTAATGGCCTGGGTGGACTACTGGTGAGGTACTGCTAGACCGGGAGTGGCTCCACAGGTTGCAGCTACATCCTTGCATTGCAATGTAGATGTGTCGGTCCTAACTACCAGCTTGGACTAAATTGGAACAGATGACTGAGACGTGCAAGGAAAACAAAACATATTTTAATAGAAGAATATATTTTGCAGCTGTCTGCAAGATGACATTTGGGTGTTTAACAGGGATTTTCTTTTCATTTGCTCACTGAGTTCTGTAATGCAGATCCACAAATTATGCCCAATGACCTCAGCAGCAAAGAAGCAGTGCTAGAAGTTAGTAAGTCCTAGCACTTTTGAATTCTGATTGCCTTTCTGCATGGACCCATGAAATGTAGTCACAGACAACAACTAAAATCATCAAAATGCCAGACTAAACAAAAAGTTTTCTTTATGGTTTCAAAACCACCTTCTAGACAATTTACAGAAGTTCTGAATTGTTGGATCTGAATCAAAGAAATCTATTTTTTTTTCTCATATGAAACGAACAATATAACTTAGTTTCAAAGTCAAGCCTGGACTTGATAAAATATATTATCCTTTATTAACTTAGTAAAATGCTCCCAAAGGCAAGAAATGAAAATCTTTATTTAATGTCTACATATTTCTCTATGCAATTTTAATATTTATGTAATAATGTTCCAATATCTACCTTGCAGAAAGGACGAAATTTTGAGTAGGTATCACACTAACAACTTATTCTGTAAATTATGTATAATGTATGTAGGCGTGTATCTATAAATAAATAAATATATATAAAACATTAATGCATTTGTATATATAAAACATACAATGCATAATAAAGAACCTACTGATAAAAAACTAATCTTTCCTAACACTTTCAGTACAGGTAACATTTTGGATACAAACAAGACTTTTGGACTTCTACATAAAATTTTAAAAATCTTCTGACCATATTAGAATAAAAGCATTCCTGAAATACCACTGTGGACCACTGTGGACTCAAGGTAGATTTAATAGGAAAGTTTAGAGAGAAAAGACTGTATAAATTCATAAAACCTGCTAGAATGTTACTGGATTCTGCCCGTGGATTCATAATACCAAGAAGTGAATGCTGTATTTAGCAAGTACCACTATTTTCAAAATTAGTAAATACAACTTTTGGATACATACTTTGTACATCATCCAAAATCATGTATGCATGTTTTACATATGGTTGTACTGAGTTCATATTCAAACACATGCATATGCTTATATGAAAAATTGCCAAATTAAATGTACACAAGAAGTATTAGAAACACTTACTGATTTATTTCAAGGGGACAGGAAAAAAATAGGTAGGAACCACTATTAAATAAAGGAGTATCATCCCACTCTTTGTAATTTTATTCTTTTGTTGTTTCTTCTTGAAAATGGACACTTTTCCAAGCAAATACATCATTTTGAGGGGGGGAGGGGAATCACAGTCTTGTGAATTACCTATAGCCAACTCACAGGGATACTATTCCCTAAAAATTTTGGTTTCATCAGGAGATATAATTTCTACTGTTCCTTTCTGTGCAGTAATTATAGACTTTGCTATTTGTTCAAATAAAGAGCTATTGTAATATTCGCTAAACTTCTGAATTATTGGAATTTGACCATTGACTGAAATTTCACAACATATTTTTGAGAATCCCAGTTCTTTGCTCAAAGCATGCTCCTATTTTTGATAATTTAAAAATCCAATCTAAACACTCTAAATATAATTGCCATACTGGGTTTAAGTATGACTTAATCAGAGATGTAAAAATACCAGAAAGATACGGAGAAGGCTTCAATGAAAAGACCCTGGAAGAAATTACGTTTTAACCACATAAAAGGTAGACACACATGAACAGAACATTTGGGAGGTATCTACTCATTTATTGAAAATATTTATTCTTGTTGATTTAGGAAGCATAACTGACTGAGCTGCCAAACGTTTTAAGGTGAGATTTACAGTAAATTAATATTTTGTTTCCCAAATGACAACTTTAATGGGCCAGAAAATTCAAAGGACTGACATTCAAAGAGTGATGACAAGTGGATTTTCTCAGAGGAAGTAATGAAGAAGAAATTGGGGGGGGTAAAGGGGGAGAGAGGGCTGTCCTTCCTTATGGTCTCTGTCTGGAATTCAGGCCTCAAAAGCCAGAAATGTCACAGCAGAAATTTCTGCGAAGCCCTGCATAACCCCTGCCTCAGGGACAGAGGAGAAAGGAGAAGTACAAGGAAGATAAGGAAGTGGTAGAGAGTGAACTCTTATTCTAGATAGTTGTCCAGTAAGAACAACAGATGCAGATTTAACCATATAAGCAAGATGAGACGCAGCCATATTTGCTTAAGCGTAGGATAAATTAACAAAGCCCAGCTCATATATCTGTCTAGATATCCCTTTTCTTTAAAAGTATGATCATTTTTTACAACCTCTGCCATTTTCCTCCTATTCTGGTCTCTTCAATTAACAAAGGAAAAATGCATCCAGCATGGCTAAGGACACTGAAGTACCTGGCAAAGCCAACACCACGGCTTGTTCCACTCGAGTCACGCAATATCCTTGTAGAGATAACCTGCCCAAACGGTTTAAGCATGTTCTCAAGCTCCTGCTCATCCATTGAAAGCGGCAAATTGGAAATGTATAAGTTAGTTGGATCCTGTTCTTGTTGCTGAAACAGAATTAAAAACAAGTGTTATTGTCCTAGCAATGGGCAAGACATTTTGAACACAAAATATAAGAACCATTACATGTAAATACTGCTACAGTTTTACTTCTCAGGCGACTTTTCCCTTGCATTAGCAATATCCATCTTTGGTCACTGTACATAGCACTCCTAAGGGAAGTTCCCCTTCTCCTGATATTATATACTGCTGGCAAGGACAGTTTTTAAAGTGGAGATAAAGGTGAATTATTGACCAGTTTATCATATGTACTACAACTTAATATTTCAGATTATTTTTTTTGAAAGAAGCAGCAGCAAAAGCAACAAAAAGGAAGAAATGAAATGAAATACAACACTGGTGGAAAGAATTAAAAAAAAAAAACAAAAAGCTAGATGTAAACTAAATCCAGAAAAGATTAGAATAAGAAAATGAGAATAATATGGGGAAACAAGAAGATAATGAATTTTAAACTATGTACATTGATAAAGTATTACCATAAGAATTGGATGAGGTACACAAAAGTGAACGGGACACTTTTTCTCTCCCACTGACAAACATTTCTGAGTTTTCATCATACTTTTGCATTACACATTGAAACAATACAAAAGCATTCCTTTTTTTTTTTTTTCTAGAGACAGATAAAATAACAGAAGAGGACAACCAGTAGATGAGTGATGAGGGCTTGTATTAGATATAGAAGACAAATGTAGTCACATCTTTGCAATCCTGCTGACCTTACGGCTATCTACTTTTTGTGATCTATGTACATAGCAAGAAATTCCATCTTAATCAAAGAAACATTTCTGCTGAAATCGATCGTTTCCAGTCTGTCTACAGATTCTCCAGCTGTGGTTAAGGAGGCATCTCTTGCATCTCTCTCATGCTGCCGATTGCTGGCCATGCTCTGTGATGAAATAAATTCTGGATCTACACAGACCTATATGATTTGGCCCTTACAGTTGTGTAAAACCTTGATGATGTCATTGTGGCTTCCTGTATAGATGTGTGTGTCTGCAGCATGTACAATACTCAGAACTTCTCTGGCATTAGGAATGGCGTCACATGAAAGAAATATCATTTTATTGGCATAGGCCTCAGCATATTTTCGTTCGATGCAAGAGGGCTAACTTAACAGTACTGTTGGTAACTTATTGTATAATTAATTTATTTTCTATCCTGGATATCACCTCTCAGTTGGTACTGCTGTTTCCAAGGATAAAAAGGGAAAGAGGGCTAAGTCTTGGGCACTGAAAGTACAGAAACGAGTTCTCACACTCCAAAAAATAATTAAAGTTAAAAATGGGGAAGCAAATTGTCCGCTTAAAGACCTACTCTATGTTTCACTGCGTCTTGCATTCAGTTTTCTGTAAGTTTTTTGTTTTTAAGAAAATTTAGCATCAAAGGAGATATAAAAGGGAAATGTTCCCATTACACCTTTCTGATCTGCACACAATACAACTCTTAATTTCTAGCCACACTGAAATCTCATGCAACTTACAAAACACAAACTTTTTCAAGTGCCTGAGTGTTATCCTATGCAGTCCCTTTACAGTCCATTACATATGGCATTTAATTAGCACACGTTTTTCCTTTTGTTATGTAATGGGAACAACACCCACCACCAGTAATAGTGAATTGGTACAGTATAAGTTTGTCATTTAAATTATCTTTGAACACCTGACTTGTCTTCTGGATTAGAAAAATCAGCAGAAAGCGAAGATGAGAAAATAGATTCCCAGAGAACCCATAGTTCACATTAATATTCACTGCTGGGAGTATTCAACTGTGAGGGAAAAATCTGTGTTACAACAGCTACATTTTTGACATACATTTTAAATTTCCTCAGCTAGGAATGTGAGATGAAGATAACTTTCAAGTTTTTAGAATTTGTTTGTTACTTAGATTGTGTTAACACAATTTGGGGTTATACCTTAAGATAGGAAGGCTTACTTTCTTCTTTAATGAACACTATTAACAAAACTTTTCTATAGAAAGTTTTAGCCACAGGCATCACAAAATTGCACTTCTAGCTATAGCATAATTTCCTGAAACTCAGAATAGTATTTGAAAGGAAAAAATTGGATTTTTTAAACTTTTTATTATAAGCTGTAAAATATATTGCTCGCAAGTATCCTAAAACTTCTCTAAATAACCTGAAACAGTGTACAGGCTGGAAATCAGATCCTTTTAATATTTTCACCTAATTTGCTAATTCTTTTATTCCATATTATCGGAAAGTCTGAATTATATTATAAAATGTTCTCATTAAAAAGCCTAACAATCTTTGGAAGGATGAGAAAATAAATAGCAGATTTTGTTCACACTAATAAAAATGCAATATACGTGCTAAAAAAGAAATCTCACATTCAGAAACAAATAACAGAGAAAGAAAATCACTTAACTGCAGAATGTCAGAGCAATGTTTTATTTGGGTAACTGGGGAGATCACATTTCCCTTGTCCCAGGCTCCTTTTCCAGGCTGTGGGGTTACCACACTTTTGCATTATATGTGGTGTATTAAGGATAAGAGGTCATAAGCTTTCCTTGCCACAAAGGACATAAGGCCTACTGCAATTCACTGTACCACATGAAGATCTTCCTCCATACATGCTGGGAAGCTCAGTTCTTGTACCTGTCCACCTAACCAGAGAGCTTCATGCCATAAATAATGTCACAATGTTGTTAGAAGAAACGAAGGGAATGCTTAACTCTTTGAGAGTATTAGCAATGTCACCACTACCCCAAACTGTAAATCCCTTTGCAACTAAGGATGAGGGGAAAAAAAGGGGATGGGAGTGGTGTCAGGAAGTCTTTCTAAGGACAGAAAACAGTAGTGATGGAGAAATTTGGCTTGAGTCCCATGAAACAATCCTTATCTTGTATTAGTAACCAATAGGGTCTCTATCAGGTACTGACACTTTCTCTATGTCAGTCTATTACAGCCTGAATACTCCAAGGGATTCAGTTATTTCTGCTTTTGGTCCTCCAGTGGGACATACTGACCACAGTGGAAAAATAGGGAGTTTGAAGATACTTCTAGGTGAGCCCATAGCTGGTTTAAAAGAAAAAGGAAAAAAAAAAAAAAAAAAAAAAAAAAAACACCTAACATGGAAGACAAAAGGCGAAAAGGCAAAAAAGAAGTTCAGTGGATAGAGCTGTCAGAATCAAATTCTGGGATACTAACTGGAATTTCATTCCTCTGTAATTCTCCCAGAACAAAATAGTTAAAATGCCAACAAACACATGCCAAAGTGCACTGAGGTTATAACTACATTGCAGATGCTTCGGCAGTACCCCAAACCCACAGCTGCCCAAGAGTGGAAGCCATTCAACCGTAGGATCAATCTAACAGGATAAAGTCATTTAACCCACTTCATTTTGCAGGAAAAAAAGACTGCCATCAGTAGTCAGAATAGCTGATTTACAAAACGAGGATAATACTGTTGGGGTAGATATAAAGGAGGACCAAACTCCTTTCTAGAGTATATCTGGAATTTTATGCAGTTTGGCAGTAGAAAAATTACACCTATTAGCATGCAAAAGACCCCCTCCCCCCACCTCAATTATTCATATCATCATGCAGCTTCTGTCTTCTCCACAAGAGTAAGTCTTAAAACAGCTATCTGGGTAAGTGTGAGGAGATTGTAAGAAGCAAGTCATTTCCTTTCCCTTAGAACACGCTGCATTTCCAAGCTGACTTCCAAATGGCATCCACAACCAGAACTCCACATCCATCTTTATCCTGTCTTACACAAAAGGCACTGTACAAACAGATGTTTGCATTTATATAAGGACTTGGCATGGAAAATGGTTAAACAGTTAAAAATTCAGGAAGTTTTGAGAGAGACAAACTTTTTAACTTGTCCCTCTGTCTCTCTCTGGCAAACAGCAGTTTAATACATTAAGTTCTGTGATTTCCTTCCTTACTGAAACCCGTCCCACCATAACACGGTTCACACAGTTATTACAGTTCTGTTTAAGATGGGAAAATTAACTCCTTTTATATAGAAGTTTCTAACCTTTGTTCTGCAATTCAGCAAAGAAGTGCAATGGGCAAATATATCTGCAAACATAACCATCCTGCTCAAACCTTGCCTATAGACCGTAATCATTCTAAGTGCTTTCAAAAGTAGATTTTTCTGTGGTTGAAATCCATGAAACCACATCATCTGCTTTCACCTTTGGAATTTCAAATCTCATGAAATTATTTGTACAATATTATGAGAATGATCAAAAAGAATTATTGAAGTCAGTGGAGAGGTTCCTACTTAGGGTGGCAAGCCACCATTAAAATATAAACCACTGAACCATTGGGATTTTTTTTTTAATTATTATTATTTTTTGATCTAAATGATTTAGGAAAATTGCTTGAGAGTCTTCATGTCTCATGTAGGGTCTCCTCAGTTAACACAACCTTCAGCAGGTTGTTGGGAGTTGGACTTGATGATCCTTGCAACTTGATGTCCCTTCCAACTCGGGCTATTCTATGATTCTAGGTCCTGAAAGACACTGAAAGCACACAGCACTCTGCAGATTACGAGCAACGTCAGGGAATTTGTGGGCTACCATAAGAATGCACATTACTGAGGAAACTAGGAAGTCTTATTTTAGCAATTCACGTCAGCAAGTTTCTGTTGGTCTTTTCTCAAACACCTTTAGTTGTGTGTCCAGAACTTCTCTAGCGGGGCACAATAAAACAAACTTGCAGAACAGTGCACCTTCAGTTCAATGCACTTCTTATTCCCAAACAGCGCTTACAACACTAACTTAATAAGCTGACTACAAGATAAAGTATTTCTCTGGAATAAGAGAACAGAAACGGTCAACCGCTAACGTTTATTTCTGTAGAAAAGCGGTGATCAGGAGTCCTACATAACGTGAAAGGCTCTACCATCATCTGAAATAAATTAACAAAAACCTCCCTGTGCGTGTGGAACTGTTCCTAAATTGCAAGCAAGAAACTTGGCAAAATGATAAGACATCTGTTTTCTCTTGCTCTATGTAAGGTCACAGTTAACAGATAGCCATTCAGAAACATGTGACTAGTCACTGCTCACAGCATGGAAGATCCTCTGGCTGATAGGGAAGGGATTAAATGCTTGTCTGCCTACATATAGAAACTACTTTAAATTTTACAGTTGGCCTGTGTCTCACCAAAATATGTCTGTTTTAGCCACAGTTTTAATACTGTCTGACCACAGACTGTTAACAAGACAATTCAGTGGAAAAATCACTACCATAATCTTCACTTGTTATCCAGAATTCCACAAACACTGTATATGATTAATAAGCTAAGTATTTTAATTCATTTTCACAAGCACATCTGTATTATAAATCAAAACTGTCTGAAAAGTAATGTTTAACTATAAGCACTGTGTTCGAGTTTGCAATCAATCACTGCAGCCATATATTCCTTTTTATTCCTTGTGCCCTTTGCTCCAAGGGCACTGACTTGCACCCTGACAGTGCTGGATATCGCTCACAGATGCCATCGTTTTCAGCAGAAAGCTGAATGAGCCCACCAAAGCTCCTATCAGGGCACTCGACCCTGGGCTGAACAATGCACAGCACTACTTCGAAACTGAGCTAAGACTTTTGTGGGCTGAAGCTGTGTACTCAAGGGAAGCAGCTGTTAACTGGCTTATTTAATGCAAATGCAATTCCTGAAGTGATGGTCATTTAGGCCTCAGGTAAGCAAAATTTGGCTTACTTTCAATTTATTGTAAAATGACTTGTAAGAACATGGTTCTGCAGTAATGCCCATTATATTTAAAAAACAACTACCCTTTATTTTTTAATTATAGCTAATTGAAATTTAAGTACCCAAATAGAAGGAAACCGATTACACTTACTTAAGACAGTCTATTACCATAGGACTTAATAATATTGCCTACAAAAGGCACTACAAACTAAGTAAAAGGAAAACTCCTCTTATATGAGAGTTTCTAAAAACTGCTGTAGAAATCTGCTCCTGTTTGACTGTCATCTGTTCTTTGGCATTCAGAAACCCAGATGCAGAATAAAAACTACTGCAATATGCCTACCTTCTCTAGTTAGATTAAGTGCACATGCTACCATGGTAACCTAAACTTATTTTCTTACTTTACTCTGTAGGAATGAAAACTGATTTAATTCTCCAGAAGGTTGCCACAGTGAAGACAAGTACAAAAAGCAATACATTATTAAAAGTCATAAAAGTTAGCTGTTTCTCATTCTTGTAACTCAAAACCGTGTTCTTCATCAGCGACGTGAAAGAAGACTACCCTTAATGTATTGTTTTTAATAGCACTGGAACAGCCTTGACTTCTGTTGTAAAGCCAAAGACAAGTGGCTAAGCAGACCTTTTCCTCCCCAAAAACATACCTGCTGTGCAATTCACACTCTAGTGTTAAAGTTCATCATTTCCAAACATGTTTGGGAAAAAAAGTCATCTACAGTAAGTTTAGAATATAAAAATTGCACTTAACTGGAAAGATACAGCTACCAACCCGTGGAGGGTGCTCCACTGTTCTGCCTTTCTAACCATTTGCAAAGAATATAAAGATGACAAGTTTATTCCTCTCTGGGTTCTGGTGCATCAACATGATCTCAAAGGGATAACATTTATAAGAAACTAAAAAACACCCCCACATTTAAGACAGTTTGGTGTTGCTTTGAGGGTCAAGAGACTGCTCCAGTAAATGGAAACAGTTACCTCGTGACTGCTGAACAGTCAGAGTATGCTTTAAAACTTATTTTGCATTGTTATCATGGGCATCCTTCTGACAGAAGTCTGAAGGCGGTCCTAATGTTTTGCACATGCCTGAAATACAGGAAAACATTCAGTGGTTTGTTAATGCAAGATCAAATGCAATACGCATGAGTATACTTTCTTGCTTCAGTGTTTCTCTAAGTATGTGAAGATTTTAAGGAAGTGAAGACTTTAGGGAAGAAAATATAAAATTATGAATTTGAAGCGCTAAATCCTAAAAATATGTGACTGTGGGGAAATCTTTCAATGGATAAACAATGAGTCTTCCCCCAAAAATGCACATTAGTAGATGGAACAACATTCCTTGGCTCAAATTAACAAATTTCATTGGCCGCAGAAATCCTCCAAGTCCATGGACTACTTTCATGGGTTCTGTTGTAAGTTCACATTTACCAAAAATAAGTTTGTGTTTCTGTAGGAAAAAAAAAATAATAGGAAAACACAAACTAGAAAAGACTGAATATCACTCAAGAGCTTGGCTTTATCCAGGCAGCAAGCACAATCATACTTCTCATGGCTTAAGTTTGCTAGACAGAAAGATGACAAGAATTATGTTTTGTTTGGTTTGTTGTTTTTTTTTTTTTATAAACCTTTCTTATGCAGTAGTTTGTTTTTACCTTGTATATTTACATACTGGTTTACATCAGGAAGAATAAGAATTGATTCCAATTTTCCTGTTAAAAGGGTCACTTGTCCAACCCTCTGAAACAGTTACTTCTGGAGCACCAAGCTAAACACAGTTCAATACCATTCAGTGAGAGAAAATCTGGTAACATTGACTTCAAATGCCTTATGTTAAGTTCAAGGTCAAAAACTTACGAGGATTTGGGATACTCCTATCTCCATAACTTTCAGACCTTGCTGTCAGATTCTCTTTTTTTTTTTTTAAAGTCTTCATTCAAAATGCCAATGTACAGTAGATTTTCTGCATGCACCTACCTTCCTATACAAAGCCATTTGCTATCTGCTCTGAACAGCACTGACTTCTACGCTTATCTCACTACTTTTACTTTTGGGTTGGCGTGGGAAGAGGAGAGAGAAATTTCTCAGATAATAAAAATTCACCCCGATAGCAATCATAACTTTTCTAACACAGATCAGTAGTACTTATGATATTGTCTGTATTGTTCATACAGAAACATCTATTTGGTGGAGGTTTATTTAATTTAGGAAAAAATGTAAGGTACAATTAAATCTTAATTGACTAAACCCTACAAAAGTAACATTTCAGGTATATCCTAGGTTACGTGTTGTCATAGTCTCCCCTCCCAAAATTAGAAAGACCTGGAATTCAGTCAAATGTTTCTAAGCATCCCCACTAGTTTTCAAAACAGGATTTCTTATTTTAATGGTCTTGTTTTAAAATACCATTTCTACAAAATTCTTTTAAGCAGTATTATATTCCTTTTGAGTCCACATGCGCCCAAACTCCACATCCCCTGAAAGCTATAGTATTCAAACAACTATAAAGACATTTAAAAAGAAATCTTTTTCCTTTGTCATTCCTTAGTAACAGGGGACTGCTGAACAAATCTTAGATCCCATTTTTCATAAGTTCATGAAAGTAGAGAGGTACTCAGCAGCCCAGCTTTAACAAAAGATCAAAACTAACTATGAAATGGTAAGAGATGTTCAATACTACTCCTAATCTTCTCTCAGAATGCATAGATATGCAAAGTCTGAATTTTTGAACTTATTGGTTTATTATTGAAGTGTTCCTCGAGGAGCAAGGACAATAAACTAATAAAAGAAATTTCAAGAAGAAATTAAAATGAACCAAAATAAAAATTAGACTCTCAGCCAGTTACTAACTAGCTTAGAAATAACTGTACTCTTGCAAGACATGCATCTGCTCTTTCTGTACATCACCTCTAGCGTAAAGAGGTGAGCTGTTGGTTTTGAACTGTGTCCTGAAACAAACTGACTGCCACCACAGCTCACGTCATCTTCTCTTCCCCTTCCACAGCCACTGGCGCACACTGGAAAAGAAAACTGAATGCTGGAAATACACCAATGGAAATGAGGAAAGGGGATATTACCCATCACCCCCATTTTAATTTTCAGTCAAAAAGCTACTCCCATCCCCCTGGCAGTGCAGTAACCATCTCAAAAGAATTATCTGACCAACAGGAATTGTTAGAGGCGTTTCCATTTCAGCTGTCACCAGAAGATGCTATTAACCAGCACACAGAAAAAAAAAAAAAAAAAAAAAATTCTCAAGCTGCTTTAAGTCTAATTGTCTTAGTAAAGTTTTCCAAATCCAGATCTCTGAAAGAGCAGAATAATTGAAGACATAATGTTTCTTAAGCAATGGTCTAACACTTGGTTCCTTAATTGACACTATCATTGTGACATCTCCCAGGACGTGGCCACTTCTCCAAAAACAATGACCCCCACTGGGACAGATCTCACAGGATGTGACTCGAAGCTATGTCTCAGGCCCCAAATTCTCCGAGTCTGCTCAGCAATAGCTGAAACATAGCAAACGAGACTATGCTTTTCTGGAGTCAGATCAGCTTGGAAGCATACAGATGAGTACAGCACGCGCATACCCAGTGCACAGAAAAAGCTCAGTCATTATTTGAAATTATCTCTACAAAACAAACAACTGAAGTTTTAGTAAGTATAATCTGGATTGTTTCTACCGAACTACAATTTGTAGCTGACCTTCAACAGTTGGGTAATTTTTAATTCATCTATATATAGCTACAGTACAATGCTGCAAAAAGGGGTTTATGGCAGTCAGACTCAGAACAAGGCCTCAAGAGTAGAATTTTTCCTTCTGCTTCATCTGTAATCCAGGATGAGGCTGTGAAGACTTAGGAGCGGTGCTACTGATAGCCATGAGCAGAGTGTGGGGATGCTTTCCCAAATGCAGCCAAGAGGCACTTCTCTTTGTTACTCAGGCAGTTGCACTGGTCACTGAGGAAATCCATTGGGCAGACAGCTGACAAACTGTTGTCCTTTCTGTGTGACATTCAGGCATGTGCCAGATTAAACAGTTTCACTGCCGTTCAATCACCTTAAAGCACTAATGGTAACACGTTAAAGGAAGATATAAAATACACAAATCCAAGTAAACTTTATACAGTTTCATGCATGTGAAGAGTCTGATTTGCTAATCTTGTCCAAAGAACTGGAAGTGACTCGCAATCCTCAGTTTGGAGCATCCCAGTGGAGATAGGATTTTTCAGACAAAAGGCACTGCTACCCTCCCTGTCCCAATTCAATGGCTCAAAATAAAAAGACGAAAATCAAAGCACTCAAACTCTGTCACTTGTGACTGTTTGTTGTCACTACTGATTGTTGTTGTTGTTTTGTGGGTTTTGTTGAGTTTTCTTTTGAAAATAATTCAAACACTTACCGTGTTAAGAAGCAGAATAACAAGTTTTACTCTAATGCAAACTTTATAGTTATAGATTTCCCACAGGTCAGCAGGCTTGACAGACTTAAAGTGTCATAAAATCAATCAAAACTGTCAAGTAGTATGGTGCACATTTTTTCATTAACACTAACAGAAAGAAATATTACCAATATTGCAACTAACTGGCAGAGGAAATGATTCAAAAAATATATACTAAGGGAAAAACTAAGAAACTATTCATTAGATTACTATAATGAATTATTAGAGCTTCTCCATCTAGTCAATTCAAGAAGACAATTAAATCACCTAAAATTCTTTATTAGCAAAATGAATTTACTTGACTTGCATTCTGCTTTCTCCCCTCCTACCTAGATAAATCTGTAAGATGGCAGACAGAAGCTTTGAAAAATCTGGTGTAAATTTCAAAGTGATTACCTAAAAACTAAAAATTAATTAAAAGGTCTTTATTAAACATTCATAAAATATTATAAAAATAAAAAGAAGTCCAGTGTTTTCCAGTAAGCATGTATGTTTGTATCATGGCTGTAATGAAACATGCATTAAGTATGAAACATATGGTTTCCATTTTGTTGCCCTGGAACCTATCCAAAGACTTTTTATGTTGTTAGCTTAACTGTTCTCCTCAACTGAGAAGCTGTGGAAAATATCTCATCTGAAAACAATCTGTACCTAATGGATAACTATAAAAGATTTGCTAGATCTGCTGCAGACTATTTTATAAGAAAGCATCCAAGTTTACTGTTTAATTACTGGAATATTTTTATTTAATTAGAATATAATTTTCAAACTAACAAGAATTTACTTTAAGAGGTAACACAAATTATATGAAAAGATTATGTCGGAAATATTTTCTTAAATAAATCTGTAGCGGTGTCTATGCCATTCTATTGGAAACTGGCCATCTGATCTAACAACAGCACATGACAGAACCATTATTAGTATGTCATTTCCCTGATTTTCATAGATTTACAAAACTTATATTGTGGTGACAGAGCTCTGCTCTGAAGATCATGTTAACTAATAACCCAATTCAGAGGTAAGGATCAGTAAAAATGGTAGAAAAAGAAGAAAGATAATATTTTTTTGTTTTTAAATGCTTGGGTTTGCCTTGATGCAGAAATTGGTTGTCAAAGATTTGGATGAATTTCAAGAAACAGATGATGAATGCTCAGATTTAAATTTTAATTCTGTTAACACAAAATATATTAGAAATGCTGAAGACAAAGCCACAAGATTAAATTTTGCTGTTATGCCTAAAAATTCATTCCCAAACTACAAGGCTGTTAACCTCAGGAACTACAACTGGGCAATGTATATAAACTCTTACACCTGTATGCTGTAAACTGTTTAAGTTACTGACTTGTTCCAGAAATTAACATGATGAATTTAACCCATTAAGCCTTCTATAGTTCTTTAAAATTATTGCTAATCTTTCTTTTGATGAAAAGCCAATGGAAAAATAGTATCATGAATAACATGAGATATCTAACCAGATCTGTTTGGAGACTTGGCCACACTATTCTTTATTTCATGAGTTGAGCAGACTCGGGATATGCCGTTTTGTTACCTTAATATGCCACGTGGTTTGAGGTCTGCGCTCTCTGTGATGGTCCTGCAACTTGAGAATGCACATGGCCAATGCTCTGCTACCACACAAACTTGTTCATCTTCACAACCCACTACAAGAATTGGCTCGTTATTTTAACTCACCTTTGCCATCTGTGCTTGGACTCCATTAGCCTTGAGAGCAGACACTGCCTTCTGAGCAGCTGCTGGGCTGTCAAAGTCAACAAAGCCATAACCTGAAGTACAAAACGAATTTCATCAACAAGAGAGCAACCAGCTTATAATCAAATAGTTCATATGCTACAAGCATGGTTTCTTAATACAATCTTCTTGTTGGTAAAAAAAGGGCCAACATTAACTCCAAATTTCTTCATGGAGTCCCCAGAAAAACTACCTACCAAAGTCCTTTGACCTTGTGATGATGGGGACCTACCCTAGTGGAAGGAATCAATTTCTATGCCCATTCATTACCAAGATCTTGTCAAAATTTCTATACAAACAGTATAGTGCTTTGCTTTGTGTTATCTGGTACATATCCAGGAAGAACAAATGTCACATCATAAATTTATTTCATAGAGCCAGAGCCAACTGCGTAAAGCATAATCTGCTAATTTCTCTGAAGTAAATTCTTAGTGTGGTTTAAGTAGGTGACCAATAAGGCTGTAAATTCCAGGTCATTTACTCAGAGCAGTTTAGTTTAAAAGATGCATATCTACTGCACCATAACCCAATTTCTGGTGAACTGATAAACTAGTTACTTCACTGTATACACATAAAAGACAATTAAACTAGAAAGTGAGTGAAAACCCAGCTTCAGCAAATCAAATAAGTTTTTCTTATTGTTGTTACTGAAATCAGAATGTATAAAAGTCTATTTTTTCTATGTCATATAATGCAATCTTTAAACGTTAATGTAAAACCAAAGTTAATTATAACAATTTCCATGTATATAAAACTTTTTTTTTTTTCTTATTCTGAAGAGAAATATACTGCTAATAGCTTCCAGCACATTTGAACAGCAACATGCCCCAGCCTGTGCAGACACTGACCTTCTAGGCTGGGATTTTTTAAGGGAACCTGGGAGTTAAAGGCTCAAGTTTCACTAAAAGCTGATCAGAGTTTGGAAGCTACTTCCCATAGCTACTTCTCTTACTGCAAGCCTCATTCTGTATTTTTCAACCCCTTTCCTTCCCACCAGTGAACAGCCTCAAATATTAAAGAAATCCCTCTCCAATGCCTAAATTGGGATAAAAACAAAAACCTAATGAAAACAATTCTAAAGGAGTAGAAAACTGAACTTTCTTCAGAAGGTAACTATTATCTTATAATATGTCTATATGGAGGACAAAAAGGTTGTGCAAAGCTATAACTGAACCAGCTCTAAAGTCCTTAACTCAGGGAAAACAACCAGAGCAGCCTTATACATCAGTGCAAGCTTATTTAACCTGCCAAGAAGCTGAAGAAAGCAGCATATTGTTCTGTGTAACATGTGGTGTTGTGGACTGTTAAATCTTGACGTGAAACAGAGTGAATTAGTTCCTATCAAGTTTTGTGCTGCCAAGACAAAATGAGCCTCCGGTACCCACACTAGCATAGGTTATCACCACCACCACACTATAGGGTGCAAAATAGATGAAGTTACATTCTGATACCAAGCATGCCATCAAAGCTGGCTTTGCCATCTTTTTGATGATATGTAAACTCAATTGCTCATTGCTCCAGTTAGTTTAAATCCCATGGTATGCTTTTTTGGCAAGAGCCAGAGATGCTGTCAATGTTTTGGTTAAATTCCAGTTAGATATCTGCATTCTGCCTACTTATGTTCCCACTGTAACACCAAAAACATGCAGAGAGCTTCCCTGGAGCCTCAAGTTGCTGAATATTGTCACAATAGACTGTTAGTTACTGCTTCACACTGCTGAGATTTAAAATCTGTATTGGAAAAGTCAGCTCAAACATCTTAAAACATTAATGTAAGAATTTCTGTGCTTAAATCTTTGAACAGTCAGGATCATAAGCAGTACTGCTGACAGAGCTCCTGAAGCCTTCAGGAACTGTGGGAATGGACAGAGTAAATCAGTGAAGTGCTGTCTTAAGTACTAATGAATTGAAATAATCAAAAAGGGCATCCGCTATTTCCTAGTCACAATGTATGCAGATGACATCTGCATATAAGCTGGGGAAAAAATTCTAGAAATTTCAGTTTCTGCACTGTCAGCACCTTCTTAATGGCTTAAGATGGGGAGCTAGGGAGCTTTGCTGCTGTGCTGCTTCCAAGTTCTCCACAAAAAATGAGACTTGATTAATGATAAACTCTCCTCTCTTGCCTCTGCCCATCAGCTTTAAGTTCATTAACAGTGCTAGATTAGCTGACTCAATTCTTTGCTTTCCTTAGAAATTACAGAAATTATTATTTTTTTTTCTTTTACAATTAAGAAACCAGAAAAGTCTGAAATCTGATACTTCAGTGTCTGCTGTCACACCTTCTCCCACCATGCACGTTGCTGGGATATGAGATTACATTTCACTGTAATTGCATGGAGTTCTGTACATCAGTGAACTGACATATCCAGTTTATCTGAAGAAGTTTTTATATTTTTCTTCTGGTTGCAATTACTGTAGTGAAAATTAACTCCCTCTTTGCTCCCAATACATTGAATAGCACATAACTGAACACAACTGGTATTGGAACATGTAGTAAAGTGTTCCTTTAAACTGTTCTAATTAGCAGAGCTGATTTCCACAATATATAATTTTTTCAGAGCTTACTACAATCGAACGGTCTGCTGCAAGATTCCCTAGTTCCTCCAGGCAAAAGGAGAAAAGCTGCTTTTAACTTCATTTTTGTGTCTCAAATAGAGACTAACTGCCAGACAACAGTGTGCGTGTTGGCTTCACTTGGGTTTGGCTGCACCACTGACACAGGCTGTCTGCCAGCTCCACTGGAAACAAATGTATTGAACACACTGACCATGGGCAAGAATGAGACAGCTTACATGTCAAAATGGGGAGAAAAAAATTAAAAGCGCTTAAAATACAACATTGGCTTATATTATAAACTGAATTAATTAGTTAATTAATAAATAGTCAATTTTATAAAATCAATCAGATGAACACAATATAAAAGCAAACATACCTTTGCACTTGTTTGTTGTCTTATCCAAAATTGCCTTCGTGGATACGATTTTCCCATACCTAGAATGTATAATACGTATGTAATGAACCAAGAAGCAAAAAACATCCTATTATAACAGATACCCAACAGATGTTGTTTTATATTCTGTTATCCTTTACTTTCAACAAGTTGCAATAATATATAAACTGTATAACGGAAGATATAATGTAGATAGATGTAACAAAAATTATCAAGAATTTCAAGCGTGATCATGCTCTACTCTCTCCCTGTGTTCCCAGTAGCACATTAGAACCATAAAACCAGAAAAAGTGTTTTACTCAAAAAACAAAAACAATGTAGGTAAACAACATAGGTAAAATCATGATAAGCTTGGACTCTTCCTGTCAGCATATGCACCAGATAAAACAGACAAGAAACTGTCTCATCAGTGCTAGGCTTGATAATACAGTACAAAAGAAAAATAAAATAGTAATAATATTATATTTTAATTATTGACCCAAACTGAAAGCGATGAAAACCTCTATTATGGGTAGGTGACAAATCTAAGCCAGGTTTATGAAAGCTGATCAACAAAGCTGATGAAGAATTTTCTATATCATTAAAATGGAAAACTGAAATGTAAACAATTGCAACTAAGCAAAACATCCCTCAGGAAAGTTTCTATTTTGTTTTTTAAAATAAAAAACGCTTTTTGAGTAGACTTTAAGTACAATTTGATACTGTTAGTGAAAAATAGCACCTTCCTTTGGAAATCAAATCCTAAATTACTTTGATACAAAGGATGTAACTCCCTCAGCACAGAGACGGCCGCTACAGAGCAAAGCAGCAGCAGAATCAGAAACCAGCACAGATTCACAAGTTTCTTACCCCAACCTTCTTTGTTCATTTGTTCAATGTTCATTTGGCACAACGTCACTGCTATACAAGAGAGGAACTATGCAACGTAAGTTTGTTTTTACATAAGAAAATGAGGTAACATTAATAAGTATAGATAAGCACTGAACCCCAAGAGGTTCTCCATCATTGTGTAAGAACTGAAAATGAACTGAAAAGTATTAGAAATGTTATCAGCATAAGAAAGTGCAATTTAGGGAAGAATGAAATTTTGCCAGATCACTTGCTAAATATAACATCAGAGTGGCAGTTATGGAGTAGCATTGCAAAAAGTTATTTCAAAAGATGACTAACCCAATTTCAGCAGAAACTGTATTAGTCTTAAAAGTTCTTAAAAAGATGTAAGAAGCCTAATACATAAAGTTAGGCTTTCAAGTTAGATTAGTTAGTCAGGCCTACTTAAGAGTCCTCAAATTGCTATGTAAAATTGTGTAAAGTGATAGTTATTTAAGGGTGAAACCTATCTATAAAGTGCTTTCTTCCTAAGGAACATTTAAATAGATTTTTCAGTGTATTCATCAATTTTCGCAACCACTTTCAGTTTTGCTCCCTTATTGCATTTAGAACTGTGAACATCTGCATTGACATAAAATTGAACTATCCATCTATAGCCTTAAAAGGTACACAGGTCTATGAAAATACGTGTATACTTGTATATACCATGCTAGAAGTGACAGACATTTTGCCTAATAGTTGTAGCATACACTTCCTTATTAGCAGCAGTTATTTTCCAATTGAGTCATTCCATAGAGAAAGCTTTATACCCTCTTAGTTCAAATTTATGAACTTTCTCTGGAATTTTCCTGCAGGCACAGAGTAAATGTACACGTTGTAAATACACGAGAGGCAAACTGCTCAGGAGCACGGCTCTTCAGGATCCACTAAACTCATGTCCCAGCACTTGCAGCCAGCACTTGATGGCCAGCATTCTCCATACCCCACTAGCTTTCCTATCCTTGAAGTGAAAAGCTACATAACCAAGATGATCTTGTCCCTGCTACTACTTCACGTCTTGCAAGTACTTCACCAGGTGTCTATGTAGACAAACAACCAAAACAGGTATAACCCTCAGTCAGTATGGTCCCTGAGGGGAACTGGGGGCTGGCAATGGACTGTACTGGCCCAGATACTGATGTACACCAGCCAACAGCACCTAAACATGTGCCTGTGTATATGGTCCTTACAACGACCCCACTGACCACCTTCCACGGTGCAAGGCCGCTGGTGATTTAAACCACCGTCCTAGATAGCACGGCTCCTGCAAAGAACCAGCTGCTGTGGAAGACGGCCAAGAAACGTCAGCAGTGAGTCTAGGAACAAATCAGAGAACCAGCATAACAATAGCAGCTATCGCCAGGGTTTCTCCTACAGTTTTCCCTGTAAATACTGCTCCCAAGTGATAGCTCTGCAGTCGCCATGAAGCACAGAAATGCAGTTTGCCCCACTTCAGCCTGACCGGCGGGGGTACAAACCCCTCCTTGCTCCCACCATGTGGTCTGGTACTAGGGGAAATTACTCCTTACAGTTCCTCATTAAGTACTTCCTTCAAAGGATGACTGTCATGAAAATCTACTTCCTTCTTCCTGAATTCTGCAGCCCTAATGCTACTGCTACCACAGGCTCCTGCACTCAACTGCTCATCTGAACTGAGATCTACCAGAAATCAGTGATCTAAACTAATACATATTGGTGGGCAAGTGGTCCAAACTTACAAAAAGGAACATAGCAAGCAAGAGAAAAGTTATATTCCAAAGGTGTCTGTGATGTTAGATCTTGCCTGCAGATCACTGATCCTCACAAAGCTCAAGCACATCTACCTGACTTAGGCACTGCTGATGCTACTGCCCTGCTGCTCCAAAGCATTACAGCATGCTTGATAAGACTTGTACCAAAGGCAGGGCACATCTCTCAGCGTTGGCAGAATCACTTTCATGATGATAGGTGATTGCTCATTCCCTTTCCTCTAAAGCAATTAAAAGCAAACAAACTTTTTTCTTAATTTAGTGCCAATCTTGAGAAATAACTGCTAATCTTGCTAATAACAAGCAACTAGCTATTACTTAGTAAGTAGGTTTTTTTTTTCTCCCAAAATAACATTGAATAAATTCAGTGAAAGGGTAAAGCCATATATTCAACAGCAACTTTTTTTTTTTTTTGTAGTGCTACTAACACATTCTCTCTTTAGTCTGAATTATCTTTGGAGATAGAAAGGTGTTTTCAGCTTTGAATCTCATTTTTTTCATTGGTACAGCACTTCTACTAGCATCAAATAATGTATTAAGAAAGATGGGGCTTGGGTAAGTGCCAGGTAAATAATTGCCAGGGTAGATTGATTACAGCATTGAAGGTGGTATGTTCAGTAACAGGCTATGTACCAGTGGACTAGCTATCTTCATAGGACAGAACATCAAGACAACACATATTTGTTTAGAACATTAAGAAGAACTTGCTCAAAGGCCAAGTTAGGGAGATTTCTCCCTAATTATCAGTATTGCTACTGATAGTGGAAGGGTAACTCTGCCAACCCATAATTCCTGCCAGGCACTGTGAACATCAAAATACAGCAATATAGCTTTGTTGATACTTTTAAAGTGTAAAGCTTGAAGCAAAAAAACTCAACATAAACTTTTAAAAAATCACATTGTTCAGTAATGTGATGAAATCCAGTACAAGTAACTGCACACATCTATTACAAATAGCTACAAATACATTATAGACATTTAAAACATCTCTGAAACATAAATTTGGCAACCTCCATGATAGAGGTGATGAAAAAAAGGGTCTTTAAACTCTGTATACTGATCAAATTGAACCAGTGTTTATTTTTCTCCCTTTGTACATCTGCTAGTATAATGAACATACTTGCAAATGTGCAGGTGATAAGGTGCCATCATGAGCATGGCAAAGAATGGGGAATGAAGTAGCTTGAAGGCTCAGCCACAAGTGCTATTTTGAGTGTTGAAAGAACTTATCTGTGTGTGTATTAGGGGAGGTACAATAGGAACAGGCAGTGAGAGGCTTGATAGGAGTTGTCTGGAATGTACTGTTTAAGTCTTTGTCTACAGCTTAACCTCATTCCACCAAGCTCAGTACTGCCCTTTGCAGTATTTTCCAACTGTCTTTCAGCTTGTGCAGTTAAGGGCTTTCTACCACCTGGCTTTGACTTGGACCCTAACCTCTGCAAAAGGACCTCTGCTATTGTGGAAAGTCTTTTAGAGTTGCCTAGCTCCTCTGTCTTGAAGTGCGCAGAACTTTGTGTTGAAGATCGACGATGCTCTCTCTGTGCTGAAGCCAAGTCTGGCTGTAAAAAAGAGCATTCCTAGAGATCTTGCTGTTATCCCTTACATTACTATAGTACTACAAGAACACCTATGCTATGCAGAAATGATGCAGCATATCTTCTGTGTTTATTCTAAATTATATTTTAAACCTTAGCATCTTATCACTGCCCTTCATGGAATGCTCTTTATTTTTAAGAGCCAGAATCATGAGGTAAAGCCAGGCATGGATTTCACAACACGTAAGTGGCTCTGAGTGCATGAACTCACTATAAGGTAGAACTGTGAAAGGAAAGAGAACCTGGCTGAGCACAAAAATTCCAGGAAGGAGCCAATGTCCTCAGTGGTTGACCCAAAAACAAGAGAGAACATAAACAATCTGATCCAGCCAGGAGGGCCATACAGGAGAGCAGATCAGTTAATCCTACAATGCTTTGCAGTTGCTGAATGCATCTGCATCAAAATAAACCTTACTTTAGACTAGGGTAAACAAATAGAACAAACTGGATAAAAAGAATGGGAGAAATACTTACAAAGTAATTGCTGTACATTAACTGTAATACTGAAAAAGAAGATGCTGGTGGGGATGCTTAGCCCATAAAAGACCTTTTTTTTTTTTTTCTTCAAACAGGTCCTGAATTAGAGCACAACATGGTCAGTGTGCAGTTTGCATACACACAAGAAGAGGAAAATTTTTGCTTGACAGGGAATATTGTTCTTTTATATGACCCCAAATAAATGCACGTAACAATTACTGATTTCTCTGAATCACTGAACTTTTAAGCTAGCATCCTCAGCTCTCCAAACCCAAAACATTCTAATTCTGAGACAGCACAACTAAAAAAAAAACTATGCATAACTGAAGATTGTAATAGCCAAGTCTACATCACAGTCTGTACCGTACTTGTAGTCTACATGTACATGTATGTGGAAGCCCAACCAGTTCATCTTGACTGAGACCCGAAGAGAGAAACTTGAGCAGTCTGTGGGAAGGCCTCACCTATGCTGCAGTTCTCAGTCTCTGCTCCTTTTGCACCAGGTGGTATCAAGAAAACAAATTTCCTTTAACTGAGAAAAGAGTCTAAAGAGTTGCCAGCAAGGGCTGACTTGGTGCAGCTGGCTCCCATACCTCACTGCTCTTCCAGTGTTCGGGGCATTTCCAAGACAAGAGCACAGCCAAGGGAACATAATCAGCCCCAGCAATCTTTCCTCCTGGATCCAAAAAACAAACTCAGAGCAGTGACTGAGCAGTACAAAAGGTTGTAATTGGCTCCCATACTCTCTCATGTCTTGGAAAAGTGTTGTACTGAAACTCAAGCTCTTGCTTCCTTTTAAGTGTAGATAAACACTTTGTTGTTGTTGTTTCTCCATGAATAAAATCTTGTCTTTGCCAATAAGAGGAACTACAGAAAATAAATGTCTGTATAATAGTGATAGTCCTCGTGATAGCCTACTCCAATCCTACCCCAACTTAATTACGGGTAAATGTGCTGTTACAAAAAGTTGATAAAGAAATTTATTCCATCCAGATGAATACTGGGTTTGAAGAACAGAACCACTGGTTGCACAATCTATAGCCATATGGTTTCCATTTTTAAATTCTTCTTCATCATGTTTGTGCCCTAGTGTAGAAGGAGGTATCATGGGAACATTTTGTCTGTTTTGTTTTCTGCTGTTGGAAGGCACGCTGCTCTTCAACAAACGCTTTAGAAGTCACTTGCTTTATGGTCATCAGACATAAACATTCGCTCACCAGAGTGCAATGAGTACCTACCACTGAAAGTTGGATCAACCGTTTTAGTGTGTAGTTTAACATTACAAAAAAGCTGCATTTATACTTAATTTTACTTGCATAGTTAACAGGTATGCGTAACGCAGCTTAGCGTGAGTTGTGCTTCAAGATTGTTCTAGATTTGGTTAATTTGTTTGGTTTAGCAAAAATTCCTACCTTAGCTTCATATATTCAAGCACTAGGTTAATCAATTCAGCCAGATGTGCCCTGCTTTGGGCATCTGTTCATAAATTTCATTATGCAGAAAACAGGACTTCCTCATGAACCTAAACTAAAGCTGAAGCTCTGCTTTGGTGACATTTCTGTTGTACGGTCATGTGGTTTTCACAAAGATAGTTCCATTATTTCTTATTAATTATCTCTTTGACTCTCCAGGACTTCAGAGAGAAAGCTGGCATTCTCAAAACAGTCAAGTAACTCTCATTGTAGTTTTAGACTGTTTTACTCTACAAGCAAATAAGAGCTAACCAAACAGATTATAATTTATTATGATGGAAACTAACTACTGTTTTACTTCACTTTGCAAAATTGCTAAAATTACATTTTGTCATTTCTTAATGAAAAGATTATTTTTTGATGAGTTAGAATCTACATACAAAAAAAAAATCCAACACAAACCTTTCGCTTTACTGACAATTCAGTAGTCTTTCATGCTGCTGTAGATTCTTTGCAAGATTAAGAAAACTTTTTTATTCCCTAATTCTTTATTTAAATTTTGCATGTTTTCATTTTCAATAAAAATCAATGGGTAAAAGCATATACCATGATCATTACTGACACAGTTACCAACATTAACATGCTGCAAAACTAGCTTTACTTTGGTACAAATGATCATTTTTTAGGCTCAGCAGGTTACAATTCCAGATTTCACTGAGAAGTAAAGGAAAGTGGCAAAAACAGATGCAAAATCAGCAATATGCTATCAGATCTTATAGATATCAATCTTTAGAAGAACAGATGCTTAACATAAAGGATATATACAATTCTTATCAGTGAGGTATGAACATATGCTTTTTTAGTTTCTTGGACAATACGGATTGTAACAGAAAAACAGTATTTTATGAATAGGTTTTACAGTGTTCTAGCTCTGCATAAAGTTTCTACTCCTTATAGCTAAAAGGAACTATGAATTCAAAATGGTCATGAATAGTAAAGTGACACACAGGAAGAAGAGTTGGGAGATTATTTTTCAGCTACTTTTTTTTTTTTTTTTAAGAGTAGTTATTTCCTGGTTTAGCAGAGGATGATCTGTGGGGATAGGAAAGAAATGCTTTTAGAATCAGGAAATGTTTGCTTCCTCTTGCTTTGTAGAGATGTGAATAATCTCTATCCATTGCATAGAAGCTCACTAGAAGTCAAGGAAAAAAAAAGTTAGCATCCTACAGCTATTTTTACTACATTTTGCAAAGGTTTTCAATTAGTATGCTCGTTTTTGCACAACAGATTGATTATCTTAAAAGCATGACCCACTTTACAATGCCCTTTCATTTAGCACAACTGATGAAAATTGCTTTTTTAGTATCTCTACGTATTTTAAACATTTAAGACTTATTATAGCTGACACTAAATCAGCATTCTTAATGTGTGTAGCAAAACAACAGATTTCCAACAATTCCCTGTAGAGGTTTATTCTCCATCAATCATAAATCCCTGGAAAAAATATGGCAATATGTTTATTTAGTTTTTCTTTAACAGGTTAAGAATTTTGCAATATATAGGGGGAAAAAAAAGCAGTTACTCTTCACTACTATGATAACATGAACATGAAAAAAAAATCAATGAAGCCTCCCCCTCAAATAGCTTTTGGGTTTGGAAGGGAAGGAAGGCTCTTTCTGGTATCAAAAAGAATTCAGGATGGTACTAAGTGAAAAAGTCACAACAGCAGTAGAATGGAAATAATGAGATCAAAAATTCTAAGTGTAAATCTTTACATTAGTGTGGTGACTTTTTTTGTTAATTTCAAAATTAAATGTAAATGTAATTTCAAATGAAATGTAAATTAATGAAATGCAAATGTCAAAAACTTAAAAACAAACATGGCAAATTCAGAAGGATTTGCAAGCATCTGTTGCCTTTGTTGCTTCACTGAAGATGTGAATACAGATATTTAGCAAAACTATGATTAATAGTCACCCACACTTTGGGGTGAGATTTTTAAGCCCTGAGTCTTGGCCTATCATCACTCAGCTGCAACATGATTTTTCGTACTAAGCACATGGTATTTTCACTGAAGCTAGTTAATGATGCCCTGGCTTCTCTTCCTTTGCAGCAGAATGCCATCCTCAGCCAGCGCTTGGAGGGAGCCACTCATGTTAATCATTTTTGAAAATTACACTCTTCATTCTTCACATAATTGAAAAGCAAACCAAAAATTATACACCTGTGATGTTCAATATGAGGACAGCAGCAAGCTGTTCAACTTGATTTAGTCTACTCATATTTAATTCCCATTTAATATTTCATAGGCCAGAGAGATGACAATGTTCAACTCAGTGGTAGGGAGGGACTGAAGCAACGGCTCCAGACGTGGAAAAAAGAAGGGGCAACAACAGTGAAAGTGCCTGAGCAATCTCCTTGCCCCCGTGGAGATCTTCCATGTCTTGCAGACACCTAAAGATTCTCATCACCCTAATGATTCTTATGAAAGCCAGGATACCAGCAGGCTGGTCCCAAACTTGCTGATCACACATCTGCTTTAACTCGAAGAGGTTGTAATAACAAGATGGAAAGAAGGAAGAGGTCACATGCTGTGAAGAAAAATGAAATTTCAGGCAAGAAACTAAGACAAACGATCCCATTCAGCGTCTCTTACAGACGCTGCCCCTGCAGTAACCCAGCCCGACTTGTGACAGGCTGAGGTGATTTAGCATAATCTCTGAGCCATCTGCTAGGCTGCCTATCAGCTCAGTAGCCTTGTTACTCCACAGTTTATAGGTTAAGCAGGATAAATAACCTATCAGAAACACAAATGGATTTGCCTCTTTGACACACTTTGAAGTGCAAATATTGTGTAAGTAACCATAGCCTCCTTTCTCCTAAACTGGGGGAAAACCATCACAGTAATGCATTAATCTAAGTATCTGTTCTGTAAGAAAAGGAAATTATGGTTATCATCACCTTTAACTGTTTAGCAGTAAATACTTCATACCTTCATTTTGCCTACATTTTTAGGAGTTTTTCTAATTATCTGTGTTAAGACTTACACACTAAATATTTTAAAAGTGGTGAACTACAGTTTTCAAACTTATTTTTCAATAGATGCAAATTCTGGTTGACGCTAAAAACGTTATTTACTGCTGACATCCTACTGAGTTTAATGACCATATTAGTAAAATACAACTATACCTTTTTTCCTGTTTGTTTTGTTTTAAATATTTAAATATTTTTGAATTACAATGCCTTATAATTTATTTAAGGACAGAATATGAAATGATGCACATAAATTATTGTTACATTGAATGGTTTAGAAACTTATCTACTACTATGATACTTCTACCACAGTACAATGTAATTGATGTGAAGTACTCTTACGTTGAAAGTATTATAAAAAGTTTTACCATAAGACACCGAACATGAAGATCAATAATATGAAAATGATTTGTACAATTACTCAACAGCTAATTACAAACAGATCCCTGAGTTGCTGTAAATTAACCTTCACACAATAAACAACCAGTAGATGGTACATCATTGGAAAAAAATCAAGAAGTCTGACTTTCAAGTCCTGCCTCACAGAGCAGCCAGCACTTCGCAGTCCACACCATTCACTGTCCAGTTTAGCAAAGAAAACTTTGGAGAAACCTATCTTACAAAAAGAGATAAATAATTCAAACATTTTGGAGTTCTCAGTTAACCTACTTTTTAGGACAACACAATCATTCTTATTTAAATAAAACATAGGATAATCTCCACGTTCTACAGCAGTTTGCTGCACCTTGCCTGTGCATCTGCTGACAATGTTCGGGTACATGGGACAGGGTTACACTTTCCTACAGCTACAAGGTAGAACAACATGTTATTTTAAGAAAGCAAATGTTAGTCTCTTACCTTAACACTACAGAATGGACACCAAGTATGTCTGGGTTAAGACTGAAATACTGAAAAAATTTGCATTTTAAACCAACCCCCATCAAAAGCCAAAGCAATATTATTTGAAGATAAATTACCATAGTTCATGCTGCTCACAGTAAGAATATAAAAAATATGAGAAAGCATAAAGTTTCACATAGTCATGAAAGATGCAGGTTTTTTTTGAAAATCATAATTCATTGGCAAGCAAAATAATAAAGTTCTGAACAGGTTTAAATTACATTTCTGGAATATTATTTCTACTGTCTGGCAATTTCTTTTATCCCCTTTTTTCCATACTGAGAAATGATCACCAATCAAGACAATGGTTTGGGAAGATGAGAAATTAAACCACAGATAAACGCTAATATGTATTTATAAGCCAAGCTTGTGGCAGCTCTGCAGACTTGCATGTATTGATTTACCACTGCTAGCCGCTTTAATCTGAAAGTAAGGCAGTATTTCTACACCCAGGCATAAATCTTGGCAAATTCCAGCCTCACCAATTTTGCAGAGCCTACACTAACAGCTTGAAAGAATAAAACTACCAAGACATAAGAGAGCAGTTCTTGTTATTCATAATTTATAACTCCTTTCTCCTGCCTGTGCTAAGAAGTACAAGATCAGCTTGGGAGCATAAATTAGTCTCTAGATTGTATACCTAAAGGCTTTTTTTTTTTTTAAATTCCTCCTCATCCTCCATGCAAGCAGGCCAAACTCTCATTCTCAGCATGTGATGCACTGTCCTTTTTTTCTTTGGCTTTCCTAAGTTTATTTCTTTTTCTTGTGGGAAGGAATGAGGTACAAGGCAAGGGGAAAATTAATTTTTATCATCACTGCCCAATACATTTTTTCCCTTGTTTTAATCAGAACAGCCTCAATCAAAAGGTGTTTTTCTGGCTACAATCCAGAGTAGTGTTAGGCTAACTCCTATCTGGATAGACAGGCACGCACCTATTAATCTTACAATCCTATATTATCTATGAAAGATAACTCTAATTTATTCTTGCCTATTAATATCACTTCTAGAGGAGGTCACTAACCTCCACTTATACCCTCAGTTTAAATACGCGATGCCCCAAGGAATATGTTGAAAAAAGCTTAGAAGCCATGAGACTGGGGATTGGCAAAATACAAGGGCATTTCTGGCCACATCCCCTTTCCTAAACCCTGACCCACTCCTTAGCTCTGAACTACAAAAACTGTCTCACACATTATGTACATTATATATAGACACCTATGTAAGTACATACTATATATATGAACACATACAAACACAACTCTCAATGATTGTTGCTGCATTTATTTTGCATGGATGATGCTTGGTCATTGGAATAATGCTTCTCATTGGAAACTGTTTTTAATTACCTTCTGTTTTTGTAATACTAAGACAACATAAAACCAACAATACAAACCAAGCTGCTGGGTTAAAATACATCCTTTGTAAAGACACCTATTTGCTTTTGCCTGCATCTTGTGCTAATTTAACACCCAATCTTGTAAAGTGCTGACTGCCCCTCTCCTTTCTAGAGGGCAGAAGAGGAAAAAAAACAAATACTTCAATACGTTCAGGTAACTTCTAGTCTCTCTGAACTGTGTTTCAAAAATGCTTCTTTTCTGAAATACTCATAATAACATCCTGCTTTCAATAGCTATTCTGTACTGGAATTAACACCTAATTATGAAGCGACTGTAAAATTAATACTAGAGTCTGATCTCCTTTTATTTCTGGTAACTTAATGTCAATCATACTAAGATGGCACTAAATGGACAAATTATCCAAAATCACTGCTAGACCTTCCAGAGGCCTTGCCCCCTTAATAGCATGGCTTGTAGGTTTGATCCCTATTTGAATTTGCTTCTCTACTCTCAAGTCCCAGCTGTGCTGAATAGCAAACATCTCCATTTCAATAGGGAAAATGGTTGGACTAAAGTAGTTCTCCCCAGGGGTCAAAATACTTCAGAAGGGCATTTAAGTGGCTGTATGTTATTGAGCGGAAACATCAGCTCACATATTATTGATTATAGCCGCATGGCTCTGTTGAAAAGATGTCTGCAGTAGTATTAAGTGCTGAGATAGGGACAGAGGAGTGTTATGCATTAAAAAATACTATCCATCTGTTGCCAAATTTCAGATACATGAGCAATCACAAGCTGTAACACAAAATCTAATGTGCAACCTTTGCGGCTGATGTGTCAGGTCACATTCAGCGACACTTCTTCAGTTTCACACTGCTTCAGATAGACAGCCTTTTGAATATTGATTGAAGCAAGCAGGAGGCAGAGCTTGATTTCTGCAGTTTTGCAAAGAGAATGTAATAGATACTTATCTGGAAATTTGCTTTCGGTAGCTAAAACATACCATTTTCTTTAAAAACACCATTAACCTGTTCTGATCCCATCACTGTAGCTGCTAGGCAAGTATAACTGAAGTTTTCTGAAACCACCGCACATTCAGCCTATTCTTACTCGTGAGGTGCAGACAGACATACAGACACAGCACACTCTGCACTACCAGACTGTCATGTAGACTATACCTGAGCTAGCTGAAACTAGTGTGATCCCCCAGATTCTCCTCTCCAGTTATTATTTTATTTTTTTTAATGTAATGACTATGTCAAATACCCCCATGGAAGGGTAAGTCAAGTGTCCCAGGCTGCCCTTTGGCTCGTATGCACTGGGAAGCATCACAGAAGGGACCATACAAAAAACACGTTCTGGTATAGCACCATGAAAAAATCAACCAGCCAATGCACTACAAACAAGTCTAAAGTCAGCGAAGTTCTGTATCACACACATCACAACTTTCTTGAACAGATTCAACAACATATGACAAGATGGTAGTTCATACGATACGGTCACAGTGTTTCTGGGCTTTATGGACCTATACAGACCATTTTTCTTTTGTCTTCTGAGAGCTTGAGTTGACTATTCCTTTCTTGTAGGACAGCAAAATGATTTTTTTTTTTTTCCTGAAAGTAATTAAGTGCTATGTGAAAGAACCCAGGGCTTCTATACTTCAAGATGAATCTCAATGCCTATGCTTCAGATTCTGGAATAGTTCATTTACTACTTTTCCAAGCAACTTAAGATGTTTAAATCAGCTGAAATTGAAATCTTGGGAGTATTTTTGGCGAAAACCACTCAAAAGCAGGCCAATGTCGTGGATGCAGCTATTTCCCAGAAAAGGGCTGAGAATCCAAAGAGGAAAAGGCTGTACCCAAAGTCAGAAATCCACTCATTAGTAAGGAGTTAAACAGTATCTAGGTCAGTCGACAGTCTTTCCTGCACAGCCTCAGCTCGTTGCACATCGGAAACGCTGTGTGGGAAGGCCAGGGAACTGAACTCACAGACCAAGTATGACTCAGACTGCAGTAATTTAATGACACTTTGTTTCTCTTAAATTATCCTCGGGATTAAAAGAATCCACACCCTCAACATGAAACCAAATCAGGGTGAAAGGAAGAAACCACAAATTCATGGATCTTTGAGACAACAAAAGGTATCTAGAAGCAAATTTAGTAGTAAGAGGAGAGGACAGAGCCCTTTCCTATAACATACTACATGGTCTGAGCAGCAGAAGATGAAGAATTTGAGCCTCGGTCAGATGTTCTTCTGAAAGCCCTAGTGGGGATGATCTCAACAAGAATGTCGAGGAACTGTCTGCCAAAAAAGCAGAGGAGAGCTGTCACAGCCAAACACCAACCTCCACGACAGGAAAGCAATTTGAGAGAAATAGCCTCAACATTTCCCCTGTCGTTGCAGAAGCTGAACATTTGAGCTGTCAAATGTCTTTGGCACCAGGATGAGAAGACAACTACAAAATCCTGAAGAAGGCAGAACACCAGTGACCCAGGCCCAAATACAAATACATTGAAACCCCTGAGGAGCAGTTAAAATTCCTGCAAATTCTGTCCCACTGCACAAAATGGACGTTTGGACAGGACACTAACAAACAGAAGAAAACAGTGCCCCCAGAAGTACTCCTTCCTGCGGTGTAAAATTACAACGATTTGCTCTTTCTTCTGTACTCAGAGATGCCTCCTACCCTTCATGTAAGGGAAAGACAAAAAAGGCACGCTAACTAATACAAAAAGAAGAGAGAAATATACCCTAAGGGCACTAAAATGTCTTCTGTCACAGGAACTCATTATTTTTCTCCTAGAGAAAAAGAAATTAATCTCTCCTTTTTTGTGGAAAAAGAAAAATTAACAAGATCACTGTGCGGAGATCTGACGTAAACAGCAGTGGATCCTTTTTTCAGAAGTGTTTTTATGAGTATATTTTGATGTACATTGCAGACCAATTATAAGGAATTAAGCATCTCAGTTCAGTAAAGTATATTTGGACGTATTCTATTTCTAACATAAATATCTCATGGAATTTTATTTTTTTTAAAAAAAAGAGAGAAACTCACATAGTTTTCAAAACATACATCCCCCATACAAAAATCACTAGGATGCTTGGTCAGCAAACAGCTCTCTTTGAAAGTAACATCTTGCTTATGTTTCAGCTACAAACACAACCATGGAGGAGTCCCAGTCCCTAATCCCCTCTAGTAGGTGAGGTGGAGGGCTCTGCCCTGAGAATACAGACGTTGTCTTTCCCTTATCTCAAAAAGAAATAAGACTCTTAAGCTTTTTTTCCTCTGGCTATCTACCCAAGAACATCTTAAAAATTTGGGCCTGTAATCTACTGACACCTACCTAATTTTTTCACCTTATCAACTCTACATAACTCAGTTTTACAAAATGGTGAGTTTGTGCTCTTTAGACTACTACCACAATCTCAATTCAAGTGTTAGACAGGAAACATTTCATCACTGATAGAAAGAGCTACCCATTCTTCCTGGGACAAAAACTCTTTTCAAAATATTTAATATTTGCAAGACTGTATAATTCAGAGCAAGTCTCCTAGACTTCAAAGAGAATTAAAAAATATGTAACTGAATAAGCAATTAATGGAACGGGTGGAAAAACCTTTATAATTTCTCATGGAACAAAGTAACATGCAATTCACTTGGGAAGAAACAGAAGACTGGGACAGATGACTGTGTATTTTTATAATGTCATAGCTGAATATTTGGAAGATGTTCAAAAAGAATTGATCTTAATTTACATAGTAAAGAGTACATTCCTGCTGCGGCCACGGTATGATGATGGATTGTTTTCAGTGGCAGGCCTGGCTAATGGCCTTTCACTAGTACTATGTACCTCCCTGTTGCAACATGAAAGCCCTGTAAGCTGCCACTGTCACTGAGGAAAAAGCAACACAGAGCAACACTTTCCCTCATAGTATTTGACATCTGCAAAATATAGCAAATAAACTTTCAGTAACAAAAAAACAGCCTTAACAATAAAAGTTCAGACAAAGCCTGCCACCACTCTGCAACACAGTAAAAGCATACAACAAATGTGGGGTGTTGAACACAGGTTATCTGAGAAACAGAAATGTAGGTGATTTACAAATGCTCCTTTTCAGGTCACAGAACTGCATACAACCATGTGAGGAAGGAAACGCAGGATGCTGCATCAGCTCCACCACATACCCTGCCAGGCTGATACCTGCAGGCCCTGCAGGGGAAGAGTCTCTCTCTCTCCTCTCTGCCAAGCAGCTTCTCCAGAGCTCCGCCAAGTTATTCCCACTTAATACAGGGGAGGTTTCTGCCCTGGGGTTCTGTACAGCTATGGGTCAAAAAGAAGAGGGGGGGGGGGGGAAAAAAAGAAAACAAAAGAAAGAAAGAAAGGAAAAAAAAAGTACCAGAGACTGCAGAGTCTATCTGGCACACAGCAATTGCATAGCTGAAAATCTCTGCCTTTGCTATCAAACAAATTCTAAGTCCAGGTTATGGAGTGCTAAGTGGTTTTAAATCCTAATACTGGCATTAGGAGCTGTGGGCTCCTGCAGGTGCTTGGTGCTTTCTAGGATTACTCTTTGTGAGCACACTGCAAACAAACAGAAATTAAGCTTGCCATTGTCTTGTGGGCATAAGTAAGCTTTTCTGTTTTACATGGGGTTTGTTAACACAAAATGAAAGAAGCAAGAAACACCAATTCCTTGGTGATTTCACATATGAGCTATATAAACAAATAATAAATACATAAAAATAAGTACTGAACTGCAAGATTCTGCTGGTTTCCAGACTCCAAAAGCTCTTCAGCTCTTCAGTCTATCAGGAGTGTCCTCAAAATCAGAAGTAAGTAGCTTGGCTCTTTTTCTGGGGTTTAGATATTTTTTATTTCTGACATTTAGGGTTTGCAAATAAAAGATTTCAGACTGCTCCAGTATTTGTATTATTGAATTATTTATTGAGTTATTTTTATCACGATTTTGTATCTTCTGATACCATAACATTTATTTCACTACTGCAATCACTCATACATGAAAGAAAAAATCCTTATTAACGCTCCAGAATAATTGGTGCTATTTTGAGAGACTTCTGAAAGCTTGGTAGTGACTGTATGTAAAACAAAAAGCTACTCTGGGACTTGAAATACTGACAATATGTAAGGTCTGAGTGAACAATGTTCTCCTAGGCAAAAACACTGATCCACTGCTCTGTCTTTCAAAGATAGTATGCACAATTATACAGCTGTACAGAACACAGAGAAAACAAAACAAACAAAAAAAAACACATATTTGGGGCTAATTAGATCAATTATGATGGTAGAAATTACCAATTATCAATTAATGCGATGTACTTTTTAAGTTAATACCCAAATCATTAAGTGAAATAATGCACAATTTTTATCGTAGGGGATTTTTCTTACGGCAGCAAGGCAACAGACTCCAAGATTTTCCTCTTTTGGGAAAATAAAATACTAAAGTGAGTAAGAGAGGAAATTGAAATGGAAGGTGTAGGATAGGAGTACAAATTTAAACATACTTTTTCTACTGAAATTGATTCCGTTAATGATTAACTCAACCCACACAGGTTATTTCAAGTGGAATATTTGTACTAGTAACAGTGTCAAAACAGACCCTAAATCAAAGTCTTCTTTTTTTGTGTTTTCATTGGTGCTTTTTCTTACTTTTCCGTGTATCATAATATTATCTACATCCAAATTAAAATTTGACTTTTTTCCCAGATACTGCACATCTCTCTGCAAAGATTAGGTATTTAAATGTTAATTCTTCTCCCAGCAGCCCTTTAGAAATCTAATTTTCTACAGGGTTGGTTTGAGTCTATAGTAAGGCACTGTTCAAAGTCAACTAAGGCAGCTGACATTTTTTGAATGTGAAAACATGACAGAATTTTAGAACTTGTGGGAAAACAATTGAGGACCTAGGTCTAACATTTTGAGATGTTTTTTTTTTTCCTCTTCATTTGTTTAAGGATAAACACTAATTTTTCTCCCAATTTCCTCAGTTGCAAATTTCACTGGAAGTAACAGATCTGAATTTACTTGCTAATCTACAATTGCTACTGCTTTCACTCTGCAGGTAGAACACAGATGTTTATTATCTGGGTTTCATACAATCTGGGGGTGTTACTTTTTCAACCCTATATGCAGCTTGGCAGCAATGTGGGAAAAAAAGGTTGAAAGGTTACTGAATGAAATGGCTGGTCTTATAATGTGTCAACATCAGATGGCTCATTTTTTCCTTTCAAGGAGTTAACATTACATAATTCAGAGCTAAGCAGAACTAACCTTTAGCAAACAGCCAGACTTCACAAGATTTCTAAGAGTTATGTGAAACTGCATTAGATATGAGACATCAGATACAAGAATCTGTTTGCAAATACAGACCCTGCTTTCGACTCCAAATGGTATTCAGGGGAAAAGGAAAGTTTAATGTCAGTATGCTGGGGTAAAAATCAACCTAGGCTCTAAGCCGACTCAGTTCTTAAGTGGTTTCTGAGCGAGAATCCTGCCTGAATTGTCTTTAAGAGGGACAGCATTTGGCATCCGCATTGTGGCTCTCACTATAGAACATATTAGGGCTTGTTAACACTTCCAGTAGTCCCCTGAAATTAAACAACCCCCTTCAAAATGTTCTTGAATTACTGGTTATTCTGATGAACAACTGTGGTGCTATCACCTCCCATCTGAGATGGGCCCCTGCCACCGGGGGGGAAACTGGGACTGGGACCCTGATCAAAGGCATTCCAGCAGCTGCCACAGAGCTTTTTTTTCCTGCGGCTCTGCGATAGGGAACAAGGGTTGCATCTCTGTAGAACAAATACCTGCAGACTTGCAAATGCTTACACATTTTACAGGCCCTATGCTACCAAATCAGCTTTTTGTTTCCCAGCTAGAGATCTTCCACGGTGGTAACTTTTGCAGATCTGTTTTCCTAGTGCTCCTTTTACAAGCAGCTGCGGCTGAAGCATTCCTTCCCCTCTCCTCGCCCCCACTTCCTAAAGGAAATTCCATGGGATCACCTCTTCTCCGGCCCCACGCTGCAACAAAACTCTCATCCCCCGGGGGAGATGGAGCTTGGGCAATCGCTGGGTCCCAGCATCTGCAGCTGAAGCCCAAAGGGGGCCGCTCGGTGCACTTGGAGGCAGTTCTCGGTTTTAAGAGGCTGTGCGGAGGAGAGTGGCTGATTGCTGCTAGGCTATTGCCACTAAATGAAATGCTCTGTTAGAAAAACTTTACTTCTTGCTTAAATTTGAAGTCTGATTGCAAAATGGAAAGAGGAAATTAAAACCATCATATTCGTTTTAAATTCAAGGTATCTCAAGAGATTTTCTGCATCCAGAGGGCAGGACTCTAAGACAACATTTTTTCCCCCCAATTACAATTTCCCCACCCCAAAAATAACATAAATATATAATTATATTCTACAAAAAGGCATTATTGTTCAAAGAAGAATAAAACAAAACATCCTGAACTCCTCAGAGAGAATTTCAGTGTGGGTTTCATTTGATCATGACTATAAAGCTGTCTGAATTTTATTTCTAATTAAAGTGGAAATATTAATGGGAAGACAGAGATCCTTTGCATCATGCCATGTCAGTCACTTTGTAATATGACTGCTGAAAGCAGTTGCTGAAAAATAAAGGAAATTACTGTTCAAACCAAACATTACCTCTGCAGGCCATTCCCAATTCCCATGGCACAGCACGCAGATGCCTCACCAAGGACTGCGGAAGCCAAGCCCTAACAATACCAGGTCCTGCAGTCCCCATAGCAGGAGCAACTGGCTAAAGGACACACAAAACCAAATGCTATTTCATCTCTGATGTAGGAACAGGATACTTTCTTTTGACACCAAGAGCTCATCGATGAGGCATCCGTACCTACGTGGCAGGCTGCAGCAACACAAGGGTCAGCAGAGCCAGTTCAACATGCCGTGCTGACACCCAGCTGCTCTTCTGCCAGCCTGCCCTACTGAGGAGCTGGGTGCACCCAAATGGCCCGGCCCTGAAGCAGGGGCTACAGGAGGGATTTTGGTGCTGTTCTGCATCCCGCAAACATTTAAAAAAAATAAATAAAAAGCCTGCCTGCATGGGCAGTGCAGCACTGGTGTAATCAACACAACTTCACCATCTTTCCTGATATACTTGCTGCTTGAGCAAAACTGGATGAAAAAAAGTACAATTAAAGGAATTCTGCTGCAGGTCGCACATACTGAGCAAAACCCAAACCATGCCAAGTCCTTGAAGAAGGAACAAAGAAAATTATGCTTTTACCGCACAGCATGGAGCTGAACATTAAAATCACATGCTGTTGAGTGCCTAAAGGATTCACCCTCCTAGAACTAAATGCTGTTCTGTAAAATGGGCATTATTTATTCAGTGATATTTGCAGTAATACCATTTAAAAAATTAACACACACATAAGCCTCTAAAGGGTTAAACTCATCCATTAAGGACTTCTTTCCACCGAAAAAAAGTAAGAACAATAGATAGGCTTCTCTTCCGATATAATCAGTACTAACATTGATCCCAAAGGGAACAGTTTCAGGGACAGATGTATCACACAATTACATGACATGAAATGATATTCCACATAATTATGAACACAATATTTCACTGCACCTGACAGACAAATCATGAAAGAAAAATGCAAGAAAAGAGGAGAGAAAGGAACTAAGAGAAAATACTTTAAAGAAAAAAAATTGAGAACTTGGGTTTGAAATGTTCAATTCAGCTTCCCCTGACCTGCACCATCTATCTGAAGGGGTCATGCTCATGCTACAGACATCTCAGACTGTGAACTGTGCAGCAGCAACCTGTCCAGACCACTCTCCCAAAGGAGTTAAATGCAAAAGATAGTTGAACTATTTCCTAAAGCACAGCCATGTCTGATTTCTAATGAGATATGCTAAGTAAAATTAGCAGATTTCTTGCTCTGAACTGACTGCAGCGATGACAGCTCCCTGCTACAGTAGATGCTTGAGCTCCAGTTCACAACTTCTCAGCACTGAGCATATTTGAATGAGATGGGAAATGGCAGCACAGGAGAGGTCACAGTTACATGAGAAGCAAAGAATGTGGAAATGTTAACATGCTAATGGCTGTCGCACAACTTAATAAAAAAATAGCATTTTATTAAGAACAGGGAACTGAAACAACATTTGGGTGCTCCTGTCCCGAAACAGGGAAACATTACAGTATGAAACTATTAAAAAAAATAAGTTCCCATGCTGTGAAAACATAGCACACCTGACTAGAATGTTTCAAATGGCCATTAGCTTGCCATTTGTTTTACTTATGCCTGGGTTCATTATGCTGAATATTTAGGAAAGAGTCCTTAAAATAGTCTCTCAGCAAGGTATATGATTTCCCAGTGCACACAAAGCAAAGACAACCACTACAAGGTTCTTATTTTATGTTCTGACTGTCCTGGCACAGAACAATGGTCTGTCGTGGTAATTATATCACTAACTTTGTTACCTTAAAACAGCTGCTTTCCTAACTGTAATCCCATTAAATACCCACTTCATAACCACCCAGGAATAATTTAAGGGGGAAGGACTAAGTGAAACTGTCCAGAGCAAAAAACAGATTTCAAAAATAGTATATAGACAAAAAACAGCTCAATAGAAGCAACATAGCACAAGCAAACAGCCTGGAAGGGAGCAGCCCAAAGGGTGGGCTGGCTCAATGATTTACACTGAACTGAACAGGCAAGACCTGGGCTCAGCCTCAGAGATTGAAATCTCACCCTGGGACTGGGGATTGTCAGACAGAGGAAGGCTCTGCTGCATTATTCTGATTTAATCATGTAAATGGCACAAAAGGAGCTCTCTGAAGAAACGCAGCTCTATAGAGATGCCATGCTGCAGGCCAGTAAGTAAATCATAAGCAAGAAAGTGGTAAGCTCAGGGCTTTGGAACCATGCGGCTTGGGCAAAAAGGTCATATGTAGTGAAGCACAGCACTTAGTGGAAGCCTGGAAAGCACCTAGAAAACGTGTCAAAGCACGTTAGACTCCTGTCTGAATGTCCCAAGACCCAAACTCTTAAGTCTCTATTCATATAAGCTGTCTCAATGATTTGAGTGAAATAAATGAAATTAATTTTATCTTACATTTTTTGAGATGCAAATATGAAATGAACTACAAGAAATGACCATCTCACAGCCAGTGAATAGGAATGTACAAGCAAAGCCTAAACAATGTGTTCATAACCAAAAAACTAAGACAAAAACAGCTGAAGGAGGCGCATCAAGTAAATACTGAGAGCTGCCCTGGGGCAAGGGAGTACTATCAGGCACGGCAGAGGCCACCACTGCTCCAGCAACCCTGTAAAACCAGCACAGCATGACAGGGGCTCACTCAGTACAACAGACCTCATGGTTTGGGAAAAGAAACTGCGCCGCAAAGTCAGCCGGAGGGAGGGAAGCAGAGCGAGCGGCTGCTGAAACCGCTCCACATCCCATGGCCACTGCTGAGGTCAGGCAGCTTCCTGCAGGCTTCCCCTGCAGGCTGTTTACTCCGATTTCTCCTTTCCTCTGCTTTTGTCCTTCTATTTAGCTGATTTTTCCTGCCTAGCCTCCCACAGAGAAGATGTGTCTATTGCACCTCTTGCTTTGCCTGCCCTCACATACCTAATGGTGAGCCCCTGTCACAGACAGGAGTGACTCAGGCAGTGTCCCCTCACAACTAGGCCTATTGTGACATTCCGTGACATTCCTGCAGTGAACACAACACCTATCTCATTTTGCCCCTGGCATGACTAATATGAAGAAATTTGTTTTCCCAATGTCTAACAGGAGTATCAGGCTTGAGTTTGAATGCGCTATTCAGAGACGTGGTGGCTCCATTTCCCGCACAAAAGCCGGTAATGCTGCCTGGGAACGGCTCTGCTCCCAGGTAAGCCTTCACAACAACATTATAACGTGGTCTTTTAATCTTGGAAAAAAGGAGAAAGCTTCACCTGACAAAGCGTTAAAAAAGAACCACACAGATGAAGGTGGAGAGTAGATTTGCAGAGCCATATACTGGCAAAATCGCGCTCTCGCCACAAGAGCCCTTTTCCACCGAAATGGTGAAGAGTTGTTAGGTGTGCTGGCAAATACTGCACAGCTGTGATACAACAGGAAAGCGAGCCCCACACTTCTATGATTCGATAAGAAGTTTCTCTACTGATTCACCAAAAACAATTACTCAAAATATAAACATGGCCAAAATTAGCACTGCTAGCTGTAGTGAGCAGTAACTGAAGCGAACGTACTGACTAAAGGCAAGCAAAGGAGTGTGTGGCCAGACCCACGTACACAAGAACTCTGCAGAATTTTCTACCTCGCGTTCTGAGTTGATTATATTGAAAATAGGATTTCTCTGCAATACCCATCACTGAAAATAACTTCTCAGTACAGCGTATGATACAAATCCATGACGATCAGAGGGAAAATCTGTGCAGATGGGATCCTTCTGGCATTTGTGGTGACAATGACGTTTTTCAACCATTATTTCCTCAGCCCACAGGTGTTTTTCCATCTTGTTTGACAACAACCAAAGACAGAAAGCAAAGCCAGTGATCCTTTTCCACACATCCACTGACAACGGCTGACTGCCAGGCAGCCAGCCCACCTCTGCTGCGCACACAGCAGCCTTCCTAGCCCTCCTGGAACTAGGTCAGCACCAAGGTGGGCGCTCTCATAGGACAAGATCCAGCCTATGGGGAAAAGGAGCTAAAACTACTCCCAGTAAAATCTAAGGCATTTTGAAAAAGCTCAAGAAAACACTTTAGAAATCTGGAGTAAACAGCAGCTTCTTCATTGACCTCTGTGTCCAAGATTATATTCTTCTTTTATTTTGTATTACATTAGCTTAAAAATCAACTGTGAACAACTAGTTTTGCTTTCTTACTGTTATCTGATAGTTCAATATTCTACACTTTTTCTGAAAATATTGCAAAGAAATGTTCAAATCTAAACCAAAAATGTTCTTTTAAGCTAAAACAAACAAAAAATTAAATTAACGAACTCCACAAATACATTTGTTAATTTTTAAACCCTCAACCTTTTATTTTTTTCCCTATGAATAAATTGGTGGTATTAGTTCAATAATAATAATAATTTGAAAAGGCATGTACATAATTTGTCAATAATATAATCTATTCCAAACACCACAGAATATATGTGCATCTCTTTTCAATATCATGTAAAAGATCATTTACTTCAAGAAGTTTTTAAAACGTTTTAAGCATCTCAAGCAGAAATGTTGTTCAGTGAGGTATCAGACTGTTACCAGGTTTGCTTTCAACAATATCTTGTCCTCTATGTCCTAGAAGTTTAGGCAGATCTTTAGGAATAGGGAAAAAAACGCATATGAAACTTTCCATAGTCTAAAAAAGTGAATTACTGAGCTTCTGTGAACAATGAGAGAGTGCAGTCATCTCTGTCTTACTGAAACATCAACAGAGTTGCTAAGGGGCTATGTTGGCAGTGAAGTCTAAGGCTCTTAATAGATTACCCAGATTTTTGAAAGACGTTCCAAGCCTAAAAATTCTGGATATCTCACTTGGTTCCTCAGCAGAAATGGAGAATTTTGAGACAGGACTTCCTTTCCACCCAAGCAAGACGTTAAAGAGAAAAATACTTCACAGGAGGAAAAGCAAAAACCTTCCAGGTGCTTAAATTCACTTCAGAATTCATTTAATAACTGCATGGCTGTAGTTTTTGCCAGCTGCTAACTTGCAAAATTAATGCCAATCCAACTACAATTACATATTGAACAGAAAAAAAATAAAATTAAATTAAAAATAAATGAGCATCTTCGGCTATCCAAGAGGAAAAGGACTAATTACAGAAAAGTACCAAACGTGTCTCTTCTAGGATGCTGATGCATATTGATGACATCTAAGACTGCACACAGTGTCTTCAGAAAGAGGATCAGGAGCTATAGTAACCACTACCCAAATACCGGGTGGCTCCAGTGCAAAATAACCTCACAACTCCACCCTAATGTCAGTGTGTGGGCCAAGGTTGCTTCATCATCTCAAGAGATAAAAATGGCGAAGTAAAATCTAATTCTGTAAAATAAGGATTTGTAACATGAACTAAAATTCAAGTATTAAGAGGTCATCGTCACGTGGGAAGCTGTAAAAACATTCAATTTATCAATGAATCCTTAAAAAAGACTGATAATATGTTCCCTTTTCCATAAAATATATTGACTTCATTTACTGTTGGCAAAATGACCAAATATAAATATTATTTTTTTAACTTCAAGATAATGTAGCAAGTTGCTTTTATTATAATAGTAAGATGACTGATACGACTATTATCCTGAAAGTCCAAGGTTTGTTTGGAAAAGAAACAAGATTTAATTTTTCTCTATAAATTATGCATCTGGTTCTTTTTTTCAGCATTCAAAAACAAATGTAAGCTGGGATACAAGACTTTTTTTTTTTTTTTGACAGTTTCCCTGGCTGTTTTGCTAACTTGCATTGCGATCTTGGACACGTTTTTACATATCCCTATTCCCATATCTGCTAAACAGAAGATAACGCTATTTTAAGAATCTTGGACAGTGGTGTTATATGTAAAACCTAATGATTCTCTATTTGTTCAGAAGAGATCAGGATGTTTTCTTAAAGGTGGTATTGCACAAACAATGTCTTCAAAACGATCCACCATGTGCACTATACATTTCAGAATTACTAAGTACTTCAGAGAGTCAGTAAAACATTTAAGAAAGATGATTTTAAACTGTATATACACAACCTAATTGCACAGTCTCTAGACATCTGACACATATTTGAAAGTAACTAGAAGGCACATGCTGCTGTAAAAATGAAAAAACAAACCCAAGAACTCACACAAGCAGAAATCTCGTGTTAACAACATTGCCTGAAAACCTTCTGCTAAGCCAAGTCTACCTGGAACTCCCGGCAGCACTGAGTATCCTCATGCAGATCCACTTCTTTAAATCATAATTGTACAGTAATGTACAGCCAACATAAATTAGTCTGAAACTAGGATAAGATTTCAAATGCACATTATAATTTACAGCAATACAAAACAATTGCTTGAGGAGTTCATATCAGCAGATTATGTTAGCACTAAACAGAGGAGAACCTCTATTGCAGGTTCTTAATAGCAAGTTTCACATTCAGGTGTTAATTTTCATTTACCTGTCATATCAACAGCATCAGGCAGCAGAACAGGTGACCATTGCTTTTGCGTGAGCAATACATTGGTCTGTCCATCACCATATTTAAATTTTCTGTGTTTCTCCAAAGTGCCAAACATATTCTGTTCCTACTGATTTCCATGCAAGCTGAAACTTGCCATCATACTACAGAATGACGATTTTATTTACAAATCTGTTTTTCTTCCCTCATAGCCCAAACATTCATTTTGCATATCTACTACTAGCTTTTAAGGTATGATTTTTTAATTTGTATTTAAGTATAGTACTTACGGTTGGCATAATTTTACCAGGTCCTGATCAGTGGTGTTTGGAGGCAGTGCTCTGATGTAAAGGTTTGTTTTACTTAATTGATCCCATCCTGAGTTGCTGCTGCTACTACTGTTGTTATTACTGCTGGTGGTGCTGGGACTAGGAGGAGCCATTGGGTGGGCTGGTACAATGGACTGCTGCAAAGGAAAAAGTGTGTTAGAGTGAACTTCAGACAGCAATCACAGTATGCACATTATCTCAGTCTACAGCAGCCTATTGAGCATTTGGAGCACTGTTTTAAATCTGTACATAGTTATGTATTTTAAACGCTCCCACTTCCATATTGTGTTTGGGACAGGACTCACAGGTGCATCTGAATGCCCAACTACCACCTGAAGCACGCTCAGTGCCTGTCACAGATCCAAGTAACATATAACCTCTGCTGAGTACTACTCATATTTTATCACTCTTCATTGTGGCATCTGATACGAAGATGAAGTAAATGATATTGTTCTAACAGGTACAAACTAAGTTTATTTCATTATGACTATTCCATATCATAAAGGAACATTGTAGCAGACATGAAGATAACATTTGTTTAATCTATCAAGAAATATAAAAATAATTAGTAACTTCTTTTTTCTCTCTGCTGGCTTTTACTACTTCACACAATGCATATATGTAGATATAGATATATAGGGGGAGAGAGAGAGAGAGGGAGAACAGACTGCTTAAGGACTAGACTTTCAATTACTGCCACTTATCTCAGTATTTGTGAATTATTTCAAGAATCTCAAGAAAAAGATTCTATATCATTCCAAATAATCAAAGTTCCAAAAGGAGGTAAGCACTCAAACACTTTATATAGTCCTCAGGATATCTGATGAGGTTGATCTTAAATCAGGCCATAACGAAACTTTAAAATGACACAGAGAAAACCTGCAGAAGAGCAATTCAACCACTTACTTTAACAACAATATAGCATGGCATGGTACAGGAAGTATAAAAACCAGGTCTGTGGTATGGTACGAGAAAAATACTTGATTATAATAGCTAAAGTTTGCCAGGAAAGGTCTCGTGGACAATAAGGCTTTTCACTGACAAAAAAAAAATCATTGCATTCATTCACTTTCCTGCAAAAGTCTGACCCCCCCCTACACCTCAAGAAGCTCATAGCAAAGAACCACCTTACAAGCTGCAGAGGAAATGCACTGAAGGAGGAAGGAAAAAAAAAAAAAAAAGGAAAGAAAAAAAGATTGGAATATAAATTGAAACATGAGTGTAGACTCACTTGTTCCCGCCCCTGTGCCACCCTCTTCTTTGGACTAGTACAAACACTTGTGTAGCCACAGCTGGAACCAAAAAATTATCTTCCCTGATCTGGTTCACCACATGTGGTTTTATGCTACGCAAAAGCTTTGGCTGTCACAAGGCAGGGAACAGGAACGTGTGGGCAGAGAGGAGGGGATTACAGTTTGCGTCTGCTCGAAACGTTCATGAAACTACAACCTTCATGCACAAGAAAAGTGAAACCATTTTGGAGAAAACTTTGGGAAATTAGAATGAAATTGGGAGTGGAAAAAAAGTACAGAGGCACTCATTCTATCAGATACTTCATGATAATTACATGTTCCTTTTCTGTGTTTCCCTGGGAAGGTTTTGAAATCTTCCAATTCAGTATATTGCAAAGTTTATTATGCAGCAATACCAGCCTGAAACAGGCTCACTGGAGAATTAACACTGATATGAAGAAACAAAGTTGTTGCCTAATTGAATAGAACTGAAAATTACCAAAAAGAATGAAATATCTTCATGATAATTTTAAATCTCAGAACTGAATATCAGTATTTCATTGCCATAGGGCTTTGGGGTTGTTTGTTTGGTTGTTTAGTTTTTTTTAAGTAAAGATTTTTGGGAACATTAAAAAATAAAAAATATAAAAAAAAATATACTCCAAGTTGAAAAGCTGATCCAGAGTTTCTTCCAGGCATGATTTAAAATGGTAAAAAGATTAAACCCTCCCTCCAAATTTGTAATGGAAACATTGACGGATTTTAACTATAGCAGCACAAGTTGGGCTGTCAGACTGCTCTGCTTCCAGTAATGCCAGGCAATTATTTTTAGGGTTACGAGCAATGTGGAATGAGAGAGCGACTAGTTTCAAAACATTTTCATAACAAACTGAGCAAATGCAGCCTGACACAGTGCTACTCTTCCCTTCAAGAAGTCTTCAGCAGAGTTCTCACAAGACATGAAGTGACCCAATGTGCAAGGTTTCAAAAAGAACAATTCCCTCGTATGTACACGTATACAGCTTTGATAAAAGTGAACGTGTATGTATCAGTCATAACCTTAACCAGAAATTACTACTAGAAACAAGAAGCCTCTACTCTGTTTTGCAGCATCTTTAGTTTGTCATTGCTGTTAGACATTGCAATGGTTTGCCCTTAAAGTCTTTGGTTTTCTATGGTATGAAGAAGCAGTTTTGTAAAGTCCTGTCTTGATTTGCAGAAGCAAGAGAGGAAAGTGAATGGGTGAATGAGCACAGAGAGCAGGAATACCAAATCTCTCTTCCCGTAAAACATAAACACTACATTCTGAGAAATTTAAACTTTTAGTTAAACATGAAGATGTTCTAGTGCTAGCGGTTACATCCAAATATGATGGGAATGCAAATGTGATTATGGTTGTCTTCCTAAGTTTACAGACAGAAGGTTTTTGACTGCTTCCACAGAAACCCATACCTTTACCAGCCTGAAAAGGCTTTGCAAAACACAGATGTCTGGCATGCTGCAGCTTGCAAAACCCTGCAGCCCAGTGACACACAGCTGCTAAAGGGCCAGTGACATCTTAAAGCCACGCACCTTGTACATACATATTTTATTTTTTACATTAAAGCCTCATTTGAACCGCTCTTTCTGCTCGGCTCCTGATCAGCTACTGATAAACCTGAAAGATGGAGGTGCCCCTTTGGTTCAGGGCAGCTTTTCTTTCCTTGTCCAGCTGCAGCTGCTGCACAAGGCTCGGCCCTGGTGGAGGCCGGCTGCTGGAGCCGCGCTGGCAGAGCCTCCCACGCCCGTAGCGTGCGCCAAGAGAGGAGTTTTTCTGCTGGCCTGGTTGCATCACCTCCCCAAACGACATAAGCTAAGCTGATAAAAGTTCTCCTCCGCCGGCACAGCTGCATCCACGCCTGGGTTTTTGCCAACGTATCGATGTCAGCGAGGATGCATGACTATTTTCCACACCCCTGGCTAATACAGCGCTTGCTGGCAAGATGTTTTGCTGCGGAGACCTGGCCAAAGTTTGGGGTTGTTTGTTTGGAAACAGCTTTCATGAACATTAACTGAAAGCTTTTCCAAACTGATTTCAGGCTTTGTAAAAAGTTTGTTGTACAAACTGTAGTCTCTGTTGCAAATTTGTATCAAAAGCTGTTCTTAAGATTTTATCATATGGACTTCACAACGGTTTGCAATAACGTAATAGAAGCAAAACCACATTCATTAATTTTTCTTTTTAATCACTACATCGTAAATCAAGACACTAAACATGAACAGGAGGAACAAGCTTAATGGAGCAGACCATTTTCTTGTGACAACATTCCTGCTCACAAGGATCAGCTGCCATACTAGTTCACCATTTCTTCCTCAGAGTTCATTCCCAAAGACAATTGTTGATCATTCTTTCTCCACAGCAGCTTCCTTCTACCACCTTCAACAAACATTTGAGCAAAAAAGGCCAGAGAATTGTACCACATGCCGTGTGAGCTCCCCACCTGATACCAGAGCCAGCTGCACAGAGCTGCCACCAGCCGACCCTCGGCTCCAGGACACCGTCCCCCTCCCCCTGGCCCACCTCAGGGGCAGAAAACCACAGGTACAGGTTAGGAACGGGAAGCACTCAGTGGCAGAAGAGCCCCTGAGGAGTGCCTCACGCTAAGGAAAGCCGCCTGCCTATGTCTTCGCCTGCATATAGAGGCAAAATGGGAACGATCACAAGTAAGTATGGAAAAACAGCTGGAGAATATACTCTTCTTTATATGAACCATTCTCGTCTGTCTTATAAACTGGGCTGTGCTTGAGGATTGGAAACGAGTCAGAGCAGGATTTTGTCTGCCAAGGAGAAGAATCTTTTCATTGTCAACAGGAAAATCTCTCACAGAAAACCACCCAACCCAAACAAAAAGGAACAACCCGGAGAAATTCCTTTGACCTAGGAGCTGAGTGATACTGAATCCTTGTGACTTTCAGACTACAAAAGCCCAAGGAAACTCCAGCAAGCTGAAGACACAGACCCAGATAACCATTGTCCCAAACCAGAGCACGATTATTATGGTAGCAATCCATTCACGTCTCTAACTTAGTGTTATAAAAGCATCTCCATGAAGTTATACAACATGCTAGCATTTAATTATGAGCTCCTCTGCGCAGCTAAAATTCCTGATGGGAAAAATACCATGACTTCTACCAGTAGAGTAAGTTCTCACACATCTACTCTAACTCAAACCATAAATTACAGCACATATTAACCATCCAATTTAGCCTGAACTGCTGCTTGGATCATCCCATAGTTTCAAAACCTACGATGTAAGCTAGGGCTCAGGAAAATAGAAGATGCCACATCTGGTGAAGCAAAACAGTGCCACACTTCAGTAGCTTATGAAACATGTTGTCTGGAATAAAATCATATCCTGAACTGAAGGAAGACATCCAAAAGTTCAACAAAAATGACTGTTCCGTGATGAAGATGGTTGCTTTATTAACTTCCTTTAGGCCATTTAGTGTACACTGCAAACTGACAGCTCTATGGGGATGCCATTTTGAGTGTCCTGCATTGTTTTGTTTCATGTTTTCCATCATCATGTCTAAAATGTTATGGCAAGCAAAACTGATTTTCTGGAGGCCTCTCCAAGTCCAATTCTCAATGGACGTGATTCAACCAGCAGGAATAGGAAGATCTGCTGCTGCACTCCCATCTCCTCCCTTAGGGTAGGTTCTCTGACTGTTGTTCTTTGCTCTGTCAGCACTTGTCACAAAGATGCAGCAAGTCAGCTGCTTTCTAAGCATTTTCAAGATTGTACTAATATAAAACGTAGAGAGACTCACCGAAGCCTTGTCCTCCAGACTCTCATTGAGAACTTTCTCGGGATAAAAAGCCCTGGGACCTCCCCCCTCCTCCTTTAAACCACTGACCTTAAGTTCGCTATGAATGGGGGAAGAACACGGTCTCGGTGACGCTGTGGGAATCAACAGGGTGATTCCAGCAAGGGCTGGTTTACTGCACAAAGCTGAGACCATGGATATCGTGTGTCATGATCACAGAGCTGTTAGTACAGCCAGGATCCAAGCCTACTCCATCTTCCTTTATACAGTGGAGATGGCTGCTGGTGCTCCAGCTACACAGTGAAGAAACAAGTAGGTGTTGGAAGAGGCAGGACCCCGTGGGCGGAGGCTGGCAGCAAGCAGAGACTCTCCCTGTTATGACACATCATAGACAACCCAGGAACACCTGGAGACCCAGCCCTGGGTTTCTTAAAAAAAAAAAAAAAAAATCCCTATTTTGGCATGGAAGAATTATGACAAAAGTACTACAGCTGGCACTACGATAAAGATGAATTGCAACAAAAAGGCTGAGATTCAAGTACTCAAAAGTCACACAGAACTGGAAACCCCCTCCCTCACATGTAACTCCTTAGCACATAAGTTTTAAGAAGAGCTTTACCAGATAAAGAGAACGTTATGCCCTGTTCCTCACCTGCCTTTATGTTAAAGCCAAGTCCTCTGAAAATTATTTTTCTAAAATACAGACAAAAAACTTTCCACACTGAAAGAAAACATAAGGAAACAAACAAACAAAAAAACCATATGTGGATAACATGTCCATGAAAATAAAATCAGTTACTTTCACTTTGACTTTTTTAATTAATATTGTCATTCTTCTCTAGTCCATTACGTTCTAAGTCATTTAAATTATCTTGCCATTAAGAACCAGAAAAGCTTCTGGTAAAATTCAGGAAAGCAGCCAATACACTTTTTTTCTGAGAAATTTAAGAGGCCTTTCCTTAAAATACAGAAATGCAAGAGTGAATACATGCTTTTCTTAGCCTCCCTGTAAAAAGATGTTTATAGAGCATGGTTCTATTAGCACTGAAATGAGACAGTTTAACATAAGCCCTCAGTCACAGCTCAGAGGCTCCTAACAATTTCAATCCTAGAACGTCCTGCTTATAACTCAAGTCCTCTCTCCTCTGACAGCTCTTTTGCTTAGGATGGTTAAAAGGACAAAGCATCTTTCACAGTAACTTAGCAGGACTACATTTGTTCTCAGCAGAAAGCAATGATTACTAACTAACAGCAGAAGGTATAGTTCCATCCTGTTACAAAATGTTTTCCTGAACTTTTAGAGGAGCTGAAACTAACCATATTTAAACTACCCATACTAAGGTTTAGTAGAACAGCAATCTCCTGCCAGTAAGGAAACAAACACAGCTCCAAATCTAAGCATGTTCATTTTATGAAGACACTTGAAAAAGGGGAGCATAATCACAGCAACACAGAAGTGTATGACAAAACCCATACTGATGATACCCAATTTTTCTTTCTCCCTCCAAGAATGATTTCTTTCATTATTATTTATTAATAAAAAAGGAGCTCTAATTGGGGATGGCAGGAGAGGATGACAACAGAGCAAGCAAGGGATGCAGAAGCTCCTCCTGGTTCAGGTAGCTCTTCTCATTGATAATGGAAAAGCTTCAAAGCTCCAAGGAGCTCATCTCATCTATCAAGTTCATCAAACGGGATTTTCAAGCGTTCCACTGACTGACTCCTCTCATCCAGAGACAAACAGAAGATGATGGATACAAGAAACTAGCTGCACCACAGCACAAAACCTACCACAAAAGAGAAAGAAGGGAGTGCTGAACTGGCTAAGCCCCTGCTCTTTTGCAGAAGCTATTAGTACTTCTCCCTTCTGCTTGCTCATCATGAATCACAGCATCCTTGTCCCTCAGTTTTATACTGGATTCCCTGGACAATATTGGTACCATGCCCTTGGCATGACTACGTTATAGATACAACTAAAGCAAAATATTTGAGTTTTAGCTTCTGAAACTTGAACAGGCCGCAGCAAGCCAACAGTCAGCCTAGGTTAAAACAGCAGAAAAAGAAAGTCAAGATGCTGAAGTACCTAGAGAAAGAGAGCTTGGTACTGAGATCTGGACAGAAAAACATGTGCATGTTTTTGTGGTTAGCCCTTCATTGAGCAATAGACACAAAAGAACTCACTGCCAGCTTCCTTCTTGACTCTAGTAAAAACACAGACCTGCTTCCTCCAGTGCAACCAGCCAAGGCTTTTGCTCAGGATCCAGACAGAAAAGAGTACTGAATCCTGAGCCCACGTTTAAGTTTTTGTTCCAGGATAAGGATTCGAGCTGCAATTAGAAAAAAACACATCCCTTTGTAGAGAGACTTAACTCACACACCAACGGGTTTACGCAAGGCTCTGAACTGCAGCAAGTCCAGCACACAGCACTGAATGCAACTAACAAAAATCTTGCATTACATATCTATTGCTAGACATTGCAAGCATGGTATAAAACCCTACAACACCACACCAAAAAACAGCCAGTCAAGATATTTCTGAGGTAGGAGAAACTCCTTGGTTGAAACTGCACTGCACTTCGGGACTCCCGTGTCGTGCAGGAGGTACGGCTGGACCAGGGATGGTCGAGAGCTGGCAAGTCACATCCAGCTCACAAGCACCTCAAGGGCAGCTCAGGAGACTCAGTAAGTTTGCTATGGCTCAGGTTATGCCATAGGAGAGGCGCCGCACTGGGTCACGCACTAGCCTGAAAATCCTACGTAGCAGATAGGGCTGGATTTCCAGGGGAACCCATAAAATGCCACCAAGGCAAGCATGTAGAGGGGTTCTCACCACATTGAAGGGAGCATCTAAGAGGTTTAAGAGAAAAAGTGCAGAAGTGTAGCATCTGCCTCTGACAAATGACTATTTCAGCTCTCACAGTGATAAGAGGTTTAGAAATCCCTAAACTACATGGTCACAGCAGTCCCTTCTCACTGGATATATGATTTTGCTTAAACATTCATGTAACAGGAAACTCCTACTCACTACCACCATTTAAAAACTCTTCAGGTGTCAGCCCAAAACAGATTAGTATCAAATAAAAAGAACAAGTTTTCAGGCAATTGTTCTACTTCATGAAAGCAGTCAAATTCCCAGGACATTAAAAAAAAAAAAAAAAGTCAAACTGCAGCTGGCACATATAGTACTCCCATAAATAGTTTTGTTTCTCTGTCAGCCATCAAATGTCTTGCAATTTTTTTTATTTTGTTTTTTAAAGGGGAAGAGGAGGACCCAGGGAATTTCACAGCAGTCAGCCAAACTTCAATTCCCGGAAATATTCTGGAACAAATTATTAAACAATCGGTTTACAAGAATCTGGATGATAATAGAATGGCAAAAAAGCAGACAGAAAAGATCTGTCAAACACAGATCACATCACCAAAACAATCTAATTTTCTTCACTGTCAGGATAACCAGCTTAGTGGATAAGGTGGTAGTAGTAAATATCTACAGATCTTGACGACTGAGACCTGTGACACTGTCAGGTAATATTTTTCATCAGGAAAAAAACAAACAAACAAAAAAAACATGTCTTGATCAGCAGTTTCCTTTCTAATGGACCCTGTAGCAGAAAGTGAGATACGGACTGGAGTGGAGACCACAAGCAAATACACTCATGATCTTAGCTTGCACTGTCATGGGAAGGGAAGAAGCAGAGCAAAAAAGCACACTGAGCTGCATCACTGATACCATCACTTCCTCTTCCTCCCAACCCTTAAATTCATGGCGCATCCTAACCTTGCTGTTTTTAATCTCTTCTTAATAAGTAAAATTATACAGGACTGAACATCAGAAGGCATAGTAATCCCTCAAAATAGAAAATACCTCTGACTATGATAATACGATGCCCCTGTCATTTTTTCAATAAAGAAAAACTAGAAACAACCTGACATCTACTATGATCAAAACTCCAAAGGAAAGATGGCAATTAGTTATTCATCAAATCTGGAAATAAGTGCACTGAAATCTGAAAATAAAAAACTTGCATTATCCTTTGACTGTACTCAGAGTGTATGTAATGGGGAGAAGTAGGATACCAGAAGCGACACCAACAGGTAGGACTTAAATGTATGGAAACTACAGGATGTGGATATATCCTGGGTATTTTCTTGCTCCCTTGCAGGAAAACAAGGCAGCAATGTATAGCAGGTAACCATTTCTCTACGTGAATCCTGCAAAACTAAGCCACAGATGTAAGGTGGCAACACACAAGGCAGTTGCTCCTGCTCAGAGGACAGACCCCTGCATTAGAAGGCAGCAGATCACCTACACAGCTGTGATATCAGTCACCCTCTGTGTCATTAGCTATTCTGAACTTTTGCCTCCACTGCTAACAAATGGGGCCATGGACAATATTCAGTGTAATCCAAAACTTAGAGTTTTCAAGTATTTATGTTTATGATATGTTAAGATGTATGTTTTTATGGGCGTAAGTAATTATTTGTTTCATAAACAGTAGTACTAAATATGCAACATTCTTGAAGCCATCCTTATTTTCAACAATTAAGGATGCCATCCATCATCTCATTTTGGTGATTAGTCCAGCTACATTCATATAACTCATGAAGTTGCTGATGGGATTCCTAGGATCACGTTAAAAAAGGAGTACAATGCAGACATGGAGATACTCACCCAGAGAACTGCTTGAATACTGGTACTACTGCTAGTACAGCAGAAAGTATGTCTGACCATCCTCTACTTCTTTAAAAGACTATAGGAAAAAAAGCTTTCTTTTGAAAATTAAAAACTCTGCAGAAAAAAGTCTGTGCATTCCTGAAATACTGTTTTTACTGCTCTTCCATTATTGTATTTGTATATTATCCATTATTGTATAACCTTGTATTAAATTAATACAAGGTTACTAATAAGCTTTTAAATATTGTTTCTTATTTATAAAGCATCACAGGCTTCATGAGATATGTAGATAAACTCTGCAGTTTTTTATTTCAGACTTTTTTATTGTTTATAGTGTCTTCTTATTATTTGTTTCTGTTTTCCAAATTTTCATTTTTCCCTCCCAAACTGCAATCTCAGCATTCTGCTCATCTGGCTAGCCTAGCCACCCTCCCTCCATCAACAGCAATTACAGGACAGAAACGGCACAGCATTGAAGATGCATGTCAAAAGAAGCATCTGCTTTTTTGGCAAACTCCACACTGTTGGTGGCATTGGAATTATTGCTATACTGTTTGTCACAGGGTTAGACCACAGATGGCTCTTTTGGCTGACATGGGATCCGCTATGTCATTTTCTGTTTATTGAAGTTAAAAAATAAATTGAAGAACTTGTGCCTGACCATGTATGAGGGAGTCAGTTCTTATTCAAATCCCTTTGTCTCCAATTCCTGGTTCCATATGGGCAGTATACCATACCAGCACTGTGGCATCATTGTTACTGTGCACCCCTCCATGCTATTTTAAAGAACAGAACAGATCTTTTTGGCAAGGCCACCGTACTGTTATGCCAGTATTCAATAAGTAGCACTATGCAGCACAGCCCCCAGCCCATTCCTGCTTCTCCTGCTGTGTTCTCTGAAGACGTAGATGGTGTCATAGAGGCAGCTGGCTCTGGCCCTTTTTTCTACATTCCTAAATCTTAATCTTTCTCTGGCAGACAACGCCCATCTCACTGCAGCCAGCAGCTCCAGCAGAAGGAAAGGTGGCACGTCAGAAAAAGCCCTCTAGAAAAGAAGCCAGTTTTGTAACACTTCGTCATCAAGATGGAATCCAGACAACCCCAGCAACACGTTCTCTTGAGATACACAGCTTATGCTTTAAAGTATAGATCAGTTTGTATATTTTATCCTTCGTATTCAGTTTGTCAATGTTTTTCCTTTTTTAATTGCCTAATGCATTGTGTCTTCAGACCTAACTACTTTAGAGATTATCAGCAAAGAATGTGCTAGTATAGAAGCACCACACAAGTGCATCACGAAGGTTAGCATAACACCAATGCCAAGAAGATCCAATTCTGTTGCTCAGCAGCTTACATCTCTGTGCTATGTTACAGTTAAGCCTGCGTAAGTCATAATGCATCATACACCCCATCCATGGCAACGAATGACTCCTCATCAGAAGAACACGACTGACTGCACTCCCTAGCTACTTCACTGCAAGTATTTGCACTGCAAGACTGTCCTTTATAATGTTTGCCATAGAACTCATCTGTGCCATGCTGGAAGTTCTCTTCATCTTTATGTTACTCACTTTTGAAATTTCAGAAAGTGCCCTTGTGGTTCTTATATTCTGCAATATGATAAAAACTCAGCAGATACAACTCATTATAACCAAGAGACTGGAAGAGGACATACACAATATTACTGGTAATGTAGTAGAGCAAGTCTCAGGGATAAGTCCTAGGAAAACACAGGCAGAAATGGTATAATTAATTTATGTTAATATTATATGTAATTAAGAAAAGTCCTGGTGATATTAATGTATACCTAGTCAACATTAAAAAAAAAAAAGAAAAAAAAAAAAGAGAGAATACAGCAGAGAAAAAAGGACTATGAAAGATTCTCTACATTTCAAAGTTGACTGCTAGTTTTCCCCAGTACTTTTATACGGATTTAGAAGTACTCAATAGTTTCCTCTTTTGCTATCATGACCACCTCCCCCCCCCCCCCCAAAAAAAAAAAAACAAACACTTTTGACTGGACTTTTATTTCAGGGGAAACTTTTGATTTCCTTTCTTTTTCCTGAAAAACTGAATATAGCTTTTGGCTGCTGTGGTGCACTCTGAGGATGCAAGCAGCCACTGACACAAACATTGGAGAAGATCAAGTGTTCCACTTTAACACTGACTTCAGACCTCTTTGTATTACCCCTAGCCATAGCATGTTATCTATTCCCCGAATGTTTGAAAGCTTCCCATCCATCCAACAAAATGGGTACAGAGATCAATAGTATCTTTCTTCCAGCCAGCGCCCAGACAGATAAAGCTATAAGCTAGCCTATGTCTGCAATACCATCAGGGACGACCAGAGGCACGTATGGTAACCTTCTGCATTTAATCCTTCTACTCATCTCCATTTCAAATCATGACAAAGTTCATATACTGGGATCCTTCCATAAGTAACCTACAGTTTTAAAAACTTGAATTCTAACTCAAATTCTGAATGTAAAGTTTCTAATGAATGTCTTGTAGCTGTGATGGCAGCTATAAAATACCACTGGAGTAAAAATCTAAAAAGAAATCTAACTTCAGGCATGCACAGGACTGTGCGTACTTGAAATTTCCTTGTTGTGGTTTTTCCCCCCCAAAACTGACTTTGTTTAACATTTGAGTTCTAAAGCAAACTGACTTTGATTTGAAAACCAAAGTAACCATATTTTAATGACATTCCAACTAATTCAAGAAGCACCAACAGTGCACAGTAAATGCAGCACAGGATTTTGTACTCCACTGCCTTCTCTGCTCTGAAGCCATGTATAAGGGAAGCGTAACATATTTTTACAGTTACTTCAGCACAGGTTGAGGTGACTATCAGCAGAGAGCTGATAGCCACTTTGAGTAGAAACAGGAAGGAATGCTAAGAATTCATGCTAACTTTGCCATGGTATTTTGACATTCAGGAAGACCATAGTTGAGACCATGCTACGGCAACTGGTCTACATACAACGTCAGACACTCAGTGTGCAATTCTTTGTCAGGGTGAACACATCTCCAAAATGTGATTCTCCCTCACAGGAAGAACACCCTAGCTGAATGGAAGCAGCCAAGTATTGCTAAATTAGCAACGCAGCTGATTTTAGAACAAGAGCAAGATAAGTAGCAACTTTAAAAATAATCAGACTCTTATGTAAGGAGTTGTCAGTATTCTGCATTTACATCCATCAGCCTTGTTCTGCTTTCACCCAGTGGTTCTACCTTCATTTGCAAAAACTTGCCCAAAAGCTTTATAAATGTCAATGTTGTATAAAGCTGACAGACCAAAAAGCACGAACGTATGATGTTGGCAAACCTTTCAACATAAGACTTCTCTACAGAATAGTAGAGAGCAAACTCTACTTGGTTTGCATGCTGCAATACATGTGCCAGTTTTCTTTGGATTTTAATGAGGTTGTGTGTAGCACGTACATGGCTGCAAATGAAATTCCTGAAGTCTTCTAAATGATTCCTGAGACTCTACATGGCTTCCTAAAATAAACCTTGGAAGTTCAGATCTCATTAGAAAAGAACTGGAGTCAGACTTCATTGCTCTTAAAATGTTTGCCCCTCTTGCATCGTTTCCCATTGCAAGGCTGGTGTTGCAGACCCCATGCAAGCAGCCGTGCAGGTGCCTGGCTGTGCTGCCCGCAGTGTGGTGGGATGTGCTACCCACCCACAATTCTCCTCAGTGCAACTATATCTGCTCTGATGCACGTGCTAACAACGGCAGGACGGACAAGCTGCTAGTTGTAGCCTCATGGAAGGTGACAAAGCAATGCTTTGTTTTATTGTACTTCAACTCAGCCAAAGCAAAACCAACTTAAACCAAGAACTGAGGAAGAGCTGTATGTGGGAAGACTTGACTTTAGCATCAACGCCAACTATTTCTAAATTTGGGGGGGGGGGGGGGGGGGGGGGGGAGGCAGTGGCTATCTGTCACCTTTTGATATTTCTCAGAGATGATCTTGCATTGTTAACGAAGCTTTAGGAAAGCCCACCACATCCATCATGTTTGGCCTAGGGTTCACTGCAACATATCCTAGTGGCATAAAAGGTCCATTTCTACAGGCATATGACAAAATATGCTCATTCATGCACAGAACACTCCTCTGCTCCTCAGCAATAGAAGGCTGGTCTGTTGTGGCCAGGAAGACTCCCACAGCTCTCCCCTACATAGCACACAGTGATTTACCTATGCACAGGCACCACGGAACAAATCTAAAATCAATTGAGCATGATCAACTATGTTTAACTCCTGGGAAATTCAGAAACAAGGAACAGCTCATCTGGTCGACGAGTAGTCCAGACAGATACCAACCAACATTTTTCCCAAAGCTGCTGTTACTACAGAAAATGCTGTTGGAGTACAACGTTGTAGATGTTAACAGACAACTTAAGACTGCCTCAGCTGATCAGCAAACACTAGTTGCAGAAGATGCAACTTGACAAGCAACAAGAAACTATGGACATGTTTCTATGCCTTGTTATCAGCACACTGCCCCATGGCAGAGCCATCTCTGCGGCATTCTAGCAGGTCCTACTTAAAACCAGGTTTGGAAGGTCTGAACCCACGGCACACCAAATCCACAGTCAGGACCACTCACTGATAACTGAGAACTGATTTTTTAATATGTTCCTTCAAAAAAAAAAAAAAAAAAAAGTGCACATTTTTGTATTAGCAGTATTGCTCCAAAGATCAATGGTATTTCCATTCTTCCCACGTACTGCTTGTACTTCTCATGTACTCCCATAACCTGACATTAAGGGTCTGGACCCACAGTGAAGGTAACCCAAAATAATGAATATGCTGCTCAGACGTGTCCCTTCCCTAACAGCACACTTCCTCTGCCTCTGCAATGACTGCAATAACGTGGCTGGGAGCCAGCCCACTCTGGGGTCAAAGGAATGCAGAGACAGAGTGAGCTTGGAGGTACAAATACCTCTGCCTGTGGCTCTTACTGAGAGAACCACTTAGCATCACCCAGCTGCACCCTCGTTTATGGCCACTGCCTTTACATTCTTGCAGAGGACAAATGCCTACTAGACTTTACAGGGCATAATCTAATTCTTGGGGTCTCCTTATACCATAGAAAAAGTTAACTTGTCCCAGTTTGTATCAAAACCAACAGCTTTCAGATTAAAGATAGTTTGATGAAAGCTACTTCGGGAAGCATGTATAGCTCCATGGCCCACAGAATTTGAGTTCAGAAGTCCCTTAAAACACAAAGTTACCAAACACTGATTTAAACCAGTCTGTGGGTGAACTCTTTTTAATTTTAAGCCATAAAAAAAGAGAAGTGTGACATCTAGTTAAAAAGTATTAGGGAATCTAACCAATTAGTGAATCTAATCCTCTTTATGCAAAGTTATTATAAAAAAATGTTTCCCTGAATGCAAGTGATTAAGGTTGCACAGACGAGGAGTCCTACCATACATTAAGGCAATTCACAATACTGAGAACAAAACAGATATGGGGACTTGATGAAACACAGCAAGAAATTTGCAAAAATCAGCGTAAACAGAATTCAGCACATGAGCCAAATTTTATAAATAGTAGTTTCCTTCTCTTTGTAAATAGGGAAATCAGGATTTCTTCAGTAGGATGACGTTCTCAAACTTGTGAAGGAAAGCAAGATTAAAACCAAAGGTTCATCCATAAAAACGAGGGCAAGATTTCCAGAGGTCAATAAGCTGTGGTGGAGCTCCCCAGGAGATTTCCAGCTGCACCTTCAGGATGATTTGTCCATACCAACCTCTGACCATGCCATCAGGCAGATTAAGAGAAGCACAAAAAGCTAAAATCTTTCAGACATTACTGATGAGGTGTCTTAAACATGAAAAGTCAACTCTTTAATAGAGTTGTGAAGTAGCAGCTGAACTTTCTGGAAGACATCAAATTTGCAGTTAGAGAAAAGGAAAAAGGTGGTATAAAGAAGTCAGACAGCTTCATCACCGCTGGCTAGATCTGCTGCTCTGATAAACTGGTTTTGGTGCAGAACCAAATAACACGCATGGATGACTTTGCTGGCCCTGTCAGCAGCTCAGCTTTAGAGCCCACCTTTCCCTCGGTTTGGCTCGGGGGCCCCAAATAAGTGCACCAGCAGCAATCGCTGGCCAGCTGCATTTCAGCCAGCTGGGTTCCAGTCCCTGTGGGACCACAAACTGAGACCAGTTCAAGGAATAGCTTAAGCTGGCCCAAAGCAGCAGTCTTGACCACACCGAGGAGATTAGAGAGAAAAAAAAAAAAAGAAAAAAAAAGGGAAGTTCAGACTGTCTCTTTTACCATCAGTGCTGACTCGTGGAAGTGGTAACAGTACAGTGTTAGGCAGTAAAACAATCAGAAATTAAACCAGCTTCAGCTTTACATACACAAACTACATAACAGCAGAAAATACATTTGGTACCTACCTCTGCAACTAAGCCTTTAAAGTATGACAAAAAGCAGCATGTACAAGTCCAGCTGCAAAAACTTTGGTGAAATCCTGTGTACGTACCATAGGCAGCAATGCTGCTCTGGCTTCAGGGACACATTTTACTTATCACTGTATCTGAAACAAATCTGAGTTAGTCTTTTTTTGTTCTTTAAAGAAAGATGTTTTGGTAGATGCTTATCACTTCTTAGATCCAATACTTTATGACTGCTGAAAACATTTCCTCCGCCCCCCCTTCTTTTTAATGACAATCTTTTCCCAAATCCTTGAGCATACACTTCCAAAAAAAGTTCTGTACTTAAGCCTGTTTTATTTATCATTTCCTGTTCTTCTCAAAATCTGGAATTTATATTTGAATAATGCAAACAGACAACCTCTTCTAACTCTTTTCCATGGTACTCGAACTTCCCTCTCATTTTGCCTTCTAATTTGAAGCTTCTTTCTTGGTTCAAACCAAGAGATAAACATACATATTATACACACACACACACATACACATGCTTGTAAACTTTAATGATAACTCATGCAGCTAGTTTTTAATTCCAAGAGAAAAGAGGGCTTCAGTGGTTAAGAATATCATTCAGATATCTGAAACTCAAGCAATATAGTATGACTTCAGAATTAAAATGTTGGTGACTTCACAGTGCATGATAATTAATATCACAAAACTTAATTTTTAAGTTAAATTACGAATGTTTAGCAGCAGTAAGCTGAAGTGTTCTTTGGTGCATCTTAAAAGTTAAAGGAAGCAACACTCCAGACAGCTGCTGGAGCGAATGTCTGCCTGCATAATGAATCACCCATAGACACTACAGAGCATTGTTAATTCTGAAATGAAAATTACAAGAATTAGATAACACCTAGGAAGGCTTCCAGATGTACTGCTAATACACCACTCCAAATATATGAGGAATTCCACAGCCAAGATGGAGCAGTCCTGGCAGCACACACAATAGTCTATCTAGCTCAGGCATACAAACGGCTAGAGCTAGAATTGCAGAAGTGAAGCAAGCAGTGCCTACAGCAGTCACCAGCATAGTCAGATGCACGTGCAGCCGTGTATGAGCACAGCTGGCAAATACAACTGCAGCACCTGTGCAAGAGCCTCTGTTTCTGGGAGGGGAGGGGATGTTTCACTTGAACCACGTCTGGTGCTATGGCAAGGGATGATAAATACTTTCATGCCAAACACGAGTCAGAAATAAACTACTCCATTTGGGCACAGAGCCTGACCCATCCACGCTTTTATTAATTGTGTTCTTGTCCTTGGCACAAGGATTCAGATGAGGAATCTTACCTCTGAGTGCATCAAAAATGACAGATAAAAGACAATACTTTTGGTAACTACACTCTGAATTGTTAACTTTAAAACACTGTAATGAACAGGTATCTGTCCCGCTAACAGTGAACATTTTAAGACAAATTAATCACTTGCCTCTACTTACTGCACAAATATCATCCTGAACAACTGCTTTCAGATTTGTCCTAGAGTGTGGGCAATTTCAATAAAATGTATTTTTAACCAGAATATTCAGGTCCTACCTTTGCAGCTTGTCAATCTGTGCAACCGTTGGATGTTTAACACTAATAGTCTTGTAAGTCATTATTAGTTTGCTACAACAGCCATGGTAAATTGAAGTCAGACTGCACACTGCATTTGCTAAAAGAATAAACCAAACCTCTGAGTATACGTGATTTAACTGGATTTCAAAATTAAAATGGGACAACAGAATATTGGAAAGGGAAACTTCCCAAAGGAGAAAAAATATGGGGTTAATTTAGCAGGAGAGATAAAGCCATAAAGCACTACAACTACCTAGACAAAAAAAAATCTACAAAATCTAGGCCATGAAACTTCATGGAGTTATTCCCGTTCTACGTAATTGTCTGCATACTAAAATTCTGCTTGGAAAGGAAGACTATAGCTGATAAAAACCCAACATCATCCTAAAACTAAAATTGTGGACAGTTCTACCAGTCCAGTTTCTTGCCAAAATGAACTCTGTCATTGTTATAATCTAGAAACATCCAGAAGAGTATTCATTTGAATGTTCCCCCAGACTGTAAAGGAACTAAACACAGAGTCAATGATGAGCAAAATTTGAACATGAAGTTTTACCACTTTGAATAATCCGCTCCATCCTGAGCTTCGAAGAACAGGCTTAAACGTAGACATGTATATATGTGGTGTGTATGTATATATATATATATATATATATTAAGCATTTTAGCCTTAGTTATTGTAATATCTGACCCACTTCAGTATCTTAGTAGATTTCTGAGCAAAATCTGTGAGGAAAACCACTGTTACCAGATACCTTTTGAAGAGCCAAACCTAAACAATTTACCTAAGATTATCCAAAAAGTCTTTGACAAGACAATGGAATTTGAACTTTATGTCACTACCTTAATCCCTGTACTGTCCTTGGATAAACATTATAGGTGTGGCTGACCTAGCACTTTTAGCATCACCCTAGACAATGGCTCAACACAGAATTTACTTTACGGGAGGAAGAAGGTGGAGAGAAAGGAAACCAGCTCTGAGGATTCAGTAATTTTGGAAGGGGTTCACCTGAGAAGCGTAACACCAAGAAAAATACATCTTCTGATTGAAGAATGAAAATCACAGATAGGTTAATTCCATCATTTTGTATACAGGAATATAAACCATATGTTAATTCTGAAACAACAATAAAGTTGCAAGTGAAACATTAAAACTGAAAGCACAAAAAGGTCAAGAGCTTCAGAGCAGGGAATTCCTATCAACTGATCAGAAGATGTAAAGAAGAAGGGTTACATGAAAAGCCAAAATGCTTCCCATAATGACTAAACCAGTCCTCAGCTCTTGGTGACTTCCCTGAGACCACGACACCACACACGTGACAGATCTAAGAACAGTATGTTTGTTGGCAACATGACAAGATCTGGTCCAAGAGTTAACTTGATTTTGTCACTATAGCAATTAAAATATCACCATAAAGCTGAAACAATGAATGACTTCCTTAACCATTCCCATCACACATTAGTCTTCATAGAATTGTGGAATATCGTAACTGGGAATGGACGCAGCTCCCAGGGCACCAAAAATCCCACTCTTCTGTCTCAGTGCCGCAGTGTGCCCTAAAGCTCACCAGCACTTTTAGCCAACAGAAGTTCTACACAGTGAATTACATCCCGGTACTCTTCAGCATTAAAATTAATCAAGATTTTCAACATCGTCCACAGCTCCTCCATACCCCAGGGTAACACTGTTTCTCTCCTTTCAAAAACTGTCCCTAGTTCTGGAATATGTACACACACACACACTGGAAGCCCTGTTTCCCCAAGACACTAAAGGATCAGTTATCACTTATTTTTTTGTTTAAGCTGAACACTGTAGAAATACTTTTGAGAAAATCTGGTTTTGCTAAGCATTTCTCACAAGCAGCACCCAGAACTACTTCTCTTGGAATGCTGAAGAAAGGCCAAAAACCATCACTGTTTCAAAGGTTAGTAGCTAAGTAGCTGTATTAAATACCTAACTCCAATGTTTTCTCCCAAATTACGCAGAAGGATTTTTAAATAAGCACAAGTACTACTGTAATGGGGATCATGTAAGCCAAGTAGATTGGATGGAATAATATTGAAGCAATTTAAATACCATTTGATTCTGCTGAATGTCAGTCTAATACCAACCCTAGGATACACCAACCATTCATCTCAGGTTTCTCATGAGGCAAATTCAAAGGTCTTCTGATTCTCTGTCTCAATAAGCACTTATTCACATCAGTAGTCTCACCGCACTCAGTGGCACCACTGGGTATGCAAATATGCAGTGGCATAAGCAAGAGTCTTAAAGCTCAGACCCACATTTTCAGACCTCTTCTTGAACTCATCTGGAACACAGACCACTAAATACTTCAAAGGACCTCATCGTGCTGGCAGTAGCTTCTGCACTGGTCAGAAATCTGTACAACTGTTTGCCCAGCTCTGCCAGAGCCCAGGTTTATTTGGTGTGGGTGCTGCTCTCCTGGGCTCACACAAGGCATATTCCAAGCCACCAACAGTAGCCAAGAGAAAATTCCTGTTGCACAACTGTATAAGGCATTATTAGCAAATTATGCGTATAGGTAGGAGAAAGAAAAACACCACTCCAAGACTTGAAATTCATCCATCATAGCACGAAAGCATAATCTCCTTTGCAACACAACAACCATCTTCTTAATGCTGGGCTGAAGAGCACTGCAAAGCCTGAGTTGGCAGCATTGCACCTGGCCATGCCCAGGAGGTGGTAGTACCTCCTCCTCAGAAGAAACAGCATACAGAGCCTTAAATCAGAGACTTCTCTCTGAACGCAACCTGAGGGACCAGGGTTGTGCAATGACCAGATTCTCCCTGGGAAGACTGGAAGTCATCTGCCACGGCACTACATACAAGGCAAAGGAAACTTTCCAGTGCTCTACTGCTGTGTGCTGCCTTGTTTTTGTTTGCCAGTTTTAAGAATCTTGTATTTTTTGTTTGAAGGTTTGTAAACATGGATTCATATTTGATTTTACCTTCATCATCTGCCTTTGTGTTTTGAGTGATTTCAGATTACTGCACTGACAAGCATGAACTGATACGGTTCCTTGTGGGTTAGACAGATGTTACGACAGGGTTCTGATTCACCTAGGAGGAGTCATGCATACAGGAACATTGCTTCAGATTTCTGGAGATAGCTGGATACTTCTCCAGCCAGCTGCAGCAGCCTTCCTGGGAGCTGGCAGCTCCTCGAGCTGAAAGCCAGCGCCCTGCAGCAACTAACCAGCCTCGGGAACGCGCCCTGCAACTGCCACCCAAACCCATACCCCAGTTCTGGGTTTCACTCCTCAGGCACACTAAAAATCAAAGTGCCACACATGTGTCTCAGATGTCTGAAAGGACTGAAGCCTAACACTGCTACGCTGCAGTACCCAGATGACAGAATGAATGAGATATAGTTAACCTGTGCAGTCACAGCCACACTTTCTTGAAGCAATGCACCATCTGGTAGAGGAGAGTTAGATATAAAAGAACAGAAAACAATAGAAGGTAAGAAAAGAAGCAAATCTCCTTCTCACCTAAGTGGAGAAACAGAAAATCTGCCCAAAATAGCACGTGAGAGTGCCGCTAAGAGACTGTCAAGGAACGGCATCGGTGATAAACCAAAGTCACCGTACATTCAGTTGCCGAAATGAAATGCTCCATTTCACAAACAGAGAAACGTCAGGCAAGACTAAGCTTGATGCTCACCTTGCGCTGCTGCTTCTGCTGTTCTTCAACCAAGAAACCAAGGAAAATTAGGCCCAAATCAGGCTGCGCAGAACAAAGGCTGATTTGTTCCCACCACAACTTCAGTGAAGTTCTGCAGGTCCAACCAAGCAAGTGAAAATCAAAACACCCACTCAATTTTACACATCATTTTCCGAAAGCAGATTACTTTAAACAAATAAGACACAGAGCAATGATTTCCTAAACTGGTACAATTAAGTGAACAACAGGGCTTTCACGAGGATGCATGAACAAAAGGCTATTTTTGTTAACATTATATATTTATTTGTCTGCATTCGTAGTTATTAGCTCTGGTTTTGCAACAGACCGGAAAGCTGATGTATCATCATACTACACCATAAATTCAGAAAAATGGACATTTTTGAAACACAGTAACTATACTTGTGTTTTAAAGAGCTTATCACATTTCAATCCATTTGCTAGATATTTTAAGCCAGTGAATCTCAGTGCATGAGTTAGGCCTTAGAATTGGTATAAAGTTTTATTGTTAAAATCAATCTACTTAAACCAAAATAAACATTACTAATTTAAACCGTGATACACAAACTAATTCAAACTGACAGAAACCTAGCACAACCTGAATCTGCTTAAAGCACACCCCGACCAGCACTCGGTTACTTCAGCTGCAGTTTGAGAGCACTGTGTGTCAGCACACAGCTGCAGCTACTCTGCTGGAACTACAGTCCCTTGAGGAAAGCAGAGCCAAACCTGTGCTAATCACAGTAACCAGCCCCTGTAGCACATGATTTCTTGTTGTGTGTGTGTTTTGCTAAGTTGCTGGGTTGAAGGCTTGTGCTTATCTAACACATGCTTCTCCCCCATGTTTCTCCTCTATTAGTAACTCATCCCTTCCCTTTCCTGTTGCATCAGGAAGCTGCAAATACAGTGGCTTCTGCAGTGCTGTTATAATTACCACAGCACACTGTAATTCTGAAACGTATGCAAAATAAGTAACAATTACTTCAACGAGGTTTTTGAAGGCATTTAAATGTGGTTCTGTTGGCTTTCTAGAAATCTTCTGACCAACATGCTCCAGCCAACATCAAAACACTTCCAAACACCTTTTCATTAGGACTATGGCTTTATACGCCTTCACGCTGTTCCCTAAATAAGCTCTCTTAAAAACAATCTGAGGCAGAAACAGAAAAAAAACATCCCTAAGAACCCGGAAATGGAGCTGTGAGGGGAGAAGCAAACGAGTTCCTATTCTCCATTGACTTCTTTTGTTATATCCCATCTCACAAAACAAGCAGACATCAATTTTAATGAAAACATTGGAGATGGAAAAAAATGCTGGCTAAAACAGCTATCTTTTCTTGTTAGTTACCAGAAAAAAATGAATAGCAAACTCCCATTACTTTTATTAACTTGATTGTAGTACTGTGCTGCTGTTTTAGGAGCCATCACAAGCTCTTGGGAAAGGATTTTCCCCTCCCTTCCTTCCCCTCTCCACCCCGCCAGTAATCCTAGTTTAAAGGATCTAACCCTTCTGAAATGTGTTAACTCAAGCACTTTTTTTTTCTTCTTTAAACAGTTGGAAGTTTCAGGGAAAAAAAATGAACCCAAAAGAAAACAGCAGATGTTCAAGACCCAGGCTTCCATTTTCCCTTCCACATGAAGCTTACTGACAAAGATACAAACTTTAAACAATAAAACTTCCAAAGAGATAAAAATATACTATTTACCCTTTTAGAAATACTAAACAAAAACTTTAAATTGCCAAATACAGATAAGAATCGTATCGCTTTGCATAATCTGTACCATCATGACTGACAAGATAAGATGCTTCCTTTTATTTCTTTCATTCACGTTTGTCTTACAAGTATGGAAACCCACTGACTGAGCAGTTTTGTTCTCCTGAGAACAAAGCAGTACTTTACAACCTTGGAGATGCACTTAAAAATTTAAAATAGATGCTGCTTAATATTAAGAGCCAAGTCTCCTTAAAGGGAGGTAGACTGTACAGATTGTGTAGGATGTAAAGGGAAATTGACCTGGTCAGGGCAAGCTGACAAAAGAAAGTGACCAAGTCTTAAAACTCAGAAAGAAACAAAAATAAGCTAAGCCCATGCGTTCAGGTAAGCGCTCAGTAAGGGTGCCACAGCCACCGGGTCTCGCTGCTGCTGGGGGCTGTGTGCCGTGAGGGGTCACGCCAAGCTCTGCCTGGCTCTCTCTCACATAGACACAGGAAACTGAGAAACGATGAAACCGGGTTACAGGTGGAGCTTCTCGATACCTTAAACCTACAGATAGACTCTAAAGCTCAGCTGTATTTTTAGCCTCAGACTGGCCAAAGCTTTCTTCGCTTAACCCCCTTCTTGAGCCTCGAACAAAACCCAACCTGTGGCACAGCGCCTGATGTTAACAGAGCTGCACGGAAAGATTAATCAACAGCTTTGCATGTCTGCCCTTAAACAGGCCAAACACCAAATCAGTGTTAAATTCCTCACGTGCAGCTACGCCCAGCTAATCTGCTTGAAAGCAGCAAACTATGTAAATCTACTTACATGGGCGAGATAAATACGACACTCATCAAAACGTAACAAGAAGCACTGTTGCCGGGCCAAGCTGCCGGGAGGCCTGACCACAGTGGGCTGTGGCGGGTGGGCCACCGCGGTCACCTCCGTCACCTCCGTCCCAGCCCTGGGCAGCTGCCGGCTCTGCCTCTGCCAGAAGCCCGAGGGGAGCAGCCTCGCTGCACGGAGCGCTTCCGTCAGATATCTGCGCTAGCTCTCTGGATTCAAGGAGCAGATGGCAGGAGAAAGCCTAATTTTCCCATTTACGATAATTTTACAGTCTGTAGAAATATTTACTTCGGAGGAGCGCCTCCCGATTTACATGAGAATACCGAAGGCGGGAGCAGGGACGGAGCCATCAGCTCTCAGCACAGCACGCCGGGGCTGAGCAGGATATTGTGTGTCGCGTCGCTTCCTCAGCCTCACGGATGCACACATGTGCGCTCTTTGCATAACTCGTGTAACCTTGTTAGCAAAAATATTAGATTACGCCTACCTTCTTCAAAGAGGATGCGTGGTCACGAGCACTGTGATAGGTTATTACTGCAGATACTGCATGGGTTTTAGCCTTCAACTAGACTTGAATCTGCATTTCCAGAAAATCATCAGAGTTGTTACTCATTTTGACCATGCCTAACTTCTAACACAACCTGGCAAGAGGTGGTTTTTTTTGTTTTGTTTTGTTTTATTTATTTTTTAAATATGTCAAATATGTCCATTGATCCATAATGCAGGAAATGCTATTGGAAATACAACTTCAGAGACCCTGTTTTAGTATTCTTACAAGCACCCTAAAACACAGAAAGGATTAGACACCACCTAATCGCATCTGACCTGAAACTGAGGGTGCCGACTGGCTTCTACATGCCTGAGTTACACACTGAAATAGATACAACAGATAACAAGCATAATAGTGTAAGCACAGATTCGTTTATAAAACAAACTAGAGTTCTTTGGGAAAACAAAGAGAGAGTATGGGCAAAACTCCGGACCTACTGTAGCTAACTAGAGGCTTGCCAGCAGTTTAAATGAAGACAGAATTTCACATTACATTATAATGCCTTAAAATAAATCAAGAGTATCACAATGACTTTTACCAGCAAACACAGTATCTAGTATTAAACTACTTGAATCTGCTACAGAGTCTTAAAAATGTAACAGAAAAATACTGAAAATGAAGTGCTGTTATACCATCATCCTGATATCATGTATGCCACAATGCAAATCGAGACACACACACACCCTGCTGAAAACACTTTAGTTTCATTTTGAAGTTACTTATTTTTTCCCCAGGCTCATAGACTGGGAGCTGTTAGCAGAGGACATCTAGCTGCTCCTTTTACAGATGATGGCAGGCTACTTTTCCTACAATATTTGGTCTCTTGGACTAAAATACAATTGTAACTCTATTGTCTGAATATGGATTGCATGGAGCACAAAAGGAATTAATCTGGACTGTTTCTAGTTATCATGAAAAAAACGAAGAATTAGGCTCATAACACTCCTCTGTATTGTCTGACATCAGCTCACCCCTGCAGGTGAAGCCCGAGTGAAAGGGAGATCGGAAAGTCAGTCTTTAAACAGCCTCAGCCCACATGAATGAAGTTAATGGGAGTTTTCCAGGGACTTCAAGGGAGAAAGGCGCAGGCCCCAGCTCCTTGTGTAGGAAGCGTTTGAGCGGAGAATGGCTACACGCTAACAAAAGAAACCTCTGGTACCCAGGGTCTTAAGACCACATAATACCCCCGCGTTCACCTCTTTCCCTGCCTATTGACGGGAAAAAAGGGTCTGTTTGTTTTTCCGACTCAGCGTGCCCTTTCAGCCCTCTGAGCCCAAGGAGCGCACGGCGGTGCGGGGAGCCCCTGGCTTATCGGCGCGCCGCAGGCCGGCCGCTCGCTCCCAGCCGCGGGCAGTGGGAGCCTCGCCCCGCGCCCGGGCCCGCCAAGGCCCCTCCGAGCCGGCATTAATGGCCCTTTCAGGGAGAGGATCGAATAAATTGGCTTCATTTACAAAGTATGCAGAAGCGCCAGACAAGATCGTCAGCGTGGGTGTATCCAGGGCATTTATTAAAACCAAACCAAAACCAGCGCACACAATAAGCATGTTTTATTGCGTATGGACTTGAACGCTTCAAGTACAAGATACAAAGATAACTCCGTCCACTGTTAGGCAGCATCTGCAGAGCGCCACTGAGATAGCACACGAGCGATTCTTATCAAAAAGATATTTCTCTAAAACGAGGGCGGAGAAGAAAGGAAACAGCGATTTTGTGAGCTACGACTTAAACTCTACGAAAACGCAGGAACCGAACTTGCGCTGTCACGGGGGTTCCCTGCGCAGAGCCGCGCACGGAGGGCCCACGGTCCTGCCTCCTGTTCCAGCGGCCCCACGCGCGGCCGCCTGCGCCCACCTGCGGAGGGGTTTGTCCACCTGGAAGAAGGCTGCCACGGCGGCATCGGTGCACGCTGTCACCCTCGGATCTCGCCGGGGACCTCTCCTCCGCTTGCCCTTTGGGGCACAGCTACAGAGTGCGTTTTCTGAGCAGCTTAAAGACGTACTTTTTGAAAAATATCGCAGGTTCAGCGAGAAGTAAGCGTTTCTTACTAAGTACAGTCACGTTAACGCCAGCATTTCTGGTGGGGGTGCGTTTTAAAAGCACAGCCGAAGAGCCAACGGCCCAGCAAGGTTGCAGTCCCTCTATTTTATTTTCGGCGGCTGAACAAGCAAGCGAGCAAGCAAATACCTCTCTCTCAGTACAGCTCCATAGATGCGAGCGCTCTGAGCTTATCGCAATGATCTGTCTGCCCAGAAAATGTCACAGGATTTCCCTTGTGTACTTCAAGGGGGAGAGAAGGGGAAAGTCTGAGGCTGGGCTGCGCCAGCGGGTTCCCGGAGGCACGTCCCAGCGAAACGAGCGAGCCCCGAGCCTTTTGGCCATTTCACGCGAGGCGAAAAAAAAAAAAAAAAAAACCAACACACACACCCGGCCCCAAGTTTCGCTTTGCAGCCCGGGTTGCGACACCGGGCAGGGCTTTTTTAACTTGTTGCCGAGCTCGGCGGGGCCGGCAGCCGCCCGGCCCTGGGCGCCCCGCCGCTAAGGTCACCCGGCGGAGGCCGCCCGGGCGCTCGGCAAGGTCACGGCGCCGTTTTTAAGAGGAGACCTGGGGAGGGGAAGGGGGATGGAGGGGAGGGGGGGGGAGGTGGTGTCTTTTTTGCGAATCCCAGCTCTGCAGAAGCGAGCGGCGGGGCTGCAAGTTGCAGCCGAAGGGGAGTCGCCACCCCCTCCCCGCTCCCCCGGACGGAGGAAGAAAAAAAAAAAAAAAAAGAGAGAGAAAAGAGAAAAAGCGGGGGTGGGGGGCCCGCGGAACCCCGCCGCCCTTACCTGCTTCCTATACGGCGTCCGGCTGCCGCCCGCCGCGCTGCTGTTGCCGCTGGGGAAGATCATCGCCCCGCCTGATCCCCAGCTCCCCCCCGGGATGGGGAGCAACTTTGGCGGCCGCCGGGCTGCGGCGCGGCGGGGCTGCAGGGCGCCCCCCGCCTCCGTGCCTCCCCGCCGGCTGCGGCTGCGGCTGCGGCGCGACCCCCCCGGCCCCCCGCGCGGCTCCGCTCCGCTCCGCGCCGACCCTAGCCCTCCGCGGCCGCCCAGCCTGCCATCAACGGGCGCCCATTGACCGCCGGCGGCTTCCCCGGCCCGGCCGATCCCACCTCCCGCCGGCCCCAACCACCGCCCAGGAGGAGGGAGCGAGCGAGCGAGCGAGGGCCGAGCCGCGGAGCGGGGAAGCGCGGAGCGGGCACGGCGCCCGGCGACCGCCCCCGGGGCCTTGCGCGGGCGGCGGCGGCGCGCTCGCGGGGCCGGGGCGCGGCCGCGGGGCGGCGCGGAGCGGAGCGGGCCGAGGGGCGCGCCCCCGCGGCGCGGAATGGTCGCGCCTGGGGGGGGCCGGGGGGGCGCGGCGGGCCCGCGGCGGAATGCGCGGCACGCGGGGACGGGCGCAACTTGCGGGCACTCCGCCGCGGGCCCGCCGCTGACTTGCACCCCCCGAACGGTGCCCGGGTGCGTGTGTGTGTGTTAAAAACGGGAGTTTGGAAGCGAGAAGTTTTGCTGCAGCAGGATAGGGGAGGCTGTCTGGGGAACGCTGCTCCAAGCCGTCGTGGAGGCTGCTCTGGAAGCGCAGGAGCGGTGTGGTCTGCACAGAACTGGGGCCTAGGACACGTTGCATAATAACAGCTGTTGGGCAACAGGGCTGGGAGACAGAAAGAGACTGAGAGGAAAGATTTCCAGGTCCACTCGCCCTGTTCACATCGCGCTCCTTGGCCGTGCCGGTGCACTAGCTTTGAAGAAGCCCACGCGTACAGTGCTGTCACGGCACTGAGCTGATTGGCGACACGGCCAAAAACCTTCTGGTGCAGACATGCATCACCAAGCACCTTTTGGTTCTTCTTCCTCTTCCTGGCAGTAAGGTGGCCCTAATCCCACACACAAGTACGATGAAAACAGCTGGGCAGAAACAACAACTTGCCAGGTAGCTCATTCCTCACAGGTCGAGCAGCATTGTGTGACCGTTCTGACAGTGCTCGTATTTACAAACACCATCATCTTCTTTTACTCTTGACAAGAAATAATCACCAAATATTTTGGCATCCTGATATACTGCCACCACCCATTTGAGTTCATTTCAGCACCGCAGCACAAGCAGTGCCACTTGGCAGAGCTACATTCTGCATGACTTCCCTTTCCCTCCTCTCCAAGCCCTGCAGCGGGTCTCCTTGGGCCCAGCCCCGATTCCATAACATGCCTGAGGGCTGCCAGTACCAAAACCACCGCAGTCACTGACACAAGTGGCAATCCCTGCTCTTGAAAAATGTTTGATGGAGTGGGTATGTACCAGCAGCCTGTGCCAGGTCAGGTACTGTCTGCCTGCGCCACTCTTCCTGCAGGATCACACACTACTTGCATTGCCCCTGCTGCCACGGAGCTAGCACAGAAGCTAAAGCTAGGATAAAGTCATATCCCCCGGTCTGGCTGAGGTGTAGCTTCATGCACACTGTACATCAATAGTGGTGGCTATGCTGCTGGAAAGGTACTGGTTGGGCAATTGATTCTGGGTGGAACCTTTTTTTTTTCCTCCTCTGATGAGATTAGTTTTCCTCAGATCGTTTCCTTTGTCTGGTTCAGTATGTGGCTGTGCTACAGCTTGTGCGTAATGGAGGAGGTAGCACGGGAGCAAAGATAGGCAGGCACAAGAGGGTGGATATGACTGCTTGTTTTGGCAGCAGCATCAGATTATATTGGCTTAATCTGTTCATGTACCTGTGGCTTAATTTGATAGAAATGTAGCTGTGTGCTCATGCCTGCCCTGGGTGTAGTGCAGTAGGTGAGCTGCGCTCCAGTCTTACTTGTTACAGACCCATGGTCACAGATGGCACCATGGGTCTGTAATCAGCTTCAGTGGCGAAACACCGTCTCAAAAGCTGTACAAACTGAACAGTGAAAGGCTATTTCTGCTCCAAAATGTGCTCCCAAACGAAGAATAAAAGTGGTATTATTCTGCATGGTATTCTGGTTAACAAAGGGGTGACAAAGCTTCACTCTGCTACACCTCCACCAGGTCTTTGTTAGCTGGGGATGCTCAGAACGGCCACACCTTCCCATCTCAGGGAAAAACCTTTTCAAAAACCACCAGTCATCCCCTGCTTCCTCCCCTCTCCTCTTCCTGTCCCACCCCCAGGCCAGCAGAAGGGACACACACGATGTGTGCTATATGAGGCCTATTTGGGGGCATTGGGAACGAGCTGAAGAACAACCCAACTCAGTGGCTGAAATTCCTGCCCTGCTCCGCTGCCACACCAACCCACGACATTTGTGAGTCCAACAGGGATTTCCCTCGGCTGGGTTCAGTATGTGACATGTCTCCCTCGCTTACCCTTACTCTTTTCTAGCACACCATAAAAACATACAACAGCAAATAATTCTCTAAACATCTACTAGATCACTATCAACCGATACCTGCTTGTTCAGTTCTGTTACAGGAAAACACATTATAGAATTTTCTGGGAAGAAAACCTTGGTGTCCTATCCTATGTACTAATCTACCTATCAAGTTTTCTGCTGTTCTGACGTAGGGCCTGAGCAATCTGTCCCCGCTCTTGTCTTAAATGGAGAACCAGCTGCCTCCCACTACTTCCTTGGAGGTTATCAAGAAGACAGAGACAGGCCCTTTACAGCAGAGCATGGCTGGAAGGAAAGACGTAAATTGAAATGACTAGACACAAGGAGGGTCAGGCACTGCCCAGAGAGCTTGTGCAGTCTGCAACCTTGAACATTTTCAAGACCAGACTGCATCCAGCCCTAAGCTACCTGATCTGATCTCTTTGCTGATGCCGCTTTGACAAAAGCACTCCCAAGGTCCCTTCCAACCTGGACGTCGGCTCACATGAAAAAGCTGCTTTGGTCTTTCCCAGAACACAGGCAAAATGATTTCTGTGTAAATCCCTGCATTTCAGATTAAGCTGACAAGGTTCTAGACAATTCCCTGGACTTTTCAGTAGATACGATACATCAATTCAAGATACTGATAACTAGTTCCCCTACGCGTTTTCTGGGATGCAAGCATGCCTTGTAGGCAAAGAAGACTTTTAGTTTTACAGGCTTAGCAGTTCCAAAATTGAAACAGACTTGCAGGTAGGCAGGCATCTTGCTGGTTTCAGTTATAAAGGAGCAACTCTTTTTGTTCCTGTAGGAAAAGGTGACCATGGGGGCTAAGAATACCCATGTTAATTGTCTGTAAAAATTATGTCCAGAGCTTCTTTAATTAACCCAGAGTTACTTATTTAGAAATAAGGAAAATTTGCCAGGCAGATCTGGCGTGTTTTTGATCTAAAACGTTGTGATTACATGTTTTTATGTACAGTCAGAAATGTAGGTTTGCAAGAGACTGGGTAAATACAGGAAGATTTCTCTGAAAACCTGAAGACAACTGGAAGTTCTCAAGGATCTATCAAATAACATTCGTCAATCTTAACAGGAGGCTGGTAAAACTAACCCATTGCTTTAAAAACAGTTCTACACATTTAAACTGCTACTTTTTCATTTCTGTTCTAAATCAAAGGCTTCCCTTATTTATCTCAACCTTCAGCTGAAGCAGTTAGCTTCCCATAGGGCATTCAGTGCCTCTGCAGGACAGATGGTTCCTCAGCCTTGGATCTGCTTTAAAAAAGGAAACTTTCTTCTGTTGCGAAACCCTCAGAGTCCAGATTGGATGTCCTGAGCTTCCTCATAACCCCACTCTCATGCCAGGACAAGTGAAGCTGGCCATGCGAGGACCTCCTCAAGCCCCATCGGTGGTGGGGCGGTTGTGGGTACCTTACTTCTCCACGTGGATAGAACCTGAAAGGCCTATGAGCTTTCTACCACAATGCTCATTTGGTTGAGGATCCACCCTCTCATCGCACCCTGTCATATGTAAAAAGATACAAAACAGAGTAGGCTGGAGGCTGAGCCACAGAAATGTAAAAATACATTCGAATACCCTATGCAAGCTAAGGAAACAGTATGCGGGGCTGAACTTTGAGAGATATTAAGCATTTCCTGAAATGTGTTAATAGTGGGGTATGGGAAGCTGAGTATCATATAGAAGCAGATTTTTAATTTTAGTATCAAATTAATCTATTCAGAACCGAGATGAAGAAAAGCATTTATAACAGCTGATGGAACAAGGTAAACTTCATCACATGGGAAGCTCCTTTAGAGATAATCTCCTCATTGTTTTTGTTGTTATTTATATATCCCAAGTATGCAGGAACAACAAAATCGTTATCTTCCTAAGTGAAGAAGAGAAGAAAGGGTCAGTAGAAATGGGACACACTAGAGCCATGAACATGCAAAGGTGTTTTTTTTTTCTTTTCTGTAGAAAAAGAAAATTATTAAGAAACAATGGCTTCTGCAGATGCGTATGATCTACTAAGAAGCAGGTATTGCACATGCAATGAGAAGCTATTGTCTAAGAACACCGTCTTGAAAACAATCACAGGAGTATATTCAACAATAAGAAAAGAATCTCCATGACAATCAGAACTGAAATCTGTTTCAAATATTGGTAACAAGATACCAAATTATTTATATTCTGGATTAGAACATATATAAAAGTAAATGCTATTTTAGCACTGTACAATATACCAGCTCAGAGTCACTACCACAGATTTCTGTTGAAAACTCGTGATTAGCACCGATCAGCTCATTCTCTCTGGGAATCCTCCCACCTAAGTCTTTAATTTTCCCATCACCTCTGTGGTCTTTGTATAGGTTTTTCTCCTTAAATCCAACACCTGCCTGTGAAACAAAGACCAGTTCTCTACTCCATTTAGTGTACACCGAATGCCTCTGCTTTGGCCACTGGGTTGTGCCTCCCTTGGCATGCTCAGACTCCTCCTATTCATTTCAGCTTGCACTTCATTCCTTCCATGCTTCCTTAAATGTTCCTGGACGGACACTTCATAAATTGCACAATTACAAGTAATTGTTGTCATTTCTTCAATGATTACTAGTGTTAAGAACATGAACATAGAGAGCAACACAATCTATTGTTTAATGCCATGCCAGCATTTTACATTATGGCATGCATTATTTATTCTTTGAAAGCTATGACAAGATGCTACTTTACAGAAGTATTTCCACTGTCAAACAAACACCCCCTTCCTAAATATATCCTGTATATTCTGGGAAGCACAAGAGAATTACTGTAAAGAATTATTATACAATGGGAATTTAAGGAAGCTGTTCATAATTGGTAATTGAAACACAGGACAAAATCCAATCTTGATTTGTGGAATTAACTAAGATGGTCCAAAAGATCTGAATTCTGTCTTTAGCTTGACAGCATTGCCAAACACTTGTTTTAAACTATAAAGCAAACTAAGTCTGTAAACAGTTGCCAGATTTATTATAGAAAAAAAAATGTCTGAAATGACAAAGTATATTGTGGTTTTTCTTTTTTCTACTTTGTTATTAACACTGTAGGAAGTTGTTCATCATTACATTACAACATTTATGCTTTATGTGAAACTAATAAGAGCTCACTGTTTTGACATACTTTTTTGACTTTTTTTTTTTTCCATTTTGAGTGGAGTAAATTTACAGACCAGCAGGAAAAGAAAGTGAAAATATCTACTAGATATTTTCTACAAACAATAAATGAATTTATGTGGCTGTTTATTATATATTATTTTTATATATTTACATTTTTAATACAAATATTAATAAAGCATGACAAAAAATCTAGACATGCACAAATATTTTTTTCTAAAACTTCAGAATTAGTTTTGCTCTGAAGCAGAGTTATATTTTATATTTGCTGGTTTTCCAATAGGAAAGAGGCTCTTTCTATCCACAATTAATTTGGCTCTAGTGTATGAGGTTTTTCTGGATAAAAATTGATGTGGGCCACATTTACATGGTTATCTTTTACACTTTTTATTAGAATCTTAGAAGTAATGAAAGAAATTTAAAGTCTCCTGCAATTAAAATATGTTTAAGACTGAGAACAGTTAATGACAGTGAAAAGATAAATCACTAGACAGTAGCTAGAGTGGAAGGTCTGACCGAAAATCAGCCAGACATCAATTTTATTCCTTTGTGTGTCATTGTCTTGGTATCTAAGTGCATGAAACAGCTTCAGATTTGTCAGTGCTCTGCACTTATGGGGGAGAAAAAAAATAAATAAGTAGGACCCTTACGTGTTCTTTCCATATCTATAAAATGGGACATATACTTTAAACCCTTGAATGAAACATGCACTCTAGGCATTATGAACAGATTTGGTAATAAAAAATGAGAAGCAGTCTGTAATCACGGTACACTTTATAGCTGAAATGGGTCGTCATGGAAAAAGGCAGAAAAAGTCACTTACAATGTGTTATGCCAAAAAGGATGGAGTTAATGTCACTAGTGCAAAGCCAGGCTTGTGCATTTAAGCCACACACTTGAAGAAAACGTGAGGAAAAACCTAACCAAACCCTGTTCTGCAAACCTCTGCTGCAGACAGCAGTCATCTTCTCCGCAATGGCAAGAGAGACGAGCCAGACTGGAGATTTTGTATAGTAGGTGTATACATGTTGATATCTTGGAACAGAAACGTAAAACACCTCTCTTTCCAAATAATGATGCTGTCCTAAGATGACTCTTCTTGCTTTTTTTTTTTTTTTTTCCTTTCCCTAGAACGAAGCGCTGCTGTATTTGTTTGACAAATACTGGTGGTCAAGTGAAGAACTGGCAGCCGCACCTACTGACAAGCACTGTGCAAATTTTTTCTGTCCTCACACACTTCCTTGTCAATTAACCTCATTTCTGACCTGCAAATGTCTTTACAGCGCTCAGGCTCCCCTGAGCACACTGACAGCACGGCACTGGTTCTGTGGGGTTGGTTTATTTCGTCTCACTGGGAGGGTGAGAAACTCATTTCCATATAGGTTTCAAGGCAGTGTATCAATTTTATCTGTTTCAAAATTATAGCCTTTACCCTAAGAGTTTGTTTTATAATCACATATAAACAGAAAGACATTAGTTTATAATACACAATCTGATTACGATGACCTAATTTAGAGTAAGAAGGAAAGAAACAAGATCATGTGGCAGGAGTTGAGCAAATATTCAGCTGAGTCTGAATCTTATCTCTTTTTCAGTATCTTTAAAATAAAAGTATCTACATAAACCTTGATAGAACTGTTCCTGAAGTACCTGCTGTAGCTTACATCTCTGACAGGCATTACAGTTTTTAGTTGTCCAAAGAAGCTGTAAACTGACTGGGGGGGCTGGACCAGATGCCCTCCAGAGGTCCCTCCCAACCTCAACCTTCCTGTGATTCTGGGGGTCTGAAACTTTTTCTTTTTCCTCCCCTAAAAACACTCCCTCTCCCTCTCCGAGGTTTGAAATTGCATACTCATTATGTTTGCATCAGCTACACAACACCATGTAACACCAAACAAAAAGATCAGCAGGTATGTTCAGAGTAAGAAAATTCTCCCTCTCATGTATATTCAGTGCTCATAAATGTCATCCACCTGGTGGTCATGACAGTAAAAATCTCCACTAGCAAGATGTTTGGCATCTGCTGTGGAAAGTTCCTCACACCCTGTGCTTCATTGCAATTTGCAGAGACCACTCTCCAGGATGAAAGAGCAAAAGCTTGCTCTCTGCTAATGCAGCCCTTCCTCCTGTGCTGCTGCTGTGAAGGTGCGAGATGTGGCTGGTGCATCACAAACACCTGAAAAGCAGCAGTAGGACACTAAAGCCATTATCTAACACCCTGTACAGCCTTCAGCTGTGATCAGGTTTTGTTTTTTGCCACCACCACTCTGAACTAAACTAGCAACAGACTTCAGAGCTGTCCCAAGTCTCTCTTTACCTTCCAGGCCATGAAATAAATGCTTATTTGCATGCATTTTTAAAGCACGAGTCACTGCCCTCAAGGATTTGACTTTATTCCGAGATGCATTTCACACAGCAGTCCCCCAGGTAAGATTCCTGTTTCCCATTTGTGTTCAGTACTTGTAGCATTCACCATTAGCACCATCATTTCAGTTCCTGTAATTTTAAATTCAGAGACGATCTGAATATTTATGCACAGTAATCAGTAAATTAATCAAGATGGCTGGGACAATTTATTGCAGGGAGTAATTCACAGAGTTACTGAACTAATTGTTCTATACTAAGTGTCAGGAGCTGGCAGCAGCACAAATCATGGTGGGAAAATATTTCATTGCATCATAATTAAATTGTATATTTATTTAGGTAAATAGATTCTTAAAGCTGTTTCCAACACATTCTTGCAAGTTGGATTCAAACTATCCATCAGATGCCTCACAACCATATTTCACATGCCTGTTTGCCAGTACCTGTGGACATAAATCAAAGATAAAACAGAATGAAGGCCTGGCCTGGTCAGCAGAAGCTTCACCAGCAGGTCCCAGGTTTCACCCAGAATGAAAGCATTTACACTGTGCTTTTGTGAACTACTCACAGCACATAATCCCTCAAGGATGATGAAAAGGAGGAAATCTTCTGCTCCTTTTCCCCTCCCTGCTCCGACCATCATGGTTTCAAACTCTTTGTCTGATACTTTGGTTCCTTTACTTGCTGCTTTGACTCAACAACCCGACAGAAATCATTCCTCTTTTTGTTCTGCCATGACTGGGAGCTGAGCTGGGGCACCAAGGTGTCCGGCAGGACCATCACAAGTGAAGTGGCAGGAGGGCACAGCCAGGAGAAGGCACGGTGGGGAAGGTGTGTGTCCCTCTGGGAGGAGGCGCTGCTGCATGGGTGGCTTCTCTCCAGCCATGGCTACCTCATGGAGTTTTACTTGGAACATTTTTCACGGGCAACCAGATTTTTAACCACACATTTCCAGTCAGATTCCTGAAAAATGAGGTTACTGCAGCAACCAGCCCCAGGCCAGGTTGCATGGATGGGCTGCAACAGAGGTGGGGGAGTGAGTCTGGATAGCACAGGAATTAGGCTGAACTTTCGCCCCCCGTTTGATCAGTCTTTGAAGTTCTTCACTGCCTTGGCAGCTCCTTCCTCTATCTTCCCCATTACAGCTTCTGTCAGAGGCTCTGCATAGACAGGATTTTCTCAGTTCTGGGATCTTCAAAAAAGAATTTTGCACTAAGCTCCCCGGGGACAGGATCTTCACGAGGTTTCAGCACTTGCAGTACAACTTCATGTGTCTGTGGAATTCAGGGGTGGAAAACTCCCAGCTGAATTTGCTGAGCAGGGCTCTAAGATAAAAAGGATTTCAGCAAATGGCTACAGCAACCTTCTAGGACTAGTTACTAGGAGGAAATGGATGGTCTTCTGGCGAGAAGCAGATCTGGGTAAGTTTCTCCATGGTATTTTACCATGAATCAACGTGAACATGTGCCCTTGCATGTACATTGGAGGGTTTTGCTACCTACCCGTCAAAACCACCAAATAAACAGCTTCCTACTTTAGGACCTGATCCAGGTGCTCCCTGATGTAATCAGTAGTACATGAATAAAGACAACTGGGTAATATCACAACATTGCTTCCAGCCCTAAGAGACACAATTTACTCCTCACTATTCTAAACAATATTGAAAAGTTTCCACGCGCGTATTTGTTTGCATAATTACACATTGAGCTTTGCTGCATTTTTCACAGTTATCTGCCAGATACATTTTTTAACTTGATTGGCCAAAGCCTAGTCCAAAATACCATCCAAATGTATTTGGTAAAGCACAGACAAAGTGATGTTTGGACAAACAGATGGATTTTGGATACGTGCAGATAACATTACTGCAGAACAGAGGCGTATGTACTCTAGAGGAGAGGAGAGGTTAATGACTTTGAAGGGCAAACATGCTTACTTCTTATACCTTCATTGTAATCAGTTACTTTACAGCAGACAGTCTCATTACTATAAATTGCAACTAGAGGCATTTTTGCCTTGCAAAGGAATTCATAAAAACATGTCAGATCATGTCAGCCGAGATGTTATATAAATCACATTCTGCACAAACTGAAAAAATACATTTTGCATCCAAGAAATTTCAGATTGTTTTATGAGTACAGCCCACTGTTTCACAACTCAAGAAGAATTTTCATCAGAATTACAGACACACCATTTAAAAGGATATGAAAAGAAAGTTGAAAATCTAAATATGCCTAAAAGCTTGTATTTTAAGCCCCTGGTTCATTATATTTCCACTAAAGTTGTTACTTCATTCCACAGAAGGGTTGTTCCTAACACTGCCTCAGACCATTTTAGCATATGCATAACTGATACACTTACATCTATGCAATTTAGTGACATTACCTAGAAAAAAGAAGCACTCTTAAATCAGCTACAAAGGTACTGACAAGGGCTATGAGTAAAGAAAAGTCCTTATGTTATATTCCTAATTTCAAGCAAATGGCAAACTCCTGGCACCATTTTATAAAACCTGTGAAAACTACTAACTTTTAGACATGGCTACAATTTTAGCTTCTTTTATCTAGTTCAATATTCAGTAACCTGAGAAAGAATAGACCCTTTTTCCTAGTGAAGACATACAATATAATGGTTCATGTCAGTTAATCATGTAGGCACATGATTTTGCAGGAACTAGGCCAGAGCGGGAAAAAAGCCAGAGAGCTGAATTAATCCCTCGGTGACTATATTCAATGGGCTGCACGTTGGCTAAACCAGAAGATTGGACCAACCTTCTCTCACTCACAATGGAACAGAGAAGTAGGAGAAGCTAAAACTTTGAGATATAAATGACTTAAATTGCAGAACAAAGTCCAATATGATTCTTCATAAAGAATTTTGAAGAAAAAAGGACATATTTTGTATCAAAACATGTACGATTTGATCATACATACATTTGAGCACAATCACACAAAGCAAGTAATTCATATTAAGCTCCCTTACTGTAATTTTTACCATGTCATTGTAGAATATGGCAAAAATCTGTTTATTTTCCTAAGAAATTCAGGTTAAGTCTCTGAAATGTCACCAGTTTAGACAACCTTTAATTTTTTTTTAACAAAACAAAAGGCAGTCTTAAATTAACTTGAAAGGTTAATTTTAGAATGCATTACCATAACATTTCCATTTAAAATAATACATGATATTATAATCTGCATTCTATAACATGTATTTCAGATTCCTTGGTTACAGTTGGTTTAATTGCTTTAAATTGTCTAATCACTGATTTCCTATTATGTCTGGCTGATAAAATTCAAGAATTGATGTCAAAACCGTGCTAGAAGTCCTTTGTGGAAACGTGAAGGCTGCCAGGCAATGCGCCACGCAGCAACCACCAGCTGCTTGCTGACTGCTGGTGCCGGCTGCCTGGTAGGCAGCTCACAATGGAAATGATTTTACAATACCTACCTACAGATCTTACCTTGTGCTGGCCTACTAGACTATTTCTCGCTCCTTTCAAGAACTTTAAACTATAAAATAAACACACTGAAAAGGAGAAAGAAAAAAAAAAGTCATGCCTTTTCATGCTGAGAAACTCCAGGCTACGGATGACGCATAGCACTTAATGCTATTTACTGTACTACTATAATTATTCGGTAGCTGATCAAACCAATAAACATACAATTTGGCAGTGGGTACATGTTACAGTGAGTAGATGTGAGCTGCTGTTTTTTCAGAGACAGCAGTTCCACTCTGCTGCTGCTCTTGTACCAGATCTGCCTGCCGAGATGCCTCTCCCCGCCGCGGCCTTCCCTCTCCCCAGCCATGCCAGCCACTTATTCCACCCTTTGCAGCAGACGTTGCCACGCTGCCTCACTGCATTGAATCAACTGCTCGTCTGGGTGTGCTACGAACTGGAAAATTAAACCAATGCAGCTTAAATTTAAATATACATATTTATTTTTTTCCTAACTGGTTGGTTTCCTGGTTGTGATGTGGAGCACAAGTCCATCCTGGCTGGACTTGGGCGCAGAGACAGGAACTTTGAGATCCCGCCCAGCTGCCGAGATGCAGCCTGACTGCAAAGCCCTGACCAGAGTCAAAACTGAAAGCAAGCAGCTACTCAGAGCTCAAGCAGCAGAACATAAAATATTTTAATTTCAGCAGACATTTCCAAACACTGAATGTCCTTAGTTCTGTCCTGAGATCTCAGTCAAACTTGCAAATGAAATCATCTTTGTTTAAAGCCATACTTTAGTGAAAGACACTGCGATATATTATACGGTTGAAAACAAATTTAAAAAGCTCCCCAAAGAGCAGAAAAATGTGATTTATCCATCTGAGTTTATCTGAATATCAGTGGTTTAAAAAGCACGGTGGAGATGTTGCACATTTACCAAAAAGCTTAAGTCCACATATTTCCTCACGTGTACGGCAAATCTTTCTTTAAAAGCTGAAATCATGGTTACAGTAACTTCCTATTCAGTCATTTCCTTAATTAAGCCATTGAACTTTAATGTGAAATACAGCCATTACAAAACCAGAAAGGAATCTGAACAATAACAATCCAGTCAAATGGGCAGTGCAATAACCAAAACTGATGTAAAGAATACTGCCTGATACTTTTTGGTCTGAATCAATTACATTGAGATACTAAATCAATTCCCTGAGATACTAAATCAAGTTTTAGGAAACTCAGTATTAGATTAAACACGCAGTAGCCACTCGATGTGATGCAGTGAAAAATCAGCACAAAGGTGCTCTCCTTGGTAAAGTTGTTGAAAAAAACGTCATTTTTTTCCCCCAAATCTTTTTGAAGGCAACACTTTTAGTCCAGTGATACATGTGCTACACCATAATCTCCAACATCTGCACTGCTCCATAACTGATTATCACCCAGGGTGAGGCATTTCTTGGTCAATTTTGGTCTCCCTTCTACTCTAATATCACAGTCCCCAGTGGTGCCCAAAATGTCACTGCTCTCATTTTAAGCATGCTCTGTCCCTTGGACAACCCCTGCATTCACACCTGTCTTTTCCCAAAAATGATGTAAACACCCAAAAAGCTACTATCACCATGGGGGACACCGGTCAGCACTGCTCACAAGAGCCTGTGCCCTTAGCAGTGCCAGAAACCCAGCCAAGCTCAGGAGCTGGTGATAGATAACTGCCAGCCTTTACCAGAGAAGGAAAGGACCAGCACATGCAGGATGTCAGGAGCTCAGGGAAGGGCTGCCAGTACACTCACACCAATCCTTACCTCATCAGGCACATTAGCGACTTGGAACTAACTGATCAAGTGGGTCCTTAAATAAGCACCACTTTTCCCCTGCTTGGGTTGCACTTAGATTTTAAATCGAGCTGAAGAGACAATGGCTAATTGCTAAGCTTAAATCTTGCTGCACAGGCTGATGCTCACTGAAACGGGCATACTACAACCTGCAGCTCTTCCAGGTATCCCCATACCTCCAATTGAAACAAAACAAAAAACTCCAAATTAAGAGATTACTACCAAAAAAACAAAGATTTATTCAAGCAGTGGAATAAGACACAATGATGTTCTCTCCTCTACTTCCATCAGGGCTCTTCCAAATGTTTCTCCTTTTACTCTTAATTATTTATATATATATCTCTCTATATATATCTATATATATAGATATATCCAGAAAGATAAATATTAAAAAGTCCTTAATAGCAGAATTTTAAAGTACATATTGTTTGCAGTGATCCAGCTCCCAGACAGTGGGATTTTTTTTTTTCCATGTATTCAGTAGGAATGGTATCACATTGCTAACTTCAACGCTGCAATCTGATTTACACAGGCCAGCCCGAGTGGATAGCTCCTGAAATCAGCTGGATCCTTTTATGGGTGTGAGATAAAACCGTACAGATAACAGTGAAGATTGGGTGTTAGGGCTAGAGCCTGCTGATTTTTCTAATTGGCTGCAGTAACACATCAGTGCAGCCTCCCGGACTTTGCCAGCCGATTGCTGCATGGGACCGTGCCTTTGCATTGGGAATGCCCTGCAGCAGTGATCTTCAGATAAACAGAAACTTTATTTTCACAGGTGTAAATCCAAACTGATGACTTTTTGGTCCGGTTTACAAATCTGGTTTGGAAAGAATTCTGGATTTCTGCGTTGCTAGGTAAGGCACCACAAGTATCAATGGGATAATAATTAAGCAATAATAGCCATAATAATATTGTGAAATCCGTATGTACAAGATAAGGCCCTAATCTTGCTGGATAATACCATGCCAACTAACTACTTTTCCCTTAAAACTAAAGAGAAAAGCCCATGATATTCAGTACCATGATAGTAGTAATACTGCTTTTACTTTACAAACTACTTAGATAAATACTTTTCAGTAAATATTTATTAAGAAAAGAAAACAACAACTACTTATATAACAACCCAGTTAAACAGACAGACACACAGAGATACTGAGGCTTTGTTTATAATGAAGATGCTTTATTAAAGAGAAAATAAATCTGCTTCTGGGCTGGATCTCCAAACTGAAAGGGTTTTTCAGGTGATGGAAGTGAGCATTGTGCTAGGTCTCAGGCCTGATTACTTCCTGCAGGGATGGTTTTGTCATTGTGCCACCACCCCTCCCCAGTGACTCCTAAACAACCCAGGGTCACTGTGTCCTCTCTTTAATTAGTATCTCACTGCTGGAGGGAGGGGAGAATGTCAAGGAAAAAAAGAATGAGAAGACACTGTAAACAAAAGTCCTCAGGGGCATCTTAACAATTTGGACAAGGAATGGAAAAAATGCTCAGTTCTTTTGCTGTCAGTAAGAAGGAAAAAAATGGTCAGGGTGGGCAGAATTTTGATTTTAGTTGTATGAATTTGGCGGAAATAAAGAGAAATCATGCTAAGAAGGAAACACATTTTGTTTCCAAGAGGGCTTTAGCATCCAACAGATGAGTATATAATCTACATTTTACAAGACAGTCAACTAAAATATGGTGTTCCAACCATAAAGCAGCTGAAGCCCTAAGGTCTGTTTCTCTAAGAGCCATAACTGTGCTGAAGCAACTGTCTGGTGAAATCAAATATTTTTATTAAAACTTCCATGTACTTTTTTTTTATTTTTTTTTTTTTACAAGAAAGTGTTCCTGCTGAAATGAGTAGACCATTGCATTACTGTAAGTTACACCTAGATTTTCCAGAGAAAACTACAGAGGATCTGAAAATGAAGTAAAATAGCATATAAAACAATGACAAGAGAACCCCCCCACTTCACACTAGATAATTAACCTGTCCTGAAAGCTCAGTAGACTGACAAATCAGAAAAATAGCAAACATTGCTAAAGTTAAACTGTCCTTATCAAACAGGAATTTTGTGCATATGAATATGTGGGTTATGAGTTAAAATACTTACCTTTTTTACTTTTCCTAAATTCCACATATGACACACAGGAGACTTTTTACCTATGCTTTGTTCACTAAATATAGTCAAAAGTTCAGTGCTTGCACAAAATTTAACTTATCTTAGAATTTACAGTATTTTGCAATATTTCATTTTTTTTCTGTTCATCCCTGGTAAATCAGGAAGTTGATTTTAAAAGCAAATCATTGTGGGAAGCAGGGTTTATCCTTAAAGCTGATGGCATGAGAAGTTAAATGGCAGTTTGTCAGTCACTTGGCTAGCCATTGTAGCACATGGTAGGTGGCCTTCCCTCCCCTGGAATTTCCTGCTCCAAGGTAGGCCCTTAGGTTACTCATGCCATGCGTGAAGGGAAAGGAAGGGAAACCACACATGCTTTAGAAGGAAACCATACATGCTAGAAGTTTCAGAACATCCCAGGGGAAATGAGAATCCCAAATTCTCCTGTACCCCATCCTAGTGCCTGCTGCCACTGCTGCCTTGGAAATTGCTACGTTTTGATTTCTGCTGTCAGTCACAGTCCTATAAAAAATAATGAAATACTAGTAAGAAGGGGAATAGAGTCTACAACCCCTTGGCTATGGCATTCAACCCAAATATAAGTAAATCACATTTGAATCTCTACTCTTATATTCTGCTTCCAGGCTACTGAATACAGAACCGACCTAAGAGTTGTGGCAAAATCTATTTAGATGCTTAGGTACATACAGACCTAAGTACCGGCTGAGATGGGACTGTAAGAACCACTGGAGTGCGCCGATGAGTGACTCAGCTGCTCAGCACCTGGAAGGATTTCAACATTCTGCTCCTCTATTTGAAATTTAAATGCAACTACACAACGTAGGTTTAGTGGGTTGTTCTTCTTGATTTTGCACTTAATTCCTAGATCAGGAAGTTAAAGGAATGACAAAGTTATAGCAACAGTTCTGATATGCAGCTTCACTCTGAGGAAGTTTTTTGTTTTGTTGTGTGTTTTAAAGCGAGCTTGCAGACCCTGAGCAGCCGAGCCACCTCAAGGTGGGTTTCGGATTCACTGGTGTAAGTCTGGCTGTGAGCTGAGAATTATTCAGTGGTTTATAGTCTGCACCACAAGAGTGACACTTAGCAGTGCTCAGGTTAGCTCAGTTTCTACCTTTGGATTGCAATATAAATATACTCAGAATCTCACATTTCATTTTAAATATATAAAAATGGAGAATACGTCTGATGCCTTCCATGTAAGACTGTAGTGTTGCCCTGAAGAACAGACTGATTTTTTTTTTTTTTTAAGTAAATCAGATGTGAGTTTTAAATACCTGTTTGGTTTTATGTTTGTTTGTTTGTTGTGTTTTGGTTTAATATATTAGTCTTATGATTTTCGTGACCAGACTCAAGATGCCAAACACTGAGGGCAGGTAACTGCCATTCTTCATGCCTTAGCTCCTTTCCTCGTGCACCTCATGCAGCAACAGATGAAAAAATTCTTTTTTTTTTTTTTTTTTTAAAGAAAAAAAAAAAAAGGGCAAACTAATGCACTCTTTGGTTGAGGGGAAATAAAAAGCACATTTGAAACGTATGAATTTTAGCTTTAAAAACATTGACATTGATTAAAGATTTCCATAGTGAACAATTTACAAGAAATTACCTCAGCAGGGTGAATGGATTCGGTTTCATAATCACAAAGTTCCCTAACTCCACGGTATTATATTCCAAGCAAGCTTGTATATTAAGTTTAATTTCACTTTTTTCAGGAAGTGATTTTACTCAAGATTGAATACAGCTGTTAGCAGAGTTCACTGTTCCAAAAATGCTTCTATGCAAACGGAAAAAAGGAACATTTCTTGAGGTGCAGATTCGCATTCTAACTCTCAAAGTAGAGATTACTTTGTAGAAGCCAGGCTCCATGCTCAGAAAAATACTCCTGAAGAAATACATTCTTCAAATACTTGAAGAATGGGAGAAAAGTCTGGGTAGTATGTTTGATGACTTACAGGAGTTGCTCAATCTTTTCTGACAGCACAGAGCTAGCATACTTGCTGCTTTTATGAAAAGAAACATGATGGTAAATACACTGCTTCTTGTTTAGTTCCAAGCATTAGTATTAAAAAGCCACTTACAGGGGGTTGTTTCATGTCCTATTTCATCTTGATTCCGTTGTTTTAATATGCACAGAAATGTATGCTGGCATACAGAGCAGGGCCTCTGCAGAGGAAACGCTGCCAGCTAAAAACACAGGATGTAATCGAGACCACAAGAGACACATACTCAGTTATAAATGTAACTATGCTGGAGGTATGGGAAAGAAAAAAAAGTCTTATTTTTCACTGCCAGTTTTAATTGTTTCAGTGACATTCTCCCACTCTTATTTTGTGCCAGTATAATGAGAAGAAAAATAATCAAACTTAATTACATTTGCAGCTAAGATAACTTTAGTATGCAGCATTCATTCACAAGGCCAGGCAGTTCACTTCTCCTCAAAGTAGCTCACTGTTTGTTTTACACACATCTTGAATGACAAACTCATACTCCTCATGAAATGTCGTCTTCAGCAGGACATTATCTGCCCAAATTAGGCCCAAATGCATAATTTAATACCCTATTAAAATCCACTCAGGGGGAGGAAGAAAAAAAATTGTCTTTAAAAAGGTAATAAGTAAATTAAAATTTAAGACAAGTAAAAATAAACGCTAATAATCAAACTCCCTATCGGTGTTTGTATCCCAAACTACAGCTTTGTGTGAAGAGAACCAGGAAGTCAAACAGACTTGAGACCTGCAGAGAAGCTAAACCAATTAAGTTTCTTTTCTGCAGCGAGTTTTCCTTAACGTCATCAAGAGTAAATGAGGTTTCTAAAACGCTTCCAGTTTCAACAGCGGACGGTATTCGCCACAATCCACCTAGAGCGTCTGAAATTTGCTTTTAACCCTGCAGGGCCCGAGCAGCGTGGCACGGCCCAAGCCCCGGCACGGCCCGGCCCCAGCCCCGGCCCCGGCCCGGCCCGGCCGCTCCCTCGCGTGGCCCCGCTGCGTGGCGAGGCTTAGGGGGCAGGCCGGCAGCGCTGCGGGCCGGGCGGGCAGAGCCCAGCCCGGTGCCCCGGGGAGGAAGGCGGGGAGCGGGGCCCCGCCGCAGCAAGGCCCCGAAGGGAGCCGGGCGCCGCTGGGGTTTGTGCCCTGGCACCCTTAAAAAATGCACGCTGGGGGCCAGGCGAGAGCAGCTCGCGGTGCAGGACTCGCTCCACAGCCTCTGCTTTCATGCAGACTGGGTTATAGCGGCCGCGCTGTAACTTTTCCCTGAACTTTTCTGCGAGCAGGGAGAGCAGCGGGCTCACAGCACCGCCGGGGGAGCTCCGAGCCCTGAGCAGCCCGTCAGCCATCTTGTTCCTCAGCTGTGCACGCTCCTAGGGAAAAGCACCTCAGCAAAAAGCTCCGCTGTTACTGTCACCCGCTAGAGGGAGCTCACAAGTCCCTATGATAGAGAGAATAAAAGTATATTCAATTAAGGAAATTGAATTTTTACTTATCCCGAAAGTTCGCCTTTGATGTATTTAGAGCACCTCACCACCCGCCCACAGCCTCCCGCTCGGCAGAGCTGCCTCTGGGTACTGCCAGCAGTCTCACTGACTCATCGCAATATATAAAGCAACCCTGAAGTTTTGAGGCTATCACCGTTACGCAGTATTTATATAAACTCACCAGTTCCTAACGCACTTAAATATAGCATGGAAGTCAAAACTCTCCCTGAAATATTTTCTATATGCATATTCTTAGTCTGAGAGACAGATCCATGTGCATGTACACACACACGCACAGATGCAGGCCATAAACACCCATCTTTCCAACCCTCATAGGGCTCCCCTGGCAGATGTCCTGGAATGGGGATTAAATTCTGGTTTTGCTAAAGTCAGTCAGGTATTTTACCTCTGAAGCCAGTGGCAACAGAACTGATCTCTGTAGATACACTGAATTGGTAGGGTCCCTAGGCACTTCTCCAAACCATGGGCTCCAGGGCTTCGCAGTTGGCACATCAGCTAAAGAAGCAAATACAGGTGGATACAGTCCTGGGATGTATTTGTCAATTAATTTCCATCTATCCAAAATGCTCTTAAGCACCTTCACAGCATGGGTTTTGTGCCGAAGAGCTGTGTTTCACTTTTATCAAATGAACTAACAGCATAACTACAGTTACAGGTTTCTGCTTTCCCCATTAAACATTTCTCCTTAGAAAACAGGTGCTATAAGGAGGGAAAGGAACAGAAAGCCACTTCACACAAAAGCTTGGGATACACATTTGAGCAGTCAAATGGTACTATTTGTGGCAATAGATTGGGGTCTATTCATATGCAGTTTGATCCTTTGATACATATTTTTATTTCAGCATCCACTGAAATCCATGTATTGCCCATTTGCTTAAAACTTTAGTAACAGGTTGCTGATATACTTGAAACATCATTTATCATTTTAATCAAGTATCTGTTACCCACCATTACCAAATCACAGAATCTTCTAGGTTGGAAGAGACCTCCATGATCACCTAGTCCAATCTCTGATCTAACACTAACAAGTCCTCCACTAAACCATATGACTAAGCTCTTTATCTATACATCTTTTAAAGACCTCCAGGGATGGTGACTCCACCACTTCCCTGGGCAGCCCATTCCAGTACCTAACAACCCTTTCAGTAAAGAAGTTCTTCCTAATATCCAACCTAAACCTCCCCGGTACAACTTCAGCCTATTCCCCGTCATCCTATCACCGGGCATGTGGGAGAATAGACCAATCCCCACTTGCTACAGCCTCCTTTAATGTACCTGTAGAGAGCGAACAGTTAGAGTTTACTACTGCTCAGATTCTAAACCATACAGTAATTTCAAACTTATTTTCTTTCAACAAAAGGACTACAGTACCAATATCTAGATATCCAAAGCTAATATAAAAGGGAGATGAAAACATACATAAGTATGCCTGTAGTAAATAAGGATGTTCATGGTAAGGTAGTCTGGTGATTAATAGACCACATTAGGATGCAAGAGAGCTATATACAACTTCTAATTTACTCCTGCCACTGTGTGATTCCTCCACAGTGCATTCGTTCTCTTGATAATCCTGGGATCTTACTTAAAGTGATTCTGGATCTATCAATAAAAAAGTAGGTATTTTTACTACAATATTTGAGCTATGCTTGTTCTTTATCTACTGTTACTTTTCCATTCATACTTCAACATTGGAAAAAACACTCTGGCATACAACTCCAGCAACGTTTTTCTACCCTTGGAATTTAAATAAGATTTGATATACTTTGACTTTTTATTTGATCCAATATTAATTACTAATGTTGACTTTAAAGCAGTTCTGCTCATACACTTCTAGCATTACCCAAGCAGTACAACAGCTAGTAGTTTTGTCCACGTATCATGTTACCTGTTTGTTTGGAATCTTGATGTTCATGCCAATATCTTTTAAGTAGTTGACTAATTCAATCTTTCTCAACCTAGTACTGCTTCTGAACCCTTCATAACATAGAAAAGAGAGTATAATACTTCAAGTATTTCAAAAAATATATTACTATTGAACAAAATGAAATCTACACAAAATAAAATGAAAAGTGCCATGAAGAATCAGTTGACAAGCACTGATTCAGGTAAGGTCAAGAAAGCCACTAGGTGGAATGATGTTTTGATTCTTGATTTGAACTCAGGTCTTGATACCTTTATCATTTATGAACGTCAAAACAGAGTAAGAAGCAATAAGTAAGTGAATACTTTTCTTTCAGTAATCATGACAGACTGAACATCAGCCCTGCTGATCACCAACCATCACCTAATCATTACGATGGAGCCCCAAGACCTCCACAGTTGCAGAATTATAGAATGGTTAAAGTTGGAAGAGACCTCTGGAGGTCATCCTATCCAACCCCCATACTCAATCAGGGCCCCCTACAGCAGGTTGCCCAAGGCCATGTCCAGATGGCTTTTCGAAAAGGTCAAATGGACATTAGATACATTCAGGTGGGACAATGAGAAGTTCCTTGCACTGCAGAGATGAGCTGAGAACTGGAGACAGTACCATTCCATTCACAAATTGCCATTCGAACTTACACATACCAATGAATTGGGGGTAATTTAGCCTACAATACAAAAGAAAACAGAAGAGTGTGATAGAATATAGAGATGATACATGAACAAACGCAAATGGTGATTATCTGTTAACTTACTCATATTTAATTGCTGCTGGTTTTAACTGGGAAAGATAAAGGGACATGACAGAAACAATGGAAGTCACATAGGGAAAGTGATGTTTTTCCCTCTACCTTTCTGAAGTGAACTGGCAGGCTACTGGAAATATCATAAAATAGATAATGCTTACATGAAATATGGAAAATGGAAATATGGAGGCAGTCACCAGACAGGAAGCTTTGCATTTGCAGCCTGCAAATGTTCATAATGGGGAATAGATCTGATTTTAGCATCTGATTGTCAAATATATATATATATTACTGGACAAATCCAGGTTTTTAGTTTAGACAAGAGAGCCAGACAATGTATTGACAGGCCAATCTTGCAACAGGAAAGCTGACCTCAGTCTGAAAGTAAATTAGGGCAAACAGGGAATTACAGAGTTGCAGTGTAGCTCTTCCAAATGCAGAAATCGGGATTTATTTCTCTGAAAGTACTAAAGGGTTTCAACTAAAAGGAAGGTTTAAGAATTGCAATGTTCTAAGAGCTGCCCCTGCTGCTAGAATTTCTAATGTCTTGGGCACTCTTGGACCAATCTTTTGTTTAATTTGCAGGTTACCTACCATATACATTACTGGAAAACTGAAGGCTAACAGGTAATGTGGGATGAAGTAGATCTGGGACTTGACTCATCACTCCCCATGCCCCAGGCAGTCATTTATTCTAATGTTGGAAGACTATTGATGAGTCGACTTAGATTTATATGAAGACTCTGGATAACGGATAACTTATGCCCACTTTGTTTTGCTATAAATAATTTCATGTGGGTCAGGGCAATAAAGAATCACAGCCCCTGCTGTCTTATTTAGGAACACACAGGAAAACCATGATTATCAGCATACAATATAAAGATATTCCTTGTTTCTTGTATACTTGGCTCAATCCCATATATAGGTAGGCTGAGTCTGATGTTTGCTGTCTTTGGGTGTCAGCTTCTTTTGCCCATGAGGACATGGCCATGCTCCTCCAGAGCATATGTTTCACTTCAAGAGACTTACAAAAAGGATGCTAAATATGAATTTCAACCAATATTCTATATTCAAAACTACTCATTCAAAAACTTATTAAACAATGCTTAATAAAAATCTGCTTATATTAAAAATTACTATGTGCCTTAATCTGGATTAAATTAGTTACAGATTTTTTTTATAAATACTGAATTAAGTTGGAAATGTCATAGGATTTAAAAAACTGGACTAAAATAAATATATTTGGTTTCACATGCCATTTCCAAATCCAGCAGAGTGAAAAGGAAAGGAACAAACTGTTATTTACCAATTTAAACTTAGTATTTCCATTTATTTAAAAATAATAGGAAAGAGACCAATAATAAGCTGCCAACTCTCAGGGAGTATTTATGCAGCGCTGAGCAAATTTAGGCATTGATGAGGTTTGCTTTCATATGGCATAAAAGCAGTCCTAAGCATTGTGACATTATTGAGGTTTAAAAATCCTTTAATAGTTTCTCTGTAGAAGAAGGCATGTATGTCACATGTCATCTGTATTTCTGCTCTTGAAGTTCCTATCAATGTATCTGAGCGCAATGCTTCTTTCAAATGGAGCTTCCAAAAAGAAACTTCATTGCCTTCTCCCCACTGCCTTCCCCACCTAAACATAGCCGTATTATCTTCTCCAGGGTACAAGGAAGTCTGGCTTGAAAGGTGGTATAGCCAAGCAAACTAGTATTTTTAATCAAGACTCTCAGGGAAAGTGGCTGTTCACCAACACAAAACACTGTCTTTTTAACCCATGTTACTACCGTTTGTTGTTGTTGTTCCTTTCAGAGGTGTATCAATAGATAAAACCAATTCTAGAGATAAAATGAACAACTCTACAGTATCATTTTCTTGAAAATTCAGAGAGAAGTTCACAGCATAAAATAATGCTGACTCTCTTGATCTATGTAAAGATTACCTGCTCACTTAGTCATAAAGAGCAGAAGTCAGGTCAGAGAGGAGGAGAATTATGGAAATAATTCAATACTGACTTGGAAATGGTGGCTGAAGAGCAGGAACAGATTAGATTTAAAATGTTATCCTAGAGTGGCTGCTATCCTAGACAGCTTTAAGATGCATTTGCCTGCTCTTTGAGAATAAAATGGTGTCGTCAGCTGCAGAATGCAGAGCTCTCCTGAGAGAAGTAAAGAACTTAGCCCCATGTAAGCAAAAACTGTGACACAGACCCATACAGAAAGACAACATTTGGACGAGCTATTGACGCTTTTTCCATTTTGTCCCTTTAGCCTGTGTGTTTGCCATCACTGGGGAACACAGAGCAGGGATCACTTAGGAAGGAAAAGATTGTTGCTGGAGTCAGGCACTAGGTATTTCCTGAATTCATTATTTTCAAGTACAAAGTTCTGAAAGCCTGTTGTCTGCTATTTCAGACAGCAATTTGTTTCCTCTATATTTGAAATGTCAGATCTCACCATGCAACTAAAAGTTGTGCTTCACAGAAGTTGTGATTATACGTAGCACTCAAGTACATAAGTGCATAAATGTTTTTGAAAAATTAAAATACCTTATACTCACATATGGGAATATCGTAGTTCCAAAACACATGCTAATGAACAAGGTATGTTGTCACTTTACTATAAAACACCCATTAATTCTTACTCGGTTTTCATAGTGTTTAAAATAACAGTCCTAGGGTTCTTTCCACAAAAGATGGGCCAAAAAGGGAATGATACTTTTGGCAAATTATTTTCCAATCTAAATCATTGAGCATATTTTCTCTTATACATACAAAGTTAAATTACTAATAGGATTTATTTAACACTTTTCATTCTTGCAGCACTGCACAAATAATGAATCTCATCAACTCTATTAATACTATTAATATTTATTATTACTGTTCACTACTATTACTAAACTCTTCATTTACAGATGGTAGAACATCTGTAACCATTTTAAGTGGATATCCTCTAGAGTAAACAGAGGACAGCAACCTTTTAAAACTTTTCCCCATTCGTGCACTAGTTTTTAGAAGTCTGTTCATTAACTAAGCAATACATTGAATACTTGCTGCCTTAACACCTTCACAATTAAATCTTTTACTCATTTATGCTGCCGTTCAACCTGAGAGCAGCCAGCAGATATACATCATCTAGTCTTAAACTTTCCAGAGTGAACAAAGAATAAGTAACAGCTCCCAAAGTTAGCTCTAGCAGTTCATTCTAGGGCACTTGTGTTATTGAATCATAGAATCATTAACGTTGGAAAAGACCACCAAGCTCATCTGGTCCAACAGTCCCCCAGCCTCCAGTATCACCCACGAAACCATGACCAAAAGTACCGCGTCCAACCTTTCCTTGAACACCCCCAGGGACAGTGACTCCACCACCTCGAAGAATGAATGTGTCATTCTCTGCCTCTTTATGGCCTTAAGGCCTACCTGGTGATTTGAGGGTTTGTCTTGCCACCAGGTACAAGAAGAACATGGAGCTACTGGAGTGAGGCCAGTGGAGGGCTACTAAGATGATTAGCAGACTGGAGCATCTGTTAGACGAGAGGAGGCTGAGAGCTGGGCCTGTTTAGCTTGGAGAAGACTGAGAGGCCATCTTATCAATGTATATAAAGAACTGAAAGGAGGGTGTCAAGAGGACGTGGCCAGACTTTTCAGTGGTGCCCAGTGACAGGACAAGAGGCAATGGGCACAAACTGAAACACAGGACGTTCCATGTGAACATGAGGAAACACTTCATTCCTGTGAGGCTGACAGAGCACTGGCACAGGTTGCCCAGAGAGGCCAGATGCCATCTTGTGCAATGTGCTCTAGGTGACTCCACTTGGCAGGGGACTTGGGCTAGATGATCTGCAGAGTGATCCCCAAAAGCTAGTTTAGCAGCTCTGGAAATGACAGTATCTTATTTTCCACAGGAAGAGGTATGACAGTGGGCCCTGCTGATATACTTCAGAACTGTTTTGTAGGCTTGCCTTTCCCTCCTCAAAAAGGGATGAGTACCCAATTATTTTTTTTATTATTTTTATTTTTAACTCCCTGCTGAAAGTACAAAGGGTGACAGCTGAGACAGTAGCCTGTGTAACAACAAATGCAAAGGAAACCAGCTTCTTATTTCACATTGCCAACAAAAAACCATTGAATGCTGACAACTTTGTTCACTTCAAACAAGCTATGACTTTAGACAATAACATCAGGTTGGAAATCACATATATTTTGGAGAAATAAAGATTAAAGAAAAAAAAATCAGTTGCAAAATGAACCAAGATATGGCAGCGTCATTTACACCTTTATAAACCACACCCTCATCCTAAAATCTTAAACATTATAAATGAGATGATATATTAGATGTAAAATAAGTAAAAACTGAACTTTCAGGACCATGTCACTTTTGCTGAAGGTTTTTTTTTTGTTTTTTTTTTGTTTTTTTCAAAATGTACAAAAAACAAAGACATAGAGGAGCAAGCCACAGAGGCAGAAGTTGATTAAAAATTATTTGTCCTTCAGCAATATAGTTCAATCAAACCTTTTATCAGCCAGGAACAAGATGAAGAACATACCTCCATCTTCCAGAAATCAGGGCATAGAAATAAGGACAAAGCTTTAAACATATACAGAGGCATTTCATCTAGATGGAAGCCCAGGGATTGCCTGTACACCCCACACCCACAAATCTGAGTTAAGTCCTACCATTAACTTGGTATCCGGGATGACAACTGCGCAATAACCCGCACAAAGGTTACTGATAATACACCCAGTTATAGCATTCTAACATTTTTCTTATTAAATGATTAAATATAACATTTCAAAATGATCTTTAATTTTAGTTTTTAACATCTTCAAAATGATTTGGGTCAAAGAAACACTTAACGATCTTGAAGCAGCATGTTCTAAACTTCTTATTTCATTGAAATTTCTAAAAATCATAGAATCACAGAATCATCTAGGTTGGAAAAGACTTCGAAGATCACCTAGTCGAACCTCCGACCTAACACTAACGTTCCAGTTCTGGTCAATTCAGTGTATTGCCTTCCACTCCCAGTTTTCAAATGTCAACAACTCAAAAAATATATCTATTCAGATAGCTCTTTTATAAAAGAAATGTTTGAAGCCTCTGTTAATCCCCTAAACTATCCCCCTTTGATCCACTTTATAAGGCATAAAAACCACAGAGATTAGATATGACTCTGTTTGAAACTGTTCAATAGAATCTCTGCTTTGAGGCAAAATATACTTCTTCAAGGTGTCAGGATGGTAGAGGTGGCTGGTAAAGTTTCTTGGCTGCAGGATGACCTCTGTCTGTGGTACGTTGCTTCTCTGAGTACTCAGGGCAGCATCCACACACCGAGCCATTTGCCACTACTTTTTGTTTGTTATTAACTAACCACAGCTATGAAATGCAGTGTCATGCCCTATTTACATGAATCAGAAGACAAATAAAGCAGATAGGATATCCCAGCCCTTGTAGTTTTGAGTCTTCCCCAAATATAGCATGCTTTCCTCATTTCATTTTCCTTTTATGAGCTTATTTCATGTCCCATGGCATGAAGATGATTTCACCAGTAAGAACAGACTGACTGGATTATTTTTAAAGCCCTACAACAGCAATCATTAATCTTTACTCAGAAAAATTAGCTCATTTTTCTCCTATTTCCATACTTTCAGATTAAATTCATTTCCTCATTCCATTTGTAATAATGAAAATAAGTATCTATTCTCTATATATTTCATTAAGCCTTTTATCATGATTGTTGGGCTACTTTATACCAAAGACTAAAAAAATCTGGTATTGGAATACTCTAATACTATAGCACAGGCTTTTCTCCAGAAACTCCCTAATTCCAGTCCTGGTTTCCTAATTACTTTTCCTTTCACTGCAGCACAAAAGCAATTTTTAATATTTAATTTCTCTATCCCCTTTCTACTTAGAGATTACAGTGGGGCCTGATTAGGCCATATTCTCCATGGTAATAGCTCATATGTAATAAATAAATACTAGCCCACATTAACATAACCCCTTTCAGAAGAAAAAGCTCTAGATAAGCTCTAGATGCACAATAATCACGATTGCATTCAGACTGTCAAGACATAGATCTAACGGTCTGCTTTGCTGATCCCTGGGTGTCATTTCGCTACCAGTAAATGAGAATTCACTAGCGCAAAGTTTCTTACACATTTCTTTCCACAACAGTGCTAGCATAAACATTTCCCCCCTTATCCTGCTTGTTCCTGGTATTCTTTTTTGCTGTTTATTTTTAACCTGGACCAATTCCCAGATCTATTTCATTGTATGGCCCCACTAACAGCTATGCTGGCATTGCTGATGGAGTAATGTTGGGAGAAAGAATGGCTGGAGACAAAGAGGGATGCTTAAAGTCGGTACTGCTACAAAAGGATACCATCTGAAAACACAGCTTTAGTGCTACAATGCATCTTCTCTATAATGGGATAGTAATCTGAATTGAGCTGTAGACCTCAGAGCACAAATTATGAGCACTTAACGTTCGTCTCCTTAGACCCGCTACTTGCGCCAGCTGCTTCTATTGATAACATCCAGCCCAAACTCTGTTTGTTGACTACTAGAGAGCAGTGAATGAATGTTCTTACTGCAAGTTAGTCTTTGACAGATGAGCATTTGCAAATCTTCCCCTAGTAGTTTGAGGTATTGCTGCCTCCAGGTGTCCTTTTTGCTCTTCTGCCAAAAAGGAGCAGCAAAGAGCAGAAGGGAATGCTTGAGCCCCAGCTGCTCCAAGTGCAAAGTGCAGTGTCTTAGATCAGCAACCTCTAAGCTTTCTCCCACATCTCCCTCACATAAGACTGCAGTTACTTTGCAGCCACTCCACCTCCTTACTGTGAGTGTCCTTTTATTCCCACAGGACAGCCTGAGGAAGCAGCCAGAAGGTGAGCTTTCAGGTGCTTACAAAGTATCCCTGCTGTTCTCTATTCCCTTGGCTGCACTGTCCCCAGTCCCCTTACCAACTATTTTTTTTTTTTTTCAGTGAAGCTCTATTTCAGTCTCAGGCACACTCCTTTTTCACCTACTGCCTACAGCAAACTTTCTTCTCTGCTGCCAGCTAGTTACTGGTGGAGCAGTGTCTTATGACCCAGGAAAGTGAACCTGAGCAGTAGTGCCAAGCTCTGCAAGGAAAAAGCCGAGGCATGGGCAGATGTCCTCTTGGTGCTGTCTCCCCTAAAAGTATGCGAGCTGGGAGAGGCTAGACAGTGGAGGGTATGTGGTTAGTTGGGGAAAGTGATGTCTGAAATCTGTGTAGCAAGATTCACCAGAGTTAATCCCCCTCCCCCCCGCAAAAAAAAAAAAAAAAAAAAAAAAAACACGTAAATTATTGCTTGCATAGGAAAAGTTTTAAAATGCATTTTTCTCATGTTTCTCCGTTCTGTTACTGAACCATAGTCAAGAGTTCTGTGGTCAGGATTAGAAATAAGGAGGCGCAGCCCATTGCTGTTTCAATGTTAACGCCATTTGTGACACATTCTGAGTTATGACTCTAACAGAAGAAAATGTCTCATGACCAGAGTTACTTGGGTGGAGCCTTTAGCTAAACAAAATCTGAACAACAGCCAATCAATGCTTTCTCCTGATGATTTGAACTTGTAATCTTATAATGAAAATGAACCTTAGGAAGGCATCAAGTAATCGCCAGAGGACTGTTGCTAAGGCCTTACAGGGTTTGGCAGTTTTGTGCAGCATTTTGTAATAACTCATTTGCTATTGATGATTATGTCATATTTAATACATAGCTAAACTCCTATGTTATTAATAACACTTTTGAAAAAATATATATAAAATTACCAAGAATAGCTGCAAATAAAGAAAACATCTTTTATGGAGAGCTCTTCAGCCCATACTGATCTTAGATGTGTTTCTACCATAGGTTTAAATACATCTTACAGATTTAGAAATCAAAAAACAAAACAAACAAAAAATCCACCACCAACAACAACAATGGTTAAGCAAAAATAAGTGAATAAGTCTTTTGTACTGCTATTGCCAAGCAGAGACCTTACAAACATGCTGCCTTCTGATGCCCCTGTGCAGTAGATACTCAGTGAGTAGAAAGATTAAGCTCCTGCTTGTTACCTTGTTTTTTCTACTATCCAGAAACTGCATAATGCAAAATGGTGCCTACACATAAAGCCTTCAGTAGCCTGTCCTATTTCAATTGACCTCTTCAGTGAAGGACTGAAATACTCATCTTGCACTAAACCCCTCCCCCAAAAAGCCTTAATTCTGCATTTGGTTTCATAGATTTTAAGATAATTCCCCTCCATTCCTCCAGAGGTAACCACCATGGCACTGCCAGCAAACAGTTTCTGCCTCTGAGATTTATTGTCACATTCTCTCTATCCTCATTATACCTTCAGACAACACAGGGTATGTATCTATTCTGCCTTCTTCGACAGCCCTCAGGTTGCACCATCTGTACCCCTGGACCTGCAGTCACTGAGCTGATGTTTCAGCAGGATTTTCTAGCTCAGACTAAGGAATGCTCCAACATGGTTTCCCTTCAGCTCAGACCTAAGACAAAGTGAACTTATGGCAGCATGAAAAAAACACACATAAAAATACCTGCAGGTTCTCCTCAGGGGGGTTTACAGCAGCTGCACTGCTAATGGAGGATCTCAGGATATTAATAAGTTTTGCTCTGTGATACCACAGCAATCCCTGTCCGTGTTGCTGTTACTGTAAATGAGGAACTCATCAATTAAGTTGCTGGAAAGGGAAATGGGAGAACACCCCCACTAAATTAGAGGATTGCTATAGAAGGGAAAATTGCATTTTCTCTGAGAGGAAAATACCCTAAGGAAATTAAAAAAAAAAAAAAAAAAAAAGAAAAAAAAAAGAAAAATACGAGAACCCTTTCTCTTTCCACTGAGAGCTGTAGAATTAACTTTTCTCGGTGTCTGGGTAGCGCTACTGTTACAGTATAGTTTATAATAAAGAAGTTTAAGCCTCCACTGCCTCCTTTCATTTGCCATTAAAACTCCACTAAAAGGCAACAGGCATTTCATTTTGCTCTAAATCCATCTGTGACAAGTATCGGCGCCGTGCTCCGTGCAGCAGGAGCTGGGGATGCCGGGAAGGCTCAGCCATGCCCAGGATCCAGCCCTTGTGTTTAAGCCGCAGCTCCCTGCCAGCTGGAGACACATTTAACATTCCCTGCATGACTCGAGCAGCTCAGCCACTTTCCCACATTCCACAGCTGGCCTCCCACCACCCCGCAGCCTGCGAGCACACGACACAAGGGTCATATCCTTGCCATCAAATCACAAGCAGAACTTGCTATTGGGAGCGCAGGAGAATTTCTGCCTAAACTGTGATGGTACCATAAGGCCCAGAGGTCCTGGTCTCTCAAAAGTGGCGCAGCTATGTATAAAGAAGTATTTTCCATTTGTTCTTCAGCTCCTCTATGTTTTATACAAGGTCTGCATATCTTGGGAGCCACAAAATGGTTGGGTGGCAACCCTGCAATGTTACAGAACAAATCCTTACTACTATGAGTAATCCCAGGGCTTTACAACAGGGCACATTTGGAAAGGAAGTCTTTCAGGACTGTATCCTTGGGGGTTTATTGTTAATAGTCTTTCCTTCTGACTGCAAAATCATGTTGCTTCACATGGATGCTACATCCATTTTTGTCCATGTGCAGAAGTTAAAAAGAAAAAATGGAAGCATGCAGTCTGGAGAGGTTAATTTTTATTACCATAATTATCTTAATGGGTTATGGTGGTGTTTTTGTTGTTGTTTTGTTTTTTAAGATCTACCCACTGAACAAAAAGCTCATGTTTTTTGTATTAGGAAAAAATAAACAGCAATGAATTTCAGGGAGAATTCATGAAAAAATTTAATTCATTAAACAGTGAGATTTTATGACAGCAGCTTTCTGACAATTCATACTTAGAATTTCTCAAAACAACAACAAAAAACCAACAACTATTCCAACAATTTAAAAGTTAAACATCAAGATTTTATGGTGACTACTAGTGGGAGGGTAACCTATTGTATGACCTGTATCTGGATTCCTCGTTTATCTAATTCCAATCACATCAGTGGTTAGGGACTTGGCAAATAAAGAATGCTTGCACAAAGTTAGACCTGTGCATCTCAGCGTCTTAGACAGAAAGGGCTAAAAATGTATTCTAGTTTTCCCTGGAAACAGTGAAGAGACCGAGCAAACACATCATTGACTTTCTAAGGTACAACATGGGAATATTATTAATGCCACTGAAGCGATGATCTGAGTAGCTGAAGGGAGCATTACATGGATGTGTACTAACTGAATATATTAAGTCTACTGAGATAATCACAGAAACACAAACTGGTTCATGGATCTAGACTGGGAGCCAATGCAGTATGTGGGCATTACTTAGGTATCATCTTAGGGCAATATTTTGGAACATAAAATAAGACCTACTCTTTGTACAGCACCTCTCTGTGGATCCAAGCACATACCAGAAAATATAGAAACAGAGAACCTTTAGGTTAGAAAAGACCTCTAAGATGTCCAACTGTTAACCTAGCACTGCCAAGTCTACCACCAGACCTCATCCCTAGGCACCACGTCTCCACATCTTTTGAATACCTCCAGGGATGATCACTCAAATAATTCCCTGAGCAGCCTGTTCCAATGCCACACAACTCTTTTCAGTGAAGAAATTTTTTCCTAATATACAACCTAAACCTCTCTGGTGCAACTTGAGGCCATTTCATCGTCCTATTGCTTGTTGCCTGGGAGAAGAGACTGACCTCCACCCCACTACAACCTCCTTTGAGGCAGGTCTCCCCTCAGCTTTCTTTTCTCTAGGCTAAATACGTCCAGCTCCCTCAGCTGCTCCTCATAAGACACGTTCTCTAGACCCTTCACCAGCTTTGTTGCCCATCTCTACACATGTTCTAGCACCTCGGTGTCCTTCTTGTAGTGAGGGGCCCAAAACTGAACACAGTATTCAGTGTACAGCCTCACCACACAGTTTATTTACATTACCTTTTGATAATTGGTGTAATACTGATTTTATTAATACTTGAGTGAATGCCTTTAAAAAATTCAAACCATCATATGTTATCATTCTAACATAAAGACATTTGGCTCACATTTTGAAATATCAGGTAACATCCTTCCCCTTACTGTAAAAAGCTAATTTAAGCCAAAGGTGAAAGAAAAATATCACTAAAATAAAATGCTACCTTCCTTTTACAATTGAAAAAAAAAATAGAGAAACATATCTTGTATGTAATATTTTCTATAAATGCATTTTGAGCTAAGTTGCAGTTCATGAGTTACCATAACAAATAAAATACAGCCAGGCTCTGAACCCAGCTAATACAGATTTATCATGGAAGCAGTGACAAGCCCTTATCTGCGCTGGGCTGGCTGGCACCAGCACATGGAGGAACTAGCTACAAATGCATGCCATTAGGTATTATTAAAAGAAAAATGTGCTGCCTGTGAGAAGGTAGATTTATATTAGCAGGCCCCAAAAGTTTATTAAGACAATTATTTACAGCCACAAGACATTCAGCATAGTACAATATTTTACTGCCTTAAAGGAAACATGACAACGACTTTTCAAAGTGAACTGATTGTAATGGCTTTCAGAGTTTACCTGTTTCTTCACTAGGCACAAGCCCATTCAAATCGGTGGAAATACTCTTGGTTGAAGCTGGTAAAGTTAGCCATAGACACCACCAGCTTACCCACAGGGCCAGTATTTGGAGATGCACATAAATCCCTGCCTGGTCTTTCTGCCTTTTCTGTGTTTCAAAATGCTTTGAAGTGAGATGTTGAAATGTCCGACCTCTGCACCAAGATGAGGAAAGCCTTTGGTTTAAATTAAGTTTTTTAACTGATTTCTTGTTGTTTATTCAAACACTTGCACAGAATATACTTTGATATAAAAATGGTTAAATATAGGCTTATATTGGTCAATTAAAACCACATCATTGTATGCCAGCTTTAAAAATATAGAATTTTGACACTATGGGAATTGCCACGGCTCTTGCACCAGTTGTTTGGATCCATTTTAAAATATATTCTTATTTCACAGTGACCAACATGACTCGGACTTGCTGCTTGGCATCTCCTCTCCCAGAGGATGAAAAGCTCAATGGGGAAGATCTCATGACGAACCGTAGCTTCACCTCAGGTTGAAACCCAAGTTTTAGGTACCAGGAAGATACAGAAGAGTACAGACGGGTTGATTCTCTACCTCTAACTCCCAGAGTTTGCTGCAGTAATTTTTCCACCAGCCATGGCACACCCTCCCACCCTATTTTCTATGCTGCTTGGTGATGCTTTGGAACTGCCAAGGACAGGAGTTACTAGAAAGTTTCTGACTAAGCAAAAGGAATAAGATTTGTTGTGATGCTTGCTACTACACAGGATGCTTACCACTTAGGAGTCATGATGGATGCACAAATACCATGAACACACACACACACAAACCCCTATCTAAGCTAGCAGGCAAGTCTCTGTAGCTCGCAGTGGACACAGCTGTGATTTGCAGCAGCCATATGCCTTTTAGGTTTAGCATTTCCTTTCAGTCACAGCAGCCTACAGTTCTTGCACATCTAAATACCAGTCACTGCCTAAATCCCAAGAGTGCCCCTTGTTTGTTTTCACCCTACAAGCACCAAACACATTAGTGCATACGGTGAATTCCTCTCAGTCTGCACACTTACTGTCCATTAATTTATGTTTGTGCTCTGAGTACATATTAATTCCACTTTGCAAGCCAGGGACTTTCTGTGGATTCCCAGACCATACAAAGATCCATCTAATTTAAAAAGCAAGAACCCATTAGATACCAAAAGAACTATTTTGTATTAAAACTATGAGAGAAAAGTACTGGCAATAGTTGGCAACGTAGTATCAGGCCCATCTGGAGGAAAGGCCTGATTCAAAGGAATGTAATCTGAGAAAATACATTTTAAAGGTAGTAAAGTTGCTGGATATTCAGAAATTAAAAAAAAAAAAATCATGACGGTGTTTGAAGAGCATCATTAACAGTGTTAGCAAACATGTGGCAGGACTGCTAACAAATGCGTTTATCACTACTTACACAAGGACTCGTGTGCTATCTCTAATTTCTCTGTGTGAAGCTGTAATGCTCGCCTGCCACCATTCCCCAGCTGCATATCCATCCAGACTAACGAGATGTCATTTTTCCCAAAATGAAAAAAATTATTCCAGAGCAGACACCACTGAGGGTCTGTGAACATAAAGTGATGATTATTCCACTTTCCATCAGCATTAGTTTAGACAAGAATATAATTATTCTATCATAACTGTAATAAACTGCAATTTCAGACAATAGTGTAAATAATTTTTGGTCAATGAGCAGTAAAAAACAGCTCAGTGAAAGTGAAGAGAACGTATAGTTTAAACATTTTAATTACAAGTATACAAATATTACAAAAAATGTTTTAATATCCAATGTGCAAGTGTTGTGATTATGTGAAATTGCACGGATTAATGTTACTATTACAAAAAGCAAGGGTCAAGAGGTCTCAATTAAAAAAAAAAAAAAGAATATTTGAAATAAAACATTGTATATTAGAAGCATTCATGTTTATAATTTGTTCCTAAACTTTGAACTGGTCTCTTCTGAATGCTGATGAAAGTTCAGAGCATTTTTCATACATAATACAATTAGCATTCATCTTTCTTCAGTATCACCAACTGCGTGCAACCTAGTAAATTGTCCTAGATTTAAACAAGTCATGTACTGCACGTTTAAATTCACATCCTACATCAACTTCCATTTTTACCTACAGCCATTAATATTAACAGTTCTTCATTAAAAACATTCACTGTGTGGTCTCTACATAAAAATAAACAGCTCAATAGAAATTGAGTGGGGCAAGTTAATGAAATAACATTAGTTATGATCACATAAGAATTACGACATACACATATGCAAAACTCATATCCAAAATAACAAATAAAAATAGAAAAATAGAGTATGACCGGGAAATCATCCAGGTGATCCTAGAAATTCCTACTGCTATAATATGCAAGTATCTATGCAACTAATGACATGCCAAAATGGAGTCCCAATTCAGATTATCCACTTCTAAAGTCTACCAATTGGCTTGTTGTTCTAGTCTATCTTTCTCCCTTAAGTAACTTGCATTTGCTTTCCTTGGGTTACTCTACCAAAGAACAGATGAGTATCTGGCTGCTGAGCCACAAACAAACACTATCAAAATATGTCAAATACCTATCAGTCTATGCTTGAAACTCACATATTCAGGTTGTCAGATGTGTCATTCACATGCTAGATGTCAGTTCGTGTTTTGCTATACCCTTAGCATCATTTTTTATATCTAATTTATGTCTTAAGCTCTGCAGGTGAAAACGTGCAGTTATGCCCCTTGAAGCACTCGGCTCTCATGGGATAGAATTACAAGTGAATGTTCCCTATTCCTGTTTATGTTGTAAGTTCCAGGAATGACGATCATATGAGTACAATGGAGGTCCTTTTAGCAGTATGCTGACATGAAAGAAAAGTTCAGCTATGTTGTTTAATTGTGTACACTCCAGTGCTAGGCAACTCTCCAAACCTTACTGTAAACATTCTTTAAGGTTCATCCAGATCAGCACAATAATGAAGCTTATGCTTTTTATGCTAAACTTTAAATGACAATTGCTTTTTTTTTTTTATTTATTTACCTGTACTGAAACACAGTTAGAGACAGCATGCCAGGCTGACTTTTTTGTTTTACAGAATGATGAGTTTCCCCTCTAAAATCCTGGCCTAATATTATTTTTATTGGGTGTCATTTTCCTGGACAGAAAATGAATCTGTCACCTTTTGCTGCCTTGTCTGGAGAACATACTCATCACAGCCTAATAAATGGCAACAACAGATTAATAAAAATGAAAGTGCACATTCAACAAACATGTTGCTGAATATTTTAATGGAGCCAAAAACACTTAATAGTTTCACAAGCTATATAGTTATTCTGAAAATAACATTCATGTTCCAACAAGTATGTATGCACATTATAATATAAAACTGGCACAATTAACTCTGATGTATAATCATTATGAAGTTATTTTTGTTAATGTAAAGACATCTTCCAACTACAAAAATATACAGTCGAGGCCAAAAATATAGGACATATGCGCTCCTTCAAGGGAGAGTTGTTATTAGAACTGAAGACTGGGTGTGTGTAGGCAGACAATTATGAGACAAAGAACACTACATTCCTAAACTTCAGTTCAATCTAAGAGGAGAGTTCATTTACTGTTCAAAGGGCATCATTTATAATGTTCCAAGTTTCTATTATATAAGTGCTTCTGTATTTTATGCTCAGCAAGGCAGTGAAATTTCACTGATGAAATGATCACTAGATTTGATACAAGCATACAGTCTTCATGTGAAATCCCTTTTCAGGGAGTACTGCCAGATGTGATTTCTGTAATTAGCTTTCACATTGCAACATAACAGAATAACCACTATAGTATTTCTCCACCCCAACTACATATCTCTAAAAGGTTATGCAAAATTTAACATACCTTTATTATTGCTATGTTTGTCAGAATCTAGACAATGCAGGGCTATGGGAAAGATAGTAAAAATAGTTTGGATTTGACCTGCAGAGGACAAATAAAACTTCAAATTTGTAATCTCGTGAATATTCTTAACTACATGATACTATTCCCATGATCAAGCATTTTAACAATACTGAGCTGAAGGCTGTTAAAGTTGATATAAATGAAGCATTAGCAAATAATAACATCTCATTTTGTCGAAAATAAGGTGTGCGTATATATACAATCATTTTGACACTGAGATGATGTTTCTTTGTTCTCCATCAGTAGTCTGACATTACCTTCCTATTGAATTTTCCTTAATAGTACCCAAGTGACACCAAGTGACAACATAGCTACTAACCCAATAGTCACAGGACACTGAACACACATTATGTGACGAAGTTTTTGAAAAGGTAGTAGCCTACCTTAAAGCCGAGCAGCATCACACAAGACACTATCACTATGCCATTTGTTTATACCCTTCCATGCCCAGCTCACTTCCTGCATTTCCTGCAGATGTTTAAGCCCTCTATGGCAGTCACACACCTCATGCAAAGGATTTCTGACCTGTGCGGAGAGCTTTAATCAAACGGCAGTGAGTGATAAGCTAAATCAATTATCAAGTACCTTGCAGTCCCATCTCACGTGAAGGCTAACCCAGCTTCCAGAGAAAATTCTCCTGACCACCTGGGCTCATGTGAGCAGAACCTCAGGTTAAAAAATAATAGTAATAAAATAAATTCACAACTATAAAAAAAAAATCCACGTTTCCATTACTATTCCTTTTATTTCAAACACGTATCTTTTTTTTTTCTTTTTTCTTTTTTTAATTTCCCAAAAGAATTTGCTCTCTATAGGTTTGGCTAGATCCTCAATAATTCCTTACATTGAACAAAGGCAAGAGAGAAGAATGTCCCCAACAAAGAAAGCTGCTTACCCAAATTCGTGACCATCACCTTCCCAACATGGCAGAACAATGTTCTAGGCAGGTGGGAGTATCATGGCAAGAAGATAAGATGGATGGAGCCCATTACCCTCTGTTAAGCCCAGCCAGAACAAGGCTGCAGGTTGTATTGGGAACAGATTCAGCAAAAATGAGTGGAGCTGACACTACAGAAGGTCTGTCACCCCGAGGATAAATAGCTGCTCTGTACCTGCAAGGATCTGGGCCACTGAAACACTGAATAGTCAGGTAATTCTTGTTGATCTTAGATGCACTGGATAATAGATATGGATAATAAAGTTCACCAACTTATATTTTGTTATCACCTTTTTTTTTTTTGCTTTTTTTTTTTATTGTTTTAAAGAAAAGATCACTGAGAGTGCCTTAGTGGATGCCTCTGTGTATACGTCAGTGAAAATTTAGGAGTGTTTGCTCCCTCCCTGCCAAAAAATGTGTATGTCTGGAAATAAGCTGCTAAAGATCAGGAATTCCGAACATTATCAGAATGAAGAAAATAAGAATGCAAGAAAAAAAATAATAATAAAAAAAAAAGATACTTGAAGGAGTTAAACATAAAGCCCTAACAAATGAACTCAAGAAAAAAAAAAAAAACTACTAATTTTTCAAACAAATATTACTAAAATTCAGAAAAGTAGTAAATACAAACATAAATATGTGAAGCATTTAAATTTGTATGTCCCAATGCATCCCAATAAAAAGAAAACATATATTGGTTACCCAGTATAATTACTCTATTTTACTAGAAATATATTTATTTTCAACTATTTCTAATATGTAATTTGATTCTCAGTTCTTAGCTACATATCAGTCATGGGATGCATTCCACACTTATGAAGTATTACCTTGAGAGATTTCATGGTTCCCAGCACATGGCCAATTTCTGCCCTGGGATGCAAACGTACAATTCTCTTTGAAGTCGATAGGAGTCACACAAGTAGACTGTAAGTGATTTTTTTTTCTGCATTTAGACTCAAATTGTACTCTGCATTACTTATTTAGCTTCATTCCCCTGCAATTATACAGCTATAACTGAGCAGAGTTGGTCTCTCATGTCAACGCTTAGTGTAATTACACTAAATACATGTACATTTATACATCATTGTAAATGTTTTTAATAAAGTTAAGCGATTTCATATCTGTCCTTCTGTGTAATGTAAGTTTTTATTTATAAATTGTAATTTAAGATAAACACGTTAATATAATTACAATACACAAAATCAGGAAAGTACCTGTGTGTTGTACTACTGCATGTTCTTGGAACCTTTCAAAATAAAATCAAATTCAAAACACCCATGTAACTTCAGAACTTATAATTTTCAAGAAAGAAGGCATCAAAAAGCATGCAGAGAAATCTCATCCGTGTTCTGTAAAGGATACTAAAAAAATAAAATTCTCACTTGGTGAAGTAAATGAATATTCATTATGCATCTATTTACTTCTGGTATTACTGGATTTAGCCATATAATTAAAACTATTAAAATTATTAATTAGAGGACAATACAGTTAATAGAGTTTTAGTTGACATGAGCTTCGCACACTATGTCTGTTTAATTAAGTCTTGTCTACACTTGCAAATTCACCAGAACTACTCCAAAATAACCCCTGATATGGACGTGCTGATAGGTGTACATCCGTACGGGAGTTCATAACACTCAGTAATTGCAGCAAACTATTTCCTTATAACTTTCATTACATTTTTGAGCGCAGGAAAGCTCTAAATCTTGTTAACATCAATATGCTGCACCTTTGATAACTTCTATTCTCTAACACTCTGGTGTGTTCACTGTTAAACCTGTGAGGCTCTGTCCTGAAAAAGAAATAGGAACTGAACCATTGTATATCCATAAAATTGTATCAGATTAAAGGGGGAACAGTTAAAAACATAACATTTGTAAGTAACTCCATGAGAAGGCAATCACATTTCCGAATAAGAATGCCTTTTCTTATTTAGCTGGCTTTGAAAGTAGATTAAGCTGTTTTGGACAATGGTGCTCTTATTCAAGAAGAAAGCCCCACTCACTTGAAATTATTTGGGGGTAATTATTCCAGAATACCTAATAAATCCTTATACCTGGCCTTCCACCAGCACTTGCTGTGCTAGTATTGTGCAGTGCTTGCAAAGCGGTTGCCTCTCAAAGATCCCTACTGTCAGAATAAAGCAGCTAGATGCCAAATACCATTCTCAGAGGATCACTGCACATGAGAGAGATGCAGGATGAAAACATATGCTACAAAACTCTGGATTTTTAGATTTTTTTGACGGCTAACACCACCAATACAACTAACGATTAAAAAAAAGAAAAAGCCACAAGCAAGAAATACTAAACCTGAACAAAAGAAAAACGATCTTCTTTTGGTCCAATGTAGCTTCAGGATAGCATACTCAAACTGTGAGATCATTATTTATTGTTTGTGACTCCTTCTCCATAAAACTAAAGCCCTTTCTTGGACTGTGTTTCTCTATAGTGGTAGACTGACAGAAAACACAAGCTGTGTGTTACCTCTTTGTAATACCATGATTTCCACCACTTCCAGAGGCTACAGCAAAGTTGAGAGTCATTCTGGCCACTTCAAGAGAAATATGAATTAAAATACGCATCTCATCTCAGTATTAGGAACTGAAAATGCTATTCTCTGGTGGAGACTTTAGTACTTCAAACCTGCTCTTGGTCCTGCTTTTCCCTCCAAGTGATCTAAATCTGAACAGAAAGCCCATCTCTGCTCACCAAAGCAGGCTGCAATGTTATTTCTAGCCCAAAGAGTGGATTCGCTTAGGCTGCCAGCAAGGACATTAGCCTCAGATTTTCCATCTGACTGACACATGACCAGAACAGCATGCTTGGACACATAAGGGTTCTGGCATAGCACCAACAGTACAAATGAATGATGAAAACTTTAATATGAGAAAGCATGGCTCTGTGTGCAAAGTTTAAAGACATGAAAATATGTTGTTATAAATCCAAACTTTCACTCGGGCTGCTATCCTGTATAATTCAACTGAACGCTATTTTACATGCATACTCTTCTAGGTTTTATTTTTTATTGATTTTTACATATATGTATATGTAAAGATGGATGTTATCTGATTTTTCTTTTGTTTAGCATAGTGTGATACAGTTTAATGATATTCTGGCTGGTAAGTAGATGCCAACTGCATCTGCATTTAGTCTATACTATATTGCATACTTTCTTGGAATCAGATTCATACTAGACCTATCAGGATAAGACAGTTTCTGATCACATAAAATATCAAAAAGAATAGCAACATCTCCGTGTCACTTACCAGTGTTCAGGAAGTCCTTACACTTATTCTAGTTTCAGTGTAATAAGAAAATGGATTTATAAACTAGAAGAAATAAGACGAAATGGCAAAGTCTTCAGTTCTGACAAGCTTACCTCTGTAATGTATTTCCACAGCATCACAGTATGGCCGCACCAGTCTTGAGGCAAAGATAATTGCCAAATTTACCCCATGAGTATCTTTTGTCCTCTCACAATCTATATGAAACAAGACCTTTCCCAGAGCTCTTGCCTGTCTATTCCCCAAATCTCTCCATTGTTTTTGCAAAATAACCTTTAATTCTTGCTGAACTTTAGCTGTCCCAAAACGAGTTCTTGCAGAATACTGCCTTAAATCTGCTTTTGTGGGAAATGCAGCTCCCGCGGGAAGGCCTGGCAGCCAGAGACACCTTCTTGTGCCATGCTCTGGCACACAAGCCACAGCCTCTCCACTCAGCTCTGTGCCTTTTCTCTTTCCTGCCCTTTTCTGTCTTACTCTTTCCCCTTATCTTTTTTCTACAGCAATTTACCTCTTTCAAAAATTAGTTCTCCTATTTTCTCTTCATACAGCTTTGTTTTTCTCACATTTTCCTCTTTTCCTATCTCAAATGACAACACAAGGCTCAAGAGACAGGTCTATAGCCAGATTTGGGAGGCTATTTAACCCACGTTCAGAGCTGAGCTCAGAGCTACAGGTGCAAAGAAAGCCAAGCTGATGGTCTCTGTGGAACAACCCCAGTTTTGTGCAAACCCACTGCTCCCACTGCCAGCTGCATGGGCTCTCAATGCAGAAGTGAGGACTAACAGCGGGCAGTTCTCCCAAAGATCTCTGTTGCTTCAGTGAAGCCACAATTATATACAATTGCAGTAACCAGACTACTTGCTATTGTTATCTTGTTGGCATCTTGATCCATTCCTTCCTCTTTTCCAAATGCTATTCCTAAAATATCGATTATCAAAAGATCCTCACTAAAACTGTGAAACACTTGTCATTTCCCGAAATGGCTCTCAGCTTTCCACTCCCAGAAAGCCCAGCTCAGTCTCCTGACATCCTCCAGTAATTAGGCAAGCCAGAGGTGCTCATAGTTGTATACAGCAACCCTTGATACCAGCCAGCCTTCCTTCCCTTGTCTCCAAGGAATCCACAGTAAATTGCTCCTGAATTCAGCTTTGGCTGGCACAAACAATAGTCTGGTATGGTCTGGAGATTTTTCAGCTACCTCATTTAAATTTAGAAATGGGTGGCTGTAATAAAATAAATAAGAAAATTAATATTAAAATGTTTTTCAATTTATTGAGATTAGTTTGCCAAAAAATAAAATGAAAATTCTGCTGCATGATTTTTCTGCAAAGACAAGATCCCATGGCCATGAAATTAGAGAACACATGGAGCTCAGTATCAGTGTCAACGGAAGGACTAAGGTCTTAATTTATGAGAAAATCACAACAAAGTGCCCATTTTACACATGAATGCCTTCATTAAACACAGACAGCAGCCCAGGATTTTATAAATAATACATGCACATACGCACTTCACTAGGTTGCCCAATATCTTGAAACATAGATCATCCTGCAGAGTAGACAATGCACTGTCAAGAATCCAAGAGTAATAATATCTAGTCCATCAAGGAAAATGAATCAACAGTGAGTATTTTCTAACAATTGGCATGTAAATGTGAAGTTAATTATATATTCAACACATTAAAAATGTGTGTATGCAAGTATTAGCAACCACTACCAGAGCACAGGGATCTGCAGCATCCTCTCCGGATGACAACAGTTGGGTGAGATGCAGCACGCTTTCCATCAATGACAAAGACGGAATAAGTGTTTAAAGAAGACACTCATATAAAACCCTTCTTTTAAAAAGGTCCACTGTAGAAACGCAAGGAGCTGCATTGTTCAACATATATGCATTTCTAGACTTTTAAACATAAATGTCAATAAAAGAAGAGCCATTTATACTAGCCTTGACAGAGATGAGTAAAGTAAACATGGAAAATGGGCTATTTTATTTCATGAGTAAAAAATAAATATTTATTATTCATCTCTTCATTACTCAATTATTCATTTAACATGGAATTCCACTTCCAGTTTTCAGAGAAGGATATTGGTAGAGATATAAAATATGCATAGCTGCTTTTCTGCCTCTTTTGGGGGCAACATGACAAAGTAAGCTTTTGCCATTCTTCTTCCATTTTTACCTTTAAGTTTGTTTTTCTTTTCCCTATGTCTCCCAGAGGGATGCATAGCTACCTAGCATGTAAAGTGTTAGATATCAGACAACGCCTCCCTGGTTCCAGGTAGCCAACTAAAAAGAAGTCCAAGACTAGCATTTACAACTTCTAAGAGCACAGATGTGCCACATGCATGAATCTCTCTGAATTTCTCTTCAATCCTGTATTTTTGTAAAAATCTTCACTTTTATTTATGTTCAGATAGTCCAGTCACCATCAAGGCAAATGCTCTAAGATAAAGAAGGAAATAAATAAAGAAATGTTCAATTATGTAATTTCATTTCCATGATAACAAGTTGGAGTGATAACATCACTGTCCCAGCAACTTTCTGGCCATGAAGACATCATCTTAAGGCCAACATTATCCTATCTTAGGTCCCTAAATATGTGTTCTGACACCTAACAGGAAACGTAATTTTCAGAATTATGAACAACTATTTAGTTAGCAGTGTAAAAAAAAAAAAAAAAAACAAAACAACCTGGTGCAGTATACATTTTTTTCTAATCATCAACCTGGCTACTAACTAAAGCTCTTCGTTTCTTTGTCTTGGTGGGGTTGTTTGTTCGGTTTTTACTAGACGCATCTTTAAGATCTTTAAGATTAACTTCAGGGTTTGGGATCGTGAAAGCTACCTATTATTATAATTGCAAGTGAAAATCCTTAGAAAATATGGGGGAGTGACTATATGAAGTGCTAATAAAAGTAGACTAGGATAAAGGAGCTGGATAGGTGGGTTTGGAAGCCTTTCACACCTCCGTAGCTTCAACAGCTGATGAACTTAATGCAGTTTCCAAGAAAAATCATCTGAGATATAGCTGAACTGTCAGTAAAGGGCAACATGCTAATTCTTTTCATTTTCTCTACTAAAAAGTCAGAACAGTGCCCCTTATTGCTGTTGTTGTTTTATTTATTTTTTAATCCATGCCCAAGACAAAAAACTTATCAGCAAATTCATATTTCATGGAAACATCAGCCTAAAGACATAATTGGGTATGAGAATGTGTACATGTCTGTCACAAGCTGCAGCATAGTTTTTGTAGTATTATAATGCTCTGCCAGGAGAAAAAGACAAACCTGAAATCTTAAATTTTAAGCAGCTTAAACAAGATATTTGCTGAAATGGGATAAAGGTATTTGCATGCTGAAGAGATTATGGAAATAGCATTTGCATACTTGTAGAATGCATGTTCTATTAACAGAAATAGGGAATTCCTTCTTTCCTTTCCTAATGCCACACACCAAAGCTTACAATGAGGAAACAACGATAACAGTTACTTTAGAACCTCTTACACTGATGATTCAGTTATCAGGGCCTACCTTACAGAATCACACACTAATTTAGTTTGTAAGGGATGTCTGGAGGTCATCTAGCCCAACTTCCCTACAAGAGCAGCCACAACTAGATCAGGTTGAGCAAAGACAAAAACACCACAACTTCTTTCAGCACTTGTTCAGTTGCTTTACCACCCTTGTGGTGAAATAAAAATTCTTCATATTTAATTCATTTTCTTATGCTACAACTTGCATGCAGAGTCTTGCAACCTACCGACTATTCCCTTCTTTGAGATAATTCCTGAATCTGTAGACAAGGGGAGAGCAGCAAATGTCATTCACATCGATTTCAGTACGGGTTTGACATTGTCTCAAACTACGCCCTTGTGCCCAAGGCTGGACGTTATAGTCTGGATGGACAGCCAGCTAGGTGGGAATGAAACTAATGGGACGGTCAGGCTCTGAGTATGGCAGTTAATGGGTCATACTCTACCTGGAGGCCAGTAACAAGTGGAGCACCTCAGGAGTCTATCCTGCAACTGGCCTGCTTAATGCATTTATATCAGAGAAATGGAAAGTCCTGCACCTGGGAAAGATGAGTCCCTTGCGATGAGACAAGCCAGGAACAGCTCTGCTGGAACAGACCTCAGGGTTGAGCACGAGCCAGCAGTGTGATCTGGCAGCACAGCCTGTAGGGTGAGGGAAGCCATCATCCCCCCCACCTCAGTATTTGATAGATCAAAATAACTCAGCTAGGTCAAAGAAACAACTATCATCAATTTCTCCTTCTACCTGGAACAATCAAAGAATCTGAACCTTTGGATGGCTGACTAGCTGAAAAGAGATAAGAGGCATTCCGGAGTCTTTGACCCCATTAACAGAGATGTTCCCTGCTCCAAAACATCCCTGCATACTCCCCTCATTATAAAAAGCAATTGTCAAAAGCAAATGGTTACTGATCAGAAAAGCTACCTGGAGGAAATGAGAAGGTCACAGGCACTATTCATGAAATTCAAAGTTTATATCATAAACCCTTTCTAAATGTTTTTTCTAGGAGACAGAATGTTTTAGCTAGTACTTTTCCAAATGAGTCACTAACACCCTTGTCTTAATTCTGCAGCTGCTGCTAATTTGGAGTGCCAGCCTTCTCCCCTCTTTCCCCAGAATGAAATAAAATATCAATGTTGCACTGTACTGAAAATGGAAAGTTAGATGTAACATTATGCTACAAGGCCTCTGGAAGTCCCATTTACATTTGACTCCTTCTTTTTGCACAGGCCTGTACCTAACTTAAGCCCACTCAGCAACTTAGTTCACGCTTTCTTCCACGTTCATTGGTTGTAAGAATGAAACACATACTCAAATGATTTTTAACCTTTAGTGCACCAATACCTAACACAATTTAAAACAGTAAAATAAAAAGTAAAATCATATTAAAACGATGCTAGCAGCTATCTGCATATATAGGCAATCCACGGAGCTATGCTGCATCTTCCTTTGGCTTGGATCTTTCACCCTTTCTGTTAAGGGCATGGAAAACCTTTTAGTTATGAGAAGCAAGCACCACCATTTTGTTGTACAAAAGTGAGACCCAAAAGGGGATACTATCAGGGGGGACAACTTCACCCACAGTAAATCACAAATCTCAAACTCCTTGTGTATCTCATCAGTGGCTCCACTGCAAAAATGCCTTATATTTGGGGCACTTGGGGTTAGTTTTCTGCCAGACTTGTTTCTTGATTCAGCTCACCAACCGACCACATGAGTGCTGGTGCCAGCACATGGGAAAGGACAGGAATGAGTTGCTCAGGGCAATGGGGAAAGACAAGACTGCCCTTTTTGGCTGCTGTGCATAGCTATGTGAAATTAAAGTGATTATGTAGCTATGGCCTGAGGGATGGAAGAGGTCACAGATACTACCACAGCCTATATACTGCCATAGAAATTGTGTCAGCGTGTGTTGCCAGGAGACAAGCAAGGGAATTCAGATCTTAACCTGTAGTAAAATCCACAAAGTAAAGCCCATTCACTCCACCTCGGGATGGCAGATCAATACCTTGCTCTCAATGCAGGAGTTATCCTGCACACTTTGGGTTGCATTTTGCATCAGTGTGCTCTGTGCATCTACTCTGAATGGTTTCAAAACACTTCTCACAGGCCTCATCCATACACCGACATTTCAGAAATACAGTTAAAATATATTTTGAAATGTTTTCATCAAGTCTGAGCAATTGAGACTAAATATGGTCTCAGACCATGAACAGAGCACAATAGCTTCCAAAAGCTACCACAAAAAAACGTGAGCCATGCTACCTGATTATATCCGTGTCCAAGCTCTTAGCCTCCCTCAATTATGAGATAACATAATTCAGCTTAGATCTTAACCAAATTAAATTTAAAGGCAAGTCTCAGTGTTTTCAGCAAGGGGGGCTAACCAAGTACATGAAGGCAGATAATAATTATCACCTATTACGCACAGTATATATGAGCTGAATCTGTTATATGCCTGCATTTTGGCTGAAAAGAAAGATCAGTTTTATCATTTAAAGTTTGATTATCAACACGTTTGTCTGACATTGTTCATTTATTTGACTGAGCAGATGCTTTTCCAGTAGATATAGTTGTGATCGCTGCATTGCACTGACCATTGGAAACACACACAATACAGTAAGAAAAAAAGAATATATCATTTGTAGCATGTTTTTGGCTAAGTCTGAGCATTTATTTTGAAGCTTTCTCCAAAAAAAGTATCATTTCATGAAAACCAATTTTTAAATTGTTATCAGTTCTTGATTATAACTATTTGGAAGACTGCAACTGAAATATGCAACTATACCAAGCTTTACTTTCCAGTTTATTACTATGCCTTTGTTCAGACCTCCTTATTGATATCACAATCAAGCATCCTTCATTAGGAGCACTGAATCAGTAGCATCAATTATGTTTCTGAGTAAGAGTGACGGATCTAGTATCAACATTGATAGCACACATTGTTGCTTAGACTTCTAAGCAGCTTAAAAATTCTGACAGGTTTGTTGTTGTTTGGAGGGTGAATATATATATAGGCATTTATTTCTGAAATGATTTTTTTAATAGAAAAAATAGTTTTAATAAACTATTACAAATTAGTGGTGTGTTACTACATGTATTATTCTTCACTGGAAATTTTCAATAATTTTGCAAATCTTTTCTTTGTTCCTTCAATACAAAGCAGAAACTTAGAAATTTACTCTCACAAAATTTCATCATTGATTCTGAGACGTGCAATTTTATCCTTGAAGTAGAAGCAAAGTATTTTGAAGTGTGGGGTTCCCCTTTACAAACCAGTTCAAGAATCTAAACGGCATGCTCAACTCTGGTCTACAAGTAATCAGAAAAAACTACAGTCATTACCATGAGTAACAGTAAAGTTGTGAAAGAAAACATACTTTAAAGAACTCTTTTATTGAAAGAAATTTAACATCTCTCCCCATGAACTTATTGCACGCTTTTCATGACTGCCTTGGGATACTGCATTGAAGACAAAGCTAGAAAAGGCACTACTACACATCAGACATATTGTACAATTACAAATCTCCTACAGTTGTTGCCTACTTATTTCATAGACCCTGATCACTGAAAAAAATTACTTGAACAGTTTTGGAATATACCTGGTGCCTGGGGGATTAACAACCAAACACAAAACGAAAACTACACCGAATAAGTTTTTCAAGCCTTTTTCAACTCATATATTGGTTTATCACGTATGTGTAAAAGTCAATCCCATAATATTTCCAGACTCAAGATCTGACTCATACATCAGCAGTAAATTTACTACTGAATCAAGAAGAGGGACCGAGATTTTGTTGACATTTGTTAAATGAGGCCAATCATGCAGTATCAAATTAAGCCCCAAGCACAACGTACTCCAGGGATGAGTTTAGTCTCAAACTTCTTGAAATTACAAAGCTAATAAGAATCTGTCATTTCTACCATTAATGATGTGAGGAAAATATTTTTTCTTTTGTAATTTGCAAATTCAGCCTCTAAGTGCATGTATATTTATACAATTCCTCCCCCTAAGGAGGCAGCAATAAAGGAGGAAAGTCATGGCTTTTAAAAAACTCTCTTTGAAAGATTTCTTAGAAAAAAATACAAAAATCAGCATAACTTAAGCAGCTGCCATTGCAACTACTTCTTGATTACAACCCCATCACACCATCCACATGCCAGACTGCCTAGCTTTCACTCCTTCAAAATGAAGATTATGAATATCATGTTATTGCAAATCACCTCCAAATCAAGCATGGTCAGCATATCCCATGCATGAATCAATTTTCTAGAGAATAAAACATCACTCATCTAAAATCAAAGGCAAAACTCGTGCTAACTTCAATGAAGTCAATCTTCAAGACAAAGACTGTGAAGCGTTTCTACACTGAGTGCATCTTTATCATCATCAGCGTGATTTATAAAGTCACAGCAATGAGGTACAATAACACACAATACGTTCGCATACGTCCCTCCTGAACCCACCAAACAATGCCATGTGGAACATCTGGGTTCACCCTTTAAGCTATTGCTATTAACAATATATCTGGTTACATCCTGCTTCTAATGTGTATTTGCCCATCAGGCTAATCTGCCATTACGTCTCAAGAGAGGCCCTGTGACAGAATAATTCAAGGGAAAACTGGAGTATTTCAAAGCAAGGAGGATAAACACATTCGGAGCAATAAGCAAACTTTGCATGCTCCATTTCTAGACAGGAAAAGAAGCTCCATTTCTGAAAATACAAGAATTATCTTAGCAATAGTTTCTAGAAACACTTGCTGAAGAACACATTTCTAGTTCACAGCAAGCTACAGAAACTAAACTTCAAAAGTTAAAAGGAGCTTTAACTGGGACAAGAACACAGATTTCCACTCAAACTAAGCTAGCTTGAACAAATACATAAAAGAGCCATTGTGATCAGTGACAAAAAGTCAGCGGCCTTTCAGATGGATACAAACAAGCACTGCCACTTCTGGACTGGGATGTTTGGGAGAAGAGAAAACCTGCCCTTGGGAAGCGCTCTTCATTTTTCGATTTTCTACATCCCTGAGAGTATTTTACGGAGCTGAAGGGATCACTATCGTTCTCAAATATTTCTTAAAATTGCTATAATTTACATTTCTTTCTCTTCCATGATGTGGTACACTTTTTGAAGGAATTCTTTGGGTAGTTACACCTACAGGACACAGTAAAACCCTAGCCTAGCAGGAATAGGAGAGAACACATTCAAGAGACTAATGAGGCTAACAGGATCAGATATCTGTCTGGAGACAAAAAAAAAAAAAAAAGTTTGCCTGCAGCTAACCTGTGTTTTTTTTGTTCCTCCCACCCGCCTCAATGGATTTCCAAGCCCAGTCCAGAACCAGAGATTCAGAATTATGAACAATTAAAATAACTTCCCACACTATGAAGTGTGCAAAATATTTCTATGAGACTTTATAAACACATTCACCCATTCTCTGTGTTACTATAAACCTGACTCGTCTTTCACTGCGTACAAATTTTGCAGTCATAGTGCACATGGAATAAATCTAAATAGAACTGATTAGAATTAGTAATCATTTACACTGATTAAAATCAGCTCAAAAGCTAATAAAATTCTTCAAAGGACAACAGACCTGTGCTGGGTACAGAAAGCTGTGAGTATAGGTGTTCATGAGCAGCAAACCATCAGAGGGTCCTACAGCTTCTGCTTTAGAACCAGCAGCTCCTACATCAGTCTCTTAGCTTCATACCTGAGATGCTAAACTGTGGATTACCCAGTGCTTCCTAATATGAAAGTTTCATATCTGCTTTGTAGTGTTACAACAGCAAGTTCCCTTTTACCTGATGTCCCATTTACTCTGCCATCAACACGTTTGCATAAAAACTCAGTGTTTTCCTCTTAAAATGTGATGTTGGCAGCCTGAAAATAAATTTTTGACATGGCAGAACCTGCCTGCTCACTACAGGTTTACATCAGTCTGCAGAACTGACTACAAACCTAGACAAAGGTCTGGAAACATTAGTTCTTTTCCGAGCTGCCAGGGTACTGACTCTGCAGCCACCAAATTACAGAGTTAGAAGCGTACTGTAAGGTAGCTTAGCAAAATTTACAAGATTTCATTTCTTCTGCATTGTTCTAATTCAGTGCCATACAAAAAAATAATAAAAAAATAGTAATTCAACTATCATATGTTATCTACCACTATAAAATGCCTGAACTTTAAATAAATCATGCTATCTATAGGAAACCTTGCCTTTTTCTACTACCACTTTCTTAGCCAAAGAAATTTGCTTTATGATACTGAAGTCTATCACTAGAGTTAGACAGTTATATTGTCACATTACTGTTCAAGGAAAAACCAGTGATACAGGCATTTAGCACGATTTATTAGTAAATCATTGTGTGCGCTGTCTCTGAATTCCTTTTGATATCCAAGTAAAGGAGAACAAGGCAGAAATCCATTAATATTTCTTACTTGACCAAAACAAGCAGATTGTGGCCTAGCAATGTACACTTATATTTGCTTATCTGCACTTTAAGTGCCTTGCTAAATGTTACATCACTTTGCCGAGCACACCTGGGTCTTTTTTACTCCTAGTCAGAGAGGCCATTAAGCACTAGGAAGATGTATACATTTTAATTAGCATCGTTTTCTAATTGTTGACATACAGGATCTCTTAGTCAGAAACAAAGAAACATCCATCAAACTTGGAAAATATTTTTGATGCTCTCTGATACACGAAACAATGTTGCAATACAGGAGCTGTCCTGAAACATACATTTACTAGAATACATACACACAAAATAGGTTATGTCAAACATTGAGTAAAACAGAGCAAAAATTGTGGCAGCCCAGAAAACACGGGTCTTAAAAGCTCTAACTTGTAACCGTTTCAAACTTTCTCCTTCCGTTGCTTTAATTTTATTATTATTTTTTTTCATATTAAAGACCTTACACCTACTACCAGAGATTATTTTGTTCATTTTATTTAAGTCCATGGTTTTCCTGATGTCTTTTGATGCTGAACTCCCAACAATTAGTGGGAGGGAGGTGCTGAATCATGACAAAAGTTTGTATGTCCTCCCAGAAAATATGACTGAAACAGCTCGAATACTTCATGAATAAGATTGTGAAGATCATAACAGATAAACACAAAATCTGTTTTTAAAATCTCTAACGTATTTTGTAGTAATTAAAAGTAGACCATATCAACATTTCACCCCAAAGAACCATTAGCAATGCATGCAATTTCTAATGGGTATTTTCTAAGCTCTCTACAGAAAAAAATCCATCTTCAAGCAACTCCTGTCATCTCCTAATTATCGATTCGTGGCTTATTAGTCAGCAGATTTTCCATCATTACTTAAATAAGGACAAGATGGGAAGCAAAACTTCTAGTCTCAAAATCTCTTCCTTCCCCCAGTATGATCATGTACCATCACCCATCATACATTCAGCAAAGGCTACTCAGTTCTATCATAAACTGTGTTTGATAAAAACCAACCTCCAGAATTAGAGAAATATGTCATGTAATGGACAATGGGTCATTTTAGGACCCAAAGAATAAAACAAGTGAAAATGATGAATTAAATGATTTTTTTTTTTTATATGTTCAGACTGGATCCATAATGAGGAGATTTCTTGTATTACTGAATTCTGCATACTGCAGTATAAAAACTCTCAGTTACTAAACCTATCTACAATAAGGGGCCATCTTTTTTCTTTTATTTCTTCTTTAAAATCAAGATCTCTTAAAATAGGAAGCTTTAGATCCCAAATATTTGATTTCATGTGTGTAGGTTAAATGTCTGTGTGCTTTCCCTGCTGAAACAAAGTAATGTGATTTCAGGCTGTATAATTTTATAGCAAAGACTGCAAGACGTTTTGAAGATGTCATTGACTGTAATACGGATCAATATTAAATTATCTGCACAGGAAACATTTTCAAAAGATGGTCCATCAAGCTTTCTCGTAGGATCATGGATTTCTAGGATCATATTCTAATAACTACAGTAAGCTATTACAGCTTGTCTCCCTCTTCAATTATTTACAGGTCAAAAAAGCCAAGTGACATTGCTTTATGTATATTCAATGTTATGTACTTGGTTCATAACTTACTAATGCCACAGAAAATCACAAAAGTAAATGCTTCTGAACAAAGACATTTTTTCATTTGAGAATATTTGTGTAGTCATACAGCTGAGTGATGCAAAAGGCTCTCTTCTGTCAGGCATTGGTACCTTTCCTAAAAATAATGCATTGAAATATACGTATCCAAACTGACTACTCTGCAGCAGCATCTTTAAATGGCTACATACTCTGCTATCTAGCCTGATGTCAGTTACACATTTAAGAGCTAATTAGTCGCATCAGATCACCTAAAGACCTTCATCTTATTCCTGTCAATTTCTTTATATATGAAAGCGCATTTCAAAGCCTCTTCATTGCTGACTTGTAAGATGTCTCATGACTGTCAAACTGAATTTATTTTTCAGCCAAGCAGTATAAATTACATTTCACGATACAGTAACACAGGGCAAAATAAACAGGAGCCTATCATAGGTGCAGATAAAGAGGGGAAGAGAATTCTTGTCCTCTTATTGCCACACAGGCTGGACACTTCACCAGCAAAAAGAAGAAGTAAAATGAAGAAAAAAAGAAAAGAGGAAAACCACACCAGAGTTATAACCTCTAAAAAAAAAGTTCACACGTTGAAGCCTCATATGGGTCTGTTTTGATTTGTGAGGAGTGACACTGGTGGTTGGAGAGGCTTATGTTAAATGTTCCAGACAGCTGATGCAACCACCTCCGCATCTGCCAGTTTGCAGTATGATGCTTCTAGAGCAGTGGGGCTGGCTGCCCTTACAGACTCAAAGGAGAAAGAAAAAAAAAGACAGAGCTGGAGAAGCACCACCACAAGAACTCCCCAAATCAATTTTCCTGCAACCAGCAGCCAAGCGCCTACAGCACCAGCCATCGCCAGCCGGCTCCCTGACCCCTTCTGAAGCCACTTTCCTAAACTGTGCCTGCCACAAGGCTCCGAGCCCCCCGACGACGAGCACCCAGCCGGTGACCGCCGCGGGGCTCGCTGCCACCCGCGGCCCGTCGGGGCGGCCCGGCCCCGGCTCCCAGAGCTTTGGGGCAGCGCTTTAGGGCCCGCCGGGTGAAGTTTGGGGCCCGGCTTGGCAGCGGGCCGGCCGGGGAGGGGGGAGAAGCCGCCGGGAGCGGCGAGGAAGAGGAAGGCGGGAGGAAGGCGAGGGGGCAGCTCGGGGACGCGCAGACAGGAGCGGGGCCGGTTGAAGGGGGGAGCTGCGGGCAGGAAGGGGCTGCGGGCTCTTTCCTGTCCCCGTCCCCCGCCGTAAGGTGACCGCCACCCCCCAGCCCCCGGCCGGCCGCCCGGGAGCGGGGCCAGCCGCCGCGCCGTGCCCTACCTTCGCCTGCAGATACTGGGGGTAGTAGTAGGTGGTGTACTGGGGGTACATCTGCTGTTTCCACACTTTGCCCATGAAGCTGGAAATGTAGCCTGCAGCGCAGGGACGGGGGGGCACTTTGGGGGGCTCCAGCCGCCTCTCCGTCTCTCTCCTCCCTGGCGGCGGCGGCTGCTGCTGCTCCTCGGCCGAGCCCAGACCTTCCTCCTCCTCCTCCTCCGCCCAAAAGCCGCAGCGGAGCGGGCAGCGGGGGGCAGGCGCTCTCCCTGCTCTCCCTCCGGCCCCGGGAGTCGCTGCCAAGTCCCCGCCCGGCCGGGGCCGAGCAGCGGCGGGCCGGCTGGCGGAGCGGCGGCGGTGCCAGGCGGCGGGGCAGGGCTGGCGGCGGCGGGGAGGGAGGGGACGGGGAAAGGAGGGGAAGGAGGGGGCGAGGGGCGGCGCTTGGCCCCGCTCGGCGCCCGCCGGGAGAGCCCCGGGCCCGGCCGGGGCAGGGGGGGCCGCCCGGGAGCCGGGCCGGGCCGTGGCAGGGAGCTGAGGGGGGCTCCGGCTGCTGGGGGGGGTGGGGGGGGGCGGTGGTCGCAGCCGGCGCGGCTCTGACCTAATTAGCCGGGGGCTTTGTTAGCGCCGCGGCTCTTTGTGCGGCTCGGCGGAGAGTGGGAGGCGATTTGGGAAAAGTACGGCTGGCCTCGGGTCTGCCTGGCAGCGGAGGGTCCGTTTATCTGCCGGCAGCAGGAGGGACTGCAGTGCTAAAATCAGTTTAGGGAACAGCAGCCGCAAGAGCAGACCGAGTGCTCCGTCTGGTCCACGGCGCGTCCCCGCGTTTGTACTTTTGCCAGCTGTGCTGAGTACGCCTCCTTCTCCAACGGGAAAAAAATCCTCCCGTAGTCAGTAAGAGTTACAATTCTTTCACTTGGGTTTTCTCTCTGCAAGATAATTTCCCAAACATCAGAGGCAGGGACCAGCAGCACACCGCAATCTGCCGTTACTTGTAATACAGACACTTGGCCCAGCGCGCTTACCTCTGACAAGCGTGGCTCTTTGCTACCCGAAGATAAACCGAGCCTCAGAATATCAAGCAGATGCCATTTCTTTGTCACATTAATCACAGTCATTTTTGTCTCGCTGCACTGTTTTATCAATAAAACATCCATGCCAGTTCACCAAAACTGCAGAGTATATTAGCATTAACCAAGCTAAATGCGGCAATAGCAGAAAGAAAGATTTAGAAACTTAGGGATTTGTGCATCCCAGTGCAATAGCAAAGGCAGCGTTTCTGCAGCCATGAATCCCTGGTGCAGCTGAGCAATGACAGGGAGCTGCAGATCCTCATCCAGGTGACATTGCAGCTCACCTGGCTAGCCATTAAGATCTCATTACAGTTTTTTTCCAGGGAGGAAATGTGTATATCCTTTATAGGCCACACAGATTAAAAGACTACCTGCATCTTTAGGGGAGGGCTTTTTCTCCAAGAAAGCTGCATGGGAGGTTTGGGGCTTGTTTCTTGTTTGCCTGGTCATTTTAGGTCAACACATGACTGGAATAACTATGAAAAGAAGGGCGAGCACAAAAAAGGCTAAGAGATGGTAATCTTTTTGTGTCCACTGCAGTAACTTCCTGTGGGAGGGACAGAGATTAAAGCTGGGGAAAAGTTGAGCAAAAGAGAAATATCACATAGGTGGGAGGGTTGAGAATGTGCATCTGCAAAAGCTGAAATGGCCATGGCCAAAATCAGCTGCCTTCAGTTGGCTGTACTGGCATTTACACAGTGGAAAAAGCGTACAAGCTGCAATTATATCTGAAGAATGCAAGGTAATGTGGCTCCGGGGCAGTGCATGGTCAGAGGACAGTAGAAATGAAGTTTCACAGCTTCATGGGGAAATATGTTGCCACAGCCCAGATACGTGATGAGATTGTTATAGATTGCTTTAGGAACTGCCAAGTTGTGGTCTGGAGTTCTTGGTTGAACTACAAAGAATGTGATGCTGGCCTCTCTTGAGCTGACAGGTTACGGGTGCTAGTACACTTAGTTTCTTTCTGAGAAAAACAGAACAAGCAAGAAGAAGAAATAAAGACCAGTAGTTGATGGATTGACTTTGTGGGTATTTTCCTTGAGGAGAAGGAAAGAGTATGAAAGATTTGAAAGAAAACACGCATTGTACTAAAAATGGCTAGGACTAGAAGAGTGTTTTCCTAGAATCCAACTTCATATAAACAACTGCAGTTGTCATAAGGATGTTGTGCAATCATGAATGGGGAGAGAAGCATCCAGAAAAAACAAAAAACAAAAAAAAAAAAACCTCTAGGAAATGAGGAGAGGGGGAAATGCAGCCTATATCGTTCCAGCATTTACAACTGCAACAGTCTCCAGCTTAATTGTGTCAAGTTACTGAGAAGGGCTGATGGCTGCCAGTGAGAAGAGCAGCAATGCACTCTGCCACAACGGCTCCCGAAAGTGATGAAAGAAGAAATCTGGCTAAGAGAGTATTTGATTACAACTGCAACAGCTAAAGCTGAGCTCCAAGTTCCTTCCCAGTCACTCCGTGTAGGGACTTAGTACATTCCCAAACTGAGTCTTTTGCTCTAAAGTTTAATCTCATTCCCAAACATGATCTGTTAATGTAAGGGTGAAGCCAGTTTGGTTACATCTTTTTTCAACCAGAGTATTTTCTTTTCCAAGTTCCACTTCCATTGAAGTATCTGCTTTGATTCATTTTGCTAAGCTGATATTAAAACTGGTCAAAATTGATAGTTTAATATTTATCACTGTAAATTTAAAAATTAAGCCCACAACTTAATTATTACAAACTTTTATGGCACAGTGATCCCACTGACAGTTAATGAGACTATGCAAATGATGCTCAGTTTTTATTAAAATGAGGATAGAAAATATAATTATTGGAATCATTTACAGGAGCCTCATTTACAGTTCTTTTATGCCATTTTTTAAATGGTATTGAAAATGTTTACTGTATTAAGAAGGGAACAATGAAGAATTCTCAGGCAAAACAATCTTAATTTGGTATTGCTCAGAGCAGTCTCTGCTTGTACCTTATTAATACATTGATTATTCAGTCAACCCAGTGATAGGAATGCAAGCTGTGTGACACAGACAGGATGCAATTGCAGTAGAAACTTAAAACCAAGTGGCTAATTTCTTAACTTTTTATACTGGTGGTAATGTTTGCCTTTAATTGCTTATTCTGTGTTCATAGCAAGGGCAAACAAACACTTTTAAATTAAACCTGCTTACACTGTCTGGCAGGACTAACTCTTGCCTTCGTAATCAAATGCTCACAGGGTAAAAAATGCTTCCCTCATTTACACACTACACAAAGTGTAGAATTAAGAAGGAAAGTAAACACTGAAGAAGGCTAGCAGATAACCAGTAGGACAACAAAAAAGTTCTTTTGCGTTAAAAACTGCCTTCCTACAGACCACACCAACACAAATGTACTGTGGCTTTGTCAATGTTAGGGAAAACAGTAATCCGTGATTTTAACCATGCCAGATTTCACTATCGATGGGACAATATTGGTGGTTGGTTGGTTGGTTGTTTTTTTTTCATATTTTTTCCTTATCATAGCAATGGCCTAATTCATCTGGTCTGGATGGATTAAAATATGATGAAAACACAGTTGGGCTGTTGCTACTAAAGCCTGAGAAGCGCTCTATGTGCTGCTGTGTCAGAGGAGTTTTAGAGCAGCTTGGTTAAAGCCAATCAATTGTTATCCACTGACTCTAAGGGTGTTGGATGAGAAATCCCATTTAAGCTTTGCAGATTACTTTAGACATTAGGAATTCTACCCTAAGGCAGAAAAAGTCAAATGCAATGCAGAATAGAAGTGAAATATATTTAATCCACCTCACTCCAGGAACTACGTGAACTGATGTACTCTGCACCAATTTAGGTCTTCACACTAGTTTAGGCTGAAAGAGACAGGCATGTTTATGCTGAAATTGTTATTACTTTGACACAGTCAGGAATATTTGAACAAGGATTTATTTTCTGGTCAAGATACCAGCTCGAGTCTTGGGAGATCTTTGTCTGTTACCAGATCTACCACAGAATGTGTGTGAGAGGGTGAGCAAGTCACTCAATTACCCTGTGCCTTACTTCCCCAGTTTGCAAACTGTGTCAAACATTCACCCTCTTCTATTCTATGTCTGCCTCGTACAGTCCGGCTGCAGGCAATGCGAGGCTCAGGAATAATTTGCTCGGAATCTGCCTAGTGCCCTCCCATAAATGTAGCACAGAAAATAGAAGCAATGGCAGCACAGCATCAGTGGATTCAGAGAAGGCAGGTGCCAAGTCCTAATTCCCAAACACACACACACACACATATAACAAACCAAAGATCTGTTTAATGCCAACGAGTGGTGAATGAGGGCTCCAGAAATGCAGCTAAATTTGAGCTCTCAACCAATAACCTCTTTGCTTTTCCCCTCACCCCCAACACACGCTGTTCCAATTACTTGCAAAATCTCCTTGTTGTAATGCCACCCTTAGCCCCATCATATGGCCTTGACTGCTTTGCAACACAAATGAAAGCCTCTTCAATTCAGGTCGCAGTAGGCCACACTCTTAAGCACAAAGGCTAAATAAACGACCATTGTTAATGGGCCACCAAGATGAAAAGCACTTGATTGTTTCCATCAATTAAATCAACTCTCTAGACTTAGTGCCTATTAACTCTTTCAGCAAATTCTTAAATATTTATTTCAGTAGAGTGGCTACGATTCTGTATTTTTACAGTAGCTCCCATGGTTTAACGATGTTTCACTGAAACACCGCTGAATGTGGCGTGCCCTTGTTTATCCTTACAGCTGAGCCCTGTACTGCACAAGGTCAGCTGCTCCTGACAGCTGCAGCCGGTGCAGTTTGGTTTTATAAAACATACAAGGCCAGGCACTATTCTAAGGTTGCTAAAATGAAGTATTTAGCAGGCACTGACATACCGGTATTTAACATACTTTCAGGTTTTTCATGAAGTTTCATGTACATCAGGCAGTGCTCCCATTATCAGCAATGGATGACAACAAAGGATACAGCTGGACTGCTCATGAAATCGTGGCTGTGTTCACAGCTAAACGTTTCACCATAAGTTCAGTTACACTGATTGCCAGCAGTAACCTTTTCTTCATGTTTACATAGGTCTGAGAGAATCCTTTCTCATATAAGCAATACATATTATGATTTTTTTTCCTGTATTCTGGTTTACTTCAACCTAAGATGCCTAGCTAATAAAGATGATTGCATAATACCAGCAATTGTTTGTTGTTGTGTGTTTTTTTTTTTTTTCCTGTATTCTTCATAAAACCTGTAAAGTACTTCTTGTTGGTCCACCTCTACACAGCTATTCACTACATGTACTTTTTATTTAAATCACCTTCTCACTGACAGCAAAAATTAGCTGTACCGTAGGAGTATGTACATCATAGGTGGAGGTAGTTAAAAATCCAACTTATTTCATACATTATTTATGAGAAAATTCCATTCCCTGCCGTTCCTAACCAGCCTGGAGTCTCTCTAGCAATACTGTCTTCACTGTGCAAGCAGATGAACAAGGAAGAGAATAATCGTGCCTCTATAAAAAGCTGACCAGCAATGATTCCTTCATAATGACATTCCCTTTCACTTTCCTCAGTTTCATGGCAGTGTTTGCAATTCTTTTTCATTCTCTAAGAGCAGATGGGGAAGACACCAAGGCCAGCCTGCTTTGGGTGCAACAGAATAGGAATTCCTGTGGGTATCTCTCTACCAGCTTGACCAACCAGTGGCAGTTGGTCCTGACTGAATTCAAACTATTGATTTTAAATATTCTTGGATAATTCAGAACTTTTTTTTTCTCTCTCACAAACAGAAATGGAAGTTCAATAAGCATAGATAACTGACATCTTATTTCTTGAGACTTTAGGAACATTTTGCACTGTCTTGAGGTATATCTTAGCAAGTTGTGAATAAAAGGTCGAGGATACGTCCTTCAGGCTTCTATTCTAAAATCTTGTTACACTTTCTTATTTCTGGAATAAAACTATTCCCAAGTATGAAACGCAAGCCTTCCAATCCAAACACAATTTTATTTTAGACAAATTCTGCAGCTATGAGATATCCAACAACTCTTTCTGATGTCTCAGACACCACCTATTCCTTCCATCACCCTTCCAACACCTTCAGCTGTTCCTCACCCTCTGCTCAGTCAAAGAGAGGGCTGTACATACAGACCAGATGATTTTGTTCAAGCACTGGCTGGCCAGCTGGCCCAGGCTGACCTCCACTTGGTGGGCTCCCAGGCAGAACAGCAGCTTCCTCACCTTTTCTCACCTACTGATTTTCATGCAGCTTTTCAGACCATCCTATCTATGACTGTCTCCGCTCCACTATCACCTTTGATTGAAATTGCCTAAAGGCTTCAAAAGTTCCAACGGGGTAAGGGATGAAGAAGGAGATGATGAGCAGACAAAACAATCGCATGAGCCTTCTTTCCTTAAGAAAGCAGGTTAAGTCAAAGAGAGGAGGTTCTGTAACCTGTTCAGATATCGAATTCAACACTTTTCATGTCTTAAATTTGTAATTTAATAACACCAGAGAATAAGGCATTTTAATACATTTTAATAATCCTTTGCCATACAACCCATCCCCCTAAACTCTATGTACCTCAACAGATCCGTCCATGCTATTTTTACTCGTTTTTTTTTTTTTTCACACTAAGAAAATGTCTTTCTCACAAAAGGACCACAGCACATTGCCATTTTGAATTAGCTCATGTATCTGAGCTTCATTCATATTTTATTATGTTTAGCTTTATCACAAGCTATTTGTAGACGCTGAACGCTCAGACCAAGGTACATGCAAATTAATGCTTACAGTGAAATATTTCTTCAGAGCTAATAGGTGTTGTGTCTCTACCACATAATTAATAAAAAAGACATTGAAGTGTCATCACCCTTGATCTGCTGTAAAATGGAAGCTTCCTCCTTGGCTTTGAATCCCCTTCTGTCTTCTCACAGTCTTCTAGATGAAATGCCAGATGCTCAGCAGAGTCACGGTGGGTGATTCATTCTTGCTGATGACCCTGCTGTGGAAGCCCCAGAATTCCCTGCTAAAATAGTTCTCAAGTGATGCAGCACTGACAAAGCTGAGTTGTGCAACTTCATTTATTTTTCTGTGTTCAGCGCAGACAGTAAAGCTCACGCTTTTGTGCTAGAGATCAGATTCTTGTTTTACTTTGGTTATTCTCTTCCTTAGGATTTCACATGTCAGAAACATTCTGCTATCAAACAATTATTTCAGATATATGCTAGAGTATAATGAATATGCTAAAAGATCTTAGCATTAAAAATTCTTTCCAGATCTTGTGTTTCACAACAAGGCTTTATAAACCAATGTGTATTTATTTTGCTGGAAAGTTACCCAAATAAAGATATTGCATTTCCATTTCTGGTCTCTGGGGCTTTAATCCACTGAGAAACCTAAGAATGTACTCACTGATCGTGGGATAATATTCCTGTCAGATGCTAGCAATATTTATTGCATCATTTTATGAGTTTTGATTCATTTTTGTATAAATTGATGCACTTTTGCTTCCATTTTCACTAGGGGAGGCACAAAGGCATCAAACCACCAAAAATATACTCCTAGGGGACCTAAAAACACTGTAAATAAACAAGCCAAAGCCTGAGCTGTAATCAACACATCTCTAGCAATGAAGAATGTTCATCAGTTTTTCCTCAGAGGACTTAGACACTAGCAAGTGTTTTCAAACCCTAGCAATCATCTTTAGGATTTATGGCTTGGGATTTTCATATTTTTATAACGTCTGGTTTAAAATGCTGGGAATTCACGCTAGGAATGCACAAAGTTTTCTAGGTTTTAGTTTATTACAATTTGGAGTCTATTTACAGCCCAGGACTCCTCTGCATAACCCAAAGAGCCTGTGGCAACCAGGGGTGAGCTGCACATCTCGGGCCAGAAGCGTGTCGACCTGCTGTAAGCAACACTGGAAGTTCTGGCTGAGGGCAAAAGGCACAGGGCACACCAGGCTGCTGCGGGGTGCTGCGGGCTCCCAGGGGACCCATCCCACCCGGGGACCCATCCCACCCCTCTCAGCAGAGCTCCTGGACCTGTGTGCTTCTCCTGGCTCATTTGCAACCGCGTTGTTTAGTGCTGTCTGAAAGCCCGTCCAGATTTTGGCCTTTCCACTGATCACCATGACTGTGGTTGGATTAATAATGAGTTAGAACCCATTACAACCGCAACTCTGCATGCTGATTAAAGTTCAATGTGTTCCTTTTTTTTTCCCTTGGCTGTATTTAAAAAGAAAAATAAGGCATGCCATGTTGAAAAGTAACTGACATATTTGATCCTATTCAGCCCTTTCACCTTTCCCTATTTTTCTTTCATATTTTTCTGTTTTAATCACTGTCACCAAATGGCACAAATGTTAGATGGTTTTTGATTCCCGATTTTCTGACAAGCTCTGGATGTATTCACCATCAGGCAGGCATTCAGAATGTCCAAAAAAAAAAAAAGAAAATTAAACTGTGACAACAAACAAACAAACAAAAAAGGAGTAATAAAAATAAATGAATCATCTTTAATAATATATTTGCATAAATATTGAACAGAACTAATGTAAATTCACTAGATTTATTACACTACATACATGCAAGCTTTTGAATAGGGATGTAACTCTTTAGTATTGTGTACAAATACTTCTTACTGGTCAAAAAAAAAAAAAAAGCTTTTGTAAATATACATGTAGATTTGAAAATCAGTAGATAGGCTTCTTCATTCTTTCTATTTCTTCTTTTGGGATTCCTAAAAGGCATTTTTTGTTTCTTTCCACTTGTAGCACATCCTTAGCAAGATATAGTAAGATATATATTAATTTCTGAATGATATACCAGAGGGCAAAGATACTCCTAAAAGAGCACATCTCAATACAGAGTCTTTTTGCAAGATGCACTTATGTACCGATTTGGCTGGGAGCATGTGATTGCATCTATGTGCACATAGGTATTCTTGGAGGAGTAGACATGGATTTCTTCAGCTCAGACTGGGGTCTGCTCCAAGACCACAGGTCTGAAAGGCCTCCAGACAAGGAGGAGCCTTTCTCTAAGAGGGAGTGGAGTTAAAATTACAAGGGATTACGAATTCACATGAAGAATATTGTTATTTGATTTCATGTTGGAGCTCAGTTTCCTCAGTTTATCAAAGGGAAAGATAAGACATGGTTTCACTCACAGTTCCCTGCCCAGCTGTTCAAAGACAAGATCTTGATGATGCCCATTCTTCCGTCTACCATGCAACTGTGGCACGATTCAAATCCAGAAGTCAATTTTTATGGCTCATTTTTTCCTCCATTTTGTACACTCAGGAAACTGAGAACATTGCTTGGGAAGGATCACATCTTCTCATGAAAAACATTTATTTTATTGCTAAGAAGTAAACATTACACATCTTTTGACACTGGTAGGTTGTCTGGGTTTGGCTGTGTTGTAATGATCCAGTTTTTATGAATAGCCCTTTTCATGGTGTGATAGTCACCCAATTATTTTTACTTTTGCAACTGTGTATGTGCGTCTGTCCCTGCTGCTTTTTGTCTCTGCACTCCTGACCCTTTTTCTCAACTCCAATCCTATTAGGCTAGTTTTAATCCTTGAGGAATCAGAGAGATGGGTTCACCTATACTAGTTGTTGTCTTAAACATAGAGAAGCAACTAAGGCACCACTTTCATCTCATATAGAAAAAATTCTTAATCAGACTTATGAAGAGTTTCCTCTTTACCAGTAAAGAAGACAATGATGTAGTAGACTTGAGATTCCATCCCTCTGGGAACAGACTGGCTACCAAGAAGAAAGAGCACAGAATCTGAGCAAACTGCAGTCTTCTAATTTATGCACCTAGCCCACACAGGATGGAAGAAGTTACTTTCTTTCCTCCCTGTCACTTTGCTATTATATTTTCATGTGTTGTTGTAATGACTCCCTCTTCCAACACGAAAACCTTCAGACTCTTGTGCTCTTGGCTCTGGAGTTTGGTTTCTGATAGTTACAGATGAATTTTTTTTTTTTTTTCACTTGTAGGTTTGCCAGCTATTAATCCTTGCTCTCTCTTTTCTTTTTTTTTTTTTTTTCTTTTTTTTTCCCTTGAACATGCTCACAAATGCACCTAAATACGACCCAAAAAATAGAACTTCTTTTTTATAAAAAGAAGTTGCAATATCTGCTCTTAGGTTGTGTAATGAGCTCACTATCCTATCTTGCCTCTGATTAACATGCACAGGTAAAAAATACCTCAGCTCTAAAATACTGGATATTCCCACTTTTTTTATATCATATAACTCCATCAGACCTATATCAGAATGAGAGTCTTGTAAGTCTTGCTGACAGATGCTGGTATTCAGCATTTGCGTTCACAGTAATCATTTGCTGTGGACTTCCAAATTCTCCCAACCCATTTCTTCCCAGAAAGAAATAACCTGGGATGTCTGTTGCTTTCTTGCACCACACACTCACACTCACAGCAACAGAAGACATTGTGTTGCACATTGCTTATATATAAACTATGGAAAGGAGGGAAGCACACAGTTGCTTTTCCTTCCAACCCATCATGTTAGACAATTCTCTTCTTCTACACTTGCGACAGATTCACAACAGTGCCTGGTCCTATCTGGCTTACCATCAATCACACCATAAAGAATTAGTGAGCTAAGCTGAAAACTGTGTGACTTCCTGAGATGGTTTTTCCATGACATGAATTGGGATACATTGAACAAACAGTGCAAAGAATCGTTTGGTTGTCTTTTTGAAAGAATAAGTAAGCACAGAACTTAAATCTTCAAGGACAGCCAACAATTCAAAAGGACAAAGTGGCGTTGTCTTAGGCACTGTGCTAATGGCAGGCAAACATCAAAAAAATGGCCAGTTCACATTAGCATCCAGAAAGTTCAAGAGTGCTGTTGAACAGTTTTGGACTATGAAGCTTGTGAAATTTATGTATTCTTTTGAGCATTTCCTGGATTTGGTAAGGCAGGAAGTATTGCATAAACAACCTTTATCGTGGCATCTTGGTGCTTCCAGTTCCAGTGCCAGCAAAAACCAAGAAGTCCCAGGAAATCATAAATGCAAACAAACACAGGAGAGAAAATGTTGGTAGTATCTGAATACAAAGCAGATGTTAATTTCTGGTGTTTTTTAAAAATTTTAAACAAAACAAGTCTATGCTCAACTAGTGGCATTTCCCCTTAATTTCAACAGTACTGTGTGTTAAACTGTTAAAGTGGAGAGATTTACTTTCCATGGAAATATTTTAGCAGAAATCATGCAACAGATGTACAACCTTAGTGAAAAAAAAAAATAATAATAACATATATATATATATTTTAAGACATACATTAAGAAAAATAGGTAGGGTATGATAATAGTGAGGAACCAATTGATTTCCCAGCTAAGTCATCATTATTTGTTATACGCAGTCGATGCTTTGTATAAGATGTTTAATTTCTATCTCCTGAAGGCTTAAACTTCAGACTATCACAGGCATAGATCAGATGGGATAAAGTGGGAAACTAAAATAAAGGAACAATAGAGAAAATCAAGCTACATATATTCCATGTAATATCCTTTTAAAATGAACGTGAATGCCTTGATTATGGTGGGGATTTTTTTGAGCAAAATGAATACCTCCATCTGATCATGAGGGAAGTCCATGGACGGAGGGGTAAAATGCTGACTCTGTGGTGTGCTTTCTGTCAGCAAAGAAAGATTCCCAGGGATCTTCCAAGGAGCAAGTAAAGCGGGGATAGAATGAAAGGGCTTTCATTCTCCATATCATTATCTTGGCCATCCTACTAGGAATTTCTAGCATAATTTAATGATAACCTATAAGAAGTAATTATAATGATTCATCTACCACAATAGGAATCTTTCTGAACAAGGGCAATGCCTCTACACTCTCAAGGATAAAGAGAATTTCTGTTAAAACCTAAGATACATTACTTTCTTTTTAGCTTGTAACAGCACTTCAATGATGAAGAACCTTACAGCTGCCTGGTGCAGACCTCTCTTCAGAACCATAGAGGGCCCTTTTAGCAGCATGTGAGCATGCAGTGCTGAAAAGTACCTGGCTTTGACTTTGATTGAAAGCAAAATCCCGAGTAACTCAAAGCTAGTGTGTCTGTGTCAGAACATGTAAGATAAATGACAATAAATGACACAGAGGGTGTAAATCTATTACAGCTCCTCTGCCTCTTTGTTCAAGCTGTAAAATACTTGTTCTGTCTGTTTTAGCTGTCCTCAGCTCACTTCCTTCTACTAACAGCTTCCAGAGCATCCCTCAGAAAATGTTCAGGGACAATTGTATTTGCAGAGCACTTCCTGAAGGCCCTGGAGCAGAGTAATCATACACCACGCTATGGAAGTAAATACACATAATGCTTCCATACATGGGAGAGATCCAAACATTAATTAATTAATTTGTAGGAAGAATTCAAGTGATGAGGTCCAAAGGAATTTTTACATAGTTACCTCTAGATATAAAAAAATGGCAAATCTGTCTTCCTGCAAATAGGAGGCATCTGAAAGTGGTGAGAAAAAAAAAAAAATAGAGGAAATCTTCAGAGCAAAGTTATGGCATATACATGTATTGGAACAAAATCCAAACCAAATTGAAAGTGTCTCGCAAACAACCCAACTAATGTAATGAAGCCTGACTTCCTCTGCATTTGTGCCCTGGGAGCCTCCTCCCCAGGTACCCAGCTCCATATCTCTCGTGACTGCACAAGCAGCATAATGAAGTCCATCCCCACTGTGTTCCCAGCCATTCTTCTTTCCTGACATTACCTCCACAGTGCTCCTCTGACTCTGACTACTGTCTCAGCAAGTGGTATTCACTGTTTTTTCATCAAGAAAGTGCTTGCTGACCAGCCCATGTCTGCCTGCCAACTGTCTAGTAGCAGGCTGAACAGGACTGCTCACTGCTGAGCTCATCCTGCCGCCTCTCCTTCCCTGGGGGCACAGATCCCTGTCTCTTTCCTGCTTCCCTTTCCATTCATCTGAGTCTCACAAAACCTGTTTGGGAATTTGACCAATGGGATTTCTGCCTTTCTCCCTAACTTCAAGCCATCTTCGGCACCAACTTCAAGAATTATTAGGGGATGCACACGTGGTGCAACTGCAGAAACTATTTCCTGACAACATCCAAACTACTAAAAAGGTAGAAAGTTGTGTAAAGGTTCTTCAGAGATAATGCTGCTCACCAGCACAAGCACCAAGAATGATGGGATCAGTGCTGATAAACTTAATCTGTCTTTGAGTTTGTAATGGGTTCATTCAGACATGTGATAAAACAATAGTAATATAACTTTACTGAATCTACCTATTATATAGACCATGATGAAGCCTCATACCTGAATGGTGGTAGTATGAATTTTTGTTTTTATTTTTTTAATATATGCAGACAATTCGTCTACAGAGCAGTCTCGCAACAATGAACCTGTGTTCCTAGTTACTATCCATACTTTAATTAAGTGCAATAGCTCAGCTTCAGCATAGCACAGTAATGAGCTAAACTGATGAAGTCAAACCAAAGAAAATGTACACTTTCTGAGCATGTTAGTTTTAGTATCTCCCTGGATATGATCTGTGAATCTTTGCTAAATCTTATTCTCATGATTGCTGTGGGTTCTCCAAGCACTCATACCTCTTGAGGAAAGCCTCTCCATGTCCCCACTGGTTGTTCTACAGTAACTCTGACAGAGCAACCTGATGAACCCAAATTGGAAAAAGATCTTTTTAGAAGAGATGCCGATGTGTCTTTCTGCCCATTCACTCCTCAATTTTTTGCTAAGATTGCTAGCTACAGCACCTTGGTTTTGGTGTTTATTAAGGACAAGTAACCTCTTAGAATCCTATTGAGATCTGCAGTGACCAAAGAAGAATAAACTATAATCAAAGACTCCATCAAAGGAAGGAGTTGTGATTGCTTTCTAAAACATTTTCAAAAGAGAAAGGTCATTCTAACTTGCACGTAGGGTGGATTTTTTAGAGACGATTAAAGAACTGAAAAAATAGATGACAAGATGGGAATAATTAAGCAGTTCTTAAGAAACCTTTTGAGATAATGAGTAGGATACTAGCCTACGAATTCTGCAAGCTTGGAACAGGCAGAAGAGCAAGTATTACAGCTTTTCTGAGAATATACAAGAAAAGCCTGCAGGGTGTCAATTTGTAAGAAAAGATAGTAAGCAACTTTTTATAGCAAGAACAGAGATGTTGCTGGACAAAAAATGTTCCCACACATCTATACTTGAAGTAAGCTTTTGAGTATTGAAGAATAATAGGTAGGATTTTATTTCACTGGAAACTGAAGATTTTCTTCCCTTTTTTTCAGAGAAGCAGACTGAGAAAGAGAGCTTGACAAAAAATTTACTTTGATTTCTCAGCAAACATTGAGATTTGTTTTGGATGCATTTTGTACAATTTATGTTATATAGGCTACAGGGAAATGACTGAAAACCTTTTTGTCTTGAAGTAACAATTCAGGAAAATGGGGATTTTCTTCTAAAAGATACTGTGTCAGAAGTGTCAGTGCAAGCAGGGCAGATTCACTGAATATGTGTTCCCATACACTTTTTGGAAGTTGTGCTTAGGCTTCTAAAGATGAAGACGACATCAATAACCTTATAAACTAGAGAAACTATCAAGCAAAACAGCACTGCACAGCACAGACAGTGCAAATACTGTATAGAAAACAACAACAACAACAAAAATCCAGGCATTTCCAGTTCTTAATTTTAGTATTTACAGAAGCCAGTCAAGAAAATAGTGCTTATTCAAACTCAATAGGAAGGGAGAAAATAGATTCTTTAATGGGAAAGAAAAAAAAAAAAAAAAAAAGGAAGGAAGGAAGGAAGGAAGAAAAAGAAAGAGAGAAAGAGAAAGGGAGAAATGGAGAAAGAGAGAAAGAAAGAGAGAAAGAGAGAACGAGAGAGAGAAGAGAGAGAGAGAGAGAGAGAGAGAGAGAGAGAGAGAGAGAGAGAAAGAAAGAAAGAAAGAAAGAAAGAAAGAAAGAAAGAAAGAAAGAAAGAAAGAAAGAAAGAAGGAAGGAAGGAAGGAAGGAAGGAAGGAAGGAAGGAAGGAAGGAAGGAAGGAAGGAAGGAAGGAAGGAAGGAAGGAAGGAAGGAAAGAAAGAAAGAAAGAAAGAAAGAAAGAAAGAAAGAAAGAAAGAAAGAAAGAAAGAAAGAAAGAAAGAAAGAAAGAAAGAAAGAAAGAAACTTTGACTAACACTTGTTGTTGCTGTTGTTTGTCCTGTTTCATCATTTTATCTGCCAATAGTAAGTATTCAAATTTGAAAGGAAATTTCAACCTGTGTTATATATGTACATATAAAACATGAAAAATAAAATATGTTGTAAATAGATATTTTCTGGATAATACCAAAGTAGAGGAACTGAAGTTTATGCTGTCAGATCAATCTCCAAGCATAATAAACTAAATAATTCTAAGAAATTAAATAGAACCATCAAATGCATTAAAAAGGGTCTAAAAAGGAAAGCTGATAGAACCGTCCAAACACTGTAGAAGTCTAGGAAAGGTATAAATTTCAGAATCCTTTTAAACCTCATATCACAGATATGGACAGGACATAGAAGACCAATCATGAAAAAAATAAAATAAAATAAAAAATTTATATCCTAGGAATCTATTAGGGCATCGATTTTTGGACACTGACATAAATTCAGAGATTTGTTAGAAATGGCTGGAAACAATTATCTCTGATTATTTACAGAATACATTAGTATGCAAAAGGGACTGTTGGTTTCCTATGGAAGACAGTGTAAGACTTTGATGACAGGCTTAAAAATCAAGATGTTTATTTTGATTTTAATGAGTAAGAACTCAAAGCAATATTTTGTTCAGAGTTTGATCAGCTATGTAAATTCATGATAAAAACATAGTAAAACTTCAGAGCATGTACTTTACAAATGATATTTCTATAGGAAATGTCACAAAATTAAATTTCCAATTTCTTACTTTTCTTTTTCTTTCATTCTCTATTTCTTTCTTTCTCTCCTTCTTTCTATCCACAATGTTAGATATAAATTTGAAGAGCAAAATAGAGACAAATAATCAAAATTGTTATTAAATATTTACAGTGTTGATACTGAGGTTATGAAATAACAGCAAAATCTATTTACTACATAATTGATTTTACATTGTGCCAACAGCTGCTTTGTGTTGTCAGTGATGAAATCATATAGAACAGAAAAGAGAGATCATCTAGTGTGTGTGTGCTTCCCTTCTCTAAAGCTACATAGCTCCTCCCTGCTTGGAATTTTCCAAGTGACTCCTATGTTTATGTTTATTAACATGAATTTTCCATTTTGTGAGACTATCTGTAAACTTTTCTGTAGCCTTTTATAATTTATATAACAAAAGCAGCAGAACCTTGGGAAGGTATTAACAAATGCAGTCACTAAAACCTTTTCCTCCCTGATTTTCAGTATTTTCCCAGTATTATAACAAGCAATAGAATAAAGAGATAACTGTTGAGTGACAATGGAATAAATTCACCTAAATCACAGTATGCTAATGTTATGCACTACTAGATAGCACATGTTTTTATTCATAGGAGAGACCTTTCTTTATTTTCCTCAGACCACTTCCACCCATTTATTGCTGGATGTTGTCATTTCTGTAAGGCATTGTCTATACGGATATTGCATGACTTTGTGTGTCTCTAAACACTGATTTTCTTTTCCCTCTACCTATTATGCTTGTCACAAGAGTCTCTAGCCTGAAATCAACATAAATGAGTGTGCCTGGCAATGTGTGCATGCACAGTCACACAGCCTCATCTGTGAATCCGCGCAATTAATTATATTTATAGTGAAATATCTGCAGAACATTTGCATGTATGAATTATGTATTGGGCGAAAAGCAGTACACTATGGTTTATGCATTTTTGTTCTCATGAGAATGCCATTTTAACTGTTATATACGCTATAAAGTAAAATAGATTTTTATTAATCTGCTTATCATCTTAAAGATTACATATCTTTTTTTTTTTTTAATTAAAAACATTCTCTTTAAAAGTGTTTTCCAAATCACTGCTTATTTTGTCTTTACCCTTGAATTTTCCAATATTTTTTTTCTGTTACTGTTTAATATATTATTTTTGTTTTAATATTCAATGCTTGTAACAAAAAAAAAAAGGAAAAAAATGAAACCATCAATGAGTATAGACCAGAGTTTAAGGTGATGAAGTATGCATAAAATATAAGCATGATATGATTATTCCTCTTATTATGGTTATTACAATACATTATGAGCAGTGTCAGTCTGTTATCTTATCATTTTATTATTTTGTGGATTCAACCAAGAATAAAATGTAAATGTAGTAGCTGAGAAGTAATGAGTCAATGGGCTGGGAAGCATGATAAAGAAATAATAAGAAGGTAGTATGCTGCAAGGACTATTCTTAGCTAGACTAATTGTATGCTCTGAAATTAATTATCTGCTACAAATATGACAGGTGGTTAGGTTAAGTTAGCTGTGAAAGAAAACAGAACAGAATATTCAGAAAACCTTTTTTCTTTCCTAAACAACTTTTTGTGACAATACTGAATTAAGGCTTCATTTACTAAAATTATCTGCTCAAGGCTCTTGTTCAGAACTTTTTTTTAGTTTTTCACATACTGTCCTGAACAGGGATACACCAAAATACAGATTTATTTTTTTTCTTGAATTAATGCCTGCATATGGAATAACCAACCTCACTTTATACACCTATATTTTTCCAAAAAGCAACATCTAAGACATAAGAAATCCAATTATTTGAGAGACAGAGAGAGAAAGAGAGAGAGAGAAGGAGCTGTCTCACCAAAAACATGAACATAATTTATCAAAAAAATGCAAATTCTTTAATGATCGGCCCAGAATTACTTCCCTCTCTCTCGGTGTGTAACTAGTACATGTACTCTGGTGCCTGTTTGCTTGTGTAGAGCTTTGCAGCCTGGAGGAAGATTCTAAGCATTAAAATTGAAATGCTATAAATTAAATCTTGTATGATTATTACTCTCTAAATATTGCAGTTGTTTACAGTGATCACAGAATTTTGACAGATTAATACAAACCATTAAACAATAATAATTATTATAGCACTAGAGGAGATCTCTAAGATGAGGTTGGTTTGTTACGAAAACATGGTCGGCATAACCACACACACCAGTATCCCTTAATTTATTTTGCTGTAGGACAGTACTCAGCCTGGAATTATCTTAGAGAGGAGGAGGGGGTTGTATTATTCTTCAAGGTTCTGTTGCAGGAAACATATTAACATTCATTGACCTTGCAGTGGTAATTTGTACTGATGAGCATCATTATATGACTGGTATATTAAAGGAGCTTATTAGAGATAGGAAGCATCCTATGCTATTCAGAGACACTATTACCATTTGAGATGTGGCTGTCATGGAGTGTTCACATACAGGAGACATTTGGAGCAGTGGAAAAATACTAGAACAGCTTGGCTAAGCCATCAGGTTATTGTGGCTCACAGCTCAACCTTTTAAAATCAAATCATAGGAAAATTCACATCAATACCTTCCTGGTAAATAAATATCACGTCTTTCCAATTTTAACCACAGAACTACTTTCTTTTAGCGGGTGAGTAAAAATTAAAGAGTACAGTGAATGAGAAATGCACATTTGGGAGTACAGAGTCACTTTCCATTCTGACCATAGAGATGCTGGCCGAAAATAGAACTGTGATTGCAGTATTCTAAATAGAGAGTCACCCTGCAAGCTCTTCTTAGGAGGTGCAACACATCTCATTACCACATTTTGGAAGAAATATGTTGTTAACAGAGGATTTTCTTCTTGTATTGAGGCCATGAATATAATTATCACTTGATAATTTACAGTGTGCCAACTGTTTTACTGCATCTAGTAAGCAATAAAGCACTATAGGGAACATGAAGTTTGTGGCACCTGCAACTCATTAAAGGGGCACTATCAGAAACAAAATGTTTAGTTATCATGTAGTGCTTGGCTTCACACAAGCAGCATTTAGGATTAATCTAGGGATGCTTGCATAAAAGACCAGTGGCAACTTAAGATGCTAAGGAGAGTATACTCTCAGAACACACAATATAGGAAGCCTTGACAATTTGTGAAGGGAAAATAATTTTCTTCCGATGTAGAATGTATCTTCTCTGACATGTCATAGGAAGTTATTTTTCCTAATGGTCTTCCCTGTGTTTGCTCTTGCTTCTCATGTCCTGTAGACACCTCTACTAATAAAAGTGTTTACTATGTAACCACAGTTGAGGACGTTAAAAATGAGTCATTTCACTAGTTTAAATAAACAGTTAGGTACATAAAAGGAAACCTCAGCTTTTATTTCCTGATGAAATTGAAGGTTCCCTAAGATTATGAAGTTACTCTGCCAAAACAATACAGAGAATTTCAGAAGCACTATGGCAACCTTTTTGCTATGAGCTGCTTTCACTACCTGGGAGCTGCACAGCACGGCCACCCCTGCATGGACAATTGAGTGTGTTGGGCACACTTAATGCAGGCAGTATATTCAGGGTACAAACACCAGCTTTGCTGCATACATGTATGTTGTACAAGCACATATACCTGTTATATCCTATGTGTTCCAGGATTGTTCAAAAAGAGCCTGGAATGAGACAGGCAGTACCACAAGGGCCAATAAACTATAGGATGAATACAAGAAAGCAACAACAGTGTGGAAAAATAGGCCTGGATGTACAAAAAGATGAAGGCTAGGATGAGAAATGAAGGGAAGCTTTGGTGTCAAGCTACTTCAGGCTGGGACAAAGAGAGACTGAAATAACAATAAAGATCAAGTGTATGTATATATACTGTTCTGCTTGTTGCCTGCTGCTGGATGCTTCATGTCAGAGTTAGCATGAGCCTTCAGGTATTTACGTCTCACCATTATGCAGTTACCAACAACATCTGTAAATCGCAGTGAGCGACCTCCCACCTCTGCCCCTGTTCCTTTGCTACCTAACTCTGCTCCTTCCAGCAGAAGGAGCTGACCAGGGCATCACAAAGTTTGATCTTAGAATGACTCCTGTGGACCAGAAATAAAAACATGTTGCCCAGGGATGGCCTTCCACATTTTTCTTTTCCACTTTAAAGATTTTTAAAGTCACATGCATGAGACTCTGAAAAGACTGGTTAACCCCCATACAATAGAAAATGGTAGAGAATTTGTGCCGCAAATATTTCTGTGCAACTTTTAAAAAGGTAGTTCCCCGCTACCCTATTGTGAGCCTTTCTACTTTAAAGAAGAAAGCAACACTAAAACTAAGTATTAGAAACATCTAGTAACATGGAAGTTATTAAAAGTCTTATGTGTGGTGCCTGCAGATAGTTTGTTCATGATTCACAATTGCTCATGTTGCATGAGTCATCTTAAGGCAGATAATCAGCAATCTTCCAGCTATTTTCCCTTCCCACCACCAAGAACTTTGTAGGTTTGAATTAACAAGAGGCCTTGAAAAGTAGCTGGGAAATAGAGGAGGCTTCTGTTTTATAAGGATCAGTGTAAGTAGAAATTAATCTTTCTTTGGACTAAAGCAGCCCGCTGTTGAATGCTTTTCTATGCTTTCTACTGAGAAACCAGTGTAGGCCTCCCTTTTCAAAGCGAGGTGCTCAGTTTACAGCCACATCTTTGTGCTTCAGCATTCAAGTTGATGCAAGCATGTAGTATACAGCAAGTAGCAATTAGAGTTAAGTGAAAAAAGAAGAGACCCATATTTGTAACTCGTGTTTGAAAACTGATCCAATTAAAGTCTGTTAAATTGACCCATTTTACACTACGCTAACCATGAATAGGGCTCTGGACAGAGTTTTTGGGAGCGTGCCAGAGGAGGGACTATTGAACACACACTTTTACATATGAAGTGGCAAATATCCCATAATGGGAATGAAAGATACTAGGACCAATTTTACAAGAAAGAGTTTGAAGTCTTGCCCCCTTCCTTTACGTTAGTCAGAGAATGACTCTGTTCATCCTTCCACATTCACTGCATAGTGCCAAACAGTTTGGGACTGGTAAAAATGTATGCAAATTTGTAAATTCATACTCGAAACTGTTTTCTGCTAATAAATGTTTTCTGGTTTTGCTTCTTGCTTCTTTCCACACTTTTGTTCCATTGTCATTCGTATCACAAAGGAAAAAAGAAAAAAAAAGAACAGATAGCTACTCACAATGGACTGATTACTACAGAAATGTGTTAGCACCAACACAAAGCTGATCAAGATCAGAAAGCTCTTTCTGTGGAGGTTTTTGTAATATTTTTTTTTTGTAGAAGTAATGACAAAATCAAAATGAAAAGAGTATATATATATATTTAAAATTATCCTCAACATACTGGATAAATAATGTGCATCATGGATCAATATTCTGTACAACTTCCCTCAAAAGATAATAGTCATTTCATACCATTCTCTTTTTTTCTCACTGCAATGGAAAAAAATAGACATATAAAAACAAGCTTTTTTTTTTTTCCTTCTATATACAGTCCTGCCTCAATCTTTTTTAACTGTTGAAAGAAGAGTCATTATCATAGTAAGAGTAGGCATCCTGTGAGTTCTTTAATTGCACCTGGTGCAACAGGTAGAGTTCTGTCTCCCATAGTAGTGATGCAGCACTTAACTCAGTAAGCCAAATTTATTCTGAGTGACTCATGTGTCTTCAACAGTTATAAAGGGAATTAGTTTGTTCCAATAGACTTAGCTGTTTCACAGGAATGCCACATACTTTTATCATTTTAATTAATATTCCAAGACTAAAATCCAACTCTCAGCCCTCAAGCACTTTCCATTTAATTCACCGTTTATTGCTTTTACAATATCTCTTTTGACGCAGTCTGTCATTCAGATTGCTGTTCTCAACAGCACTTTCTAAATTGCTCTATTTCCTAAACAACAACAATTATTTTTCTTAGTTACACCTTAAAGGAGGAGACACCTTATACATGCATTTTTCATCTTTTTCTTAACACAGAGGTGTGAGAATTTCTCTCCTTTCTGGGCAAGAATCAGTTTGGAGATTCTTTCTAACACTGCATCAGAGTTGCACTGCAGCAGCTTAAGGAGGGATAGGATTTTTCTGTTATCGCAGCCATGAATCAGGAGTGCTTGTAATGTTTGCTTCATGGCAGCAGAGAACTCTTGGGTTGGATTATATGAAACTTATCACTGAAGAAAGCAAAGCAGCAGCAAAACTGAGAACAGCAGAAGGAGATTACTGTCTGGGACAGCATTTTGAATAATCATTTCCTAATTCCCCTGCAAATTTCTTCAACTTTAACACTTTGGGGGAAAAGAATCAGTTTCCATTTCCACAGAAAGAATGTCAAGCCCAAAGGTGTTGACTTTAGTATGTTTTAAAAAGAAGCCTGAACTTTTTTTTTTTTTCCTGAGATCCAATTAAAAAAGTAAATAAAAGCTAATTTCTAGGTACAGGAGCCATAGCAAAAGTGCAGTAGAAGTGGATTAGGTTATGTTAATCTCTAGATACAAAAATACCATGTGACAAAACATAAAATCAGTATCTGCAGGACCCAATCTATTATGGTTCTTGTGTGTCTCCTTATCATAATAAATGAGTGCCCTTCAAATATTTAACAGTAAGACACCACCACTTTTTCTTCTGTCCCGCCTCCTTTTGCCTTCAGAAGAGAGAATTGTGGTAGATTCCTTTTTTATTCATTTTGTTGCCTACAAGTAGGAGTGCTCAGAGCCTGAGGTTAACCAAGATCAAGAATTCTGGACATTAACCCAGAAGAGCAGTCAGGAGTAACTATGAGAGGAGAGATTTACCCTCCCCTTTTCAGAGACACCCCACCACCAAACCTCTGAACAGTCCAGCAAAAAGAAGAGAAAGCAGCAGCAAGGTAAATGCTCTGCAGCACACTCTTGCCTTGGTTGCCTGCACTGTGTCCCCCAGCCTGCAAGCTGGGTGGGCTTCTAGTCAGAGGAGTGCAGATAGCGAGGCACTGCAAAAGCTTCTCTATCTACTTGCTCTCATTGCATTTTATCCACTAATGTAAATCTTTCCAAACCAATATCTGAATTATGTGCACAAGATATGTAGTCATAAATGCCGAGGCTGGCAAATCTTCTCAGCTGCATTAATCAATTCAACTGCATGTCTGGAAATTGTTTTTGGATGGAAACATTTACATGTCTAAATCTTAAACTGTGTGCCTCACAATGCAGCCATTGAAAATTCCAACCCCCAATGCTCTTATCGGATACACCCTCCCGCATACTTTATCCTATCTGCATACCAATAAAATCCCCACATGGAAAACTGCAAGAATGAGAACAGCCCACTGCGTTTTTCAAAAGCAGAGGATTCGGAGGCAGCCAGTACACTTCTCCACATCTCAGACTGTAAAGGCACATCCCTTCACTGTATCTGCTAATAGCTATTAGGATGGATTATTGTTACAGCTGCTAATTGGCAGCTGGGTTTGAATGCTTGAAGAGCTTTGTGATAGGCTGCCATCTAGTTATTAGACAAATTGATAAAATACACCCATGTGGTATAGCTGCAGTAACATGAAACTCATTTTTTAGAGATACAGCAGACTCCCACATCCATCTTGCTGCTTTGCAGTTTTTGAAGGAGCAAAACAAGACAGAGAACAGGGGGGAAATGCCCAGAGTGTCTGGAAAGCCTCTCGTTTCAACCTTTGCATGTACCCAAGAGGTGAACATTACTGGGGTTTGGGGAATGTGTTCTCCTTGGAGTGAATGCTAATTTAAACTTTCACTGTGATCTGATATGCTTTAAAATACAGCAAATCCCTTATTTATGAGAATAAAGGCCATGAAAGGGCTTTAGAATCTAACCCTAGGGGGCTCTTCAAGTGCACGAACCCAGCCACGTTTAACACTTGCGCTTACTCTTGGACGGTTGCTTGAAAAGGGTAAAGAAAAATACCTGGTAGGCACCCTCTTTTCTGAGCAGCTGCGAAAGATTCTTGCATGAAATAAACAAAACAGTTTCATAAGAAAATGCTTTCTGGTACTGCAGCTATTACACTTTGCTATTTAGTATTCACATTTCTGGAACAGAGCTGTTGCATACATTTTTTATGACATAATCGCTCACATAAATGCAGCTTTTGGAATGCTGACAGGCCAATAAAGAAACCTTGCTGCATTTGGGAAACAAATAACATTTCTCATCAGGTCTCACATCAAAAAAAAATTATTAAATGTCTCCCTTGATTTTTGTGATTTGCTTTATCCCAATAAAGCCCATAATGCTGGCAATGAGGCATTATATAAATATAAGATGCATTTTAAAAGCTACAAACAATTAAAAGGCAGTGAATTCTACAAACAAGATTGGAAATATGTTCCATGAAGAACAAGCGTGGTAAATGAATTCTGTTAAGCTGATGCAGTCACATAAGGTGCCCTGGAATTAATAGTTACACTTATGTAAATCTTAATTAGAATTTGCTCCATTGCCTTATATATTACTTCCAAAAGTGGGGGTGTCACTGCTAAGAGAAATACAAAAGAGTCCTTTCAGAGAACTCTGCTGCTCCTTTGGGATGATGTAAAGCCACCAGCATGGGGTGTTCCCTGCCGTCTGCCTTCCTGCCTCCCCTTCTCCACTGCCTGGGTCAGTGTCCGGACTCTCATCAGTAACAAATCTATGCTGAATCTTCTCACAAGATTCTCAGCCATAAATATGTGCATCATTTGTCATTGGTTTGGGGTCAAAGTAACATGTCAGGTAACAAATACAGAGAAGACTTGTGTGGTGAACATTCACCATGTATTTGTTTTACTCTTGTTACGAGGGACAGTATTCCCTTCAGCAGAGGCACAAGGGACAGGAAAACTCTCCAAACATCCCTCCCTGTAGGAACCCCCTGCCAGGCTCATCTGCAGACATCCTAAGGCTCATGGTTCTTCAACATTAATTAGTGCAGTATTGTTCTGATACTTCCTGAAATTAAGAGGTATAGAAATATTACCATAGCTGCTTATTTGCATTAGTGCTTCCTTCTTGAAAAATAAAAGAAAGTATTCCAATAATACACAACTGTGCAGCACATTCAGAGAGATTTAATTGGAAGCTGCCTCATACTTATTCCTAAAAAATAATACTTTATAAAAAAAAAATCAACTGAATTTCTGACATGAACCCAGGTTACATGTCACAGGCTGTTTGAGGAGGTAGTACCTTCTCCCTTTATGCAAGCTGTCCATCTGCTACTGTCTGCACCAGAAATTCTTAGCAGGAACAGGAGCTTTTAGTACCTGTTCTTTTGCTGTTTCTACATCTGCTGTCAAGTCAATTCTCAGTCTCATTTAAACCCAGTCTTTTTCTGGTCCCAGTCTCTCTTGAGCAAACTTACCAAACCGATAAGCTATACCTTTCTTGGGGTACTTTCACCCGATGTCCTTGTTCTCTTTTTCCCTGACATCCTACAAGTGAGGTCACTGATAAGTCCCTGAGGACAGCAAGCAATTCTGAGTCTGTCTGGAAGCATGATAACTCTGCTCTGCTCAACAGAACTAGAAATATTCATGCCAGTGCAATCCATGAACTGGAGCTAATATCCCAAATATGATATGGCAGTTTCTTGAGCTGAACTAAACAGCCAAAACACCTTTTGTATTGTACCCACTAGTTTTTTACCCAATAACTAGATGCATAATTTTATGGAAGGAACATGGTACCAAACAATGAAAATATACAGATGTGAAACATGAAGATTGTCATACTATATAAGCTTGGTGGTTCAGTGTTCCAGCTGTCCTTTTTTCGACAGTGGTTAGCACTTCATCATCCTGAGGAATGAGGAAGAGCCCTTGAAATGAACAATTGTGGTTTTGACCATGAGCAAAAAGTCATAGTAACTCTCCCTTAGTCAGTAGAATTGCTCCTTCTAACGGACCAGGAGAAAGTTAAGAAGTTCAGGGCTTGAAATGTCTCATAAATCTGTACAGACATTGAAGTTATAAAGGATGAAGAGATTAGAAAAAAGCTTGGTGTTTATACTGCATGGAGGCACGTCTAAGATTCATCTCTATCACGCAATGAAGTGACAAGCAATGAGACTGGTGCTCATTCTGAGTGTAAGCTGGTTTATCTGTATAGGACAATGAAATAACCACAAAGTGCTATTAGCTAGGATCCCATAATTGGTACAGTTATAAAGAAGGGGAGTTGACCAGTGGGGCCACAGCACCACCTGTCTCCTGCTTCCTGGATCTGAGTTGGCTCAGGTCTTGTGTAAGGAAGACATTTACAGTGGAAGAGGTGGAAAACATCCAGTTTACCTTATCTCAGTCACAGAATATCCATATCAAGTTTAAAATGCAAGGCCAGGATGAGACATAAATCCTAAGGGCACTTGAAACTGTTGTGTAATATAATGTGAAGAACTAGTTCTGGCTTTATGATGACTAATAAGAGAAAATAGAGTAATATTAAAGTCTTACAACATATTACACTTATAATTGGCTGTACAAACATATTTTTTGCCTTTTGTTGTAACATCCTCTTTAGAAATCCCTTAAAATCCAACATAAATGTTACTGTACAAAATTACCATTCATTGTAAATGGTTATAGCTTCACTAAGAATTGATTTTTACCATGCTAGAGTTTGGGCAAGGACTTAAATATTCTGTACTTTTTGAGGTAACTTACTCTGTAAGAGGGCTGGGTGTGTGGATAAACAAACTATTTAAGAGAAAGGACATGAGCAAAACAGGAGTGAATGGTTCATAAATAATATTACTCTTGACACTAGAATAATGTATTCATCCTTCAGTTGAATGACATTCTGGAGCAGCCTTCCATGAGGAGTTCTGTCTGTGATTCTGCAGGCAGAAGTAGATGGAGTTTTGAAGAGCAGTATGTGATGCGACTGATGACAATAACATGGCTGAGCTCAATAACCTAGGAGTGCCTTTTCCATCTCATGTTCCTAGATTTCTTCATTGCAGATTGAAAAGGAACAGTGTATTTATCTACCCCTTCAAGTTTCTTTAGTTCTCTGACATTTGCATTCTCTAGACAAAGATTCAGCAGATAGTCCCCATCCAAAGCCACTTCAGCATCAGTGGAAAGACTTCTGTGATATTCAGTAGATTGTACATTAAGCCCCTGGCATACAGAAGGGGGAATCCAAACCACACTATGCAGATTATTTTCAGGTGGTCTATGAATTAAGGTACCACAATTTATCCTGACATATGACTTTGCAGAAGGGGGCATCTTCTTCTAAAGTATCATAGGAGAATCCAGACTTACGGTGGCTGGCAAGTCTTGCTGCAGGTGCTTGAGCTTAAGGGAAGATTTCAGAGGAGCTGTGAGTTCTTCCTAGAAATTTCACTCTACATGAGGAATTTTTCCCAAATGGAGGAAGTAACTGGGCCTGATATCCTCATAATTATCTGTGTACCAGAGCAAACTTTTCTTTCTTCCTTCTATTTTACTAGACACAGATTGTGACTCTCAAGGCACGACAGAGCCGTTGCTGCAGCCAGCGTAACAAAGGCAGAGAGGAGCTGTACACACCTTGCAGCAGGAATTTCAGACCAACTTAGTTTTTGGTGAACTGAATGCTGTCAAAGCTAGAAGTTGCAAAGGTTTTCCAGAGATACCCAAACGGTAAATGCTGTGGAAAATACAGCTCCCCACAGCTGATTAACAAAGAAAAAGAAAAAAAAAAAAAAAGATAAAAAAAAAAATGTCCATGTCATAATTGCTTACACAGAGTGATAAATTTAGCATTATCAGCATTAAAGTAACATTTCCCAACTTGGGGTAGGCACTGGTCTTGTAATGGGGGTGAGTCAGGTAGGGTACCGTCACACACATCTAAGACTACTTCATACATACATATAGAGATTTCCTCATTTTTGTCATTGTCAGAAAATAATTTAAAATGTGTTGATCAAAGTTCTGACACTCTAGTACTTAAGTATCTGTGCCTGCTTTATTTATTACTTTTGAATGATAATTTTTCCTTTCTCTCAAAGGTTTATAATGATTAACTGATATTTATATAACTTCTTGGAAACAAAGGGTACTGTGTACAAGTGATGAATTGTATTCTGCTGAAATGTCATTCTTTTAAAAAAGTTAAACAGCTCATTACTTTATGGGGTGCAGCATCTGAATTCATAAATTAGGAAACCTATTCACAACAATCTTTTGCTTTATATGTTGAATGAAAGATTGACTTGTAATTACATAAAAGGCAACATATTTACAATCACAGGACAATCCCTGTTGCTATGTGGGTATAATAAGATTTGACCTAATATACAACAGAGAAAACAAGCTTCACTTCCTAGTTCTGTAATTATATACCAGGCTTTGCTCAGTATTGTCCTTGTTTACCCCAAACCTGTTCTCATGCAATAAAAAGAAAACATTCTCACTTAAGTGTATTTTACTGAAGAAAAATCCAAAAATATCTTTTCTTCCCTTCTTTTCAAAACTACCAGATTTTAGCAGAACAAACTATGGAAAAAAAAAAAAAAAAAAAAAAAAAAAAAAAAAGTTATGTTCTGATTTTAACTGAAACCCTTTAACAACACAGACCTAAACAACAGGCTGAATACAACCAGGGCTCAAGAGCTGATACAATTTATCCAAGAGATTTTCCTGAGTGGAAATTAAAGCTGAATACTTTATACTGGCTTCATATTCAAGTGTCAGTTGATAGGTGGTCTTACATTGCATACTACAGAGGCAGAAATCTCATTCTCACTGAAAGAAAGATATGCAGATTGCTCACAGTCACTGCCATTTGACTATCAAAACTTGAGATATTCTCATAAAACCGAAGTATTGTATATGCCCACTACACAGTTTTAGATACTGAAATAAATTCTTACGGCTTAGCATAGAAAGGATTGTTAATTTAACACATCTGTGATTTCCTCCAGGTTATCATTCATTCTCACAAAAGAGAATTCATTCAACATAAAAATGTATTTTGCAAACATGTACTAGCCTGTACGATGATTTAGAATAATTGCTTAAGTATATGCAAAAGTGGTGTGGATACACAGGAAGCATTATATTTTCTTCATAGAGGACTGATTACTTGGAACATGCTGTGATTCTTCATAGCATTTTTTGACAACACACCTCTTCCAGTTCCCTTCTGGAAGCTGCATTTACCTACTTTTACACCTGTTCTGGAAATACTTTATCTGGGAACTAGAAAACGTGTTTATACTGCTAGGAAGTGAAATTCTCCAAAGAGGCTTTTTGAATTTCAGAAGACAACTCTGCTTCAGGTTTTGAATTTTCCTGTTATTTGCTAGCTGGATAACTCTGTCAGCAAAAACTCCTATTTTAGGTGATTCAAACAATAATTTTTGTTTGGCGAGCTTACTCATGATTTTAGTAAGGATGAGCAGCAGAAGGCAAGGCATCAGACTGTATGTTGGCATCATCTGATGTAGCTGTTCTACTAGCAAGAATAAAGGTTATTTCTTAGTATAGACTACACATAAGGTAATGTACAGTGTAAATTCAAGTTCCTCATAGGGATAGAAGAAACTGGCAAAATGTTTCTCTGAAATCTGGCAAGGTTTTATCCATTTATTCTGAAGGGCTACTCAGGACTTCACTCTACAGAATATTTAAAGGCTGGAAATATTTTTCAGGAACCAACTTGCTTGGAATTTTACAGGCTGATACTAGGGGAACTATAATAACACATTTCTGAAGAAGTAGCATCCCATTAAAATATAATGGAGAGCAGAATTTAAGGGTGCCCCAATTGTATTCCCCAAAGCTGAAGCTGATGAACCCAAACATTCTGAAGTCGCCTATCTGGTATGCTCTGGGTCTGCTTGCTCTAAGCCCAAACCTGTAGGGACAGTGATGAAGCCTCTGCCATCCTGCCTACATTTATTTCCTGCTCTGTCTTTCTGTATCTGTTTGTCATCCTGTCTTTCACTTGCAACAAGAGATTTCTAGAGCAGGTAGTGTTGTACTGTGAATATACAATGGGATTTTAAGAAAATGCAATGAAATACCAAGGGGAGACCTATTCTGTGACTAAATAGTCAAGGTATTATGATAACAGTAATGAAATAACTGTGTAAATAGATGTGTGTATGCACGTAAATGCTTGTAAAGTCTTTCTTAGAATTTTAATGTAGTTTGCTCTGATAAAATTTACTGAGTTTACACAGTATTTTGTATAGGGACTAGCACTGGGCTAAGGTTTTGTTGATTTGTCAATCTGTTTTTTTAATGGTCTGAAAACCAATAATTATTATTTTGAACGAGCTCCCTATTTTAGCACCACAGTTATAAAAATAAAAGCAAAAAGTAGAAAATAAAAAGAAAAATTTTGAAAAAGAATCCTTATGTCTATCATCCTCAAAATGAGTACCTGTTGAAAGATAAAACATGCACAGACACAGGCAAAATTTTTTTGCAGACTTCACTTGTCAGTGCTCATGAGTCATCACTTACATAATTGTGTAAGTGACACTAAATGTAGTGGGTGGGACAGCTGTGACCTGAGGTTAAATGTCTCTACTGGACATTTCAAGGGTGAGTCTGTATGATTTCTTTTTTGGAGGTTCAGTTAGTGTTGGACAGTATTTGATCCTAAACACAAGTATCTGTAATGGTACCTGTTCTGCTTCATTTTTGTTAAGTGTTCCCAAAATCTGACAAACCATCTGGCAAAATACCCACGCACTGAATCCATATCAAATTCAAGATTCCAGTCTTGATCTCCAAAGATATTTGGAGCTGTTACCTTGAAATGGTCAAAAGAAGCATTCAAACGTTATAGGAATGGATTCCATATTTCCATGGACTTCCAAAGAAACAGTGTTTCTCTGAAACTATAAAAGATTCATTACAAATGTGAAACTTCTGTGGCTTGAAGACAGAGAAGAAAAAACATGCAGGGCATATATAATTGTCAGAATAACAACACTCATACGGACAACGTTTGCTATGCACTTTCCATCACTTCTCCACCTGAACAGAATGGAAGAACCAAAGAGCAAAAAGCCTGGTAAAAATATTTAGCAGAGCCATCTTGTTTTTTAGGTATTCAAACACCCCACAATCCATACAGCTGTCAAATTTTCCTGATATATAGTATGGATAGAGAGTATAGGGCAGATTCATTGAAGGGAAAACATAACTAAATTAATAGTTACATGTTTAACAAAGACTGCAAGTTATTGTTGCTTTTGAACAAACACGAACACATTCTTTCATGATAAGACTGTTAGAGAAAGCCAATCTCCAGCACTTGTACTCAAGGCACTTCTACTTTGTGTCTTTACCTATTTTTATATGCTAAGCATTTTTTTATTTTTTTATTTTTTTATTTTTTTTTGAGAGGAAACAGCATTAATCTTTTGTGCAAGGGAGACAATGAGTTTGATATATTCCAAATATTTTAAGATGCTTTTTCTGCTCTTTCCCTCTAGCCCATTTCTAATCCCTAATTACTCCCTATTACACGTGTCAAAATAAGCAGGAGTCTTAGCACAGCAATGATCAATTCAATTCAGTTACACTTATACATGCCTGAATATCATCCACAGTACTTTTGAGGATTTACAGCATTTTGAACATGCCCAGAAGGTCCTAACTATCTACCTGTGTCCAAACCATTATTGCAAGGTCCTGATTCAGGCCAAGACCATTTTCTTCTGAGTCAGTCATGGCAGATGACCTTTAAAATTTAGCCTTCTTCTCCATTTCTCCTTTGCTCCACAATGAAATCATGTAAAAATATTTGCTAATGTGTTTAGTCAGATTGTCAAAAGCATGTCTCAATACTTTATTGATAAGCATAGTTTTTGAGATCCTCAAGTGAGTCTGAATATGCACACAAATTCTGCTTTTGGGATAGGACAGACTAAGCATCTCTTCAGTGTTTTCCAGTGTTTACATCCAAACATGAAGCATTGATTTTTGAGTAATCTTTACTTATAGGAATAGGAATTTGCTTTGTTGGTACTCATGATGCTTAATTATCTGCTACACGTTTACATGTATACAGACATGAAATTTTAAAAAAATACTCAGATGCTTAAATAATTATATATATACACAGGTGTGCAGTGTTTATACATATAGATTTATGCCATCAAAAAAGGTTGTAATATATACTTTAATTCTCAACTGAATGTATTTGGCCCTCGTTCTCTACTACTTCTATTTAAGGCTGTAGCAATGAAGGGAGATATATGGAGTTTCTGCCCAAATTACATAGAGGATAAAGTAGTCTATGTTGTACCAGCCAGCTATGTTCCTTCAGAGACTCCACTGTAGCTGAGTTGCTCAACAGTCTGTGTTACTTATTTTGCTTGGCACAACCTCCATAGCTTGGAGCTGTAAGAAGAGAAAATAGAAAGTGGTTTAGGAATGAGCTGTGCTGATCTTAAGTCTCGTGAGGATGCCTGACCAAGAAGGGGTGGCACTCTGCAGGAATGCTAGATGCTGCCTTAGCACTAGGAAAATGGACAAAAATCTCAGTGGTTCAGAGCTGCTGATCCAAAGAAAGGAAATATTACCTCACTGTTTGTATGGATCTGTTCCAACATCTTTAACATTAATATAGTCCATTCATTGGTGGCAGCTAAGACGTATGTCTTTAACTTAACCATGAGGAGCCCAGTTGCAAGAAGAGAACCTCCAAATTAGTTTCACAGAGAGTACATGCCACAGTTGTATGTATGCACACAGGTATGCACATAAGAAATGTGAAGATGAATCTTTTCAGAACTTATAAAGGGTTTACAGAACTGTACTACGAAGGTGTTGTACCTTCCTTCACACACCATGTGATAATGTCATATTTACTGTCAATTTTATTTGATTCCATGTAACTACTATGCTACCCTTCTGCTCTGCTTTAATTAACAAAGTACCTTAGCTCAAAGACTACAATTCAAGGGTTCTTTCAAACTATATTAGGCAGCTAAAAAATGAAATTAAAAGAAAACAGAGTTCCGGCCAACAGAAACAAGTGACTCATTTCCTTGTGAAAACACACAAGGTTTATGTTACTCTGGCAACGATGTTCACCATTCCAGAATAAAGTCTCTTTGCTCCCTTCAGAGCTTTTATGTATTCCTGTTATAGTCTATGTTCCACTGTGACCTAACATTGAACTAAGTTATTCAGTTATTCACAAGAGACTGTAAGTTATGCTTTAATTTAGATAAATTCTAAGTCTGCTACTTTGACAATGAACTAATACATACATACATTCTTTTTCACATTGAGGACTTAAGATGGAAAAAGTTGTTTCGGAAACAGATTGGTAATGTGCGCCACACCAGAACTGTGTGCTGTCATGATAAAGTTGAACTGCTGGGACTACATTCACCGTAACCCTGTAAACAACAAACACATCAGAATTCCAGGGGCTTGTTTTCACAGGGAAGTCGATTAAATTGTATAACACATGCCAAAATACAGGTTAGGAAAAAGCCCAAATTTATACTCTCATTGTGAACATAACCACTTTTCAGGAGAATACCAACATAATGGGGATACAGAAATTCTGCCCTTTGGAAATCTTGCCAAAAAAAAAAAAAGGTTTTCTAATGCAACATCTCTCTCAGATATAAAGATAAAAAAACAGCATGTAGTAAGAAAGAAGTAAAAAGTTCCTGTTTCAATTCAGAACTATAATTTGGAATCTATTACTGATTTTCTTCAAGATGAAAGATAGCAAATTGCTACTAAACTGACAAGACACATTTTCTGCTTACATTTTGAAGCTGCTGCCCATGTACTAGGAGATTCCTCTGGAGTTAAAAAGGAATTCAGGGGATTTCGTCTGCTTGAGATCTTGCTTTTCTTGATAGGGAGGTAAACTTCAGCCTTAAAAGTAGCGTTTTCACAGAAGACTGTGCACATTAGAAGTTCCTAAATACTGCGTAGGAAAACTCCCACAGAACACATGACAAGCAGAAATACATTGCCACGAACTTCTGTAGAGTAGCTGAATTTGAAATCCATATGTCAAAAAATGGAATTTTATGGCATTTATGTGCACACACAGGTGTTCAGCTAAAGGGTGTCATTTACCTGTCTCTAACATTTTTTTGTCACTCATGTACAGCTCTGTCATGCAAATTAAATCTTGGAGAATTCCCATTAAAGTTCCTGAAAGCTTTGCCAAGGTTTTGCTCTTGTCCCTGAAAACATCAGGAAAGAATAGGCAAAATGCCATTTTGTGCCCAGATAATGGTAAAAACATCTTCATTTGTTTTCAGAATTAAAGCTTCACTATTTCAAAAGCAGTATATTAATACTAAGCTGGAGTGTCACAAGAAGAAAGCAGAATGTTAAACTGAATTTGGATAAAGATAAATGAAAGCTCTGAAAAACTTTTATTGAAAAAATAGTGTTTCTTAAATAAAACCTTCCCAAAAATCACTGACACTTTTTAAATGCTTCCTGGGCTTGGCTAGAATCTCATTAAATTACTGATCTTCATGATGACTTTGACAATGAATTCTATGATTTAGTTGTGGAACCCACAGCCATGACTTACTACCAAAGCCAAAAGCATAGTAGAATTCAAAACACGATTACACATCCTCATCCAAGTTCTTGGCTCCAGTTCTTTCTGCTGAACATTGCTGAGACAGCAGGAAGTAGATGGAAAGAAGTCTTAAAGGGGCAGCTGTGGATTCCCTGACACAGAAAAATCCTTGACTGAGGCAAAGTTGAAGAAATTCTGTCCTGCTCAACTCTTTTTCTTGATTGAAAGACATGGGTCAGGGCTGAAAGTTGGCAAGGAGGCTGCTGCCATGGGATCCTCATTTTTCTAAGATGCTCTGTATCACATGGCACACCTTGTAGATATATTTCTCTTGTTGCAGTATACTGGTGGCATTCTGAGCATTGTTGAAGAAAAAGCTGTTTATGTACATGACCGAAGTGGGGATTAGATGGAATAAATTAGATAGAACCATACCACTTTGAGACATACAAGCACTCATGTTCCAAAGCAAAAGCTGCCTGTCAGCTCATTGTTAAAGGTCTAGATGACAACTTCCTTTCTATGGTTTCTTGTATAGTTCACTCAAATATCTGGACTTAGTCATTAGCAGATGCAGACTACATGTTTGGACACTGAAGGGCTTGCAAGCCTTTTTCCACATGGCTGTTCTTCTACTGCAGCACTTCTCTTTTCACACAGAGATGCAGTGCCAACATACAGATAAGAAATGCAGGCAGAAATATTCTGCCTTTCTTTTCATCTTTAATAATTGAAACAAACAATATATAGCAGAGTCACCAAGCAAAAAATGATGGTTTATGTGAGTGATTAAAGTGAAAAGGCTTCCTTCTTACTGTAAGACCTCACAACACTGTGTACTGCCATAAGCATTCTTGGATATTACAAGGTATTGAGTAAGTACTACATAATCAGCATGTGCTCCAAATGCTTGTTATAAAATATGCATAAGCTGTAATTGCCTGTGAAAGTTGAATGTTGATAAGAAATAATAATTGTAGTTTTGGCCTTGATCCTTAAAAGACATGTCTCACACTCTAATAAAATACAGTAGCTAATATAAAACTCATTATTAGCTTATGAGAAAGGAAATAATTTCACCTAGACTAAATTGTACCTGTAACATATAAATATATTAAAATTGATAAAATTGCACTAGGTTACACGAGCCTGATGCTTAATGTTGACTGCTATAAACTCATGAAACTACAAGAATAAATTTCACCTTAAACTGTTGCATGCTGAATATCAGCTCCATTTCTCCAATGTGCCTGGAAACCTTCCCATAAGACACAAGCACACAGGAAGAAAACTGCCTGACTGCAGTCAGCAGCAAATGACAATTACGACATCTCTGATTACAGCATGAGGTCCACTATTGTCAGCAGTAGCTTGCTCATTGCTCATTGTTGTCATTTTACTTTTTTTTTTTTTTCCAGTGTGTACATTGCCAAGGTAGTTTTAAAATAAATAAATAAATAAATAAATAAATAAATAAATAAATAAATAATAAGTACAAGCTGAACCATTTTTGAGGACTCAGAATAATATGCTAAAAAAACAGGAAAGACCATGTTGTACAGCAGCAGCCTTTCACATCCACAAACCTTCTCCCATTACTGGTTCACAATGAAACTACTGCAAGTAAAAGAGATGCTGTGAGAGTCAGTGGTTACAGCTGGAAAGGAGGTTTCTCAGATGTGTCTTTCAATGTGAGGGCAGAGACATACAAGTCGTATTTAGCCACAGGAAGCTTGCACAGGTGGAATTAAGATGACTCGCTCATTCTGACCTGTTTTGCAGAGGAAACAAGCTGGTACATTTTTACTAGCTGGAGGGGTTTTTCCCCAAGCACCTGGCAACATTGTTAGGTGAAATAAATTACAATAATCAGCCCTGGAAGTCACAAATGCATGGATCAGGAATGTATTACACATGGGTCTTGCGAGCTCTCCAACTCTTTTTTTTATTATTATTATTAAAACACTTCAAAGGACTGCTTTCACCTGCAAAAAATTGTTCTTTCAACAATAGTTTTGCTGCCTGTACAAAAAAACAAGGGCATTGGGAAATATGTTTTCCTTTCTCTGGTTTAAATAACCTGCAAAGATTGGTTGTCAAAAAAAATTAAAACTAACATGACTTGTGCCCTACAGTAAACAGTGCCTTGAGTGACTGCTTGTATTAGAAGCAATATGCACTTGCAGTTTGGTTTAGAGGTGCCATGCAAGTCGCAGTTATGACTTTTCAGGCTTTGCATGGATTTGTTGTTAAAAGAAACTTACTGCCAAAGCAAGTAACAACAAAAAATCACTAACAGTTTTTATTTAAGTGGGTCAAAAATCTTGCTTCTTTAAAACAGATGATGGCTCTCCATGCATTTAAAGGCAGGTAACGTACTTTGCAGATCAGCGTGTGAGTATCAAAAGGAGGCTGTTTACTCTGAGGACCAGTCTTGGAACTGTAGCCACCCCTCAGAAATCAGAGACCATGGACATAAGGACTTGAGACTGCCCTCTGGCTAGGACACCTGCATTTCCATCTCACGCAGTGGGTATTGGCAGAGAAGGCCAAAGCGCACCCTGGCTCCCTGGCTTGTACTGAGCTCTGTGTTGTTGAGCAGAAATACCTAAGCTGCTTCTAAGCTAGCTAACCAGTAACTAGCTAGTTAGCTAACTGGAAGCAGGGAAACACAGAGCTCTCTGCAGGCTTGTTGCCCTTCTGAGAAGCACTGTCTTATGGTTGGACCTCCTACACAGTCAGAACCCATCTGCAAAGCAACTGTTGAGGGTTATCAGGGGAGCTATGCATGGAAGAAAGGAGACAGCTGGTGAAATCTCAACAGAACAAACTTGAAGCCCGATCAAGCTGGTATTAGCCTGGGATTCATTACTGAAAGTGAAGTTACGCCAGTTAACAGCAGCCTCGGAGTAGAACCCAAGAACACCACTCATTACCTTGGGACTGGGTTGTGTTTTGTTTTGGGGGTGGTTTTTTTGTTTTGTTTTTTTGTTTTTTTTGGGCAGGGGGGTGGGGGGGTTGCTGTTTTGGGAATGTGCTTTCATATGGGTTACTCTTAACTGTATGTATATATTCAGCAGGCTGCCAAGAACTGACAACAGCTTTCTGTCTACACCCTGACAGCCATTCTCCACTTTCTCCTCTCCTGTGATTTACTGAGTAACTACCACCCGCTCACACTAAATAAAGGGCAAAGTGGGCTAGGATAGGAAGAAAAGGAGGCTCACTGGTTGTACTAATCCCAAAATCACTTTAATATCTTCTGAATTGCAGAAGGGGTTAATTACAGATAGACACACAGGAAGGGTGGACAAATAGACTGTGAAAAAAGAACAATTAAATGAATAAGTGAGAGAAGAAAGAAAGGTGAAATCCAAGACCAGGTAAATGGAGAAGGATATATAGGGTGGGGAAGAGGAAAAGAGGTTTGCATAAGTAGCAGGTAAGAGAAAATAAAGGATTTTGTTTTATTTTTTATTGGTGGAGGTAATGCAGAGAAAGAAGAACTGAAGGAAAGCAAGGCTCTGAGAATACATTTAATAGTACATTAGGTAAATGATACAAGGAAGCACATGTAGCTTATTGAAAGCAACAGGGAATATTGCCTGACCCAGGCTGACTTGAGTTGAAAAATATACAGTTTAATTTACATGGACTATCTTTTCAGCTAGTAAAGGTTCACCCAGGCTAAGGCAATTAATATTCTCCCACAGTGAAAACAGTATCTGAAAAGAGTCTTGACTTAGTCATATTCCAGCTTGCATTCAGATCACCACAGTAAGACCAAATCTGTTTCTCACTCATGTTTTTAAAAATACTGAATATAGTCAAGCAATTCCATTCTTGTTATTTACGGTTTCATGCTCTTCTAGTTCTCTTCCGATCTTTGAGGACCTAGAGTCTTCTCATAAATGCATCTGGACTTCACCAACATCCAATGCCATCTTAGATACTATATGTGATTCCACACATTTTTTTATTTTTATGTCATAGAGGTTTTAAATCTCTTAGACCTATGAAAGTCTGAGTGGGGAGTGCACTAGAAGAGACAGGTTAGATATGTGATCTTTGCCTATAGGAAAAACATGCTGGTGATGAGTTTTCTCTGCCTTCAACTACTCAACTTCATTACTACTAGACCCTTTCTGGTAATCTTTTTATTGCATTAGGAAGGAGATCTGTGCTTAGCAGTAAATGACATATAGGTTCTTCCCAAGAGTGCAGGTAAGGGATATTGTGTTTTGAGTTTATCAGTGATTGCTACACAGGTTACACAGACAGCTGGCTGTGGCAAGTCAACATCAATGTGAAGATCCACCCACAAAACTAAATATGAACATGTATAAAGCTCTCGGTCTGAGTCATTCATTTTTACTTACCACAATACTGAGCTGAGGAAAACAGGCAGCAAGACTTGACGAATGCTTGCCCTTATGCTCCACAGAAATTCTCCTGCATATATATTTTATTTAGTTTAAATTTAAAAAAATAATAATCTTAAAATATTTTTCTACTGTTCTGTTCAAATGGTATTTGGTCCATAAAAAACTGACTGCAAATTCGCATCTGGCTAAGCTCAACATTTGTCTTTGTGTGCTTCATTTTATTTTTACTTTAAAGGATTTTGGGTTTGAGGGTAAGGATGATAAAGTGCTGACATTTATAGGAACATTTCATTATTATAGTTTGTATTTGATAAAAATATATGATTGAACTTTACAAATAAAATCCCCTCTTGCTTGAGCAACTCTGGTTTATAACGGGAAGTCTAACATACTATTTTCTGTAGTGTTCTTATTATTTTGAGGGGAAAAAAAAAAATCAGATAAAATTCCAGCTCAAGATGTTCTTCATTTCAGTAACAAGCAGAGGAAATAGATCAACTACAGATAAGATACAATCCTGGTATAAGAATACAGAAAAGAACTCTTTTAAAATACATGTTGATGCCACACTAACAATTGTTCATTGATTGGCAATGAATGATGGGTACCAGCTCTGGGTAAATAAAAGACACTTACTCCTCTTTTTTTTTTCTTTTTTTTTTCCCACTTATTGTAAGTGTCATAAAGACATCAAGAGTACATAATGTATGTCTTTGAATCTGGAAATGTACTTTTTAGAGAACAGTACAAAAAAAAATAACGATGCCAGTGTTAAACTTGTAGAAGCAGCACTATGCTTGTTTTCTCCCACTGCTTGGGGAAATTCCAAGAATTAATTCAACAAGATGGCAGAACAAGGTTAACATTATGGTTGTCATTGATATGTCCATTGATATGATTGAAGAACATGCAATTCTTTAACTCAAAGATAATAGTGGGTTACCCATTAGCTGGGGTAGTTCTGTTATCCATTGGCACGCTCATATTTTAAAAATGGCACTCTTAATACAAGGTGTCTATTGCTTACAACATATGTTTTCCTTGCTTCTTGAGTGTGGTTCCAAATAATCCTTATATAAAGAATTTACTTTTTAAAAGAGTTCAAAGTTTAGTGATGTAAGAATAGACAACTCTTTTCAGCTAAACCTCTCTTTCCTCACCAAAGAATAGACACAAAAATAAATGTTACCTAGTGTCTTACCTAGTTAAAAATTGGGCTTTGACCTGGCCTTAATGTCTGTCTGTCCCTTGAGGAAGACATAAGAACATAACCTGCTGAGCTTCTGAGCAAAAACTATTGACTTGGAGATAGAAAATACATTTAGAATTGGAATCTGATTTATGTCGAAGATATTATGTGTGGCATTGCCTTGGCAAATTTTGTTTAATTATGGGAAGTCATAAATCTTTGGAGTCATTCCCCTTTTTGATCCACCTCAAATGGACTTTCTGAGTTTAAAACAAATTCCTACTATAGCAGAGGCTTTTTTTTTTTTTTTTAAAGTATCCTCTAATCCCACTCCCATAAATGGTAGCTCAGTATTTGCATTAAGTCTTATCATATATGATCCACTCCATATTTCCTGGAGTTAGTCAGAAGCAGGTATCGATCATTTGCAAACAGTCACATATGGCTCCCAGTCATATTTTTAGATAACTTTTTTGTAACAAACAAAAGAAATGTAATAAGCCTGCAGTTGTGATTCTTAGTCTTCTAGACTGCCATTTTGTTGACTTGTGGTTGAAGTGATTTTCCGTACTTATTACTCTCTCCTTCAGTAGAAGATGCTTTGAGTGGGGAAAGCAGCTTTTAAACAAATGCTTTCTTTAGAGTAGAGAAAGAATGGTCACTTGTGAAATAATGCGTTTTAGAATGGGTGTTCTCCATTGTATGTTATAATAGGGGAAAATAAACGTGCCAAACTGGTTAAGAGTGAATCCAGTCTGCCAACTTTCTCGCTCCAAGGTGAGAACTGTGAGGGTAAGGATTGGAATTTGCCTAACACCAGCCTGTGACTTGGGAACTTCCTTCCACAAAGATGGGATAGACAGCAAGGCTTTGTGTCGAAATACAAAACGTATGCCTTCAACTCAGCTTTACCACAGAATTAGATAAAATAAAATAGGATGTAGAAAGAATAAACAAACGAACAAAAACCCACAAAGATTCCGCTAATGTAAATGTCAGTAATAGAATAATAATCTTACTGATATGTTTATGTAGACAACAGAAGTACTCCTATACACAAATATTTCCTTCTGGAATATCTGCCTAGATAAATGCAGCCAACATGCTGACAAGATCTTTTTAGAACATTGCCATGTACCCACTGCATGAGTCAGCTTTTTTCTCCACATTCAGAAGTCTCCATTGCACATCTTGATTTGTGGAGTGGAACAAGCCTATTAGACCAATGCAGCTGCAACTGGAGGAGAGATGGCCCTCTTTGGGTTACAAGAGAGAGATATTAAAGAATATATTAAACTGTTTTCCAGAGGATAAGGTAGACAGCAGAGATTGCTATATCTGAGCTGCTAAGGTTTCTTATAAGCCCTGTAGAGAGAATGCAGTCTGAAGTCCTTGCACCCCAACTTACACTTCAGTGTAACTACACTGACATAAATAAAATTGCAAACCAGAATTTGGCCTAAAAACTCATAAAAAAATATGCACCACGAGACCCCCATCAGTGTGCCTGTTTTAGAGGTAAGGTATTTTATATTTTAGACTTGAAGGATTATATTGAATGTCTTTAACTGTTTGCATTTTACAACAGCTCAAGAAATTAAATAAGCAATAACCTTAGGTTATGATTCTTCTTGCTCATTTTCAAGTAAAACATGATGACCTTTTTATACCCATACAAATATTTGTGCATGTTAATTACACAATGTGGAAACACACAAGTAAGTATGTTAGGCATCTTTTACAGAAAAGTATACTTCTCTGAAACAAAACTTTCTCCAGTGATCACTTTTATACTACAAATAGACTTCCACTGCTTAATTGTTAATTTGAATCTTGAATTTGCATTAGCACAGAATTCAGAATTTTCCCTCAGTCAAGATCAAGACTGAACAGAGAATCCCAATTGAATAAAAATATTATTTAAAAAATAATAATAATAAAAACTGGGGGAAGCCCTTTGCCTTTTACATCAAATGATGGCAATTGATCCACTAGATAAAAGCAAGAAGATGAAAAAATAAAGTGATGGATAAATATTAACTGTGTCTTTGTAGCTGTGAGATAGTATGTAAATGAGAGTGGTGAGAGAAATAACAGAATCCAATTTTCTTATCAGCCATTTTAAAGTTCTTAATTTTCAGAAAGTCTTGTAACATAACAATCTTCTAACATTCAGAATTCATTCAATGGTGGCTTCTGCAGAAAGCTCATTTGAACACATATATCTAGTTCGCATCCTTATCATAATATTTCAACATTTTGTGTCATTCATTACTATTTAACCAAAAGATGAAAAAAGAGATGATCTTTCACTGTACTGTTTAGACATTGAAATGAAGTAGCTCCAGTGTAAAAGAGGAATCAATATCTCGAGTTGAAATAGGTTTTTGTGCACTAGATTTTTGTGACCCTCAATCAAGAACAAAAGGACATTCTAGATTGAACAGAATAATCAGTAAGAGACAGTAAATGTGAATGATTTTGTTTCAAGGTGTTCAAATTAAGATGCTTGACAAGACAGCTACAAACTGAGTAGCCCATGCTCTTGGGCTCCTTAGATCTCCCAAGAATTTATGCTTTTATTTCATTTAATTGATTTTTTGGGTCAAAAGTTGTGGTTTGCACTTTCCCAATACAAATATATAAATGTATTGAACTATGTATGTGTGTGTGAGACTATATATATATACACACATTTCAATGTGCTGTTGTTTATTATTCTTGTGCATCCTACCATGGTTAAAATTTTATTTACCAGTAATAAAGCAGATATAATTGCTCTTTTGGCTAGAGTATACAATTTGTTTAAGAAATCCTATTGATCTTTGGAAATTACCTTTTTTTCTGTATGTCATACATTCAAGATATGTTCAACATCTGTAGTGTAAATTGTCCTATGGGGACAAGTCCTGTATCTTCCTTTAAATTAGTACAGCTTCAAGCAGTCAGTAAGTTACAAAAACATGTCTCCAGACTGTTTTTTCAACTTGTTTTATGTGTCACAGAGATTTTGTTTCTATACTATAGAGGAAGAAATAGCAGAGAATAAAGAATTAAAGTTATAGTCCAATTAATAAAATTGCACCATGTAACATTTTGGCTAGGGCTGAAGGAAGGTCAAATTTACTGTTTATTTAGCCAGTTCATTTCATTTCTCAGGCCACAGTAAAATGATACCAGAATCTTTACAACTGCTATCCAGAGCATTTCCTGCTATCCAGCAAAAGGAGAGTCGTCGGACCAATCTTTCATCCAAACAGACCTACAGCACTTTGTTTACATTACCAACCACAGGGGCTATAACAACAGCCCATGACAAAGACAAAGATCTACCAACATGTTACTATGCAGGTTCATTGCATTCAACTTCCTTATCAAAAAGAACTCTTTTTATAGATGCAAGAACTTTATGTGCAGATTCAGTGCTGTGGAATAGCTTGGCCCAGGTTTTAACTTTCCTTAATTCTCTTCTAATCTGGTGGGAACTTCCTCTGACTTGTAAATAGCCTTTGAAAATAGTTAGCATTCTTTGGCAAAGAGACAAAACAAATTAGCTTGGGCCAGGTTTCCAAAGCACATGTACACTTCTGTATGGCCTCACTGTCGTAGGACCTCACGTATGTGATTTTGACAGCTCATCACAAAGCCAAAGAGGAATGGATGCCTGCTTTGTATTTTTAAAAAATACAAGCTAGGGAAGATACTGATCCTAATACTTTTTACAGAACTATGACACTTGACATCTGAGGTTTTTACTTGCTGTTTGCAGGAACATAACAGGGTAACATAATGCCTCCACTGACAACTGTCTAAGATGTATTACCTAAACATATTCAAGACAGAAAATTCCCTGCCTTTTACTAAAATTTCAACTACTTTCATCCCATAAACTCAGTACATTGCACACATGATTATGTAAACTATAGTGATGGTGATATTACTAGATATTTTCAGGACCTTTAGATCTAATATACAATGCTTCTTTGATTATACTTAACTGATCAAATAAAGTACTCACAAATTCATTCAGGACGATAAGCATCTAATTTTACTTAATCTAAAACAAATTAAATTTAAGAAAGCCTCTCAGATTAAAAAAAAAAAAAAAAAGTAATAAATAAAATAACTTGAATGGATTAAAATGTTTGTGTTTATGCTAAAAGTGTTGCATAACAGTGGAAACCACTACTGACTTGCATTATGCACTAGTTTGTAGGAGACACCCTTCAGTCTGAAGAGTTACAGAGCTCTGGGAAAAATACATATTCATAGCCCTACTTTGATGTTAGACTCTTTGCTAATCTGACTGAAATGACAAGAAAACTTTCTACCATTTATGAATTAATTTCTACTAATGAGTCTCCCAGGTCTGCATCAAAGCTGTAAGACATGAAATAAATGTAATCTTCTTCCTTTCTCAGTGAAGGATATTCATGATCTTTCATGATCTACGAAGTAAAGTTGGTATCTAGATAAAGGTGAGCGTAGTGTAGGCTAGGCATATTATTTATCTAATAATTAGGGATGTGACTTGAAGCTTTTATCCAACTACATTGGTATTTTTATGAATTTCAGCAATAACCAAAGAATGAAGCACCAAGAATGAACCATGTCCATCAGCTTACAAAAAAACTCCTGAAGGGCCTGAACAAGTTATGCTGGCTAAATATATAAATTCTTTGTCTGACTTTAAGTTGAATGGGAGTAAGCCAGTGCAATTCTGCTGAAACCAATAGAGCAGTGCTGATTTACATTAGTGGAACTTAAACTCCACTGGCTGGGGAGTAGCAGTGTTTGAACTTGGAGAGAATGAATTTTATATAACATAGTCAAATTACTCTTGCAAACTTCACTGTTTTTATAGCAGTGTTTCTATCACTTCCAATTTCTTTTGAGATGTGTGATTCAACTATGAAAATTAATTTTAGAGTCAATGTTGTTATAAACAGCTGACAAGTCTATTTTTAAAGTTTCATTTGATAAAATGGCTTTAGTAAACTTTGTATTAAAGGAGAACAGAAAAAGTTGTGGTTTGACAGGCTTTGTGTTCCTTTCCCTGATAAAATTGGCTTAATTTGATTAAAAAAAAATAAGAGTTTACAGAGTTCTAATGGGAGCTAAGCATGTTTGGGAAACAACTGTGAGCAGTTATTCACAAAGGCTTTCACTGCTCTGTGCAATTTCCAAGGTGTATCAGCTAGCACTGAGTTATGAAGTTATAGACATTCTGTGCACTTTTTATCTACAGTCTGTGTTGCCTCTGCTGGATAAATTGTTTTGGGCAGTGGCCCAAAACCTGTAGTTTCCTCTCTATGTGCATGTGTTCCTGCCACCAGGATGGAAAAAGATTCATGTAAATGCTGTGCATCTTGCTGATAGAATCTGAATTGAAATAAACTGAGATCACAGGGTAGAAGGATATGAGCTTACACACATAATTACCAAAGAGGAAAAAATGGCAAATATCAGTGGAAAAATAACTTATTGCAGAACAGAAATATATTTAAAAAAAAATAAATCCATGTGCTTTTTGATTTGTGGTAAAGAGTCTGAGCAGGAGACATTTCTGTTCTGTCAGAAGGAGATAGTGCTTGACAAAATCATAAGAGAGCAAAGAGGAATCTTCTTGATCTCCAGCTCACTGGAGGCCACAAATCCACAGAAATCCATAGCTGGTATCACAACGGACTATTGCACAAAGTGCTCTATGGTGCAAACAATTGTCCTTGTAGAAGGAAGAAAACATTTTGTTATGGCCTACCTGCAACATTTGGTTAACATTTCTGCTCTGAAGAATTAAAAGTAGTATCTTTATACCCTCAATTTGAAAAGGGATTTTGAAAGATTACTTTAGAGAGAAGATGGATTTTATTTCTGGTTTTATGTGCTCGCACTTCCATTCTGAGAATCCCTTGGTCATTTCTGATGAAAATCCAGTTAATAAATAAGAAGTATAGTAAAAATAGCAAGGAATTTGACTTATGAGTTACAAATCATAGTACTTCTGGCTTTAACCTTCAAGAAAAATGATATCAGCCACAAGAAGACATTTACTTAGTTATTGACTCTTCTGTGTTTTCAATTCATGGTTCAAACCTTCTGTAAGCCCTTGGAAAGGTAAATCCAGGAATAAATCAAGTTTAAAGGAAAAAAAAGGATGAGGAGAACTATGAATCTAACTGAAGCTACTTTGTTTGCTTTAAGATTGTTTTTCTGTGTCTATATTCAAACTGCTAAGTACTGAGGAATGGTTTTGACTCTGACAAGCTCTTTCTTCTTCTTCTTTTTTTTTTTTTTAATTAAATTCAATCATTATTTCTATAGAAAATCATTTACATGGTTTGTTTCAGTTTCTTTAAATCAATGGGTAATCTATTAGGCTGTGTTGTTTAATTCCTTTTACTCTCTTCGGACAAGAGTCCTTTTAGGATTCGTAATATTCTGCCCTCATATTTGTACAATAAATGCTGCACTGATATGTTGATTATAGTTTGTACACAACAGACAACAAAAGTTGTATCACCTTAGCAGATGGAGAAGGTTAAAACAGCTGTAAGCAGTTGTTATCACATATTTACATATTTTTGTTCTTTTCTACACATATCTGAAGTATCTTTAAACACAATTGAAACTATATGCAAACTGCATAGAAGTATATAACTATATAAAAGTCTTTTTTTCTTTCTCTCTCTCTCTCTCTCTCTTTTTATTTATTTATTTATTTATTTATTTATTTATTTATTTATTTATTTATTTTAACACCAAGGTACAGTGAGGGTGAGATTTTAGACATAATGTCCCATCATTTCAAACTTCAGACCCTGGGGTCTTGCTGTTCATCAGTTCACAAGATGAAAGCTTTCATTAATTTACAGAGCCTTTGTGCTCAGCGCATTTAAACATCTGTCCTCTCAGATGCTCTTAGGAACCAAGGCATTCCAAATGAAGTACATTATAGTCCACACTCATTTGTCAAACATGAGCTGTAGCTCTCCGCACATTAAGTTATAGGCAACGTAAGTTATTGTCAACTACATGACCTTCCTGTACCAACAACATCAGTCTCAATCAGTGTCCCGCATCCTCTCCCTCTGCTTCTCACATCTGACCTGTTCCTTCCCAAATCCTCCTGTTGACCTTCTGTCTCTCCAAATTTCTTCGTAAACATGACGTAAAAACTGTGTTCAGTTTACACTAAGATAATTCTCCTAATGGTAGTACGAATCCAAAAAGATTCCTCATGTCCTCACCCCTTACAGAAGCAGGTATCTTGAAGGCAGAGGGCCAGGATGTGAGCACAGGTCTGCCTCCCATGCTTCCATCTCACAATGACAAGCATGCAGCTCTTGCCTTCTTGCCTGCATCAGTTGCTGGCTGCCAGATCAGCTCCTGGAGGCCAGGGGCATCTGAGCACATTGAACTGGAACCAGATTGACTGCCAGCCAGCTTGGAGAGGGGGGAACCACAAACGCTTTAAAGCCTTCACTTCCTCTTCCATTTTCCAGTCCTTTGCCAAGGGCAGCTCATTTAGTCTGGCGAATCTAGCCACAGGAATCTGAAATCTATTTAAAGATGTACGTTCGTGAAAGGATAGTGATCCTGATTTGATCTTAACTCAAGCACATTTTTAGGTTTGACTTCACCAGGGTCCAAAACCACAGAGTTTTAGGCTCCGTAAACAAACCAAGGATTACTACCTGCTATGGTAGGGTGAACAAAGTACTTTCTTTGAGAGCGTAACTGTACTAATCCTGCAGTTTGCATTCATAAAGAGATTGCAGTTGTTTGCTGTTACTCTGGAGCTAGACTGGCTTTAGGTTTGTTTAGAAGCCAGACTGGAACTTTTAAGAAATCCCCACAGCTACTGCCTTCCTCTCCAGCCTCTGTGGTGTTTCTTTTTCACATTTTCTGAGGTGGGAAAAGGTCAGGAAAGTTAGCTTTTTATTGGTGGTACAACTCCACTCATAAGCTTGGGCTGATAAACATAAAACACACTGAACTTGCACTTAAAGTGCTTGAGCGGACCTTGGATTTAATTCTAGCAGAAGAGCTGTAAAGTATTGTGAACTCCCTTGATAACTCACTTTCATGATTTAACTGTATAAAAGAATACTTTAAAAACACAAAAATGACTTTTTAAAATTTCCTGAAGTTAACTTATTGGAATAATAATAATACAGGAAAAATCTTTTAACCAGTAGAATTATAATTGTAATGAGTCTTCATTTGGTTAATCCTCAATTAATTTGTTTGCCTTTGATTAATTAGTCTTTGCCAATTTGAAGCATGTAAAAAACCTATTGTTCTTCACATATATCTTCTAAAATTTAAAGAAGGTAATTATTGTGTTAATGTAGCTTAGAGTTTTGTGTTTGATCATTCCAAAAAGACCTTGGCTTTCCTCCAATCATTTTCATTTTGATGAAATAAAATATTAAATGAGAAAATTTACTTTAGTTTGTAAATAAATATAATGTCACTCTTGTGTCAAAACCAATGCCACAATAACTTTCAGTGTGAACAGCTTCATTTTAGTGCTTTACTTTAAAAAAAAATCTGATCTCTATTCTCAAAAGACTAAGTAACATGGTCTTTCCAGACAGTATTTCGTCAGTTCTCAGATCATTACAGAGACAGGCTCTTTGATTAAATGCCTAGTCTGGTGGTGTTCAAACACCAGATAATGTAACAAAACAAATAGCAGTAAAACCATCATGACTGGAATTAGCATTAGCACAGATTTTTAAACACAGAAGGAAAGCAAGGTTGATCCTTTGTGACTGACAAATAAACATCAATTGTTTCTGAAGTGTGAGATGATTATGGACATTAAAAAAAAAAAAAAAAAAAAAAAATCCAAATATATTTCCACCTCAGGATATCTGGAAAAAGCTTGAACTTTACATCATCAGGATTTTTTGATGAGCCAGCTGGCTACTGATTTCTTTGTGTCATAAAGGGAATCTCATAAAACAACCGTACTCAGATGAAAAAGTTCCTATAATGGTATTTAAGAGTTTCCAAAACTGCAAATTGCTATGTTTTACTTTTATTTCCATATTCTTAGTTTCTCTAATCAGAGTTTCCTTTGATAACTTAAATGACTTCACCAGGTCACTGCATAAATTTGGCTGTACTGGATAAGAAAGACCTTTCAGAGTGCTTGGCTCCACTGGCCACCATCTCCACAGTCCAAACCCCTAGCTCTCTCAGAACATAATACAAACATAAATAATGATAAAAGGAAAAGAGTGCTGCAGAGCCTGAACCTCTCCTACATCACTCTACACCCTCTTTTTACCCTGTCAGAAAGCCTCAGAGGAAATAAGAAATTCTAGGCTCGAATGGTCTAGAGTAACTTAATATGCAAAGTTATTCCTTTAATGGTTACAGTAGATCAAGCTGAAGAGAGATGTCGCTTTGACGTATAACAATTTTCTAGAACAAAATAAAATGCATGGATTAATCTAAAGACTTTCCAGGATTTAAAGGTAATTTGAAACTGCTGTGTATAATGGCAAGCTTTTGTTACTTTATTCAAATTCATAAAAACTGTCTGAATCCCCCTGTAAGCAGTGCATCTCCTGTAAATAATAGAGAGGACCAGCCCATTTCCGGATTGCAGTGGCTGTTCCAAGTTCATTAACACAGTAATACCAGCTGAGAATCAGTAGGAATGGGAAGTGTAGAGTTTCTCTTACACTTTTCCCAAAGTAAAATGAAGAACATAAAACTAAACAGGATTAGCACCAGCCATTCTCTACCACAGACAATCAATCAAAAACTTGTGCCATTTTCAATGGATTTTTCATAGGAAAAAATTAGTTTTTAAAGAGAAACATGATTTGCAACATTACAAAGTTAATGCACTGTTCCAGGACATTGCCATGCATTGTGGGGTCTCACGTAAAGCAGAAAATATTTGGCTATGGTTTCAGCTTTAGGCCTTGATCCAGAAATCTGATCCATGTGTGTAGGCTGCTCAGCCTGGAACTTCTGCACCAGTTGGATTCAATTGCGTCAGACTTTTGCACCCTTTAAGAGATGATATAGAAGCAGGTGGTGGAATCCGGGTGGGGGAATAAGAGAAGAAAGATACTGTTGGGGGGTGATAAGATTTGAGGATACTGCACAGCAGATGGGCTGAAAGGTACCAATTAATGTTAAGGCCTCTGCAAGGGCTTCTTTTCCTTTCCCACTCTACCCTGAACTGGTATCTCATCCAGTGTCCCCAGTTCACATCCTCTGGGATATGAAATCCCACCTCAGACTACTTAAGCCATACAGTCCTCATTCTCCACCGCCTAAGAAACCTCTGCTTGATTTCTTTTTCTTTCTTTTTTATTTTTTTTTCCTGTGCTGCTGGGAAGGGGCTGTACTAGACCAGGGCCCACTGCTGTCCTTTCTGAAAAGAAAGAAAAAAAAAAAAAACTGTGCACAGATTGACTTTCTGGACCTGCATTTACCAGGATGGCAGCAATAATTGCAAAAGGGAGGTCCATCTCCTTTTAAAGCTTTCTTACATGAGGAGCAGTGGAAGAATGGCCATTCAAATAGAAAATGGAGACAATTTCTCCAGGTGCTAGAAAAGCTAGCAGTCTCAAGTGGCATGATATACTTACCTCAGTAAAGGTATCAGCTACTTTCTAGCCCATGTCTTTATGATCAAAGGAAGGAAAAAAAAAAAAAGTTATGCATAGTTTCTTATTGTAAAAAATCAGTTCTAACTGTCATCAAGAGAAGAAAGGCAAAACTTACAAATTTCCCCTTAATGCCTGAATGAATCTCCAGCTGTCTTGCTTGCTCTGGGTAGTGTATGTTGTTTCCAGAAGTTCAACACTTTGAACCTCATCTCAGATGTACTCCACAGAATACAAGTATATGAACTTGTACAAGACAACTGACATACAGCTGAGAAGATTCTTTACCTCTACCGTATCAGCATCTTTGATAACACAGCAATAGTACAATAGGAATAAATTAGCCCCAAAAAAGGGCCAATGGTTACCCCAAATGCTTTTCCTTTCCAATAAATTACAAGTGACCAGTCCATAAAAAGAAAACAAACAAACAAACAAAAAGCTTAACTGTAAAAATATGATAGAGCAAAAGAGCACTGTGTTTTCCACCAGCTTTAAAAGTTCTGCTATTATATATTAGAGATTCTTGGCCATAAGTTGGCTAAGCTGTGTGTTTTGGTATCTGTCTTGTCTGATTTATGTGGGACTCATAAAGCATGTCTGCATCTAAGCTGTCTATCCAAATTCCTTAATGACCCAATCGAACAGTATTTCATACACATGGAACACAGGATATACCTCGCTATACAAAACCACCCACTTATTCAAAAAGCAGAAGGGGAAAGGAGACATTTTTACAGAGTAGGGTAGAGAACAGCTAGAGATTTGCCAGAAAGTAGAGATCTCAATACTTCTTTAGCCTGAAGAGGCTGAAATTATAGCTTATATATCTTTGAGAAGAGTCCCGATCTTCTTAGGCTACATTTGTTAAGCTGATACAGAGCACTTTGTGTCCCTCCTTTTGAACCTAAGACGTTATATAAAAAAGAACACAACATTTGGGGGCCAAAGACAGAAAAAGAGAGGGAGCCAAACTAGCCAAGAGGGTTGCTTGCTCCCACACATTTAATCTACAGGGTACTGAGAAAGCAAGTCCAGATAACCCAAGTTAGGCTGGAAAGTACAAATAGGAAAGCCGTGAATAAGGGATTATCTCTGAGGAGGATGTCTGTAGGCTCTTGTTTTGGCACAGTCCAGGGAGCTTAACTGACCTACAGCAGTTTTCTTTTTGTCTGCTAAATGTAGTCAAATGAAGTTAACCCTCTGTTTGCTACTGAGCAAATTATATTGTTCCTGAACTCTGTCCCTAAATAACATTTTGGAAATGTATGTACACTTGTATTTGTTTGGTTAATGCATTTTCAGTGCTCTGGATATTCACTTTCTCATGGTGCCATACAAGTGCCATTGTGAGGAACTGCCAAGAAAACAGTAATAGAATAATCTGTCTAATAAAGCCAGACATTTCTTAGTTCAGCTTCAGTGAAGAAACAACTTGCCACACCAGCAGCTGAAGCACGCTGTGTCAACAAGATGGAATGCAACTTATTTCATGCTGCAGTGTGCATTAGAACAGAAATCAGGGCATGGTTACTGCTTGACGTGTGGGGTTCGTTCAGGCGTAATAGCAGCACTTTGAGAGTGTGCTATGATGGAAAACATCTGGCCCATTTGGGCCTTCATTCTATAGCCAACCTGGATATGTCCACTGACAATAAGCCAGCTGGTCATTCCTTTCAAAAACACCAGTTAAATATCTGCTGATATTCATTTAGGAAATGTGCTAAATATGAGCGATCTAAGCTCTGTGTAAAGAGAAGCTGTCTTCAAGAAATTTCACTGGCCTCTTCTGAATCTACGAAATCACAAAACTAACACTTTTTGCTGTCATAAATAAGAAGTGGTATGGCGGTGCCTTGGGACACCATGCCAGAGGGGACAGGATACTCTGCAACAAAAGAAAGAGCAGTGTTTGCACAGTTTTGGTTCATTTTCCCTCCTATATTGCCACATGATTTATAGGATAACACTGGCATGAAATTTGGGTATTTTTTTTTCTGACTGAAGCAAGAAGGGGATAGTTCAAAACAGAAAAAAAAATAATTAAAAAAAGATTTAAAATCTGTAGCAAAGAAGTAATTCTGTAACAAAGAAAAAGTCTTTAGTTCCTAGACTTGAGCAGAAAGGAGAAAAAAGAATCTAATACGTAGAGCACAGTTTTCTTTTTCTGTTCTGATAAAACAAAATATTTGTCAAAACAATGTAGATAACAAGAGAACAGATATTCTGCAATGTTTAACAATTTCATGAGAGTGAGACTCAATTGCTGACACTTTATAGCTGTATTTCTCATTGCAGTGCAGTTTTCAACAGCGTTTACTACTTATAATTGTAATTTATTGCTTGAAAAAGAGATCTACTAAAGCTTTGGTCATTTGTCCATGATGGTAATTACTCTGTACTTACTCCCTATTATTTATATGTTAGTGCATGAGTGCACACGTGTTTTGAATACCACATGTGATCTGGCTTATGATTTTCAGAACAGAAATATGCGGAAACATAAATCGCAATACTGCCAGATCTGGAGAGTCATGTACTGAAGTACTTCCATCAGATGGAGCTAGAGAGGAGAAAGAAGTGTTTAGGAAAGTGCACTACACAGTTGAAACAAAGCAGATGTGTTTTCAGTCAGCAGTGTTGTAACTTAATGTAACTTTTGGCATGACATCTGAAGTGCCAGTGTGCTGTGTTCTGCTTCACAGCCACCCTCGCACCACTAGAGATACCAAAAGGGGTCTGAGAGAATTTTCATCCTCTATTTTGATGTTTCCTTTCCTTCCCTCCTCATCATACCTTTCCTCTCTCTTCTTCAAAAGGAAGTCTTCTAACCACCGCATCAAAAGGCAAACAAATTCTTCCTTACTCTAGTCATCACACTATCAAAATAAAGAAGCACTAGGTAGGATTTTACAGCAAGAAATAATATAGATATGAAAAAGAAGCAAGATCATTACGTCATTTACTTCATGGAAAAAATAGGGATAATAGTAAGAAGAAGACATTTTCAGGATGTGTACTCCATAAAAATCCTTTCTAGGATTTCTACCAGCTGCTGATGACAACAGTTACCTTCCCAGTGATGTTGACAATAACACATGGTTTCTAAAGAGAAAGGCTCATAGAATAGCTACATCTAATAGTGCTGTTAAATAAACACAATAGTTCTGAAATACTTGTCAAAATCCTCTGATAAAGCTGCAGTCCTGGTTAAAAAGCACCTGTTTCCTAGGGGACAGACTAGGGGACAAACTAATTCTAATTAGAGGCCAATGTAGAAAGCAGTTTATGTAGGTGTTTTACAAATGGATCTATGAACAGTGTTTTCCTCAAATGAATCATCTGAAGGAGGTTAAGAACTATATGAGATCAATACAAATGGGTTAAAAGGAAAAGTGTGTTGATTTGGAAGCTGTAGCAGGAGATATCTCTTCTAAGTATGTCACTTGGATGATGAAGTCAAAATCCTAATGATCCCATTTCCCCAAAGAACTTTTACTTTTGTATCAGAACTCAGAAATATGTACTCAGTCACTAGAATGTGCTTTGGGCGGTTTCATGAACAAAATCCCTTACTAGTGTTTGCATTATCTCACTGGTGCTCAAAACCTGCATTTACAGGAAAAAATAAATATGTAATAAATAGGCAGATCAATAAGAATTGATGTTTTTATGTAAGGGGACAATGATGTTTTTTTTTTTTCAAAAATTTCATCTAGATTTATGCTTTATGACTTGAGCTAGCCATCTTCATGTCACTGTGTTCATTTCTCATGAACATTTGAATGAAATCAAAATGATAAATTTTGAGTTCTTAACACAGGTTTATATAATGAAAAATATTAATTTTTTTGTCAAGAAAAAGTCATTTAGGACCACAGCAAAAATGGCTTATAGATACTACCCAATTCATCAGGAACAGGAAAATGTATTTGACTTCAGTGTTCTGACAACTACAGATATTATTTGCTAAAGAAGAGATGGTGAACCTCAGAAAGCAATGGCTGATCAATTGAGTAAAATTTGTTATGGTCAACATGTAAACAATTTACAGAAAACATCTTTTTTTTTTTTTTTTTTTTTTTAAGAGCAGTTATTCATTTGCAGGTAATTTGGGAAGAATGATAGATTCTAGCATAGAGGATTTGTATTTAAATTGTTAGACCAGCCCTAAGGAAAAAGTTGGAAAAACACTTTAAGTGGTTATAGACTGTAGTTGCATTTCCAGACACATGAGCCCTTAGGAAGCAGAAGAGTGTTTTGAACCGGACTTGACGCAGCTGGTGTAGCTAGCTTGGCTTCTTTATAGTCAGTGAAGATAAACAGGTTCTTCTACTGGGCAATTCAAGCACTTCAATTAGGCTTATGCCATGGATCAGCACTGGAAGAAAGCTTTTTCTCTCCCTTAATAACACAGGGAGCTTGAGGAGATTGGCCAGATAATCAAGCTGGGTGAAGTCAGGAGCCTTAATTCAGCAGCCTCAGTGTTCTGCCATGGTTTTTGCAAGCTGCTAGTGCTCGTGCTTTCACTATATGTCTTAGCCACTTTTTTGGAAAGAGATTTAAATTTTTAGGTCATCCAGAGGTCACTGAAATCTTATCATTAACATCTTCTGTACATGAAACATGTTCATATGGTAAAGTTTTTGCTGGAAATATTTTTGAAACAATTAACCCCTTATCATTAACATAAACCCCTTATCAATGTTTTATGGGGAGAGTGAGAGCTCTCCTTCACAGATATTAAAATATAACTTGAATAGACCATTAAGACATTGGAATACCTTACCATTCCTCCAGAGCAAAATATTTTCCACCTTCGTATCCTCATATTCCGCTTTATGTTTTAGCATTTTGTGAATATTTTCTTAGAAATAGTAAAAGAATCTTGCTAAAGAAGTGTAATGGATTATTTGGATGAAATAAAAAATGTTTTTGGCTTCCACTTTTTTACTTTCAATGTGTGCCAACAGCAACAGAAGAAAGAGCAATATATTGCCCTACTGGAAAGAACAGAAACACAGACAAAATTCAGAAGAAACCACAATTTCATGCCCTTATGCCATATAAGTCCTGAACCTTATCTCACTGAAAGCAGTTAAAATTCCACCAATTTAAATGAAACCAGATTCAGTCCTAAATGACAAAGCTTCATGAACTGAATTATTTCATACCTCATGATAATACAAATAACTAAAAAATACACTGGAAAATTGAGGTTAAATATTCAACTTTCAATATTTGGTCTTTTCCCAAATAGCATATTACAGTTATTGACACAATTCATGGGACTAGGAATTTTGGAATCCAGGAAAGTGGGGGGAAAAGGGGAAAAGAAGAGGCAGGAGCAGTTTTCAATTCACTGTATAAAATGCTCTGTTGCATGGTGCGGCCGCCAGCTAGCAGAGAGAGAAAGAATTCAGTTTAAAAGATTGGGCTTGTGTAATTTGAAAATACAGAAAGAACACTATAGAAATAGCTGGGATACTTGAGAGCTTGGCACTGCACCAGAAAGGCTTTACTTATACTAAAAGACCAACTGAACATGACCTCATTAGCACTGAGAGCCATCCTGTGCTCAGGCAGTTCATATAGGAACTTCAGCAGCAGCCACCTGCCCTCCAGTGCCAGTGACACCACAGAAGCCAGCCTGAGTATTATGTGATCAGAGCACTTAAACAAATATAAATGCTTGACACTTCCATCTTGATCAAAATAGGGAACTCGAGGGTTCAGAGAAACGTCTTTTGGTAAATAATTCAAATAAAAGGAATACTTATACTCGATAAGTAAATAGTACATTATTTAACACAACAAGCTAGACCTTTATGGTATGCCTGTTTTCTGATATTGCCTGGTTCTTACAATGAAATTCCTGGGACTTTTAGCTCAGAGTTGGTAAAACAGAGACAAAGGGTAACACCAATTTTTGTCCCTGAGAAGGAATACTCAGATGGACCTATGGTTAGATTGAGGCACGTGAGGCCTTTAGATCACACCTGCTAAATTAACCAACTATTAGGAGGTTTTTGTTCTTTTATTCGTTTAATTGTAAGTGCCTGGCCAAAGTTCATAATGAAAATATTCAAAGCATAAGTTAAGGTTAAGCAACAAGGACTTGGCATGTTTTGGCTTGAGGATGCCACTCTCTGAAGATGGAAGAGGGACTCTCTGGTGAGACTGGCAGCAGAGAGGCAGAGTTCTTTATTTAAGTCTGCTGCTTACTTATCTTTTTAATGCAGGGAAGACAGGAATTTTATTGTTTGCTTGCAGTCTATATTATTTTGGTCAAAGTCCAGAGCAGTATTCTACTCTTCCTAAATAAGATGAAACAAAACTATACACAACTATTGGTAAGTTTTTTTACTCTTTTTTTTTTTTTTCCCCATCGGTTTCTGAAAACTTTGTCTAAAACCTGGTAACAGAAACCTACTAGAAAACATGTTATCAAGACACTTCTTAAGTATCAAAAACCACTATCATTTAAAACAGTTGGTTATTTTAATTGTCTCACTGTCTGAAATGTTGAATATATATTCACAAAATGTTAATACATTTCTTATACAGTATTGACTGAAAAATGAAAATATTTTATTCAAAATATCTTACAGCTCACAAAGAATATTCAGATTTTTATTTTTATTTATGACTTTATTGTAAGAAGCTGATAATGTGTATCATTGAGAAACCCTAATAAGTAAATATTGGGTATATCAACGATATTTATATGTAAAATATTTGTTTTATGTTAGAAATAATTTGCTGAAGTCAATGTCAGTCCTGTTTTAATAAGTCTTCTGGGAACTATTCAGAGTAATTTTACTCTTTCAGAAGTTTCCAAGCTCTGTGCTCTTCTAGATGAGGAAATATATACATTCATCTTCACTCACACTCTTTAAATGCAACAATCTGTGTGAGTAAGAGTTATGACTGCATTCTCTATTATTAAATGTTATCAGACAACAGTAGGTGGCACGTCCTGGAGTAAAACCCACTAAAATTGTTAGGAATCACCCAGCAACTTTAATGAGCTTGGGTTAATCTTTTAACCCTCTATTTGCCTTCATCGGCAATAACCTCAGTTTGAAACCTACCTCAAACCTCAGCTGGGGTGACCACCACTTAAGTATGGAGTAGATTGCCCTCTGAATTTATTTAGAGCAGCAAACAGTTGGTGCAGAGGAGATTTGCTGTTTACATTCATTTTTCTTTGTTTTTATTTTCAATATTTCCTTTGGCCTAGCTGTAGTTTAGACCCATTAATTGAATGCCCTATTGCTGCTGGAGTGTTAGATGTGCTCCTGTTGTTCATCTTCCAGTTTTGTTTCATTCAGAAGGAATTCATTTGCACTCTGAGACTGCTCTGCACTGTGACACAAAGCCCACAGAGGAGGGACAATTGAGAGATTCACTTATCTTAACTGAAATGTTAAGTGTTGTTAATGTTAATGTTAAGGGTTAAGTGTTAATGTTAAGAGTTCAGTGCCCTCTCTGTCCATTCAACTTTAACTCTGTTGCTAAAACCAACAACAAAGACATCAGTTATTGTTTCTGTCCTGAATCTGGAAATTACTCTTTCATAAACCCACCTGATGGTAACGTACTGTCTCAGTCTAGAGAATAATGTGGCCTTAGAATGAAATGATTGAATTTAAGAGTGGATTTATCATCATATTACATTGTCTGGGTTCTCTCCATGCAGCTGAGATGCAGTACCCAGGGTAGTATTCTACCAAGATAAAACTCCTTTATAATGATAACACTTCTCAAAACCTGAGAACTCTGAGCTTTAATATGAAAATACTAAAAACTGCATTCACTTTAGTAAAAAATGACTGGAATCATATTATCCTACAAAAATCTATATATAAGGTGAAACACAATCCTGGTTCTCTATTTTTACTTCAACATTGACCAATTAAAACTTTATTTATTTTCCTCATGTTATAAAGAAATTTCAGTGATGGGAAAATGGCCAGAAGATATGGCATTATAAACCTGAATGATGTCTTATATGTCTATGATCTTACTGGGCACTGTTTTCAAGAGCATCCCTATTTCAGGTACCTACATGTAAGTGTTCCAATTACCATGAAGTGCAAGTGGAAATCTCATAAAGCCTAGAAATATAATTTATTTTTACATGATATGAAGCAATGTTGTTAATAACTTATCAAAAATCCTATTTACTAATATTATTTCATTACCCTAAAAAAAGTCAAGAAGTTTAAAAAATAAACTGCAATTCATAACATTTTGTGCTGGGGACAAGAATAAAGTTACATTAACATATTGCTAAAATAGTGAAACAATTTTCACAGTTCTGTATATCTGAAGAATGGGACCATGAGAAAAAATGCTTGATATCTATGAATGCATAGATATAGAAGATTCCAGGATTTGTATTGTAAAATTTCATTTTTATTTTAAAATGTCTTTTACTTTTTAAATATCTGTATGGAATAAATTTCCTTACAGTAACCAAATATGCCACAAAAGGCTAACATTTTTCTTTAACACTAAAGGTTTAATTTTCTTTCCAGGCCAGAAAAAGAAAGGGCTAACAATCCACCCTGAAAACAAGGATTAAAATCAGCTTCCTCTTACCACACATGCTTGCTTGACTTGTCAAAGGAGGAGGAGCATCCCCTTTTGCTCCAATAAACACCCTGACAAATAACTTGTTAAGAGAACATGATTTCCCACTGTCATCCTTCAGGAATATCATATTAAGCAAAACTCAGAGCTCTAAAAAACAGGAGTTACTGGGTTAAGGCAAAAACAAAACAAAACAGATGAACTGTTCCTTACTGCTGCATGGAGTAAAAAACATAAACTAGTATGTGTAAAGGCAAAAGGGTTGTAAAATTCTGTGCAAGTAATGTACATTTTTTATGCACTGTGCATCTAGCGTACATGTACTTTCTCAGAAATCAACTGTACGTTTGGATTGGGTACCTTGCATAAAGATAGTTTGCCCTAGACTCTTAGGTATCTTGCTCCAAGAAGAAAGAGTAGACAGAACATATTTTATGAACTATCATGATAAAACCAATAATAAGTAAGAATTAAGGCTGAGATATTCAAAATGGATTGTTAGAAATGTGAGTTTTACTCAACTCTGTAGTTTGGGAAGGTGCAAGAACCTTCTAGGCAAACTTAAATCTTGTTAGGCTGTCAGTTAATTTTCATTAATAAAAAGGAAAATGTTCTTGGTGGTATTAGCATCCTGTTCCATGTTTTTGTTGCTACACAGATGTACAGCTAATCTCCACAGCAGCAAGCAAGTGGTAGAGGTCGCTTTAAATTTCTTAGGTGCTCCCCATCCAAACTGTACATCTAGAACAGTGGAAAGCAGAATATTAATGGATTTTGAAGTGTTCTGAGGAGAGTCACTGAACAGGAGGCAAAAGCAGAGAAAAGTCCAGGTTCACAAACTGACATTTTTATTCCAATTTATTTACATTAACTGAAACACATGAGAGAATAGTTTAAATTTTCTCTCTCTCTTTTTTTTTTTTTTTTTCTCTCACCTCCGCATTTCTCTGTCTCTGTAAAAGTACCTCAGCCTCTTTATTCTTCAGTCTAAAGCTATGACCATGCTTTCTGGGCTCACATGATAAGGGTTAGCCTAATCTTTCATTTTCTAAATATGTGGTTAGGCTGTTAATGCACTTGATCTAACCTGTATCTTTAAAAAAGATTTGTAGGTGGTCACTGAATGTAAAAAATGTTGTTATTCTTTAACTGCCTGTGAAAGATATATGCCATCAGATATATTTTACAATAAGGTATATAAATGCCATCTGGCAGAATCTTAATGATTTTCTAAGGTATGCAAAAAGTACATATTTAAACTACTTTCACATTTTAGATACAAACTTACATGTGCTTGTTGAATTCAGATTCAATTTGTTTTTTTTTTTACATTTACATTGTATCTTTAGGAATTTCATGATTAAGGATAAAGGATTAAGGATAAAATAGTTTTTTTCATAATTCACAAGTTATTTCTTTTTTAATATATTTTTTTTTAATTTTATAATAACTATTTAACAGCACTTCACTTTTATTAGAGGACCCATTTATAATACCATTTAATAAAAATATTCTAAAACAATCAACTGGGACTTTTCATGTTATTTGATGAAGGATATCAACTTTTGTATAAAGAACAGCTGCTGCATTTTATGATAGATTTTGTACTGTTCTTTTTTTGAATAACTATACGTTTTTTTGTGAGAAATGTCACAATTCCTAATCTCTTTTAGTGTTGCAATAGAATAGAAGCAAATCCAAATACTGGAAATGTCCCATCAAAAGAAAGTGCAGAAAAATCCTTTGTGTTAATTCAGCTATTCTATTTTCATGTTACCATCTTAAAATTATATCCAGTAGGCAAACCAATGCAGAATTATTTCAGAATGTTCTGGTTTGAAATAGGTGGAAGAGAATTCATTGAAATGCTTAAAAGAATTTTCTCTTTATAGAACCTTAAAAACTTTGAAAGTTTTCACAAAGCATCCTACTTTTGACAAATCAGAATTTTCAATGAAACATTAACGAAATGTTCCAGCTAGCTCCAAATATTAATTTAGCAATAAAAGCTTGTTTATACAACCTTCTACCACAAAGTACTTCATGTTTTCACTTACTGAGCTTGTGCATATTTCCATAATTTAATTGTATCCTTGAGCCTTTGTTGAAGCATTATTTGCATTTAATAACCCTAAATGTCCATTCTGATTTCAATCTATACTTATATTCTCTTTGAAGATCAGAGTTTCAAGCAGTATAATTTCCCTTAATATTATCTGGTTCAAATATCTCTCTGAGAGAAGACATGTTTACTGAAATCTTATACCACTTGTCAAACCTGAGCATTTCTGTGTTGATTATTCTTCCAAATACTAATACTGGCAAAATCAAAGATGCAATCTTTGTGCGAAAATGGCAAACAGATCAGAAGGCTTTTCTAAGCATACAAAGTACATCATTGTTATTTGATGAAGGATATCAACTTTTGTATAAAGAACAGCTGCTGCATTTTATGATAGATTTTGTACTGTTCTTTTTTTGAATAACTATACATATAAATTAGTACAAATTAATATGCAAGGTGATATCATTATGGCATGTTTTGCTCTTCAACTAATTTCACGGCAGAACTAATGCAAATAGGTTGGCTTCTCAGAAGAAAGCAATGCAAAGAAACTGGTGCATATAGAGCACCCATGTTACAAAGGGTTTGAAGATGTTTTACATTTGCAATTCAGAAGGCTACATCCCTAAATATGCCTAGTTAACCCATTTTATCTGATTCATTTTGAAGCACATAAAATGTTTAAGACTAGAATTTTTGTTTTCGTTGAAAAAGAAAGGAGCAATAAGAGATGAGCTATTACTACTGAACCAAGTGCTGGTTCTGTTCTGATTACTGTTTTTAGTGTTGCATATGGAAATTAATTCCCCCCAGCATTGCCACCATTATTCCCCCCATCTTACTAAAGTCAGGAAACTTTGCTAAATTGCACACCACACTCTTTTTATCTCTTCTTGCTCACTTGCCAGTTTACTTCAGTCACATCACCGTGCTTGTTAATGTTCACCAAATACCTATCAGATAGTCAGAACCTCAACAGTTCTCAAAGAATTTTAGGGCTGAGTAAAATGTTGAGAGATCATCTAAGCCACTGCGCTACCCAAAGATGGAACTAACTGTCCTTACATCATTTCTGATAGCTGCTTGTCTGACTTCTAACAAAGATATCTCCAAGCCATCTATTCCCATCTTTAGTTATCTTTTTTATTTAAAATAATCTAATAAATGATCTAATCCTAACATCTAATCGGAAGCCTATTACTTCTTGTACTGCCACTCACAAGCATAGGAATAGATTTTTCCTTTACTTCCAACAGCAACACTTTGTATACGTGAAGACTATTACAAGCTCTCTTTTTTTTTTTTTTCTTCTTTTTTTTCCTGGACAGATAACTCCAGATTTTTCTTGTTTTGTTTCTTGGACCTGAGCACCTCACTTCTCTCCTTTAGATTCTGACTGATCACCATGTTTCTTCAAGTGCTATATCTACACCTGGACACATTATTTCAGCTCTTTTTTTTTTTTTTTTTTTCCTAATGCTTTCTACTTCAGCTTTCTAACTTCAGCTTCTGCTGAGTAGAGCAAAACTACTACACATCTGGCATGATAGGATTCTGTTTTCATACGCCCACATGATGCTTGCCTTTTTCCCAACAGAATGACAATATTGACTAATATTTGGTAATGATCTAAAATAACTCTGTTTCTAACCAACTGCTATCTAACCACCCTTTTCTCAGTCTGTATTTTTTGAATAGTCTTTCACATTACCTTATATTTGTCCCTATTGAATCACGTGCAATTTTTCTCCAAATTTGTGAAGAACACTTTAGTCTTCAGACAGCTACTAGAACTTTTTCAATCTACAATGTTTTATACAGCTTATTTTTCACATGAAATCCCTATTGACAATATTGAAGAATAACTTCGGCTTTAACAGATTTTGCAGCTACTTCGTGTTGATAGCCTATATAACAGGAACAACCTGGTCTAGTGGGAGGTGTCCCTGCCCAGGGGGAGTGACAATTAAATGACCTTTAAGGTTGCTTCCAACCCAAACCATTCTGTGATTCTATGATTCTGTGAAGAAATGTTTTGTCAATGCTGTACAGAGAACTTTCAGACATCTGCTTACGTCAAGGAATAAGGTACAGAACATTTTTTTGTGGATTTTTTTTTTCATCCTGAATCGGACAGTGTTCAGCTGGTAGGTTTGAATTCTATTCCTGTCCTGAGTGATGAATTGTCATGCTCCTAACTCATTTGTTATACCTGCATTATTACTGAAAAACTATTGTACTTGCTCCGTAAGATCAGTTCATTAATGCTGTAAAGCAATTGGGCAGAAAATATTGCAGGAATGAAAAATGCTAAGCATTCCACTTCAGACAGGAATTTAAAATAATAAATACCTGTAAAAATTCCAATTACTTTGTGTGCGTGTGTGCATATTTTTTGGGGGAAAAAAATAGCATTTCTATTTATTACTTAGCCCTCTACAGTGTGGCTCACTGCAGTCTATGCTCCTGTTGCTAAATGCCTTCAGGTGGAATGTGTTTTTTTTCCTGTTCAGGGCAGGTGTTAATACAAAGTGCTATTCAATGAGGTAGTTACCTGCTCCACTAGACAAGTAACCAATTTGTGTACAGATAGATGTCTCATACTGACACTTCAGAAATCCTGAAGTGAAAATTGTCTGTGTGCAAGAACCAATCAGAACCAAACAAGACAGAAATGTGGTTTTGTAGTCAGAAGAAAAAGGGAAGCTTTGTCTTGCAAGTCCCACAGTACCCTGAATTCATCACTCTGTGTTTGTGACGTTTTACTCTAAAGTCTTGTCCTATTGAAAGATCATATTTATAAAATCTTCTTTTCTCCTAAAATTTTACTAAGCTCTGACCAGTAAGCAGACAAATTTTGGTAGCTCTATCACAATCAGGGTGTCTATACAGATGAAGTCATTACATATGGAAAAAAAAAAATCCCACAGCTCTATTTGTAGCATATGGAAACAAAAGAAACCAAATATTGGAAGAGTTGACTATATGTTGTAATGAGTTTGCTTTAAAAATATATATATATATACCCCAAAGACCAGAGCTCCCCCCCCACCAACACACATGCACTTTTTCTTGAGTTTCTCTGGGGACCAATTCCATCTCTTGAATGTGTTCTCAACCTGTTCTCATTCTGTCCTGGGTTCTGACCAGCTTCATTTATCAGCAAGGTGACCAGGTGTGAAAACATATCATCATCTGGGTATAAATGTAAAACTGAAGGTATAAAATATAAAATTTACAGTGTCCACTCTGGCACCTGGTGGTCTTCTGAAGGGTGCACTCTTGGAAGCAGACCAAAAATAAAATGGTACAAATTTTACAACTCTAGGTCCATGCTTGTGTCAAGCCTGGGATGAATTCTAGCTACTCCTCAATGACACTTGATCATCATGTTCACAAATGCCAGCTGTGGGAACAGTTTAGATGACTTCTTCATTGTCATTTCTTTAGACTTTTTAAAGGCGCTGACCTTGCTGACAGCTGACCAGCAGCACTACAAGTTTCTAACACTGTTCACTGTTTCTCCTTTCTATTTGCTTCAGCAGTGAAATGTGTTATCCTAACTCTCCAACATACAGCTTCCCATTCCTGGCAGGGAAAAGGGAATCCCACAGTCCTTGCTGGAGACATTAGCTGCCCTTTTCTACCTCATGCTGACTGAATAGATACAGGAGAACAAGCCTGCAGGGCATCACATGTGCCTCACAGCAACAGAGCTTAAATAAAAAACTGGAGAACTACACTGAAGACAAATGGAGACATATCATAATGTGACCTACGTCCTCATACATGTACCAACCATTAATCTGCCTCTAGATTATATTCCTTGTTATCTATCGTACAACACTACCTCCCTGCTGTGTTTGCAATGTTTACTTTTTCCCTACCCTATGTCACAGAAATTCATGAATTTAAAGCCACAAAGGTTACTGGTAAAAATTGCCTTCAGTTTGGCCAATATTTAATATTTAAATCCCCCCACTCCAAAAAACAAATAGTTGGAAAAACAAATTAATGCATATATGTATCAAAGTATTGTATCTCTGAAGATTGTCATGTGTAGTATTGCATGCCTGAAATACATAAAAGACTTACAGTAGTTGCATGAGGAGTGAGAATAATGTGACCATGTGATATTGCTGTTCCCAATTCTTATTCTGTGGGTTAATTATAGATGGAATTTTCTCTAATTAAGAAGTGCTTTTCTCCTCCCCTCCCACCCCAAAAAAAGTTACTTGATTGTAATCTTATCTTTTGTCCTGTTCTTTTGTAATGTCCAGATGGGAACAGCCACACAGCAACAAAGCAGTCAAGTCAGGCAGAAAAAAAAAATGAAAGTTCTCAGAATTCTCCAAAAGCAATTGAGTCTGCAGACTCAGTTACTATGTAAACTCTATGCTTCATAAGTCATTTAAAGACTTAGTACAAGTGGCTTGTGGTTTAATCTTTTAATTCCATTGCTCCGTAAGTTTCCTTGTAGGTTCATTGAGCAAGGAATTCAGACAAAATATTTGAGGCCCTTTCTTCTAAAAGGGGTTGGATATGGAAAAATTCGCAGGACTTTAGTGTCTGAAAGTCTGCAAAGTAACCTCCAAATTTACTTGACATAAAAGCCATTATCTTTCAGGGTAATGTTTCAGCATTTCAGACTTACATCAGATGCTTGTCATAGGAGACACTCTATCAGTGAACATCTGTGGAATGTATTCAAGCAGTTGTAGCTAAACATACAAATTTGTGCCACCAGGTCAAAAAGAAAATATGGCAAGGAGGAAATCACTTTCACATTTTTGAAGACTCTTGATAGATATATGCTGAATGTCTTAAAAGTACGCACACACACATCCCTTCCTATTCTAATCAGGATTTTAACTGAGATAATAAATAAATCCAGAACTGAAGTAAATCTGGTTTAATGGAGTGTAGCTAATACCTTAAAATTAATAGTATATATATTGAATAAAACATGGTGCATAGGATACATGGAGAAGAGAGAAACATCTACCATCAGGACTTCTTGTATTTGCTTTAGGTTTGGAGACACAGACACAGACAGTAGTCACAGGCAGACCACAGGCTGGCAAGAAGGAACCGGTAATTTCTGCTTTTGATGTGATGTTTTAAATATATATGTAGAAGTTAGTATGTCATTTGCTTGAACCTCTCGTTTTAAAGCTGATTTACATACATTTTTACTTGTAGTTGTATAAACTTGAAAAAATGATTTATATTATGAACAAAGTGTAACAGCCATTACAATTTTATAAAAAGCCTTTAATACTGAAAAAATAAGCATTTATATATTTAATATGAAAAGGTACCTTAGCTTGTCCTACAGCTATGTCTCAGTAACAAAACAATATAGGCTGAAAAGTCAAAATATGGTTTTATTCTAAGATCATGTCTAGTAAAATTTTATATTAATACAAAGTGTTTTCATAAGACATTAAAATATTTATTTATATCAAGATATTTGTATTTTGAAACCGTTTAATAAGTAGAAAGCCCACAAGCTCTATAGAATTCTATATGGGAACATCATGTAATTTTTTAATCTCTCTTGAGTTTCTTAATTAGCATACCATAAATGTAACTTAAACAATTTCACAAGCTCAATCTTCTCCTGAATACTTAGGTTGTCTAACACCACTATTTTCAATGCTGTAGTGAACAACTGTGCACACATGTCTCAGACACCTTTCCCTAAACACTGAATTAGGAATTTCTCCAGCATCTTTCAGAACTATGTTTTTTAGCAACGAGCTAGGAGACTGTCTTTTAGAATTTGACCAACTCTAGCTTTCCACAGATGTTTTACTTTGTTGTTTTGTCCTTTTTTATACATGCGGCACTCAGCCTCTCCTCAACTGAAAGGAAACGTGAGATATAGCTCACCAGACCAAGCACTCCTTTAAAACTGCAGTTCAACACAAGAAGTAAAAACATTGCATGGTTATGCCTCTTAATGGGGTTGTGAGAAACACTGTACAAAATCACAGAGCACCAGTAGAGCCAAAAGGTGCAAGCCAGAAGTTCTACAGTACTATGGGGCATCACAATAATGTTTGTCACTCACATGTCCCCTTCCCTTTCATACAGATCTTTTGGAAAATGTGCCAATGTATGGAGAGGCTTCTTGTGAAAATACACTTATGTATGGATAATAAATTAAATAATTTTATATGTTTCTATTTATATAAATATGTTCTTGCACATTCTCAGGCAAAATCCCTATCCACCAAGTTAGGCAGGCATTCATAAAAATTAATTTCAAGCCATGATAATAAGACTTATTTTGAAACAAATTCTGAAAACATTTGTTTCTGGCATGGTCACACATTTGTTTTCATGCTGTCATTTTGGGTATGACATTAAAATCTCACACACAGAGTAAGGCTTCAAATAAATTTTGTATTTTTCTTGGGTAACTTTTTTTTCTTTTTATGAAACATTCATGTGAAACTGTTTGCTTTCAACAGACTTGTATTTTTCTCCAAGAATTAAAATATTGCCAGAACATTCTTAGCTCTGCTGAGAAGGAAACAAGGTGAGAGGGATAACACCTCTATGTGAAACTTCTGGTTCTCAAAAAACACATACCAAAATACTTCCTTTCTGTTCTGTTTGCTTCTACCACTGCATTATCACATAAAGACTGAATTCTACCATCTTTTCCCTTGGCTCTGTAAGCTGGGAAGACTGTCTGTGGGACTGTGCAGCATGAACAAGAAAAAGTGGCAACTCTCTATAAAGTAAGGACATTATGGGAGATGAGAATACTATTACATGGCAACCACAATCCCAGCAGTGCTTTGGGAAATTTAAATGGTATAGTTTTCCCCTCAGGGGTACGAATGTGTGGAGGCTGCTATCAAGGAGAGAATTGCAATTTTCTAACCTTTAAGACTACGCTGACTGAACTGAGCCTGATCATAGTTCAGGTCGTCAGATCTGTATCAGCTGTAAGTCAGGGAGATGCAAAGGCTGCTGAGTAGGTCCCCAGTGGAAGTACATTGTCCACTGAGCTGTGCCATTTCTGTTGTAGCTGCTAAATAAGACCACATTGCTCCAGACACCCAAGATTCATGGATCTGTCGTGTAACTAACATAGATACTCTCCAGTTAGAAGAAAAAAAAAATGATAATAAAGCATTAAGGAAAGAAAGAGCAAAATACCTGAAAAAAAAAAAAAAAAAAAAAAAAAAAAAAAAAAAAAAACAGAGGTAAGACATTCAACTGAGAAAAGAAAACTATTGTAAAAATAAAGAACAAATATGAATAGGCAGCTAATCTTGGACTGATGGAGTTTAGGCTACATTTTTCATTTTTTAAATGTATCCCCATTTTTCAAAGTCAAATGGCAAGATTTTCAATCTAAATGTTGTATCTGTGCAAAAATCCAGCCACAAGAAGGAGATTTCACAACAGCTTAATGAGTTCAGGAGGAAAATATGTAAAGAAGAATTGCTATAATTTCGTTGAGCTCTATCTAATAGAATTGTTGCTCTGATTTTTTGTTTTTGTTTTTTTTTTTTTTCCTCTACAGTATTCTTTAAAAATTACAATGGAGGAATTCAACTTCTGCTCAGTCATTTATACATTTTTCACACTCACTCTTTCTATATTCATATCAAAAGGAATTTACTAATCCAACAAATACAATCTGATATGGTATGATCTTACCTGTGCTATCTATGAAACCTTGGAATTTGATGTCACAACTCAGTAGTTTTTGGGAGCCCATTTTTTTTAAAATATCTTTGTTCTTACTTTGTTTGTGAACATAAGGAATCCAGAGAACCTACATACAAGTCTTTGCAATCCTAGGATAGTGTATTCACATTTTCAGCAGATCTTATCTTTTCCATTCGTGTGACTGGTTTGAGATATTTATGTGCCCCTGACTTCTGGCTGAGTGGGAAAGTTAAATTTCAGGATGCAGGAAATAGCACTGCTAGTACAGAAGGTCACCAAATATAATCAGCTCTCAGTTACCAGTAGGGGATTATCTGGGCTGTGGATTAGCTGTGCCTCCCGGAAAGGGAACCTGCTACATGATACAGTCACCAAGTCCAGCACAGAGCTGAGCCTTCTTTCCCATCATGGGCATCGTGCTCCTGACCCAGCAGGAAATTCAGCACAGAAAGTTTTCCAACCAAACTTAATTTTTGTATTTTCTTCTGTTAGTTGCACTTTTCTGTTAACTCCACCCTCCACTGCCCTGGGAAATCAAAAACTGAGTGGTTTTAGTACAAATTTGGGGGCAATCTGACAAACGTCCTAACAAGAAAATATCCCTGAAGAGAATCATGAGCCATCATAAGCCTTGTGTACAATATTAGGAAGTTTTGCAAGCTTTTAGAATCAAAGCTAGGTATAATCCTCGAGTAGGACAAGAACACAGTTATCCATGTCACATTAATTTCACATTCAAAAGTACAGAAGTGCTGCTAGGATCACAAGGAGTGTTAATATGGTTATAACCGTCTGTATGCCCCAAAGGTAAATAGCATTTGCATGTGGAGCACTGACACTTTCCTGAGGCATGTTCTTGCTTCTCTGTGCATAATTCTCACCACTTCATTTTTTCTTTTTAACTCGCATCTGATTAAAGATTTCATTTTCCCTAACAATGTGTGAGCAGAACCATAGGTATCACAAAGCAGCATACTGGCAGGGCAGGAACTCACGCAGTGTACAGCCAAAAATGGAGCTCTGTTGTTTTCCAAGAAAGGAGAAGACCTAGCCACGTTACACTGAAAGTGAGATTTTTCTTGGTATTTATTATTCTTTCGTCTTTAAGCATATATTTAAATGTATCTCCTGAACTACAGATATTTAACTATTAATGGGAATTTTAGTTAGATTTCTTCTTAATCTACCAAGGTGGGGGGAAAGTGTAAATAATGAAGCCAAAATAGTTTCTCTCAAGTGGTTTGAACAATAAGAAATGAAAAAGGGTGTAGTCTTTTATACACCACTAGTACCTAATGTTTATCACTTTTTTAGAGCAAAAACTGATCAAGAAGATATAAAACCATATATTTTATGTTTTTTTTTCTTAAACATAGCCATGGCTCATCATGAAACTGATACTTTGCATATAAAGTTAAAAGTCAGATTTACAAAATCATGTGGGTTCCAGTTCTTAGATGGACACTAGTGGCATTAATACTGAAAGTAAAATAAAATATCCCTAAAAGTGGAAACGCTACTACAGAGACCACTTCCACTCTATTTTTTTTTCTTTTTTCTTTTTTCTTTTTTTTTTTCTTTTTTCTTTTTTCTTTTTTCTTTTTTTTTCTTTTTTCTTTTTTCTTTTTTCTTTTTTTTTTTTTAAGGCTGTAAAGGTTAATTCAGACAGAAACATACTGGTCTAATATCTACTTTGAAGAGCCATAAAATGTTCTTGCAAGTGTGGACAAAGAACAGTTTATACTGTGAACAATACTGAAGGTTCCTGAACAGTCTATGACTTAGATATGAGTGTTTAGACACTACAAGATGGCTAAAAAAGAAAATAAATCAATAAAAGCTGTGTTCTCTGGCTCATGGTGATAAGATTTATTTACAGCCAAAGGAAGAATGATTCTTTAAGAGAGAAGAGGGAACTCATGTTTTTCCTCACACTCTTCAGATCAGTCCAAGCAACTGAATATTGCATAGTCATAAATGAATTAATAAAAACTTTAAAATGCATGTAATTAACTTTTTCAGTTTAACAAGGAGTTATAACAACAACCATTGGCAGTTTTATAGCTTTTTTTTACTAAAAAGCAGGATGCTTCAGACTAGATATAAGCTCTGATGCATGTCTTTTCCAAAGTACCATTATGAAAAGGGATTAAAACAAAGACACTTCGATTTTTCTGGTCAGAGATATTATTATATGCATACAAATATGTATGATACATATTTATAAATATATCCCTAAGATAATGCATAAAATATACATCTAAAATATGAAAATATAAGACAGGTCAATGTAAGACTTTGATGGTTAGTAAATAGGCTCTCTGGCTTCATATAGCAAAATATAATTGCAGAAATTTTGTCGACAATCTTTTGCCTACCAGCCATACTGTCATTAAAGTACCTTGGAAAGATACTTAAACACATGCCTATCTTCTGCTTCAGAATATATACCAGGAGCTGAGAAGCAGTGTTGATCTTACCAGCTGTGTTCTGAACCTTGCCACGTAAGTACTCAGCAAGTGTCCCACTGAATCAGGGGGTAGGGCAATACTAAAAGATTTATTAAGCAAGATTAAGTTAGCCACAACTGACACTGCAGATTTGTACCAGTGCAAGAGTACAAAATATATCTGTTTTCTAAATAATAACTTTGATGTAAGTAGAATCATGACCTATGTTTGCATTTTATGTTATGCTTTTAAAATACTAGACAGAATATACTTTCTCATGCCACAGACATAATAAATAAAAAGATGTTCTCTCTTGTTCCAACACCTCAATAATTAAAAGATAAACAAGTAAATCACAGTATCCAAGAAGATTGATTCTTACCTTTGTTTAGTCAAGATTTATTGTTATAAAGTGCCATAAACCTCTGTCATATTGTAACTACTAGAAAGGAAAGCAAGCTTGTTTTCAAAAGCCAAAGGTAGAAGTTAATTCATATTTTCTTTATGTGATTAGTGTTCACTTTTTGTTGATATTGGTTAACAGGAGAAAAATAGCAGAGAAAAAGGCTTTAATTTCATACCAGCAGTGTTTATTTTGCAGCAGGGTTATAAGTTTTGTGAAGACTGAAGGTATAAAAGTAGAGTGGACTCAATGAACTGAAGAATGCAGTAGGAGGGGAGGTAAGACGAGCTGTAAAACTAATTGGTGTCCAACATGTTTTGGACTGCATTTAATTTTCTTGAGGGGAAGAGAGGTCAAGAATGGAATGAAGTCAATGAGAATAGGAATAAGAAAGTGGAAAGCAAAATGGCCAGCATTAAAAGGTCAGTGAATATCCCAGGGACAGGAAATGAACTTTAAACAAAAGTATAAGGTAGTATTTCTATCCACGTTTGGGAGTTGTTAAAATTAGTATTAAAAGAAGGAAACTTAAATAACCAGATGTTTCTTGTATGAAAGCTTGTTTTAGTCTGCTTTCAATTTATTGGAGGCCTTAGCAAGACCATGATTTTGTGTGCTACGCAATTAGGAAATGAGTATTTCAGCACAGTACTAATGTTATTTAAATATTTTAAAAGACTTCGATATTTTACACTGACTTGCTTCCTGTTACACTTTTATAGTCTTTCTCTTGGAAGAAGTCTCCATCCTGAATTCGAAAGTAAACTTCCCACAAGCTGTAGTACAGAATTTAGCCACAGCAGCCAGCACGTCGGTGTCTAGCTGATAGACGAGGTACTCTGCAGTCTGCTTTAAGAGATACGGTATTTATTATACATGACCTGTAAAGTCATCAGTCTGGTATACCCAAAGAAATACTGTTCCATTCAAAATCTTTTCTGCCAATAAAATTTTAGATAAAATTGAATCAGGGGGCATTCCAATTTCTGGTTCATTTCTGTGCACACCTGTAACATTTTTTTTCCTACTATATTTAGGTTTTTACCTGAAGACCACTAGTTTTAGAAAATCTTCACTTCAACTAAAATGGGATTTGAATCAGAGTTTTTGTGCTCTGACCTGGCTGGACAGCAAATATTTTCTGCTCCAGAATATGTATAATCTAAAATATCTACTATTTCTACCACTTGTGCAGCTCCACATTTCTCTTTTCACCCCAGTACAGGAAGCAATTAATAGACACTGAAATCACATGAACTAACTCCATGAAAGCACATTACTCTTAGTGGTAAAAATGGCAGTGTGGGCTGCTAAGAAGTCCAGAAGAGTAAGTTAGCATCCTAGGTCACAAGGGACAGCCTGTATCTGGTGTCTGAGAAGAAGCTGTGCAGCCAGAGAGATTTTTTGGTCAGTGAATTAAGCTCCCTCTGCCATGCTTGTAAAATATAGGATGTCTCCAAAGCAGCCTCACCTGCTGGAATTACCAGTTTTCTGAGAATGTTTTGTTGTACAGATATCCAATGTAGAAAACACCAGTCTTTTATAATCATTTCTAAATTACGTCTGCTTTTACTTGGGCAAAATTGGAGAACATAGTATTAGTTATAAATACATCCCCATTTTCAATTTTGATTTCTTTTCCTTTCAGTGAATATAAACCTCAGTTTAGTGGGTCTGAAACCTTACAATAACGTTGAAAACATAATGCCACACCTCCTACAAAAGGTTAAATGACATTAGTCCTTAGAACTGGGTGTTGGGCTTCCGGATTCTATTTCCTACGTAGTGTGAGCTCATGGAGTGACTTCACAGGATGAGGAGGGTAATTTATTATTTATTATCTTTTCTGTGAGACAGTTTTGGTAATACTTCAAAGGGATGAAGATAACAACAAATACCATATCACAAGGACTGTGTGGATTTATGTTTACATTCATATGGTATCTTCCCTTGGAAATTTTCCAGGAATTTTGTAAAAGTATTTCTGTGGAAATTTGGAGAAGCTTTCCATGCAAGGCTCAATGGCTTTTATGTATCAGTGATGTCTTGGTGTTTTGATTTATGTTTTTTATTTTTGTTTGTTTTTTTGTTTTTTTTTTTAATTATTTAGGAAGAAGCATTTGAATGGAAATAAGCCTGTACCAGACTGCATTTTGCAAGATAAAATTGTGGGAAGCTTTCCCCTTAGGAAGATCTGAAGTAAATACTTAATGAAAGGGCAGAAGAATATGATATACAGTCAGAAACTGCTGAGGGGAAGGGAAAAAGAAAAAAACACTCTTTGGAAAAATATTCCCTGCATAGAAATGAAGAATAAAATTTTATGTGTATTTATGGTTTTGAGTTAATGCAATGGCATTTGATGTAGTAGAGGTACGTTCACTTTTTCTCTCTTCTCCTCAGCCCTCCTTTCTTTATTTAATTTAATTTATTTAATTATTTGAAAGAGATAAAGGCTTGTAAAAGTTCATACAAATTGCCAAAATGCAAGTTGTCTTTTCCGTGAGACTGCTATAGCTCATGTTTCCTCAAATGTACCCTCAAGTCATGTCTCAAACGTAACTATCTCATGTAAGTGTTTGGACCATTCCTACTGGTATCAAACACCCATATGGCACTGAAAATGAGAGCTGGACAGATCACTCTTCCTAGAACCTTACTGGGAGGGAAAATGCCTAGATTTTATTTAACTTGTGTGTTCACTTAAGTACATTACAGATTTTTATTAATCTACTATATTTCAAGGGGGGGGGGGGGGGGAGAGAGAAAGTTAAGTAAAAGAAAGCATTTAAAAATGAAACAGATACCTCATTACCTAGCATATGCATCTTGCTCAGTGAGAACTAAGGAACCTCAAAGTCTAATCTCTCATTAATACACGAGATGTTCACAGAATGCTTGCCAGAACTGGGAAGTTGAGTTTAGATGGAAACTTGGCATGAGCTTACTGGCTTGTCCCTTTGAGGGGTGGGAAGGAAGGGAAAAGAAAAAATAGTGAATAAAATGCTGTATGCATGCTTGCATGCATGTACATATGAGAAAGACTTTTTAACTTCATTTTCTCATTAAAATAGAGAACAGTGAAACTGTAAAGATTCCATGTGTGTTCTTATAAACTGTGCTTTTCACACATCTTTTGTTAGACACATGGAATGTTAACTGAAAGGGCTTATCTTAAAAATCAGCAGGGTAGCTGGAATGCAATTTTACAAAACCTGGCCATCTTTCAACAAGAGTGGGTGGATTTTCAATGCAGCAAATGTTTGTGTATTAAAAAGTATTTGCCATGGTGACAAAGCTTGGAGAAACATCCCATTAGCCACAGACGGGAAGCCGTTGCAGATTGTTCTGATTATCCATGCCCAAAACTTAGTCTGGCTCTGTTTATACGGCATTTCCCGATTAAAAAAAAAAAAAATAAAAAAAAAATTCAACAAACCCCTAAAACCTGAGCAAACTGTTTGCACTTACTTACACATGCCTTGTGCTGTATTTTCTGGCTCAGATTCAACACATGATTAGATTCTTACTTTCCTGGAACTTAAAACATGTGCTTACAGCTAAGCATATGCTTAAATGTTCTGCTGCATTGGGACCTAAGAGGATGTTCCCATATTCCCAGTACAGTCAGGAGTCCTTATGAAACAAATCAGGATTTCAGAATAAAAAGGCCTCAACAGAGAGATGAGTACGGCAAGTTGGTAAGGGTTTGTAGTGAGGGATATTCGAAGGACTGCGTGAGGTAGCCTGAGAGAGCATGTGGGCAGACTTTATGTATGTATGTGCACCAACATCTTAGCTGCATGAATGTGGGACAGCTGCATTGATCGTGGCCCCAAGTCTCTGTTAGTAGGAGTTGTTATAACATACCATCGGGATTTTGGTATAAAAGCCTGGAGAAAAGTAAGCCATTTAGATGCCAGGGCACCTCCACTGGCTAGTTTTGCAACATAGCTTTTCTCTGCTTCCAGCACTTCAACTTCCCCACCTCCCCCTCCAATTTTAAGATCAATAGTTTGGGATTTGGTACTTGGAGCAAAGCATCTCACTGGAGATTTGGGAATCTCCCTTGCTAGAAACAAAAAGTTTTAATTTCTGCTACTCTTGAATAGCAAGACACAGAGCTTGCACATGGTAGGACTGCCACCTGCCATGGTGAAAGAAAAATAAATCACCACATCAAATGGTACCTTCTGGAAAACGATCAATTCTAGCTATAATTAATTTGTGCTAGTAGAGTGGTCAGAGCTGCCCTGTAAACTGTATGTGGGATCATTGGGGATGAGGGGGAAAAATTACAGGTCAAAACCAATCTGGAATAAATATAAGTGCCCAAGCAGATGTGAACTCTACAGGTAGGATACCTCTGGCTCATATGTAATAGTCAGAGATGGATTAAAACATTCCAAACAAAGTGTGAAAACTTAACAGTAAAATGACTTTAAATAAAACAGAAAATGCATGAAGCCCAGTCTCTTGAAATACCAACAATGGACATTTTTTACATCATATAGGCAGAGTCTCTTCTGCTAATATTTCCACAGGAGTTAAATTAAATTAAATGATAGACTTAACTAGTTGAAAGAGTATGTGTCACCTCTTTTATTCCTTTTGGAACATACACCCAGAGGCATAATGTGGGAAGCTTAAAATGGGTCCATTTTACTCCTATTTTCAGCAACAACATTTATAGGCAAATGATCTTTTATGTGCTGGAATGAATGAGTACGTTATAAAACTAAGTATCCTACAGAACTCTGCTTTGAAGTTATACTTGGCTGCCCAAGGTAGATGACAGACAGTGTCAGGAAAAGGGATGAAAAAGCCTAAAGGTCATAGTAAGGTCAAAACAAATAGGTCACAGCAAATTAATCCTTATCATCTGACCAGCATGAAGCAAACAAGGGCAGTGTTCAAGCTCAAATCTGCTAAAATTTAATGGAAAGGTATAAAACAATTAATCACAACACAGTCTACAGACTTCTTTCTCCTCTTCAGGTGCTTGAGATACAAGTTCCCCTCTTGAATTAAATATATGCATATATCATTTAAAAATATTCTACCTACTTATGTATTTATGTGTCCATAAAGTATTGTTTGTCACAGATAAGCTCAGTCAGTCATTTCCAACTCCAGTGCAAGTCTGGTCTGAATAAGAAAAGCAGGATAATTGCAAATATTTTGTTTTTGAAAGTTAATTTCTGTAGAAATTACTATTTATTTTCAAAATGTGTGTCAAAACTGTGCCATGCTAAAAATCAAACCAATAATGTCACAGTTAACTTTGACCATTAACAAGAAAAAAATGAAAGCCAAATGATCAAAAATATAGAAATCAAATAGAATTTTCAGAATTTCTTCAGGAAGCTTTAAAATATTATCCATCATCCAAAGTAAGTAGAGCTATCTTCTTTTAATCAAAATGCACAGTAAATTCTTTATGTAGTTTTGAATAAATCTAATACGATGTTTTATCAGATATCAGTAGCACACACAGATATTGCTTTGTAGACTTGCATGTCTGCCTCTCCCTGCTGTTGTCAATGGTCTTGGCTGTACAAAGGTAAGACAATGCATCTCCTAGACTCTAAGTAATATTCTTTAGAGTCACAATAAAGGAAATATTATTTTGAAAAAAATACTTTTTGTGTCTATTCAATGAGCTTAAACTACCTAAAACTGAAAATGTGAGCGAACAGGGCTACAAAGCTTTCTGGAGTCAGAGGGAATGGTCCTTAGAGCCCTCCTTTCTGATTATACCCCCCACTAGGGCTCTCTCTGATCCTCTTTTCTCATCATGCCCACTGGCTGTGGGGAAAGAGAACAGCATTTTTTCCACAACTTCCCCCTCTTCTAGGCCTGTGGAAGGCAGGTGGGAAAAAAGTCTACATCAGCTGTCACAGAACTACAGCTCTGGGTAAAGCAGCTCATAGCTCCTACAGGAGAGCCCTCCTATGCCAGAGCTTGTTCTGCTCTGCTGCACATCACCACCCCCTGCCCTGCTCTTTTCCTGGGATGTGCAGTAGCAGTGCACATGCAGCCTCCTGCCACCTGCCCCTGCATCTCCTCTCATTTTTTTATTCCTCCATTTCAAGCAGCCCACTCAGTTTGTGGACAATAATTCTCAATCCTTTTCTTATCTGTGGTGTATCTATGTCTTAGGAATGTGGCAGTGGCAGGCCAACATCTCTTTACACATCTTGTAGTGTCTACTTAACAGAATCTAATACTGATAATCCCTTCTATGCTGAACAAGTACAAAATGAAGTTCTTATTAGCCATAAAATTATTCATTATTACCAAAGCCGTCATTAAGATTACTCAGAAGTGATTACCTGATGATTTCTGAAGACATGCTAAAGGCTAGAGGAACAAGTCTGGAAGTTCTGACGCCTAGAAGATTTTGCAGGCTTTCACACTGGCTTCTACCATGCCCTGCCATAACCTAGTGCAAAGCCCTGAACAAGGCAAAAGTTCATTTGGGACCAGTGAAAAGGGAGTATAGCATCCCAGGTTGTTTAACTGAGATGGAGAGAAAGAGTAAATAGAATAGTAAGCACATGCAGCTTATATACTGAATACAAAGACAGAAGTATGACAAAAATGCACAACTGAGGAAGGACATTTAAAAAAAAAAAAAAAAGAAAAGGCTTTCACACAGTAAGTATCTGTCAGTCACCAATCTGATCATTTCCTTCTATGCTGTAACTCCTCCTCCCCAGTACTGAAGAAAGTTGTATCCAAAACTGCAGAATAAAGTGACTGTTTTTCATTAACGTACCTCCTAAAGATAAAAGTATCTCATAAAAGAATAGTGTTCATACTATTTGTGCTGCACATTCCTGTAATACAAATTATCAGCTGAAGTCTACAGCAAAGCTCCCACTGACTGAAGAGGAAGCAGACTAGGTTAAACTTTTAAGTAAATGTGATGGCACAATAGCATTAAAAAAAGAAAAAAAAAAAAAAAAAAAAAAAAAAAAGCCTAACTCCCCCCAAATGAAAATGCAATCAAAACAGAAATACCACTTAAAGATTATAGCATTCCATAGTGATATTAGAACTTAATTTGTTTTCTGAAAAGGACTTTACATTTATCATGTCTCTGTGATATTTTATATCTGCCAAAATAAAACTGAGCATAAGAGGCTGCATACTGGGAAGTGATAACTTGTGGTGTCACATTTCAGTATATAGAGTCTTAAATATTTATGTGCAAAAGTCATTTAGCTATAAGACTGTTTCCTGTTTTAAACCAGATGCTATTGCATAAGCTAAAAATATTTAAGAAAAGATCTACAATGATAAAGGATTTCATTTGTAAATGTGCTTGTACACAGTGCCAAAAAACAAGCCTGTGGACTTTGAAAAAAGAATTAGCTAGTCTGTGTGTGCCTCAGTCTAGATGTATGACTAATTTCTGTGCATTTGTACAGTGGCATGAGAGCTTTCAATATGAAGAATAATTTGCATTTACAAGAGATAGATTTCTCAGAATATCAGGTATTCGTACTTTTTTTTTTTTTTAACTGTAATCAAAAAGAGAAGAAGAATGAGAAGCAACAACACATTTAATCATAGCTTAGAACATTCCTTGCAACTCTCAGCTTGTGGCAGGTGCTACAGTAAAGAGAAAAAAAAAAAAAAAAAAGTTAATCATGACAATAAAATGGGAAAATTTTCAGAAAACTGGAGCTTGCTACTTGATATTAAATTGGAACAGGTTTATGTTTTACAAGTTCCACCTGGAAAACATAGGTCTCATTTCAAGCTAACAGAATTTAGTCTTAACAATCATTTAGAACTCTGCAAAATCTGTCACCAAACAGAACTAAAGCCAAAGTGCTTTCAGCTTTCTATATTTCAGTATGTCTGGGACAAGCACATCGTAAAATCAAAACAAAAATGAGGCAGGGCACAGAAGACATCTTAGAACCCAAGTAAACTACCTACATGAAATAAAAGCCATCACATTTCATATTTCTGTACATACATTCTGATGATATTTCTGGTTTTAATTATAATTAACTGCAATGGGTGTAAAGAGAAGCAACAAGCTGCAACTAGGAAATATGTGGCAATATGACAATATGACATTGAGGCATCTCCTGGATCAGCACTTTCACTTAACTTAGAAGCTATCCTTTTTTAGTAAACACGGATATTCGACCCTTACAGCTTCCTATTCTCCATCTTCTGCAGCCAGTTCAGGAACTGTGCATTTTTGACAGGAACAGAAACTCCACGTACGCTCCTCTACACGTGCCATCCCTACAGGCACAGGCAGTAAAACCCTCTGTACATTGTGTTACTGGGAGAAAATGCCATGGTTGCTTGCCCTTGGTGGTATACAAGGTTTCCTCAGCCTGCTTCTGCTGTCTACCTCACCAGTGTGTCCCAAAGCCCTGCTCAGGCACCTGCAGCCCTGAGTGACCTGTGCCAGAAGAACGTTCTCCTCACAGGCTGCCTAGCAGGCCACCCAGCAGCAGGAGGGAAACATGAGCACAGCTCAGTTTGCCCCCACTGTATTTGTAATGGTTCCTGAAATTAGCCAATTGTGATTACAATAATACTTTTTATATGTGCATTGGTCAGCTGTCAGCAGAAGCACTTCCCAAACATTTCCTGTCACTGCCATACCCTGCCAGCTGACTTGCTGTAACCAGGCAGGCTTGCATCATGCCAACAGTGTTGGAAGCAGCCAGCACAAGTGTAGTCTCTCCCCCTGTATTAGTTCCTTCAAAAGTTTCCTCTGAAAAGTTAGATCAGAGCAAGCTCTTCACATAGTTTCATGTAGAAACTCTGCAGGTGGTTGTGGTCATCCTGTGTTTGCAGAGAATCCCAGAATGGCAGGTTTGTTATCAACTTAACTGTTCAGAGCTCCCGAAGTCAAGTGACCTTTGTGTCCCCAGTCTTCTGCAAGAATTAATATCTTCATACCATAAGTATCTCTGAACAACTCACTAAAAGTATACCCTGCTGTATAAACAACTCCCCTGAAGGCAGGAGCAATTAATGCAAAGGATCAGTGGCTTTTTCCTTCTTTAGACTGAAGCAGTGCAAGACTCGCCTCAAAAAAGGGTGCTGACAACTGAAAGGACTTTTGCACACACTTGTCTATGTTGCCAAGCTATCCTCCAAATCAGTTTTTAAGGCTGCCCCACTTGGCAAAGTCCTGAGAAAATCCCAGAAATCCTAAAGGCAAATATGCAGAGGTTCAGCACCACTGAACTTCTTTGGGGGTGGGGGGCTGCCTTGGTGTTTTGTTTTTTCTTTTTCCTTTTTTCTTCCCTTTTTTTCCTCACTGCATTTAGGGCATGCAATATGTGACACTCAGCAATCTGAAACCTTGGAAGCAATTTGAATAGCATGTGCCTGCCAAGATACAGTACAGTGTAGTGTTTATAGATGTCATATAAATATGATTTATATAATTAAACCAATAGAAGCCTCCATACACGGGCAAGCCGTAATAAGTTTTCTCTCCTGACACTGGTCCTTCTAAATGCTTACCTAACATTACAGGAAGAAGAGCTTCTATGTCTGGCACTTACAGAATATAGTACATAGGGCAGGTAAAATGCTCGCGTCCAACAGAAGTGCAGGAAAGCTTTAGGAACTTTTATTCAACTGCTTTACTATTTCACTGCCTACAAACACTGAAGCAGCAGAAGGTCCTATACACTCCAAAAGCAGAAGTAGCAGCTCACATATCATTTTATTTTAAAGCATTTTGAGACAGTATTCTGAGGCAGCGTTTTTAGTTTTTAAAATGTTTTCATTATACACAGTGTGTAGAAGCCTAAAGAGATGACATTATTCCCTCATATTACACAACAAACAAATGCTTTCAATCAAAATAGGCTACAGTAATTTTCTCCTAAAACCAAACAATAGTATTCCCTTTCACAAATAGGAGAGCAGAGCAGGCAGAGATTCAGCTGTCCAAAATCACTTAGGAAATGTAGAGCTTAGGGATATGGTTTAGTGGGGACTGTTAGCGTTAGGTCAGAGGTTGGACTCGATGATCTTGAGGTCTCTTCCAACCTAGAAATTCTGTGATTCTGTGATTCTGTGAAATCTGAAGGCTCCCAAAGCCCGATTTCAAGTCTGAGCAAAGTGTTTTGGTAACAATGACATATTCTCATTTTAAAGTTGCGTCTTTTCAAACTGAGCACTCCATAACAATCAAGAAAAGGCCTGGTCAGTAGCAGATGTGGGAGAAAGGAAAAAGGGGATTACAGAGAGCAGCAGCACAAACATTTGCTTTACTCAGAGCAGATGGTTAGGCGTTTAGAAAGATTTTTCAATTCTATGGCCATAATGAAGGTCATAAAACAGTAAAACAGTACAGCTTTTCTTGAAATTTCTGAGTTAGAATGTATTTGCCTCACTTGGTCTATATTGTATACTGTAATCTTGTAGGCAGTAAGTCATTCACAGTAAGCATACTGTCCCTTAGAAAAGTTCTGTGCTGTCCATTTTTGTAAGAAGTTATTAAAAATAATGCAAATAATCATATCCAGGGGAGAGAAAATAATGTGAAAAGCTCACACACCAGGTATGCTTTTGTTTATAGAATATTTCCAAGTTAAAAAATTCTTAGTGAAAATAAATCATATCGATATTTAAGAGGTGGTGCTTCAGTACATACTACTCCATGCTTTTTCACATATAAGCAGAATTTAGCGATCACTCACCACAACATAACTGCGTCCTGCACTTACACAAATTCATCAGTATTGAGCCTGCTTCTACAGAACTGGTATTGAATCATGCAAATATTTAAACAGCCACTAAAAACAGTTACAAAGTACTATTTAGAGGCAGTGCTTCTATTTTATTGTTTCATAGCACTAGAGAAACAGGGAAGAACACATTTATGCAGCATCCTGCAGTTTGATGCCATCTATATTTTCAGTGCTTATTCTTGCAAGTGAGGAAAGGTTTAAGGAGTAAACTCCACAATTTTACAAGTTGTAATAAAATAACTAAGTGAAGAATTTTATTTTTCAGTCTTTTATTCAGGCAAGCATCTATTAAAGGCACATTTTGTGTATAACAATAGCAACAGACTGTCTATACATTTCTTCTATGCACATATCCATTTACAGTATTAAAAAGAACTAATGCAAAATGGAATAACAATGATGAGATTAAATATTTTGAGAAAAGATTGTGCATTTTGGTCATGTCAACAGTTCTCAACATATGCATTTGAAAACTTATCATAAAATGTTAGATTGGTTTCTGTTTAAATTACACTTTTTTGTACATTTGAGATTTAAATCTGGACCTGTGTCAGCTCAGATTTCAGTAAACTGTGAGCATTGTTTTTATTTGTGAAGATCTGGGAAAAGGGAATTTAAAAAAGGGAAAATAAATAAATAATCTGACTGCATTCACATGAAGATATTTTTAAGTATAACATAAATAACTAAAGTGAATCTGTCAACGTTATATTTGGACTGAAGAACAAAAAGAAAATAGAAAGACTGTAGCATAAAGAAATTTTAAATGAATGTCATAATATTGCTTGAAACCCATGAAAGATGCAAAAGATTTGATCTGTGAAGGGAAAAGAAAGGAAAAGTCAAAGGCCATTATGGACAGTTAAGATTTTAAAAATTAAAACAGAATAAAAACACTGAGAGAAAGAAGTGAGAATGATTGACTGATTAAAATAAACAGTAAGTTTATATTAGTTTTTAATTGCTTCCAGACAAATACCCTACAGTACATCCTTTAGAGTAATCACAACTTTTGGAAAACAACATTATACCACTTGTTTTTTGTATCACGTAGTGAGAATTCCAACTGAAGTGAAATAAGAAAAATACCAGTAAATCAAACCATATCAAGTATTGTAGAGTTGACCCTTAATACAAAAACAAAACAAAACAAAAAAAGATGTTTTGAAGTTATGATGATCATACAGAGTATAAAAGATTCTGTGAACACAGAGGTTAATCTACAATATTTCTGAGTACCACAAATCTTATCTGCTTTGTAGCACCTGGAGCAGCAGTGTAAGGGCTCTTACACATGGGCTTACATCCATGCATCTTTCTAGGTGGAGAACTGCAAGCATGCTATACCCAGAATTGCTGGATAGACTTACAGTGAGAAATAAGCATATAGGGTGCAAGAGGAAATCCCTAGAAGATTGTTTTAAAGAAGTAACCCTAAGGTACGATAGCATTTTTCTTGAAATTATGTGCTTACATACCATGACATTCTTCAAGAGAGTCGTGACAAATTTACCAGCTGAAGAAAAAGTTTTCTGTGCTATGCAGACATAATTGCAGGTTTGGCACCTATAGCCAATGTATAAGGCCTTAATTTAGTAAGAATGACTTACGCAGGTGAATTTCACACAATAATGCATTTGGGATTTAATATGTAGGGTTATTGTGTCCCTTTAGGTATGCTATTGAATATGCAATATTTGTGAAAGGAATAGGAAAAGGTGTTTCATGACCTTTTTTTAAACGTGGTTTGTTCCAAGCACAGAAATACTACCTGCTTGAATTCAATAAATACAGAAAGCAAACATCTACTCTGGATGAGAATTTCAGTCTTGTTCCCTTTCCACTTCTGCCTTCATTTGCTCTGGAAAGTTTATTCTGCATTTATACAGAGATGCTGAGGTTTGTTTTGCTTATGAACATGAGCTAAACTTTTAGAGCCATTACAGGAGCTGACATGGACTTTAAGAACACTACATTACAAATGATTTTTTTTTTAACTGAAATATCTCCATTTTCCTTTAGATCTTTCATCATTTCTAAATAGAATTTTATTTTATTTTTTTTTTTATTTGCACATTTGACAAGTGAGACTCTTCGGTATCATGGATAGAAGGCTCAGAAGATTTTGCTCACCATCCTTACAAATAGGGACCTGAAATTCTTTACGGTAGGGCAACCTTTCAAAACATCAGTCATCGGAAGAGGTCAGGCCTGAGTACTATATTTTATAAAGCCAAAAGTCTTAACATTCTCCAGGCATTTTCTGAGAAGAATAGTGCTTTGATGAAACTTGGCTATTCATGGTAAATTAAACTGCAGTACCACATCTGCTAGTGCTGTGTGCCATGAAAATATGGTCTTTCCCAGTCTACACTAACAATGCTATAAACTGTGTTTTTTCTGACCTTTTCTCAGTGGAGAGTGCACAATCTATGTCACTGTGGTTTGAATTGTCTCTGGGGCTTTCCAAGTCCATTCTGGTTGGCACCCAGAAACTTGAGAATTAAGTTACAGGCACTTACAATGAAAGCAAGTTGAATGTGCTTAATTACTCTTTGACATTCTTTCAATAATTAATGTAGAAATGGGAACATCAGTTTGATCTGGCAAAGAAGACAAACAGTTTGGCCCAATGGAGGACAATGAACACCTAGAGCCCATGGGACTTTGCTCTGAACACTTGTAACAATTGCTTATTGATCCATATGTTGAGGCAGAGAATGCTACAAGGAACCGACTCGGAAGCTTTAGCTTCCTGAACCCATCTGGAATGCAAGTTTCTGTGCAGTCTCAACTTCCACACAGCTATAAAAAGCAATCAATCAGCATCACACAATCAGAACTTGCACTTTGCACTGATAATACTTACAAAGATGTTTCTGTCGCACCATTAGTTCAGCACATCTAGGTTGCTTCCATTCCACAACTTAATCAGTTTACCTTGTAAAATTTTTGGGGCTGCGATCACAGTAGAAGTGTGTGAGACTAACCAGTCCAATAGTAACTAGTCAAAATGAGTGCTTTAAAATATTTTAAAAGTGATGCTTTTCAGAAGTGCCTGAATTCCAAGGGTCACATAGATATGAAAACCTTCTGCTGAGATGAAGGAGCAGCACTTTATTCACCATTTAATTTCTTTTGATCTTTCTCAAAATCAAACCGTATTTGGACACTTTCCAAAACACAATATAGCCAATTATGTCTATTTCATGCTCACTGAATTCAATTAATAGATTACTACTAACTTCAACAGAATTTTTTTCCAGGCTTTTCATGACCATTACTCACAGATTTTGAGAGAAAATTGGCCAAAATTTTTTAAACTTGCAGGACACATAACAAGTATGTTTTAATACAAGAACAAATTAATTATAAAAGAAATGGATTACGGAAGACTGCAAAATAACAGGTCTGTTAAAGCAACTTTGTGAGAACCTGTATATATCCTTTAACTACTTCAGAGTAAACTGAATTTTTATCCACTTAAGCTTTCATGGTCTGTCCTTCAGAAAGTTACTCTATTTGGCTTTTCTCAGATGCAATCAGAACTGTTCTGTGTTTCCCTAATTACAAACACATTTCTTTCTCCATGCAATATCCCTAAGTATGCAGCAACCATCCTCTTGCCAAAGCTTTCTGGCATTTTCATTCCAGTTAGAATCCAAATCTGCATTTTTCTGTGAGAAAAGCTGTAGGAAAGACTGTAAACAGGATAATTATGTAGCAATACAGTTTTAAATGCAAGTTTTACTTGCACATTGTATTGAACGCATGTTTTTTACTTCCAAATGAGTTGTAGAGATGCAATGCTATTGTTCCTAAAGCACTTTTTTTTTTTTTTCATTAAAGTAAGCAGCAAGAATTCTGTAAGAGATTTTAAACAGAAGGTATAAGGAAGATAAATATAAAGATGTACAGCTTGTCACAAAAGTTCCTCACAATCATGTTAATGGTCTAAAATATGTACTCTGTATCAACTTTGTGTGGCCTCCTTTATGTCACCCTGTGGAATAGCTCTGGAAAGGAACCAACCAACCAAAAAACCATAAAGAATGTAGCCTCGTTTTCTGTATCCTTTATTGATGCCGGAAGCACCTCTTGTTAGGAGCTTATTTTGGAGTTTTAGAAAACATTCATAAACATAGTTTCAAGAGGTGAGTTAAGTCAGAGCTCAATCAATAACTGTCACTGATTTTTTTTATTTTATTTTTATATTTGGAATGAAAACCTCTGATTTTCTGCTAGAACAGAAGATATTTTTTTCCACAAATTTCCAGGGAGAGTTTTGTATTCCTTAAGAAAACTTAAATGGAAAATAGTGGAAAAGTATTTGGAAGCTTCCACACTTTGCTGTTCTTATGGAAATTATTAAAATATTGGTTGATAGGTAGGGAAGAAGTCTTGATCATTACCTCAGACATTGCCCTTGGAATAAGAATTACCAGAACCTGGCTGTATTCACCCACATATCATTTCTTTCACCTGCTTGTTAATTAAACATTGAAACAAGTGAGTTTACTTGTCTGTTCCACTTGAGAGAGAAAAATACAGTAAAATAGTTGAATGTACTTTGTTCAGAGGTGGAAACCAACTTATTAAAAATGTTAGGTGAAATTTTGATATAATACTCTTTCAAAAAATTTAGACTGCTGACTAAAATTGACATATCAAATAAGAACACTTACTTTCAATAACAAATTTTAAGACAAGGTTGTAGCCTTTCCTAATTCTCAATGAAGAACACCTGCAAAGTGAGTTTTGATAAAAAATCGTGAACAAAGTAGTTCTTTCTTATAGTTCATACAATGGAAACGTAGGTATTTTTGAGCAAAATTAGCCTTGCTCCCAGCTGTTCTAATGCCTCATCAAACCTCCTTCGATCTGTGCTACTACCCACTAATAAACATCCTCCTCTTGTTTTGGGTAAATGGCCTCTGCTTTTGAAGTGAAATTGTCTGAATTATGTTCGCACCCCAGGCATTAAGTACCTGGAAGCTCGGGTGTATAACCTAATGATAATCGGTATGTTAGTGGATAGCCTATACGCTAACTAATAACCCAATGACTCTTGAAGGATCGAATTAATGCACCCTTCTTTCAATTAAAGCATTTCTCAAGAGTGACGATCAGTTAGTTTACTTGTCCCTAAACAAGCCATGATTATAGCCAAATGTATCCATTTCTTCTTCTAGTACATTCAGTTTTGCATACAGAATAAGTATTTGTATTTTGTAAGAGTACTCACAGGGCTATCTCTCATGCTATCCAGTTTAATTGCTTATCTACACATTTATAGCATTAAAATCAATTTAGGTATTTATGTATTCTTATTAAATTATGCAAATTGTTCATATCTGAATTAGCAGTAGTATCATGTTAGCAAGTAGCAGAAGACTTACTAGTAAGTGACTGTATTCATATACAATTTAAACAGCATTCATTCACCTTTGTATTAATTGCAGATGTTGACTAAGAGAACTTACATTTCTTGATCTCTTCCAGTTGAAGGAAGATAAAATACTCTAACTTCTGAGAGAAAAATAAATAATTAAATAGAAATTTTGTTTTACCTTAAGTCGGGACAAGTGTTGAAATATTGTAGGTAGAGATACAGTTTTACATACTTCGTTGTCATCTCTCCAATGCATGTATAAATGTTACAAAGATATTTTTCAAATTTTATTCAAGCTATTCTGTTCATATATTCCTGCCAATATCTCCAGAGAGGGGGATGTAAGAATGAGAATTTGGCTGTATAGGCATAGCTGCTGCCCGTAGATAACCATGAGAGCAGGCTTTTAAAGGCAAACCCAGAGTACAATGACGTCCTGATTCTCTTGCACTAGTTAAATTCTTTCTCTCCACTTTTCCATAAACACAAGAATTCCTGTGTCACTGATAATTGGTGGGCAATTGGAGGGAAAGAATCAAGTGGGAACATAACCTGAATACAAAATAAACCATCAAAGGATGTATCCCTACGCAGGTGAAATGTAAAAATACCAATGGTTTGCATGGTGTTTCTACAGCAGAAACAGAACAGCACTTTGCATGCCTCACATTATATAAAATAGAATAAAATGCTTAGTGTAAGTATTTTGCATTTAAAATGCTGTAGCTAATAACGTAAAGATTGCAAAGCAGTTTACAGAGCTTCTCCAAATTTCCTGTCAATTAGGTATCTGCAGAACAGTTCTCTTAAGTTGTAGGTAGCTAAATACTAATTTGCACAGAAGTCACTTAACTAAGTTAAAGAATGGAAAAGGGAGCTCAAAAGATCCTGATTTCCAGTTCTTTCCTGTCTCCCAGTATCGCAGTAATAAATATTAAAAGGTAATCAGCAAAGAACATTCCAAGCATTACAAGAACACATAGTTTAACATCAGTGGTGACAAGTATAAAGAGTTTCAGTAGTGACATCGATTGTATGGAACACTTTATCAAAACAGGTGAAGTTGTATAGATGTAGTTACTTTTTAAGTGACAGAGAGAAGCAGCCACTTGAGCCTCTTTCTTTAGATTCAGCATTTCCATTATAAATCAGTTTTATATATACCTTTATAATTCTTCAGCATGTAACTTGGCAACCTTGGTGGATAGATTTCTTTTTTTCCCAATTAATTTGCTCTGCAGAGCAAAGACAAAAGTGCAAAACAAAAGCATTTTGTAATAATATACAAATACTCTTAACACAGAATTCACTTAGTGGTTCACATATTGAATGAACAACAGAGGTTGTTCTCAACTGGGGGTTAATTACACAGTGCACCAAGCCTGAGGAACCTGAAGTATGAAAAGCCAACACCACCTTTAGAATCACTATGGCTGTACAGTTACACATAGTCAGTGAACACAGTCAGTTTCAGAGCTTAGCAGGTTTTCTGTTTCCTCAGTGATATTGAGAGACCTTTGGATATTCAAGTTTAACGTGACCAGATGCATTAGAAGTACATAGAACAGTTGCTTAATATTTGTAAATATTTGAACTTCTCCTACTAGAACATATTTCAACTGCTTTTAGTTTAGTCTGCTTCTCAGGTGTGGACTGATTTTTTGGGTGTGGATGCTTCAGGGAATGTCAAGTGTCTTCACAAGAATGATGCTTTTCTTGTTGTGCTTGATTCTTTTGTTTGTCAAGTTGTCTTTAAGGCAGTACTGGCAAGTGAATGCATTCTTCGGCCCTGACCCAGAAAAGACTTATGAACACAGTTAGGTTTATGTACTGTGAGTGGTCTCATTCACAGGTGATTTACTGCAATGTTTCACAGACTTTTTTTTTACTTAAGTCCCTTGAGAGGATGTAATAATACAAAACTGGCTCACCATAACATTTTGCTTCAAAATGAATAAAAGCAAAAATATATGCTCTTAAAGCTCATTCAGATTGTATGTCCTGAAGTGTAAAGTATTTGGGAATAGTTATTATTATAACAATTGAAGTAAGTAAAAAGCAACAAATAAATAATATGTGCATCTTGTACTCCTGAACATACAGTGTTTTGTCACCTGTAATTTATCTCCACACACACTGTGTGCAGATCCCCTCCATGCTTCTGTGTTATCCTTTGAGGAAGGAATTATCATAATGCCTAGCTAAATCAAGAACTATAGGATATTGCTCAAATGACACATAATGACAACTAAGTGGAATTTTGTGTTCATTTTCTACTGACCACATAAATCCCACAGTAGAAGCTTTCAGTATGTGGGAAAGTGTAAGTCCCTCCGCTCAATTCTCTACGTAAAAGCAGATTACCCAGAGTTTTATTGGAAAAGAGAGTGAATGCTGAAGCACTGCCTGAAATGGCATGAGGAATTGAATTTTACAGTAACAGTCCATTTGATAAAGAAAGGCCAACAGCCACAGGTGACACTAGCGTAACTGTGTCTCTAATTCTACTGAAGCTGGGTTTGCTGGTAAAAATAATAACACCATTGTCATATGTCTTACACTTCTAAGATATCATTGTTAGCAGGCCTATAACATGACAACTCCTTACTGCAATGCCTTTTACAGATGCCCTTCCTTGCTCTGCTTCTCCGTTTCTTTTGTGTTCACTCTTCCCTGGAGCGGAGGAGTCCAGAAGCATCAAAAGCATCTGCCCTACTCTGGCCCAGGCTCATTGTTGCATTTCCTGCAGAAGTTTTACTTGAGTGCTTAGAAAATCCTGCCAACTGGCCTGAAAATAGTGCTTTTTATTGTTTTTGTTGGTTGGTTGGTTGGTTGGTTTTCAATGCTAAGTCCACAGAAGACTATCTCTACATTAATGAGTGAAGTAAGAGATTAATGGGGCAAAAGAAAATGTTGCAAATGAGACGAGATTCAAACACAACTGCAACACCATTGCTGCATAATCTGAAAGTATTCTGCAATTTATTGGATTCCTGTGCTGTGTGAAGGAAATGTTTGTCCTTGAATAATACATGACACATTTGCAGCATTTTTTAAACAAATCTTTCTGTCATTATTATTTCCTTTTATACTCTGCTTTGAAATGTAAGCAATTTAAATTTCAAATAGAATATATTTTTTACAATGTTTAAATAAAATGTATAAAAGATTTGATTTTTCAGAGTCCTGGAAGAATGAAAAATGAAAAGTTTACATGCAAACTTATACCAGAATAAACAACTATCTGCAAAAATTCACTGCATAGCCCAGTGATTGTGAGCCTGCCTTTCTAAGTGGAATTACTGCACTGTATTTCCTTTTGTTATGAAAATAACCCTAAGAAATTAACAATGTCTGTAGGTGCTCTACCTGGTAATTGGCACTTTCTTTTATTGAATCCACTTTCCTCCACAATGTTTCAAGAACTTCCTTAAAATAGGAGAAAGCTGGAAGGTGGAGAGTGTCAAGCCACCGGAGTAATGCCGTGACCATTGAGGAAAGCAATTAGGGAAACAAATGTACGAAGGATGTTCTATAGAAAATAAATACATGGTTCCATGAAGAGGAATGTATGATCCAACAACAGTGAAGAATCAGACATTATGCAGCTCTAATTGGTAAAATATTTTGATCATGTAAGTAGTCTTCTTGCACCCTGACTTGCTCATCCTCTCCTTTCTTTTCTTTCATCATATTCCCTTCTAATCTACTATAAACATAACTTTAGTTTATCATAAGCACCAGTTAAAGTTAGAGGGAAGGAATGTAAAGAATTAACAGCATGATGCTAGTAAATAGCATAAGCACACAAATTTAAAGCTTAATAGATTTGGGAGCAATTTGCAGTGTGCAATGTCTGCTAAAGGGTTCTGATACCAAATGGTTCTTTGGAGCTAGTATATTAAAACTCACAAAAATCTGTCTCTTCTATTGATGAATAGTTACAGTGATTTTTTTTTAATGTTGTTGTACTTATTTAGTTGAACAATTTGCCAAGAAATTTAAGGTGGTTTCTACAAATTTATTTCTGATGTTTGGAGATTCAAAATGCTCTTTTTGTTGTTGTTGTTGTTTGTTTGTTTTTATTTGTTTTTAATCAAAAATCCAGAGTAAAAATTACCAGTAAACCTATTACTGACAAAATCTTCTGCATTTTTCACATGGGACAGACAGTCATGTCTAAACACAGGGATAATAATAATAATAGCTCACATTTTTTAACATTCTAAAATTTGAAATAATAAAATATTGTGGAGAACATTATGATCAATTTCAATTTCATTCTATCATATTCCTGCTCCAACGGTAGGTCTAACACCTCATGCTATTGTACCAATATAGAGATTATGCAGACTTCTGAACTCTTAAATATTAGAGAGTTGGAGATGGAGTAACAGAAATAGACTGCAGTTTTCAATGCAGAGAGAACATCAGAAATGTAAAGATGCCTTTCCTGGTTGGTTGCCTTTCATTAGGAGCATCTGGGTGGTATTTTCTCTTTTGTCTCCATTTCCCAGACAGTAACAGTACAAAATTCATAACAAATGTAATGAAAAGTATTACCTAGATAGACTGATGACAATTTTATTCAATATGAATGGAATACTGCTATATTTATAATCAGCTCTATTTTAGTTTCTAACTTGGCAGTAGCCAGTGTCCAACACAAATAAACTTGTAGCTATACTAAACAATTCAAAGTTCTCAAATTTTTCAAAGGTCTCTGTTTGGTACTTAATAATTAAAATTATTCACTTTAATTTTGCCTTTATTTACAAAAACCAAAAGAATTAGAATTGTCGGCTAGTACAAACCATTTTTCAGTTCAATCATTGATTTTAATAGATTAAAATATTTAAAAGCTTTTAAATTATTTAATGGACTCAAAATGTCTATCTTCAAAAAACTTAAATTTTAGAGATGAAAATTAATCATTATTGTAAAATAGTTCAGGCTTTAGAAAAGATCTGTAACAAACTCATAGGAGAGCTTCAACAAAAAGAGTAAACCACTCACATTACTTTTTCTACATATAAAAATATTATATATTATCTACTTTCTACTTACATGCACTTACAAAAATGATCCCACAGAAGTCACTAGGATTTATATATGCGTTACTGATCACCCATATGAGTAAGGACGGCACAAATTCAGCTCATAGTATATAAAGGAAATAAGGAGATCAGGTTACATTATGAAAGATTTTATGCTTTCAAAATTAGATAATTGTAAAAGTGCTGCCTAATCAGAAAGATCAAGAACATTTTGAATTCGTAAGGAAGAACTCCACCCAGTAGGAAAAAAACATTGCAAATAACATATGAATGTTAAGGAAGTGAAATTTGCCAGATTATTAATGTAAAGAAGGTAAATGTAGTTCTCTCAGTAGAATTGCTCTTATTTTGAAGAAAAAAAATAATTCTTTCCCTTTTAAAATATCAGACCTGATCTATCTGCTGAATAAAATCTACAGTCTCAACATGGCAATGTTGTTTACTAGATTTTCAAGGAGAATTCTAATATGTACAGAAAGAAGGCATCATTATTCAAGTTGACATGAACCCCCTAGATATCCTTTTTAATTAACCAGATAAAGTGGCGTAGGAGCAGTTTCACACTGATGCCATAGCTCTACCTGGATTTCTCAGTGATCTTAAGCGACAACTGAATTACTAATTTTACCTCACACCCACATTTAAGAGTATCCTGTAAAAGCAATCTTCTGTATCCCCTTAAACAGACAGAACACAAAATGTTGAAAATGTTGTTGAAAAAATCAAACAAAAATCAAGGTTTTTATAATCAAATAAATAAAATATATCACATACATTAAAATACTCTGATGTAGCTTATCAATGCTTCTGAAGGAGATGGATCAGGACTCAGGGGAAGACTTCCCACTGGGCTGTAAAACTTGAAACTAAACCTCAGTACCAATATTGCCTTTTGTGCTGATTTCAAGATACTTGGTAAGGTATTGTTGATCCCCCAAGAGCACAAGTGAACTAACCACGTAGCGTTCTGACAACTCCAGTCACTGGCTTCATCCTCCAGAGGCCTACAAACTGTATGGCCTTCCTCCCTTTTTTCTGCCTTTCTGCCTTCCTTCTTGCCTTCCTTCCCCCCTCCCTGCCTTTCTCTGTGTTTAGAAATGAACCATTAGGAATAGTGAAGACATGAAACATCTTTATTGACACCAACATGAGAAGGACATCTCTCCAATAGATGAAATTAATGATATGAAATAAATGCCATATATTAATACTAGCAGGACTAGAATGAATAGTGGCTGGTTAAGTTTCAAACTGAAACTTGAGCAACACCTAAGTGAAGCTGCAAGGCTAATCAAGAGGCTGTACTTTGCTGCTGCTGAAGGGATGGGCCCCACCATTGTCAAATAAGCCTTGTGGGTCAGAACACAGTGGATTAAGTTTGTTAAATACTAAATATTTAGATTTGAAAAGAGGTTTGCAGTGTGAAAAAATTACTTCTTTTGTCTTCAGGATGCCAAGAAATAATCCTTTTTCTCAGAGGAATCAACACACTCATGCAATACATTGAGCAGATATTGAGTTAGTTAGCAATTAAAATAGAAGAAATACAAAATCTTCACCTTCTATAAAGTCAGTAGTTTATCACCTTACCAGTGTGCTTGAGAAAACAATGTATGTATTATTCCATACCTTTCACTGGGTTTCAGTTCACATTTAGTGCCTGTTCAAGGCCATGAACCTACTCCATAATATATTCACCTGTTTGATGCATTACTGACAGACTCCTCTATGTAAGATCCAGCAAGACAACTATGTTCCACTGGCACAATACACTGATTACAATTTACAGCCTGAAAATTTTAAGGTATTGTTCCCAGACACATTTGCTCTTTTACTTTCTTTCTCTGTTACTACCAAAAAAAAAAAAAAATCAGTAAATAAAACCAGACAAACCAATGGGTGATTAAGATTCTACTAAGATCAACTCATCAACATTCTTAATGCATATTAATGTTAATAAACATTTTATGGTCAACTAACCTGCCTATATATGAATTTAGACAAATAAGATTCAGGTTGAAAAATATGAATATGAATGAGCCACAATTTCAGAACTTTTTTTTCTTTGATAGGTTCAATGGGTATTTGCCTTTGAGGACACAGTTGGCTCTCTAATAAAGGACAGTGAGGAAAAGCACTTACTTTTTCATAAATGATCGTGTAAATAGGAGATAGTATTTAGGAAAAAATGTTAATTCTGATTCCACTGTAGTATTTACCATGCTTATGAGTCCATGGTAACAGTCAAATGATAGGAAGTCATCCAGTCAATTTACCTTCAAGATTATTCTTTACAGCCCACTGAAGGAAGTTTTTTGTTGTTGTTGTTGTTGTTTTTTTCCATTTTGTTTTGTTTATACTAGCAGTATGGCTTTGATCATCATTTTATTCAGAAACTATTTTACTAACTACCTGTCAGATTGTTCCTGGTGTTCAGCCCAGCATTCCTCTCCTAAATCTATGTTAGGCTGAACCTCAAAACAGTGATTTAAGGTAAATGGAGAGCCAGGAACTTATCCAAGAATATTAGTGCACAGCTTCTGTAGGTCAGAAATGACCCACGTTCACTTGAAACTTGTAGCCTTTTCCATGAGGTTTCAGGAATGACCAAGATTTGGCACTATTCAGAAGTATGACAAAAAACGTGATGTACAGATATGAATGATTTTTGGTTTCAGCTGAAGCTAGGAAGCACTCACAAATACAAAGAAAATTATAAAACAAACTCGTTACAACCTTTCTAAACTTAGGAAGTGATTCATTTACATTTTAGTGTAAAGTTCAAGTGGATTTATATTTCTTTCCAGCTGCAGTTTCTACATTTAGCCCGAATTTTGATTGCAATTACGTAAGCGCAAGCTCACCAGAGTCAATTAAGACGCCGACTACAAAGGGCTGCCGTTCCCACTTGCAGTCCAGTTCTCCCCTGATTTGCTCTTTCCTGGAACTTGTAATGAAAGCAGAGCATACCCTTCGAGAACCACCGGCAGCTAAGTTGTGCATCACTGCCATCTTCGGTACAAAGTAGGAATAGCTTGTCTGACGGTCATTCAAATGAAACATGTTGAAATAACTCATTTAAATATAATCAGATGGTTGGAATTTGACAGCAGAATGGAACAGATTTTTCCACTGTTTGCAATGCTACAGAAATCAATAGACACAGCTTTTATGTGCTGTATGCATATTTAAAAAAAAATATTTGGAGATTGAAAATCCATGCACAATAAATAGGAAAATTAAAATATCTCATATTACATTGCCAAATGATGGGGTAATAGACACAAACATATTGTTCTGTAAAAAACTGCTTTAAGAAGAAAAAGTATGAATTGATTCATTTAGTCAAACACTGCTTGAACAGATGGTGTGATTAACAACTAGTATGTTAGCCATCTCAGGAGCTTACAGAAAAAGTAAACAAATGCCTTAAAAACATATCACTTTATTCTCCAAAAAGTATTTTCATTCATTTATTAGGAAAATGTGAAAATCTATATATTTATGATAGAGCTGTGAATGTTTGGAAGATAGTAATCAGACATGCCTGCCTGTTGAAATGATTAAGCTTTGCGCTTAAATGTAGCCTATAAATCTTGCAAGTTTTGGTTTTCAGCTGACCAACTGAACCACTGCTTATAGTGCATCATGATCTGGGGAAAAACAACAACAACAACAACAACAAAAGTGGAGGGGTATTAATCACACAGACCTTAAGGTGTGGTCTAGTACCAATCAATAAGTACTGTATGAGAAGTTGTTCAAAAAAGGCCTGATTTTTGCATAAGGAATGTCACATTATTTTAACAGGGCAAGGTTCTTCTAAAGGCAGCTTGGAAAGCGTGGTTACACCTGCACAGAAAATGACAAAGGGTTGGAGGGGGAGGTGTTTGTTTGTTTGTTTTTGTTTTGTTTTTTGGTTTGTTGGTTGGTGGTTTTTTGTTGTTTTAATTTCCCCCCACCACCAGCAGGAGGCAGAACCAAAAAAAAAAGAGAGAGAGATTTTGCTGGCTCTTGCTGTCCTTCAACAGTTCTCAGGTATTCATGACAATCAGTGTAGATGAGAACAAGCCTTTTAGTCACTCAGCTGGACAGGACTGGAAGAGTCCTGAACTGTTTTTGTTGGAAGTGTCTTGAACAGCTCCTATATATGAGCTTACCCTTGGATCAGTTCTCAGTAATGGCTTCTTTTAAAATGGAAGAAGAAAGAAAGACTGATACAAACAGCACTGAGTAGGAGAACTGAAAAAGAAATAGTCTTCATTATCATCTAGAAAATGCATCATATGCACAGACATTGAGCAAACCAGGAGTGAGGTCAGATCCAAAGGCCACATGAGCACAGCAATGTGTTGCCAAGTCCTGTCCAGTAGCCCAAGCTCAGAGTTGTGCTAGGTCCATATCTCTGTCTTAAGCAGAACCTGAAGAGCTTGATAGTCTTGCTTGCATTTGACATCAACCTACCACAAAGTTCAACCTAAAACCATGTAAAAATATTTGAGGAAAAAAATTAAATGTGATCCATAAAATTAATCCTAGAACAATTTATCTTTATTCAAGAATGAAACAAAATCAGCTTCATATAAAGAATGACTTTATTAGCAGAAAATGGCTAAACAACTCCAAAATGTACTTGTTGAATCCTAATGTAGCTGATATGTGAGAGGGAATAAAATCACCAAAAATATTTGTAAGATCAGTGTCTGGTAATATGCACAATTCTGGCAATGCATAGCTTATTTCAATATGTTCTCTGCTGAAAAATTGACGTGAATTAATTTAAGGTTGTCTTGCCCCTCTTGCATGGTCTTTTCCAAACATTTGCATCAACCAAAAAAAGCTGTTTCAGAAACAAAAAGTCTGAAGAAAACTTTGCTACTCAACCATTACTGATTTTTTTCAGAAGAGACCAAGACAAGAGACAAAAAATACAGATCAATGCCTTGGATTGAATTTCCATTGCTTTCATTTTCACGTATCAGTTGTGAAATAGCAATGTGCTTTATGCAGAAAATGAAGTAGTGGCAGGGATAATGTTCCTGCTTACTTGTAGAAATGAGAGCCATAACCACCAGAGTGAAGTTCTAATTTAACGTTAGATGGTTATTTACTGATAAAATCACCTCCCTAGCTTCACATACCTCCTTTTAGTTTTCCTTTGTCTTGATGCCTATAAATAGATTAACAGTAGTAAGTTGACAGCTACCTTACCTGTTAATATTGTCTAATTATTTCCTTCTACTCCCCATTTGTTCCTTTTTCTCTCTCCTGATCTGAACTTTTGGCTTTTGGGGGCAGGGTCTGTCTTCTTGATGTATGCTGATATGGCACAAAACCAGACAGAATGTTGGTGTCTCTGAGATTCTCAGGCATTTCAGCTACAAATTAATATCTTAAAATATGCAGATCTAGAATTGTATCCAAAAGGTGACTATCACAGATGGTGATACCATGTAATAAGTCTAAAAGCAATATACAGGGAAGCTAGAGATGGAAACAGTCATCTGGATGAGAAACAGTCATTGTGAAGTGGTACTAAAAGGTTCTCATACTTTGAAGAGCTAATTTTATTTTGCTTTTCCAGTGCTGTATTTTTACTTGGTAGAATAGGGTTTTTAATGCTGTGTGATATACAGGTGCTTGCCTAGATCTCTGAGAATCCTTGGTAGTCTGAAGAATGCACTATTAAATAACTGAACTATCAAATATGAAGCCCCATACAATAGTTCACTGCTCAACATTACACATACAGAGGGACAAAATTTATTATTTTTGACATGAAGAGTCTCCAAATCTCATTTATGTATCAGGACCTTACCTTACAATGAACCATGCAAATTAACAGAAATCTATTCTTCTTAGCGTTATCCATTCAAAGATGAAGATTCCAGTACTACCATAAATTTCTGAGGTTTTAAAAGGTAGATGAAAAGATGAGATTCATGAACTTCCATGGGTTTACCTTCTAAGGAGATCCAGTAGGCAGTTCATAAGCTCTTTTATAAGATATGTGCCAGATATCAGAGGAAAAGAAAGAAGGGATGTTATGGAAACGGGAAAGTATAAAATCATTCACTTGAACTACAAAGAACCAAACTTCAGCATTGCTAGTCAGATCTCCCTGGGCTTCTTTGTAATCACTGGAGAATGAAAAACCTCCCTTAGAAGTTAAGCTCTTTCTCTGATTCTTGAGGAGCTTGTCTCTTCTCACTATCTATATTGGAAAGCCAGAGGATTAGCATAGCAAAGGCTCCACACTTTGGTGCACATTTTGCCACAGGAATGTTTGCACCTTCTAGCACTGTTCTGTCTTCCTTTTTCACTTCAACCTGGCAGATTCATGTATGGAGCTTGACTCCCATTTTGATCTTTTTCAGTAGGGTTAGTCTGAGGGAACAGAACAATTTTCTGGTAGTGCAATTTTTATTATAGCTGGCAGCTAAGGAACTGTTCCAGTTTTTCCCATCGTGATATTTTGGAAACAGAACTTTGTCCCCCTGCCTTGGTTTCCTTTAACTAGCAAAACAGAAGATAAAATCTTCATTTCTAAAAGCTGAAGATGTGTTCGGCAATATAAATACAATACAGATTTCAAGCATGTTCATGCAGTGCTTCTCAACTTCTCCCTGAGCAAGACTTTTTCTGGTTCCTTACTATGGTTCAAAACTACTAGCTTGTTTGCAGCCTCCTCAGCTTCCCTAAATAACACTCAGATTGGCAGTCACCGTGCAGGTAGGTCTGCTGAGTGGTTGTGGCACTCAGCCTCCCTCCTTGAGATAAATGCTCTTGCCATGGGACCCGGCAGAACTCTGCACCTTTACCTAAGTACACTTACAGCATCCTAGCCGACCTGCAGCACAGGTCTGCAGCCAAGTGTTCTGCTGAATTGTGTCAAGTCAAAAGCTGAAGTGTCAGTTCCTGAATATGTGCAGCTGACGTAGAAAAATTGAGCAATAAGCAACACTCCTTAGTACAATTTCATATGAAAGTGACTTCAAAAATGAAAATATTTCAAAAATGATCATGTTTTCTTGACAACTTAGTTTTTCTGCTTATTTTGATAATGAGCTAAACTTCATTTTTCTTTCCTCTTCCCTAGAAAAATGCACCGTGTCCAAGCAAACCTAAATTACTTTGAGATGAGTGAAATACAATAAAATCAGCAACCTTGCTATAAAGCACAGTGTGCCACATGGGGTTTCTAACATTCTGGGAGACTTTCTCTGCAGATGCTTAGGCCAGGGGATGCTTACTGAAGGCTCTACAAGCACACACCTCCCTGGCAACACCCCAGCCCCATAGGCAATTCCAGGTGACCCCAAAATAGGCTTTGTTGCTCTGCTCCTGACCCTCAAAGCCTGACCCACTTGTCACACTTGCCCTGTGTCCTCACTGTTGTGCTGAGAATGAAACATTTTTACTTGCCGGAAGCAGTTCACCCTGAATTCCTTTGTCTTGCTTCATTCTAGCAAAAAAATATAAATTGCAATGGGTGTTTTATATATGAGATGGAAGAGCTGAGGTATCTCTCAGGAGTGCAAGTATTATTTCTCTCTCACTTTCCTGCTTTCCTTATGCACATCCAAAAGTCACTTAAAATTTAAAGACAATTTGGTTTCCCCCCAAACAAACAAAAAACAACAACAACAACAACCAGACATTGCTTCATCATTTTAAAAATCAAACTGTTCAGTGTTATCCTTTGAAGCACAGTGTAACTGTATTAGTTCCTCAGTTCAGGCATCAGCTGCAATCTTCAGATGGGAGACTGATGCCTGACCACGCTGTTACCTTTATGCTCTCTCTTCCAAAGAGCTGCTGTTGCAAATAGGTACCCACAGGCAGGTGGGTAAGCTTGAGGGCAAGTTAGATCCAGTTCTAACTTAGTGCATGAAGTTTGCCATTCAGTTGAAGTATGCACACTAGATCACTGGAGGAGGTTTATCAGATTCCATGGGCCAACCACAACAGCAAACTTTACCTCATGTTCTTTGTCTCCATCTTATGACTGAATCTGGATGAGTGTTACTGCTATAGCACATGTGCTTGGCCTTGAAATTAAGTTAATCTGCCATTCTTTCAAATTTCTCAGACAACAAAAAAACAGCAAAGCTGCAGGTATGAATTCAAGTGAAGCTACAGTTGCAAAATAAGCTCACACAAAAACCTCAGGATCACAGATGACTTCCTGCTGGCTGGCAGCAGTACCAGAGTTCAGTGACTCCCACACAGCAGAGCACAGCAAATCCAGCTCCCGCAGTATGTCTGCATCACCGCGGCACTCAGCTGGAGCCAGGACTTGCTACTGGGAGTCTGAGTGTTTCCTGAAGGGCAAAATCCTGCTAATGTGTCTTGGGCAGTTAGTAAACGGGTCAGCACCAGTTCAGGGCTATGTGTACTACACTTAATTACACAGCAGAGACACTCCCTGATGAACATTCCTCCTCTTTATATCAGATCCTTTAAATTTAAATGGACATAGCAGGATCATGCAAATATTTCCCGACCTCTCTTTAATCATCCAGCATGAAGTACCGCTCTGGCTGACAATGCACAGACCAGATTCAAAAATCACGTAATAACACTAAACAGAGTTTTTCTTTAGAGGAAAACAAATTTAAGAAATCTTGTGTAGCTATCTCTGCTGGAGGCCTGTGATTACTAAGAAAATAATGGAGAAACTGACAGTGGTTTGTTAGATCTCCTATGATCAAAAAACTAGATTGCACAATGGCAAAAATGACTAAACGGTAAGATTGCTACTTTACAAGAAATGCTATGCTGCCATCATTACTGACTAAATACTATGTAAACACAGATAAAATAAGAAAGAATGTTTGTGAAGACCTGCAACATATCAGTTCTCAAACACCAAAGAACATAATTATTTTCCTGGTGGCTTCAAAGACTATTTTGAGTTAAATCGTAAAGGCTGCTGGTGTGAAAAGTGCAAAACCCATTCTTCTTAAATAAATATACCTAATATGATCACAGGCCTTCAGGTTCCAAGTAAAACCAAAATTCCCTAGACATATTGCCATTCTAAATATTGGCAGTGATTGATTACACCACTTCCTAGCCAACATCGGAATCAGTCTATGGGAGGAGGATTCAGATGTCAAATTAACTGATCTGTGCAAAGTCTGACATCCACATCAAACTAAGCAGAAGCTTCTGAATAAGCTAAATTTCAGCAGTTTTAAAGTTAATGCTATAAAATTGTTGCTGTAAAACAAGCACTTTGAAAATCAATGGAAAGCCAGCTGGGGATCCCTAATGCAGCTTCCTGTGACAAAAGAAGGCTGGCTGGACTTTATTAAGGATGCTGTCTGCATGGCTTCGTGCAGCCTGGACAATCAAGCTAAATAGAAATGCTGCAAGAACCCTGCCTACAGTTTTGAATGCCCTGGACACTTCTGAATACATTGGGCTTAACTCTCTGGAAATATCAAGACTAAATGAAATAAAAGTTTGGGGGAAACAAAACAAAAACAATAAAATAAAATAAAATAAAATAAAATAAAATAAAATAAAATAAAATAAAATAAAATAAAATAAAATAAAATAAAATAAAATAAAATAAAATAAAATAAAATAAAATAAAATAAAATAAAATAAAATAAAATAAAATAAAATAAAATAAAATATAAAAGAGAGAGAGAGAGAAGCCCTTCCTAGGCATTTAACTTGGATGATGCAAAGTACTTTAGGAGAATCTGGCAGAGCAAGACCTGGTGTAAGTAAAGTCTGTGCCTCCCCATCAAAGGGCAGCATAAAATCTGCAGCATGGTGCTGCAGCTGCTGCAGGGAATGTCAGAGCTCCTCTGAGAGCAGGATCCTCCCCTGTATGTTCTCTACCACTGTATGACGGGGATCTTCAAAAAGATTTTGTTTTCTCAACCTACTTTCCAGATACCACATAACTGATTTCAAAAAAGCATTTCAGTTCTCCTGTCTTATCAACTGGAAGAGAAGGAAGAAGACATTCAGTTTTGGCAGTTTTCCATGCTTGCCATTCCCTCACACAGTAGCAGCCAAAAATGTTGCAATGGAAGAATCTGCATCTATGTATTACCCAGTGGTGGAATTCTTTCCTTATAAGAGGCTCACAGAGGTTGCTTCCGAGCCATGAACACTGTTTTTAAGTACCTTAATCTAGGTAGAATTACAGTTTAAATATCTTCTACCAACATTGATAGCATTTACTGTAACTGACAATCCTTCTTATCTCTGAATCTCTGTAGACAGCACATTATAATGCTTCACTCTTGCCAACGTTTGCTCTTGCTACATTTTTTCAAGCTAGCAATCATCACACTCTGTTGGGATGAGAACCAAGGATATTTGATTTATTCAATAATTCATAAAGAAAAAACTTCTCATCCAAAGCAAACTTTAGGTTTTCTATATTTACCCCTTAATCTCTCACTTATACTGGCAGGAAATAGGTATATTTTTGCCATCAGAAAACAGCAATGTCAAAGCAGACCTCAGATGATACAGTTGGTGCCTTTACAATTGCTTTTATACTGCTGTTTTAAAAGTTGGCTGATCCATTGTTTGTATCATTTCTTTGATGCAGTGAATGATCAAGACCTTGCTGTTACAGCTAGGAAATAAACTCCCCAGAAGCACTTTGTCCTGTCATAACTCTGTCAATTCACTCCCTTCCAGGGAGATGACCAACGGGGTGAAACAGTGCCGTGATATTTTACTATGGGCATGTTACAAAGACCGAACCATTTTTGTTGTGCACTGCAGCTCGTTAGGCTCTTCAGAGATCTAAAAATATTTTTTTTACAGCAGCTGTTATATTTTACATATTTTTTAAAAGAATTGTGTGTGTAAGTAACATAGTCAAATGAAAAACATATGTCCACAGTTAATAGTATACAAAAAGAGCACTATGTATATCGCCGAGAAATGAATAACATAAGCTTTGGTTATTGGCTTAAATGAATACTTTACAATCATTTTCCCCCATAAAAGGTGTGAACTCTGAGGGAGGGGGGGGAGTACTGCTGGGAATGGTGCCCTCTCTCATCTTAAAATGTGTGAGAATCCAAACAGATTATTTATATGCAGCTTCTTGTATTGATTACATTATGCTACATACTGTGCGATTCAATAGGACTCCTAAAAATATATTTTATAAGAGCTTACGGCTTGCAGTGGTAGAACAGCAAAAGGTTCAGATCTCACCATATTCTAAAGGCTCAGGATTTATGCTCTAATTCTTGAGAAGTGGGAAGGAAGGGTTTGTGGCACACGCAAGCACACACGTACTTGGGGTTCTGCCCTGAACGTTCTTTGCAAACCAAGCCAAAGTGCTACCCTGATTTAAATTTCTGATCTCCCAGAGCCTGAAACTTTGCAGAACAGAAACTTAAATGATGAATACATGGGAAAAGGTGACTGAAGGAAGGAAAGCACGTTATTCTGATTCTCTGTGTCACATTAAGGATTTGTGAAACACCGGCATCATGGGATGGTAATACTTGGTTCATTAGCTAGCTCTGTACAAAGGCCCCTCCACCTACCTCCACTGGGATGGGGGAGGATCTCATTGCTTCTTCAGTGAAAGACAGCAAGAATCACTAGAGGGCTCCCAAACTATTTAAAGGGACATTCTCCTTCCTGTAATGTGCATAGGATAACACGAGTTAAAGAAAAGGCTTGAAGGATTCTCTTTTTACTTCTCTCTTTGGCTCAAATATTCTGTCTTTGTGTTCAAATTCACTCTTTCTGGAGGAGAGGCTGCAAAAATCACTTTTAGGGTGATATAAAGTAGGAGGGGGGACGCTTTCGGATAGATTTAACAACTGGGGGATTGGCACTGCTGCCATTGGCTGAGCAGAGAGACAGGAATGAGAAATGTGACAAGGAATTGAAGTTGGAAATGTAGCTGAAGGCTGAATTTATACAGCTTGCAAAGAAAGGACAACAGTCTGTGGGATGGGACCACCATAATTTGATAAACTGTCCTATTTCTAACCCACTTGCCGCCCACTAAATTCAAGCACCTTGGTTTTCTTTTGCAGTCTTTAGGGAGTCAAGGAATCTCCAAGAAATACACATTTACTTGTACTTATACATGTGTGTGTATAAATACATATATACATGTATATACAAATACACACACACATACACACACACACATAAGTGGTCTATAACAAAGTCACTACTCTACGGAAAGGACAGAAAACTACTGACCTAAAAAGGAACCACCTAAGGCTTTCCTCCACTAATGTGGCCTGTCTCCTCCTTCCTACCAATTCATTTGAGCAGGGTAGACCTTGCTTCCCACAGAGTATCATCTCTTTCTCTATGAGTTGGGTTATCAACAAGAAATCAGAAGTGGGATTTCTTCTGGTGCTCAGGATAACCATTGCTTATTCTCTCCTTTACCTGCCATGGTGAGGCTGTTGTAGGATGGGTTCTTTTGACTTGGTTTACCTGGTAATTCAGTTCAAATTATCAGACATTTTAAACAAAAGGTGAAAGTACCGTATGTCTTTGGACTCGACCACCTGCCAAGGGTGAGCCAAATGGCTAACTCTAGAATAAGGAGTAGGAATTAGATAGGTTGTCTACCTCTAGTTCATGAGCTAATTGAGTGGCAAGACTGTTTAAATAAATTATCATTGTTACACTGATAGGAGACCAAGGCAGAGAATTGAACTCATCTGTTAGTTTCTCACTGTGAAGCTGTTCCAAACATACCCTTTCTTGCAAGCTAATACCCCACGAAGTTAGTCTCAGATTTCTGAGAATGTCTCTTAACACTTTTCTCTTTAGGCTATAGCTCTATAGCTATGTGACATTCTTCCTTATCAGTGACCCAACCAGTCTATCCAAATTTTTTGAAAGTCTCGAGCTGACTTCTAATGGGTACACTTTGACATAAACATTTAAAGAACTCTGTATAAGAACAGAGAGGGGGAAGGGAAGTTGGAAGCTATCAGACTTCTCTGCAGTTGAAAAACAATATTATGACAAGCAAACACTGGGGATCAAGGAGCTGTTTAGCTAAAAGTTTAGAAATGAGATCTGAAAGCAACAATTTTATGTTTTACTCTGAATTGTCCTTTCTGCCTTTCTGGTTTTAGACATTTTGTGGGCTCCAGCAGTATTTTTCTAAGTAATCACTTAAGATGAATGAAACATTAGTACATATCAAGTAAGCTCAACAGTAACGAAGTGGTGCTGTAATGGATATATCTGGTATATTATTCAGAAATGGAACAGTTAACACTATTAGCATTAAAGTTGTCATAATTATGTTTTGCAGTTAATGCTCCATTAAGATGAATGGGAAAATTCACATCTGGCTTTGGTGCTATTGTTTTAGGCTATCTAAATGCAGACTAACCAGGATAATTACATTCTAATTTTCTTTTCCATTTCCTTGAAACTGTACAACATCTTCCACTCACTCTGTATCTGCTTGACAACAGTAATTTTACATTCTTTTTTACTTTCTGCTACCAGTATGTTTGTTCTACCAAAGGCAGAATGGCTGACTTGTAGCATAGGGGAAGTAGACAGTTGCCTACCACAGTGATAGGGTAAGGGGCCAGAAAATAGCCAATTCAACTACATATTAACAGTTATTATTTGTTGTCAGGAATTGTTTATTTTTACAACTGGTGTATTGGTAAGCGTCATGCCTCCAATTTACTTAGTATTTTATTGGGGAGCAGAGTCATGAGCAGAAGTAGCTGGTAAATAAAATCTGTACCTAGTGCAGATAAAACCCTAGAACTGTTTGTGTATATGTGCATGTCCTCTGCATCACTCTGTACTCCTCAAATGTAGCCTCCTGTCATATACAGTGATTGGTTTTTTTGTTGTTGTTTTTGTTTCGTTTTGTTTTGCTTTGCTTTGTTTTGTTCTCTAGGCTGCATTAGCTGTTTCAATTGTAAACTTCAAGTACCTGAGGGCATAATTTTTAAGTCCTTCATGTAGTAATGAAGGACACTGATGATTTTGATAATTATGCTGTGCTACTGAATATGTTCCTGTGCATTTAGGCTGTTTAATTGTCTTGGTTTGTAGCTTGCATTTCTTTTGTTTAACTTTTAAATGTTTCTGGGTCCAAGATTTTCTGGACCGACAGTAATTCCTTATTAGCTCATAAATGCTAATTCAGAAGATTGCATTCTTCCTCTGCAGTTCTTGTAGTTGTTACATCTTTGTGTCAGTTCTCACTTGAGGTGTGTGTCTTCCAATTACAGTGTATCTCTATCACCTTTTGGTGATTTCAAGAGCAGTTTCATTGCCACTGAAAAGGAAATTATTGACAATTCATAACCTGTTACAGTTCCTGCTCCACCTGCCATTTTCTAACTCCCTAGACTATTGTGAACTTCAAGAAGATTGCTTTTTAAAAATCTTTTACCATCTGCTGTATACTGCCTAGTGCTTGATATCCTGTTAGGGCTTCTTGAACCAATTTTTGCAGTCTAGTTCTATTTGCATTTCCCAAACTGAGCCAAGAGACAATTAGATAGCAGACAATTTGTGAGCCTCAGTCCTTCCCTACTGAGTTGGGAATGTCATGCTTAAGTATTCCAGGTAACTAGTGAGGTTTTAGTTCTTTCTAGCCATTGTCTGCAGTTATAAGCCTTTGCTGCATGATGCTGACATTTTGCAAAGCTAGATTTGTACCATACATTAAATTGACTGCATCTGGTACAATTAATTCCTTTTTCTGCAAAATCATAATACTGCACACATGTTCCCTGAGACAATGTGCTACTATTTTCTTTAATTTTGAAACTCTAAGTGCTCTTGGTTTTCATTATTGTGTTGAATCTCTAATCCATTGGAATAATAGGCTCTGCATCTCAGACTAGCCATGTGCAATGTCATTGTCTGAAAATTACCAAATAGCTGTTTCTCCCAACTCCACTTCATCTGTATACTAGTAGAATATCTTTCATTCTGCATCACTGTACTGTCTTTCATTCCAAAGTGTCCTGCAGGACACATACCACAGCAGTCAAGATAGCATGGAGATCTGATTCACAAGCAGGAATGACTTATGTTGAGGAAGTTACAGTGTTTCACATCCCTCATTTTCTTGCTTCTCTAGAGATTCCTGTCCTGAATACAGGGCTGGCTCTGCTTCTCGGAAAGCAGTAGCTGAACTGCTAAAGTTTATTACACAAATGCCAAGCTCTTATTTGCAATTCTGTAGCTGCTACATCAGTGTCTGAACTGTTCTGCAGTGTGGGCAGAAAACTACTGCAGCCATCCCAATATAGGACATCCCATCCTTGATCATGACTCAGTCCAGAGCCATTTCTGGTGAAGAAGAGTGTCAGCTAACACATTTCAACCAGCAAGAGAGCATACATTTTCTCAAGGAAAGGCCACATAGATAAAACAGAATTTGGCTTTTTATAGTACCTCATAAAGGATCACTTCTCAGTATACTGCACAGAATCTTTTGGATTGGAAAACTAAAAACTGACTTTGTTATACTAGGATTTGATTATCAAATGCAAATGATAAAATATAATAATAACAATAACAACAACAACAACAACCACCTAAAAGGTCCTGAGGCATATATATTCACCACCTGGGAGTGACTCTGAATCTGAGGTCTCACCAGGGTCTTTATAGGATAGAAGAACTGCATATGGGAAAGTTACTAATACATCTTCTGGTCTGATGCCTGCTTCCCTCACTGTCCCAGCTTGTCAAAAAATTACTGTAGGGTCAGGAACAACAGTTTATTTTCACTGAACATAATGACCTTTGGGTATGTTGGTGCATGCTGTACATTTTAGCCTAAAGGCCAGTCTAATCTATAAACATAAACTCCAACATACAACAACATAACACCTAAAGACAGAAGAAAGCAGCCAAGAAAAAAACAGACAAATAAAACTACAATGACAAACCAGCAATGAAGAAATAGAATATCTTTTCAGGAAGTACCACATGCATGTAGGAATATGAAAATTGCATCTTGTTTGTTCTGACTGAGCTCGGGGAAGATCTCTATGTACTCACTGTAAATAAATGAGATTTTCTGAAAGAAAACCTAATTCACATGGTCAGCTTTGCTTTCTAATAGTGACGTGCCAATGAGGGCCAGAATAATGGCTAGTAATTTTGGTTAAAATTGTGTTACCTATCTGAGAGCTGTATGAATAGCAGAATTTTCAGATTGACAGATGAATCAGAGAAATAATTAATTTTGTGTTGTCCTAAACAATTTCAATTGTCCTAAAATGAAACACTTTGCTCCTTCTCAGTATTCTTCCATATTGAGTATTTTTATTAAAAACAGAACAATTTTAAAAGAAAAACATGAATATCAAAAATAATTTTTAAAATGTTGAATATATCAAAATGAAATGCTTTGATTTTCCCAATTTCCCTTTTTCATTTTCCCCCACTGTTTTGTTGTTGTTGTTGTTGTTTTGTTTTGTTTTTCAAATTAAATTTCTTACTGAATTTGACTTACATTTATGAAAAATGTTGTCATCCCCAAAATTGTCTCGATGAGTTACATTCAGCCACCTCCTCACCTGCTCTGAGCTGGGTTAGATTAAAATGCTGGAAGCCAGTTATAAAGCTCAACCATTGCACAATGATGGAAATGTTTTTGGCAAGTGGTGATAGTGTAGACATCGCCAATAAGTGCTTCAAACTGGACGCTTTGTCTCTTAAACCCCCACTAACACTCATCAGTATTTGATACTTATCTAGCAGCATTTCTTTCTTTCCAAAGTACCGGATCCAAAGCAATATGAATCTTTGCTTGACTTCTGTGCACTTTGGATCAGGCCCCAGCTTACGACTTCCTTTTGGAAAAATAGAAAAGCAATGTGAAAACAGTGTAAAGTTTCATTTTTTCCCTATCCCCATCTTTTTTTTTTTTTTAATGAAGCTAAATAATTTCTTCTCAAAGTCTGCCTTGTTCCTCTTCCATATGTTCCCTGCCTACATAAATACCTTTAGCCTCTTTATTAATTCTTTGACAAATGTGTTTAGACCTCCTTCTCACTGTTCCTTTTTTTTTTTTTTTCTTTTTTTTTCTCTTTTTTTTTTTCCTAGCAGGTTTTAATATAATCTAATGGCATTTAGTAGCCAGTTCAGGTCCAGCAGAAGTTTGTGCCACTGTCCTGGCATTAGTGGAGCAATACAGCTTATTCTGGGTCTTGGTTTGACCCTCCCTTTCTCTACAGTTAACACTTTCTTTCTGCAGCTCTCCTCCCACCAAAGCTTGAATAATAAAACATGCTGCAAAGCAGTGGTGTTCCTGAGAGTTAGCATTTGGGGTAGCAGATGGGGTGATAAAGAAACTGTTTGTGGGGGCGGGGTATGGCCCCTATTACTCCACACCCACTACATGTATTTTTAGCCATTAAATATAATGTGGAAATGTAATGCATTTTAGAACTGTATTTTATCAATATATTATCCCCTTAAGTACAGTACTTTATAAATATTGATAAACTTGATTATAAACAAACTCATTGCTAATTCCTGGAGAGCAGTCATCGTGATGTGGCAGTGTTTACTGAAGTGGCGATTGGCATGAAGCTGTATTGTAAAAGGATGTATTTCTCTGGGCTAGAGATTTGAAAGAGGACATATCCCTGTGCGTACGTTCAGTCCAGTGGGTCTGCACAAGGATACAGGAAAATGGTATTTGATGAACAAATGCTAATGCTTACATAATGTCCTGTGTAAGAGGCATGCTAGAATTGCTTCTATTTCTCTTTACTTACATCAAGTACTAGTTATGGGGCTAATATAAAGAAAAATAAACCGACTGTCCCTCTCAAAAATATTTTAGTGAAAAAGTGCAATACCTATTTCTATAATTTTTACTCATATTAAACTCAGACACAATTAATGTAAATAGCAATACACGTTATTAAGAAAATGTGTGCAATTTGGTATTGCCTTACTGTCAGTTTTAACACTTTGTGGTGATAATTCAAAATGAACAAAAAGCAGCCCTCTAATGACTCCTCACCGCATAACGAGGCTCCAAACGGAATGAGATTTCCCATCAAGCAAAGTATAGGTCAGCACGGAAAAACCACAGAACTTGGTTTGATATAAACACTCCTCAGAGCAATATCAAGTGCTAGTTGCAGGGAAAGCAGAATGCTGTAAAAGTTGCCATTTCTACATTTGTTTTGTTTAAAAAAAAATCACAAAAATTTCCTTCCATTTTGCTCCTGTATTGCAGAAATTGACATCATGGTATTTTGTTATTTCTAATAGATTTTCTCTGTCACAATTTACACAATTATTTTTCTCAAATTAAAAAACATATATATATATATAAATACTCTCATCCTTCTTTATTTCTAAGCACACTTTAATTGCTACTTCAGCTCAGAAAAATTACTTTCCTAGGAAGAAAACTGCTCGGAAGTTAAGCAAGATCACGAATACAGAGCGTACTGTTTTTTCCCTCTTTGTTTTGCTTTAAGTGATATTTGAGATTAAAGCAATAGGAAATATTTATATATTTTACTTTACATCAAGTGAGGACCTTTCACTTAAGCTAGTGAGCTGTTGAGATTATTTTTCTGAGAATTCACAGAGTGCATGTGAAAAAGTGTCGCGGTAGTGGAATCGTTTGCGTTTCATCCTCGTAAAACAGGTAGCAGTTTCATTTGTGCTGTCTTTGCGTTTCTACACACAGCATGTACACAGGAGGCTCTGATCATCAGAGATAAGATATGAAAATGATTAATGCATAGGAACATTTTTCATATAATAAGGGGCTATTTGCTTGATTTGTTCACACCTCCTCTGATTTTCAGGGAGGAAGGAGGCACTGGAGATATTAACAAAAATAAAATCTTTGCTCCATTGTGCAATTACTATTGTTATCTTTAGAGATGGACAAAAAGCAGTAAGGACACCCTTCTGCACACACACAAATGAGGAAAACAGATTTGTTTTGACAGGCTATTATACTACAAAAATATTTATGAATGTAAGCTGCAGTGAAGTGCATCAGCCCTAGAAAAATGCAAACCTCGGATACTAAATTCACTAATGTTATAGGAAGGCATGGAGAAATGAATATAAAACATTCACTTTTTTGCTAAATAGACACGTACCAGGATAGCCTTGCAATTTACTATTGAAAGAATTTCTTAAATGTCATAATTTTCACAAAATTATAATATTTCTTGCATACACTGTGAAGTGACCACCCTTTATTTTGCAATCAGAGAGCAGAGCTGGCAGAACTGAAGTGGTTTGGCAGCTGCAGAGATGAAACTGAACTGAACAAACAGTTTCTTAAGTGATGCTTGGATAGAAGAATTTGGAAACAGTTCAGGTTTTTTCCTTTTTTTTTTTTTTTTTTTTTTTTTTTTTTGAATTCATTTAAATGTGTGAATCCTGCTTGTTACATTCTTGGGAGTAATTTCTATATATATGGCACAGTAGTTATTATACTGCTAAGGAAGGAAAAGTATAAAAGTATTAGAATAAATTCCTGTTGCAGAAAAAGTACAGCTCTATTTACAGAGGTAACTATAGTTAACACACGCATACAACAGTATACAACTTGTTTCTTTCACTCCTCTCTAGTGACACAGTTCTTCCTGATAAAGAAATCTCTTTCTGTGGTGGCCAGTTTTTGCATCTCTAAGCACCTGTATTCAGCAAAAACGGCTGAGAAGGCATATTGTGAAATGCTGGTTTGTGAGTTAATTAGAGTTACCCATCCAGGTCTACAGGTGAGAGCCTCACCAAATACTTTGCAGAACTCAACCTTATGAGCAGCATAGAGCTCATCCAATACAAAGGCATTGCACATCACTCTCTGCAACAAGAGATGCCTAATGCAGTTTGCAGTGCAGTCAGTATTTCAGAGGGTCAAACATCTCCACAGTTTCATAACTGCCTTCAATGCTTCAGTTTTATCACGTTCAGATCTGAGCTTTTCTGATCTCAAAGAGACAGACATATTTTATTGCTTAAATTTTCTGTTCTCTTGAGTGTCCAAAAAGAAGCAAATGAAAATGCTTGCAAAGAGTGAGTATCTTTATCTCAACAACAGCCTCTCTTTCAGCATGAGGTCTTCAAAGCAAATGAAGATTTTGGGTTTGCTGGCATTTGGTCACCCCAACCAAGGCAGCCAACTGGCTCTGGTTTTAATGCATAAAAGCTTCTGCGACTTTTATCTTTTGCCTAGATCCATATTGCATGAAAGGAAACAATGGTGCTTCAGATGAGGCTCATTAATTTTTAGCAACAATGTTTTGAATTTTAGTAATCTTAGGAACTGGGGACAACTTATCCAACGTCCGGTACTACAGACTCAAGAATAGTGTGATTCTGTGATTCACAGAGAGAGACTGCATATGGCTAGCTATCCAAAGAGACTGGTAATTAACATAAAGTTAACATAAAGCAAAGGTCATGGAAAATGCAGTGTCTAAGATTGCTTTTTTATTATTATTATTTATTTATGCAAGTCAGTATTTGTATGTCTCAAAATGTAAGTGCAGGTCTAGCAAATGTACATCATTGTGTACTACCTAATATAAAGTGTTTTTTCTTCAGTGAATATATCTTTTTTCACTACCTTACCCTTCACAGGTTTTTGTAGAAAAAACCTACAAACCGTTGTAGGTTTACAGATCACCATGCTTTCTACAACCCTTTTTGCAATAAAAATGATTCTAAGTCTATGAACTTTCCTTTCTCATCAGCAGAACTCATAAGAGATTCTTTGTATTTCAGAATGTATTCTCCGGAAGTCTTCAAAATTTAATTATTATCATTTTTCTTTGATATTTTCAACTTTAACTAGCACTGAATATTGCATCCTCTTTGCATTTAGGAGCTGAAGGACAGCTATGCGATAATTGTGTTACAATCCAGACTCAACTCTTTCCTATAAAATAAGTAAGCTTTAATAACATGCTTCCTCTCAGTTTTCTGGCCTTTGTACAATCACATACCAGAAGACAGAATCAAGAAATTTATAGTAGCAAACAAACAAACAAACAAACAAAAAAAGCAGGCATAAAATGACTGTTTTTGAGAAATTGCAGAAAAATGTACCAGGTCCCTGATAGTGTTAAGGCTTATACATGTGCTTACTTTTAAAACAGATACTTGTGTTTCTGCATGTCTGGGCTGTCACGTATCTTGCCTTTTCCATCTCAGTCAAGTGCATGTTATATATTTTTGGGATGAGAAGACTGGCAGATTTGTTGTCAGGGTCTTTTGATAATTCTACCATACTGTATCTGTGCATGTGTACATCTATTGCTTTAGTGGAGGATAAAGATTTTCATAATGAATGTATTCATTTTCAATAGTATTGTGTAAAAGACAGTGTAGTGATAGTATACAATGAAGAGAAAAACATGTCATGGCGAAAGGTAAGCAATGAGCAGGTACCGCTAACTTTTCCTGATTCTCCAGGAATCAGCACTACTGCATGTTGGGCCATGTGTTGTTAATTATATCTAAGCATGTATTGCAAAGAGGACCTGTACCCACTCAGTCTGCTGTGCCATCCAAGAGTACCAAGCACCAATGCTGCAGTACTAGGACAGCAGCAGCAAGCTGAACACCCTTTCTATACTCTTACTTAAGAAAACAGTACTACTCCTAACTAAGAGTGATAACAGTTGAGGAAAGAGAGACAGATTATGAAACTGAAACCCCAACTGAATTTTTTGGCTGGGAAGCATTTGTACATTGAGAATCTATTCAGAGATGGTTCAAAGAAACTTCAAGGAAAGGCAGTAGCACAAGAATCTCTGTTGTGCATTGAAGGCTCATTGCTATATTTCTTACAGGAAGAGGGAAGTTAGAATTATTAAAACAGAGATTATAACAACAGAGCTATGTTTCAGAAGATGATGCATGCACTGCAATAAGCCTGCCACTTAGTTAGAAGCTGTATCACTTCCAAGACACTCTTTCATTCTTTTCCACAGACTCCTGACTATGTGTGATCTGAAATGGTTACTGATGAAGAATAAAATATGAACAACTCGGAGAAATTTCCAACTTCAAAATAATTATTTGAAACAAATATTAAAGGTCCATAGGTTCAGTGACCTTAAGTTTCTCTTGCAAATAGTCTCCTTTGTAACACAGTCACACCAGCATAAGGATACAGGCTTATAATGTGGTTAGCATTAAAGCACTGCTCCAGACACATGAATTACAAATCCAAGTGGCTATACATAGCAATAAAATTCACTTCAGATCTCATTATTTGACTAACTTAATTTTTTTATAATGTCCCCTCTGCTCTGAGAAGGACAGAAAGAATTTCTTCCCTATCAGTGAAGGCTCTCTCTGAGCTCAGCATCCACTTCATATTTGCTTGAATTTTATTCTGCAGCTGGCAAAAGGAATTTACTATTCAAAAGGAGCCTGAATGGTGACATTCAGAGGTAGGAAAAAACTCATATGGTCTCATCATTTGTTCCCCAAACTCTCCTATTCATTCTCCAGATCCTTTGTAAATTCAACATGATTCATTCAGTTGGTGGAAAAGATGCTGCCTTTTGGTGTTTTCTTGTTTGAAAGAGTGTTAGAATCAATAATTATTGCTAGACTAGCTTTTCCCTTATTCTAACTTCTCTGTAATTGTAATTTTCATTAAACATGCACCTAAGTGTGACCATACTATGCAGTAAGATTTTCTGAGCATGAAAGAAAAAAAAAAAAAAAAAAAAAAACACTCAAAAACCTCCTGATGATCAGACAGACACTTTGAAAAAAAAAAAAAATGCCTCAATTCTGAATCCAGCATTATTTTTTTTTTTCCTAAGGGGTGCCAAGTTGCCTATGATTCAGCACAGTACCTGTAGTTTTCAGCACTGGATATTAAAAATTCAAAATCCACGCTCACTGTCTGACAGTGGTTAAGCAAATATGATACCAATGACTGGGAGTTAGTATGATTTTTTTTCAGATCTTAATGACTGTAATAATTAAGTGTTGTTCTAAAATAGCACAGGGGAATTTATTCCACCTAATCTCAAACTCTATGTGAACATAATGAGATGGTTCTCATTCTCAAGGAGGGGTCTTAGAGAAAATACAAAGTGGAAAGAGAAATAGAGGAATAATCTATAGAAACACAGAACAAATCCATATACGATATTCAGGACAATGACTTATGTCAGCATGACTTCATTATCTTCTAGGACCACAGTTTTCTAGCTTTGTCTCTTTTTAAAAGTATAATAAGTAGCCAATAATCAAAGAAAATAACTGTGCAAGGTTGGCACCATCTGCCACCATCATGAATATGCTTGGCTTTTTGTTCTCACTTCTGTCCTCTTTGAATGAAATAAAGAAAACATGCATTTAACTTTTTTTTCCATAAGCAATGAGCTAGTCACCTTCTTCAGGCTGCTTTGCTGCCTCCAGACTGAGTAAGGAAAACAGTATACACAATAAAATACTGGACAATATGTGGCTGGCAGAGTTACTTGAAAGTTACTTTCACAATCACTTCTTGGTTACAGGCAGATTTACTATAATTACTCCTTTTCTGTACAATTTATGAATACGGTTATGCCAAAACTTGCTTTTGCTGCAATTGATAAACAATGATACGAACAATTATTTTGTACAAAGAAGACAGAACTGGTGATCTTCTGTTACATGTCATGCAAGTATGACATGTGGGTGGATGCTGCCGTTCTAACATTGAAATATCTTTAATTAGAACTGCTGGGACTTTCCTTCTTGTGGTTCTTTTATAGTTTCTCTTTTCTCTCTCTCTCTTTTTTTTTTCTTTCTTCTCTCATGAGCTCAGTTTATACTCATTTCAAATTACATTAACTAGAGGGTTGCTTTCTTTTCTATTGTATCATTATAATGTATGATATAATAAACATTATATATAAAACTTAAGTATTAGTTTACTATCTAAAAACAGTTATCAAAACAAAAACATGATTAAATCATTGTTCCAAACATTCTGAAAATTCATACCTATTTCACCTCTAATTTAATATTAAGGGACTCAGTGCTACACTAATCATGAAATGAATACTGCAATGTTAACAAAAGAACTATGTCTGAGATTACAAAGATATTAATGAATTAAGATGGTTTCTGTTATATCCCTGAAATATGCACAATTTTTTTAATGAGTTTCAAGGCTGCTAAAATACAAATCAGTTCTACCTGTTAACTGCTTCTCCTTAGAACAATATACAGCAAGTCAATACATTTATCTGTGTGTTATTGTGAGTGTTTATTAAACAAATGTGTCGCTCATGGTTGTTAAACAAACATCAAGCAGCACAGTTCCAGGTAAAGATTTTAAAGGTCTGGCACTGGAAAATTCACATCAATTATATTTTTTCATAGAAACTACTGTTCAGTGGCTATTAAAGACAAAAATTCAAGATTGAATTTGGTTTTGATTTTATGACCCCTTTAGTCTAGCTTCTGCAAAACTGAACACATTTAATATTGGAATCCTTGCAGTTCACAGGTTAGAGGGTGAAAGGCAAAATAACTGACATTTCTCTTTGTCTTCCAAAGTGATGGATTCCATACTTCAAAATTTTCCAGGGAACTGTTTATCCATTCTAATGATGGAGTATGCTTGAAAAGACAACAGTATTTTGCAAAACAATTCATTTAAGAAACAGTCACATGACCTTTTTAACTGCCTTTAAGATAGCAATAAAATTGGCTCAGTCAGCCAGCCCTAATGAGGAAGAGAAAAAAAACACCAACCTTTTCCCTTTCCTCTGTCTAATTATAAACATCATTGTCAACCGACTCCAAGATCAGCTGAATCCTAATTGACCTCAGACAGTGTACAATAAAAGATAGTCAGACCTGCCAAACTAAATGTTAAAAAAAAAAAAATCAAAAATAAAAACTGTAATTAGTGCCTTAACTTTTTTTTTTTTTTTCTTCGATTGATAATTAAAACTTTTTCCTTACAAGTTTTTATCAGGCCAAAATTTTCTAAAATTAGACACATTTTAGTGAGTCTACGTTATGTGTCTGAAAATAAGAAGTCAGTTGTATGGAGAAACCCAGTGGGAAATAAACTATGATGATTAGTGAGTACATCATTTAATATCTCTTCCAGTGGTCTATGAAATGAAATGAAAACTTTTATTTGAAAATGGCACCTTTAGCCATGCCTACGTAATTCCTAGTAAGATTTTCAAGAACTGCTTCAAGTACTCTAATCCTGCAAAACTATATATGAATGCCCTAATTTAATTACATATTATTCTCCTGTGCTTAAATAAAGTCACAGAACGATTAATATCACAAAGAATTTCAATTATTTTCAGGACTGGGTACTAACTATTTGCCTGTTTTACAGCTGTAATACTTTTCATATTAATCAATGAAATTTCCACATACAGAATTTATAGTAGCAAATAGATCAGCTAAATTTCTAGTTATCTAGATGGGCACACAGCTTCATATTTTTTATTACAAAATTGTATCTGCCACAGATACTCTATGGACAAACTTATAAAAGCTGAAGCCTTTTTCAAATTTTGACTTAGAGATGAAACTCTTAGTGCTGGCTTTAAAATTTTCTGCATGACCAATTTAGTATATTTACCTTAAACTGTGTATTTATATCTAGTACAAATATCTGTATCATACATCAATCCTAACATAAGACAGCAATTAGAAACATAGAAAAATTATGTCTTTATCACTTGTAATTAGCATCTATCCTAATGCAATATCCAATCAATCCAATTAGAGCTTCCACATTTGCAAGAAAAACATTGCATCAAGACATGGCTGAGTTTTGACAAATAGGCTTCTTGTTTATAATTCCAGATCTAAAAAGAGTGGCTTGTTCTCATTCTGATCATTAATTGACTAGCCCTATCAAATTTAGAAATAGGTTGCTGCAGCTCCATATGGTTTCATCTCATAACCCCCGTTACTTACTATTACTGTAATGACTTCTAACTTTAGATTGCCATCCTCCTACAGTTTCATTTGCTGTATTTTTCATCCATTACTACCTGAATCTCATTACAGACCTTCCTACATAGCACCTCACTAATGCAAATCATCCTTCGGCAGGAGTGATACTTCTATTTTCAATTTTCATGATTATGCAGATAATGTAATATGATGATGAATCAAGAAAACTACACTGAAATGGCCACTGTTCTCTATCCCTTGAAAGACTGAAATGAAGGGTCTTACTTGAGTGAAAAATTATGGTCATAAAGAGGAAGACTACATTTTCAAAGTTATTACCACTTCAAAGTCTCCTTGACAGAGCCACCTTTTCTGTGTCTGTCATTTCAGAGGCCGTTTAATTGTTTTCAGCTTTGCTACTGACTCTCAGCAGACTTAATTTGTACTTAGGTTATATTTTCACAGTGAAATGAGACAACAGTTTGACAATATATTATATTCAGCAGCAATATTGGCTGAACATATCTACTTTCTAAAAGAGGCAAATTTGGCTTCTCAGTTAACCCACAACCAACTGCATTGGCCCGACTGAGAGAATGCTGCATGGTACAGGAGCAGAGGCAGGAGCAAGTGATGGGAATCGCTAGGGTCAGAAAACGAGCCAGCAATTGTGCCCAAGGCAACCAATGTTCAAGCCACAGTCTCAGCTGCAATGGGAATATTCACTAGTGTAAATCTGCTTTTACTGTCTGGGTTGCCTAACAGAAGTGCAACGGCAAGGGTCCTTTCATCCCTCACAAAACCGATTACAGGATCTATGGGGATTTTATGTGGCTGACACGCCAACTCATCTTCTGCTGTGTTTTCACCACTATTGTTACCTCTGCTAACCAGCATTTACAGTATCAAGTTCTACCTTCGTTTCACTGCACAAATATGTCCCCATCTGTGTTTTCCGTCAAGCTCATAAAGTGGTTGACATTTCTAGATTTTAAAAAATAGAGTAAGAGTAGTAATAATTATTATTTCAGGTAATTAATGATCGTAGACTACTCTTCTGTTTCTTACTGCTGAGCATGTCTTGGTTTGTAACAAATAATAGCATAAGGAAAGAGAATGCATTTGCAGTGAAATAATGAAATGTACATTTCTTAAATGAATTCATGTTCCTTTAAAAGTAAAATGAAAAAAAAAAAAAAAAAGCAGATATAAGCATTTTTAAAATTAAGCACACTTTTTAAAGTATGCATTTTATATGGATCAAAATGTGTCTTGGTATTTTTAATCTTAGACCAAATGATTAAAGATATTTTGACAGGAATGTTTCAAGTGTGAAATCCTCCACATAATATCTCAAAAATCTCTACTGAGTTAAAAAAAAAAAAAAAAAAAAAAAAAAAAAACTGATTTCTGTAATTTAAGATGTGCAATATTAAACTTTATAGCAAGAAAATCATTATAGATGCAAAGATTTCTAGATGAATACAGGCAGAAGATATTTGTGTCAGTATTACAGAGTAATCAACCAGTGAAATTATTTTTATGTGAAAATAAACTATTTATAAATTAAAATCTCTCAAATTTTACCACAAAACATTGTGCACAGATATCTTATATATGCAACTGCTTTGTTCCTTTTTTCCACCCATGTAAAGAGACTTCTTTGTCTTATTCATTTTAAACCAATATAACACAAATGAATTTATGTGGTGTTATTTTAATGTCACATAATATAGCCATATATTCATGTAAATTTCTATAGCATCAAAACATTTTTAATTATTTTTATTATTTTTATTTTAGTTTATTGCATTGTCCTTTTTTTTTTTTTTTAATAATCTTGGGATATACTTATGTGATAATAGAAAAAGCATAACTTAAAGTGAGGAAAAGACACTTTGGAGTTAAAACCAAGAAAGATTCAGAGCAGAGAATTTCTGTGGTGCGTGCCTTGTCGTAGTTCTTTCGTGCCAAGTAAAATCACAGCTAAATATCAGGTAAATATATTTTATCCAAGTTACTAAATGCTTATTTCCCAAGAAAAGGTTACACAATATTCAACCTTTTTTATTAGCAAGATGATTCTTTTCAGGTAGAATATAAGAGGAATGAATACAAGGATCAAATCCTTGTATCAGAGAGAAAGAAATTTCAAGAAAACCAAAAAGAATGACTATGGGTATGTGAAACATTTGTTTGCAAGATACAATGATGTTTTAAGCACATACCTAGTGCTTTCTCCACATGCTGAGTAACCAGGCTAATTAAAAAGCCCATACAGCTCTTGTTAAAATCTGTTCAAATTTTTGGAGCACCTGTTATAACAGAATGCCCACAGACTTGATAGTTTAGAGCCAAGACACCTGCTACCTTATGTCTCACAGTATGTTCAGTTTTATACTGATAGTAAAAAAAAAAAAAAAAAAAAAAAAAAAAAATTAAAAAAAAATCCACTTTCTGACATTTAACAATCTCATAAATGATAAGAAATAAATTGCAAAATTTCGTAATTTAACCCTTGACTGTCACTTCTCTTTGCTCTACCTATAGCTTCTTGTGAGCAGGCAATACAATGTGTACTTTGGGGACTACCTAATTTTTTGTTGCTAAATTAATTGTTTGCTTTACTACACTGAGAACAGTGCATAATTCTTCCTATGCTTTGTTCCATAAATTTTCAAGCTATGCCTCAGGATAAGGGAACATGCTTGACACCTGCAATAAAATCCAGCTCGTCTGTATTTCTGTCTCCTTGAACTGGCCCATCTTCTCACTTATTGATCTAAACTAATCTGGACTAAAATACAGAAATGAAACAGCGTATGAAACAATGGTGAAACTCCAAAACTTTGTTTAAATATGATTTGGCAACATTAACAGCAATGTGCCTCAACACAGAATTTTGATAATAAACATACAGGAGCACTGATCTCTAGAAAAGAAGTAAGCTCCACAGAAGAGAGTTACTAACAAGCAGTTACCAGCAGATGTAAAAAGTAGTGAAAGTATCAGGAAGAAAATAACCACGAGCACAATGGTGGTTGGTGGTGGCTTCTCAACATTTATGCACCTGGTTAATTTTACACGTACGTAAGCACACCATATTAGTATCTGCAGGATCATAGCAGTCACCTTTTATAGGTATCTGAGTCACGCTGGAGGCATTTTATGCTTCATCAGGAATAGGATTCTACAGATTCTATAAGAGGTTGTTGTAATTATGTAGCCATAGCTACTGGTTCAATTTGAATTTAGAATTTAGAGAGACACTGGGAGCCAGGTTCAGTTTAGAGACCCCACAAACACATGCTGAAGTCAGCCTCTTTTGGTATTCTGCATCTTAGATCACAAAAATATAGATTCAGGCTTTTGTTTCATATAATAATGTTTTAGGTATATTGATGGAACAGAAATACAAACCCTCAGGTGCAGAACTTCAGTATCTTGGATGAATATTTAGACCTCACACTGAATACTCTAGCAGACATCAAGCTATTCACATGTTAGAATATACAATAAACTTACAGAAAAACGTGAAAACCACTCGTGACGAGTACTTTGTATACCTCTACTGTTGTTGCTTAACATTTCTACTGTGATACAAGTAATAGGGAATGAAAACCTGCACCTCAAAAAATGAATATGAGGGGAAAAATGTTGGGGGGAGAGGGGAGCAGAATATGCAGCAGAAAAGACAGTTAAAAAAAAATTTCATCAGCACAGTTCTTCAACAGGAAGATTTCATCCATCCACAGTGCTGCACAACTACTGCACAGGGAATATTTTGACAGGAGTAACAGCCCAATGCTTAAGCAATTATTTAAGTTCTTTAAATATTTCTTTGTATTTCAAATCTTCTTCTCACATAGCATATATGTATTAGAAGTGGAAATGTTGATTTTTTTAACACATCTCATCTCCATTTAGAAATGATTATAATTTAAGCCAAGAAAACTAATTGGTAGAAGATATTAAAAGTTCCTGCAAGTTCTGTAAAGTGTTAGTTGTGGGAATGGCATTTTTTCCATACTTTGCCTATCGATTTGTCTTTGAGATAAAATGCATCAAGGAAGCAGGTGATAAGCCTTTGTTAATGCCTCTGGGATGAAATGCTGGAGCTACAGTCTACTGTTGATAAACAGATTTTGAATTAATTAGTTCTGCATAATTATCTGAGTTACCAAGTCTTAAAATTGAATGCAACTGGTCTTCTTACATTTGTTTATGCACCTCGTGCCAGCCATAAAAAGTGTTGGTATTTTCTAAAAGATCATCAATTTAAAAACCTAATTTTAAACAAGGTAATAATAAAATATTCTACTGTAAGATGGCATATGGCAGAAGAAATATTAATTGCAGTTATTTTTGTTAAATTCCAGAGGCACATAGTACAGCTCTGCAGAATTCAGGTCAATCTGTTGGCAAAGGAAGAGATGGGCTCTGTGCTTATATTTTTTTTTCCCAGTATATGTAGTAAAGTCTTGTTGGTTTTGAGGTTTAACATTGATAAAGCTGAGCAACCAGACCTCAGAATTGAAGGGAACTGAGAGGCACTCTGTGCGTCCCTGTGTCCTGAAAAGGCAGGGATTCCTGAAAGGCAGGGATTTGAACTGTCTCAGGTTGAAGACATTTTTAAAGTATTGAAACTATTGAAGTTATATCCCACATATTGTTCTGAAAGATTAGGTACTTAGAAATATTTTAGATTTCCTTATTTCTCCACTAAACCAAGGGTCAGGATGACTCTTGCCAAAGCTTACTAGTCTATTAATGTAAAACAAGAACAGAAAGCTGCATTCTTTAATGTTATTAAATTGATGTGAACCCTCTTGTTCTGTTTTTCTATTCTGTGTGTCAAAGACAAAAAGTTGGGATAAAATATCCTTGGGTCCTGCACCATGATCTTTGATTTTGCTGGAGGACTTCTTAGAAATTTGCTTACTCTCTCCACTATTCAAGCGATACCCTCTCCCTCTGGCCAAAACTTGTAAACATTGAAACTACAAATTCCTTCATGCCATTGTTCCAATGTCATTTTACTTTGATATTAACATTTCACCAGTTCTCCAATTGCTAACAAGTCCCTGGGGGGATATAAGATTGATATTCATAATATAAAACAAACTTTCAGGGATTTTAGCTCTGAAGGGCAGTAATACATGCAAGCTTTATCACAGTTTCCTTTGCAGGAACTGCACGTAAATTCTGTATGTATTTACTGTACATAAATTCTTGTATCACTTTCAGAGTGGGAAGGATGTGGGACATGAAATTCTAGCAGATATAAGGAAATGACATTATTTAAAACATTTTGTTTTAAAAGTACATGTTGTAAGGTACAAAAGTTAGATGCTGACTAATAATTAGGATTTAAACATTGTAGGTTGAAACAACTTTTCAGTCCTTTACTCTTGATTAAAAGAAGCAAAGTCTACACTCCAGCCTCAGTAATCTCAAAATGTTAAAGGAAGATACTATGCTAATAACCATAAAAAGAAATCAATTTCCTTTTCATATCAGTAACCTGTGAACCTCTCTGATGGCTCAACAATTCATACAGAATTTGAACAATATCCCAATTTACTTTTCTTCTAACTTCATTACATTTCCTTTCTTACTCCACTTTTCTCCCACTTACTCCATCTGTTGCTTTCTTTTTCATTTAATTTTTCATCCAGTAATTTCTCTTCTATTTTTCAAGAGGATAGTAGGTGTTATGTCTGATCCAAGAACATCATAAGAAGAAGCTGGCTGCAGCTGGCAGGAAGGATGCTCACCTCTGTCCAGAGCACACTGACTTCAGACATGAACAGTCACTTGTGTGGATGGTCGTTTGGTCATCACAAAGGGACATGGTGCCGGAATCAGTACAGCTTTAGCTGATTTCTAAATTAGACAAACTGATTCCTAGACAAAGTTGTTTTCAAAGATTTAAGCCTTCCAGAATGTTTCAAGGGCTTACCACTAAAACAAATTCAGGATTCTTATAGGGCTAACAAATGCATATCTATGTCAAAAACTACAGTGGCAGTCAATTTTGCAGGCCTTGCCTTAATTTGGGGTTCATTTCAGTATCTCAAATAACGGTTATTTCATTTAGTTTATTAGGAGATAAGGATGCACTTTTCTCCTTGATTTATTTTAAGAAATTACTTCTGCTTGGGATTTTTTTCAAAAATCCAGGATGAGGAAGATGCTCACTAGTTATATTGCTAAGTTAAGATAATGAAAAAACATACACGGGAAGCTTTCTGGGAAGGTGATTATTAGGCCAGTGCTGTCAGTTCAATATATTTGAAGAAAATAATGGGTTTATTCTCTCCAGTGCAGAGGCTTCTCAAAATAAAGACATTCATAAGAGCTAAAGATTTGCCGAAATTCACAGAGAGGGAGAGACTCAGAAAACTGGACATCTCCCATTCCATCTAGGCTACACCCATTTGTAGAACTTCCCTGCTCTGTGTCCCCTAAGTACTGGATGTAAGAGACCCACCTCATCTATGATCCCTTAATTTCTAAGCAGCCTAAGCTGTGGTACTTCATGAAACTACACGAGAGGCTGTGCTACTTTGCAGGACCCTGGGCTCAAAGAAGTCATCCTGGAAGTTACATCCCACAGCAGCAGCTTACTACTAGGCCTTTTTTTTTCCCTCAGTGACTTGCTCAGGTACAATTTCTGTACCAGTCCTGAGTCTTGGATATAAGGAAAAAAAAAAAAAAAGGCCTGAGATTTTACAGGGTAAATACTCCAAATGTGCAAATATGATAATGGTTCTTACAGAAATCCCCATGCTGACATAAAGTGACTTTTTAATCTTTTTGTATTTTGAAGACTACTTCAATTTCTTTAATGAGCAGGGCCAAGTGCCAGAGCCTTAATTCATAAATATATTTCAAAATCTGTTATGATAACCTGACATAGCCCTCTATTGCACCAACTATTCCTAGGATACTTTCCTGGTCTTCCAAAATGTGCACACAGTTGCCCAGCTTCATTTTCAAAAAACAAAATTGAACTTTCCCAGTCCTTCAAGTAAAACTATTCACACACAGTGATCCTGATTTACTCTGTAAAGTAGCAGAACAAATGTGCACCTTAATGTGGGTGGTAGCATTTTTTAATCCATGAGATAATAATGTTCCATACTTGGTACATTTTATGCTTTGAGTCCAGAAACTGGACATTCCATCAAAGAGACTTCTTTGTAAAATTAAGAGCTAAAAAAATCCATTAAGTTCAGCATTTATGCAACACATTGGCAAATAAAATTCAATTTCAATTATTCTTATTTATTTTTATTTTTTTTATCTGTTCTATATCACCCTGAAATACAGGTTATTCTTAGTTGATGGGGTTTGTATTTTGCATTAATTACATGTAGAATGAATGCAATGCTGTGGTCTCCTGCACCATATCTGAAAATAAATTAAATATTCTTTTCACAAGTCCTGGGAATAGTCACGAGATACAAATGGATATCAGTCAATGAGAAAAAAAAATCTTTCTAAGAGTTAAAGTTACATCACAGAAAGAAAGATGAGTTAATTAGGCATTAAAATAATGACGGGGCAATTTTTATTTCATTGTTCAATTTACCTCATGTTTTGAAATATAATTCACCCCTTTTTCATGCAGTTGGACTTCAAAAGTGTTATTAGCTTGAAGTAGCCAATATTTTGTCATATGGTTTTTGAGGTGCTCAAAACAGTTGTATTGTGATTATACGTTGGCTTGATAAGGATATCTTATTTATTCATCAAACTCAAAAAGCACTTTATAAAGAGATACACCTGAACATATTTTTTAGCTGTCTTAGTCAAATGAATACAGAAGCCTCTTTGTGGGGGTCCACAGAATGACTTCAGCACTATATAGCCAATCTACTTAGCTGTTACGGCTGTGGAATTGCAGAGTATAGCCATGGGTAGGCCTAGGCTGGATTTGATATGCAAACACATTCCATATACAACAGTCAGGGTGAACCAAAGCCAAGAACTGGAGAGAACAAGGGAAGCAGTGTTTCAAAACAAAGAAGAATGGTCAAGTACAAATATAAGAACTAGTTTGCTTGCTACAGTCCACATCATTGATCCAAATGGAAAAGGGCAAAAGTTAGGCAGAGGTCAGCCAAGTCAACAAAGGTATCAGGTAGAAATGGAATAGTTCTAGGCAAGATGACCACCAGAAGGAATCAGGGCTAAAAGACAAGAAGGACAGAGCTGGGATTCCAGGATCAAGGCTGAAGAGAAGCCAGCAATGAAGGCAAGATGCTGGGTCTTCACTTTCAGAAATATTTCTTTAGACATGAACTATTTTCCCCTTATATAGATGTGCTTATACAGATATGCTGTTCCCTTCTTTTTACTCTCCAGATGTACTGGGTGACAGCTACTGTGCATGCCATTGTGGAATCTGTGTATGGTAGTTAGCTCGTAGGTACAGTACGTTAGCATAAACACCAGAATCAGTAGTAATATGCAGAGTCCTGAGGATTATGACTATTAGGAGATGGATCCTGGACAAACACGCACTCCCCTGTGCAGCAATTGCAGTAGCTTGCTTGCCCAGTACTTCCTGTGCAGAGGCACACTGAGTGGGACGGCGGTGGCTTCTGGGGACACAGCATATTAAACGAGGCCTCAGCACTTCCCTTCACATCTTCTGTGAGTCAGAACAAGGCAAGTGGTAAAAATAAGTATGTGGGAGGTGGGGAAAATGCATTATAGTTATACTTTAATTACAAATGGATCACTCAAGTCATGGTGTCTTTACTGACATGCAATTTTATATTGTGCAGAAAATAGCAACAGAAGGCTTCATGTACTGAAGTAATGTTGGCTATCCTAAAATGGGTGGGTGTCACGCATATCTGCATGATGTCAAGGGATTATAATTTTTTAACAGAGATCATGGTGGTCACCAACCTGGTCTGATTTGCTGTTTTTTTTTTTTTTCCTTCCTTGAATTGCCTCTCGCAGACACAGAAACTAAAATGAACAAAATAACTCCAACAACTTGATTTATTACTTACAGTTTAACCTTCTGTTGTTATGTCATCTGAACTACCTCTGAAATGTATGTTATGTGTTGATGGAAGATTGTAATTTTGGATTTTCCAGTGTGGGGGAAATCCCTTCTTGAGAAGCATACTGATATCCCCCCTGTAAAATATATAGTCAAGGATGTGGTTGAAGCCAAGCGATAACATTTTATGCTCTGGAGTTATCACAGGTGCAGGTTTCTCATGCTATATCATAAAGTGGCTACTTAGATGTATATTTTTCCTCTTTTATTTTAATATAAAATCTAGATAAGTGTTTGATTTATATTGTGTATGCAAAATAGAAGTCTGGTCTTCACTGAAAGATGATGACATTATTCATCATTTGTGCATGCTGTAAATGTGTAAAGAACACTGCAGAACAGGCAGAAAGAATTGTCTGGTACTGAAGAATTATGTACCTAAATTAAATTGAAATCTTAAGCAGGAAACATCAGTCAAAGGAAAAGCAGAAAGGGAAGATGAGGAAGAAAAAAGAATTTTTACAGGGTCACATGGGAAGTGAATTCTTGTGCTGGACAGTAATGAATACTTTCCCTATTAAAAAAAAAAAAAAAAAATTATTTGTATTTTTCTGTAGCCAGTGGTGACTGTGTGACTGTTTCAAACTCTACTGGAGTGCCTAACTGAATGAACCTTGCTACCTTGCTGCAAAATAGCTTGCTTTATTCTTCAGAAAAGCTCACAAAGAGTTACAGAGTAACAGACAGTATTTGAACCTCCCAATGCACAAAAGCAAGGTGAGACTTCCACACTGCTTTCTGAATGAAACTTGCATTAGAGGAGAAGAGTTGTGCAAGATGAAGAAGCAACTTCAATCTGTTCAACATCTGATTCTCACAGTTTAGGGCCCAGGTCCCAGTGGCAGTGGTAAACTTCTGAGGGTCAGTTACACAAACTGATTTCAGTTCTCACTTAAGACTGTCACCAGAAGTATCCCCACCTTGATTTCTCACGTGTGACTGTTCTTCAGCCATACTTCTAAACCACACCTTCAGGTGCCATGCTGAAACTGGAAGAGGAGCCTGTGTGAATCTCCATCCCATGCCAGACTGATGAGGAAAGCCTTTATATTGGTTGTGCTTCCCAAGCACTCCTTTGCCTGACTTGAACTTGTCTGAGTACACGCCTACAGCTGAACACAAGGTGTAACTGAATACTACTGAAAACATTTTCAGAGCAAATTCAAATCATTGGTATCATCACAGGTAATATTAAAATATCAATGTCATTGTAATGGCTATTATAAAAATAATATATGTATATAAAATTGCAGTTTGGTTCAGAACTCAGCAATAAAAAGGGCATCTTGGGGTATGTTTACAAGTAAGCCTGCCATATGCTACACTTAGGAAAAAGCATGCTAATTACTTAGCAAAGACACAGAATTGTTTCAGACCTCTGGGTACACAAAATACCTGCTTTTCGCAACAGGACTAACTTTGCTTGGTTCAGAAACTAAAATAGTTTAGGTGTTTAACCTTGCAGGTTTGAAGACATAACAATACAACAAATCAGAGTTGAACCATCTAGCAATGCAAACAAGATCAGTGTGTGTCTCTGGTAGCCAGAGTCTGAAGGACATGTTTCTATTTTAGAGCTCATTATTTATTTAGGCCAAAGAATATGCTTAGTGCTTTACAAAATGCAACTTTAAAAGGTTCCCATTTCAAAGAGTTTACAGCCTAATAGCTTAAGAGGACCAACACATAAACCTCAGCAGCTGGAAAACAAAAGGGCCAACACAGAGAAGATCTGAAGAACCACCCACCTAATCCTGTAATCATCACTTTCACAGAACTTGCTTCAGAATCAACGTGAATTACGCCAACATAAAAATTACAGAATCACCCCTCTAATTTGTTCATATGATTCAACTACTTCTGCTCTTATTTCTGTTATGAGAGCACATTAGAGGTCCCGGACGGTTTGAGAGCTCATATGCTGTACAAACACATACAGAACCATACTGGCTGCCCTGAAAAACATAATTTGATTCCATAGGACTACAAAAAGAGGAAAAGAATAAGAAACTAGGATCATGTATCTATACAGACAGAAGGGCAGCAATACTGATACCTAAATGTATCAGTACCTGACTTCTATTTTCATATGACCACAATTTCTATACAGAAATCACTTCTATTTCTTTTATTTAATTTATTTATTATTAGCATCCGTTTTTGGACTGTCTTTAATAACTTTTTTTTTAGCTGCAATTACTTTTTGGATGAAATGATGTATGTTATTCATCACTGCTGTTTGCATCACATGCATGTACATCTCTAAATGTTCTGTGCACAAAGATAGCTTCCATTTTTAGCTTCCATTTTTGAGGGAGAGTTAGTACAGCATATTACAGAGGGGACATATGCAGGGCTTTCATTAATTCTTTTGTTTTCTGTTTAGTTTCTTTCTCTTAATTTAAAGGAAAATTAATTCAGACAGAATGTCTAGAGTTGATCTTTGGGTAGGGAAAAACATGATTATTATTCATGCAGCAGTGTTTATTTCCATCTGTCACCATAGCAGTTCTTTTAATAACTTATTATACAATTAGTTCAATAGCCTTCCTGCTCCTTTTCTACCACTGCAACATGGAGCTCTCTTATTCCTATAATGTTTTCTACTGTCCCTTTCTTACTATCCATAAGTAAATCCATTTTGAAAGCTTTAGTGGTATGCTAATTATATTTCCCGTGCAATTTCAAAGATGAATCTCCTAAATGTTTTCAAAGGTTACACATACAAAATATACACAATATGAGAGGTGAAACCAAGGACTTTTTCTAGAATCTGACAAATTAGATCTTATACCCCAAATTAAAAATAAATTTTACACCTGCAGAACTTTATGTGTTTTTTTCATGAAGACATGGAGGCTCCCATTTCTTCTACAGGGAGGCAGTTGAACTCCCTCAGATCAGCAACTTTTGGAGGATTCACCAGGAAAAAACAAGATTCATGGGTCTTGCAGTCCTTTACTACCCCATTGACTGTACAGGAAGTCTTATAGCACATACATGATAAGTTTGTATTTACAGGATCAGAAGAGAGACCCTTGCAAAAACAAACAATCAAACAAACAAGAAACAAAGAAAAAAAGAAGAAAAAAAAAAAAAGGACCTGATAAAGTGTTATGGGGATAAGAAGGGAGAATTTGGAGTAGAGGGGAAGAACAGCAGACCAACTGGCTAGATAGCAGCTATGCAGTAAAGGATCCGCCATCCTGGTGAACAAGTTGACCATGGGTTAGCAGCTGTGCATTTGTGGTAATGAAGGCTGTGTTAGCAGCCAGTAGGTGTAGAAAAGGCATTTATAACTGGAACAGGCTGCCCAGAGAAGTAGTGGAATTTCCTTTTCTGGAAATTTTTGAAACTCAGATGAATGAGTTCCTCAGGAACCTGGTTTACCTTAGATGACCCACCTTTGAGAATGACATTGAGCTAAATGATCTCCAGAGGCCTCTAAATTACTCTGAGATTCAAAATATAAAAATATAATGTTATAGAAATACATCCTCTTTTTCACTGTATCTCACCTTTTTGGCTATTCACTCTCAAGGGGAGAAAACATGAACCTGAGAGTTGACTTCTGTTCAATTTCTGTTGAGAGCCTTCTGTTCCTCATTTCCAGACCACGTATCTCTAGAGATCTGAAGTGCAGAGGATAATTACGTGCAAAATCTATCCCACAGGATTACAGAGGAAAAAAAAATGTATTAACTAAGTACAAATATTTTATTTCTATGGGGAAAATGTTTTTGATACGTTTTAAACAATCACAGTATGCCTTGAGATCCACTAAAAATCTGTTTAAATACTTGAATACAGAACAAAAAAGCAGTTCTGATGGCCATATGGTAAAAAAAAATAATAATAATAAAAAATAATAAAGAGGCCAAGGACATCTATGGCCTGTGGAGATGCAGATGAACAAATCCAATGAATAGATACTGATATTTCCATAGTTGTTATTTCAGTTTAAAAATAAATAAATAAAATAAAAAACAAAAACCTGTCAGTGAGTTGTACTGCTGCTTATTACTTTTCACTGTAAAGCTTGAAAAACACCCATCTACCATTCTGAAACTTTAAACAGCCTCTGCACAGGAAATGTAAATGAGAATTTTATATAGTACAAATGATAGCATCACAGTACCAAAGATCACAAAGCTTTACACTTTATGTCTGCAATAAGTTGTATACAGATATTAGTGTTACTCATTGTGTTAGATACGTTCTAGAAGTCGTAATAGGCTTCTGAGTAACTCTGTGGATGGTCATCACTGAAAAAAAAAATCTGAGAAAAATCGTTAGTAAGAAATAGCAAAAACTTGCAGGAATGTCAAATCTTCAATAGCTAACTGGCTTGAAAGCATTTAGCAAACAGTAACCTGTCTCCTCAGCTTCTGTCAATACGGTCAGCTACCTTTTTCTGAACTTGGTATGTCCTCAATCAGTATTTGAGAAACATCCCTTAGTGAGTTGCCTCAAATGAATGCTCTGGGATAGATAGAAAATTTTCCTCCTCTCTCACAGGAGGTCAGAAAATGACATCTTCTTAAGCTGCAGTGTACTGTTGCAAAGACACTTCTGTTTGTTTAACTCAAAACAACCCCAAACTTGTCATCTAAAATGGAGCCTTTCTATAGTAATTCTTCCCTTTGTGCAACTAGGTTTGGATTATAGATTTTGCTTCCATTGCACCTCTTCCTACAGAATTTCCTTTCAGCATACATCCATACAACAGTGACTTCCCTCTGCAGTCATCCAACTTCTGCTTTAATTGTGCTTAAACAAGTATCTTTGGGATGCCAGTAACATTTTTTTTCAAATATTCACAGACCCTAAACTACATCATTAGACCATGGGGGAAAAAAAGTTAAAAGACAAAGTAGGTTTTACTATATTGTATCAGTTAGGAATTTTCAACTGCAGAAGTCTATTGGCCATATTTACTAAATTCAAAACTGTAAACTCTCTTTACCCCTTCCACCAAACTTTCAGACTTATGACCAACAAATCACCTATTAGCTGTTTCATTCCAAGTTTATCATAATGCAGTGTACAGTGAATGGCTCTTCCTATTCCAAGTTCCAGAAATCATTTACAAAGACAACTCAAATCTCTAAGTAGTTTTCCTAATACTAATTTTTCATCTGAAAAAAACAGATATTGGTACATCTGGACAGAAGCTCCAGAGAAGTAACATCCAAAGGAGCAGTATAAAAAGAAATACAAAAAGAAGTGGTCTCTCTCTGAAATATTGGTAGGCCAAGGTTCCTTAAGATAGAACACCCAAACATATTTGTAAAGCTTCCGTTGTGCTTATTCTAGTACAGAGGACACAAAAATCTCTAATTCATTTAGGCTGAGGAAAAAATGATTTCTTTACGTTTAATGTAACCACATAAATAAAAATACTCACCTGAAAAGGATCACTGCATCAAACACTTAAATACAACTATTTCATATTTCAGTTGTTATCACAGTCCCTGTGCCTTCTAAATAACTGCTTTGACTTCAGGAGTAAATAGATGAAATGACAGCAGTATCCAAGGGTATGTCATGAATAATCAGCAAGAGCCTGCATTATAATTTGCACACAAATGTATTTGCAAATAAGAGAAAAGTTGTCTAAATGTCAAAATAAAAATTGATAAGATGAATTGGTATATTGTGGAGAAATTACAACTTGACATGTAGAATTCTTCTTACAGTATAATTCATATTTAACTGATGAATCTGGGGCTTGATGAGCATGAAGGAAATGTTTTCAAAAGCACCTTAATTAGTCAGTAAGAGATTGCACATAGCAGGGAAACCTATCTTACCATAAACTTATAACACCATTCTCGCCTACCTTGTGAAGACAATCATTCCAGCTTGGACACTTACAGTACTATTTTGATCAGGATTTTTTTGAGTAGGCTTCAGTGGTACAGTGGGAAACACCTGAGCAAGTCAGAAAGCCATCTGCATGAGGGTTTCCCTGTTAGTAACAAAGGTACAGGTCAGATGATAGTGATGATGGGGGAACTGTCTATTTTTGAGAAGTCTAAAAAGTCAGTGAGAAATAGTGAACAGAATGTTCAGAATGTTTTGATTTTGCTGCGATTAAACCATAGACCTTTTTTTCACAGTGTGACCAGGAGAAGTTATCTTCATCAATATTAGGACTCCAGGCTTATGCATGGAGAGCAGGGAATACAGTACACATCGAGAAAGAATATGGTACAAAGCAGAGATTGTACCAGTCTACAGTTGAAAGTTAAATTACAAGAGTAGCAGAAATAGAGAACTTCCTTGTTAATTCTGGGGAAGTAAAATCTATGCACATCTGTGCACTAGAAATGTTTAGGATATATTTATAATGGAAAGCGTAAAGCCATCAAGCCTGTGTTTGATCTGCAAACAATCAGAAACCTCATTAAAGTCAGGTAATTCTTGGTTATCCTAATAGGAAGAAGCATTTTAATGAGACAGCTACAAACTATAACAGAAACTGGAAACAAATGCTGATAGCCTGTACACAGATCTGTTAAACAGCGATGCTATGAGCCCAGGTTCCTCTCTGGAGTGGCTGCAAATTCTAGAAAAAGCAAACAAGGGCCAGCAAAATTGGGACAGTCAGTGCTACACCTTAGCAGGGAGTCAAGGCAGCTCCTTTGGGAAGCAGGAATAACTGAGAAGTTGGACAGGAACTGTTAGCAAAGAACTGCCTGTTGTTCTTTCACACAGTGGTCACTGAAAAAAACAGACTTTACATTACCTGGCCAGAAAACAAACCATAATGAAACAAAACCAAACCAAAATAAAATTAAAACAAACAAACAAAACCAACAACAACAACAACAACAACATTTTAAAGCCTTAACTCATCCATATATCAATCAGTCATGCAAGGCCTCAAATGCTGGCTCACCACTTGGGCCAGAATAATAGTAAAAGGGTTTTGGTAAGACTATCCTAGCTTTGAGAAGACCAGAACACCAGTCCACAAACTCAAAAGAAAGCAAATTAATTTAAGATGTCATCAAGCTCGGAATAATACAAAGCTCACTATAAAGCACCTTAGAAAGCCCAAGGCTGTCTTAGCTCTGAAGAAAAACCACACTGACCATTGCCCAAAGAAAGGGAAGCTAAACTGAGGCTGCAGATGCTGCTGTAGCCATCAGTAGCTGGTGAAAAAGAGGAACGCAGAAAAGGAGACAAAGTAGAGTCAAGCACCTCTTAAGCAGAAGGAAAAAATATAACACTTTTGAAACTGAAATAAAACCTACTCACTCTCCTTGCTAGATAGCTCTGTTTCATAAATATTAAGACAAATTATGAAATTAAATAGTTTAACTTTCTTCTAGGCCATGCAAATTGTTTACTGAACAATGCTAGGCAATGCTAGGAGTTGCCGTGGTTTCAGGGAAGAGTTATACCCAACCCAATGCCCACCTAAATAGCCCTTAGTTTGTAGTCACTGGCCATTGATATTCTGTGGAACAGACTCAAAGTCAGTCAGGATAGAAAGAAAATCAAGAGACCAACCCTATTTCCTCAAAGGTAATAATAAAGACTTATCAAAATCTATGGTTTAGAATAAACGATCCCATCTCCTTAGAAAATAAATGTTTATATATACCTGGTTTTATCCTTCAGATAGGATTACAGGCCTGTAGTTCACCACATCCTCCTTCTTCCCTTTCCTGAAGATAGATGAAATATTTTTCTTTTTTCTGGTTATGAGGGACTTTCTCAAATCATCACAACTTCTCAAAGTTAAAGACTGGCTCCAACCAGCTCCTCTAGCACCAGCACAAGACTTCCATCTGTCCTAGAGACTTACACATGTCCAGTTTACTCAGACTGATTCTGACTCAACCGCATGTTGAGGTTGGTAACTTTCTCCTCCAAACTTTGCTTGCAGGAACAGAGACCTGCAAGGCTTGAGAGCAGACCTTGCTACTACAGATGGAAACAAAGATAGCATTGCTTTCAGCCCTCATCCTTTTTCCATGTCATTCATTATTGGATTGCATATCGCTTTCATCAAGGAGCAACATTTTTCTAGGTCTTCCTTATGCTGTCAATGCACCCACACAGTTTTTTTTGTTTGTTTGTTTGTTTTGTTTTGTTTTCTGTTCTCATCCCTTTCAGTTTCAGCTGTAGCTAAGTTTTGGTCTTCCTAATTCTAACCTTGCACACCCAGGCAATGTTTCAATATTCCTCCTTGATCGCCTATTCATGCTTACACCTCCTGTACACTTCTTTTTTGTGCCTGAAGTGCCAAAAGGAAGTTAAAAGATTGTGAATGGGAAGGGTTTGATCTGTGAAATTATGAATGGAGGAGAAAAAATGTAAATTACAAGACTGTATTGATGTAAAACCTGATTAATTTGAGAATATTTTCCACAGATAAAACTCAAAGGCCCCAATCTTATTATTTTTTATCATTAAATAACTCTGGCTTTCACCTGGAAGTTCACCTTTGCTTCAATGTCTGACACTAAGCCTTGAAGTCCATTAGATTGCTGAAGAGAATTGTTCGGCAACTACAGACCTGCAATTTTGTGAGCAATCAAGGAGCACCATCTGTAATGTTCTGTTCAAAGTACATTATAGGAAAAAACTGTTGAGGTGGAATCTCTATAGCTTCGACATTCAAAAACATACGGTGAACCCAAATGCCAAGCTATATATTTAATGAATCATGCTGTTTTACTACATGCACATATAAAAAATATGAAAATGAAGGTCATAAAAGGACAGCATTTTTAATAGATTTCCCAAAACACCTTTTGTATTTGACAGCATTTCAAATCTTTTCGTGCTAGCTGAGAAATGCTTACTAGCAATGTACACATACTCATCTTCAAGCAAGAGCAACAGAAAAGGAAAAAATAATAGGAAAATGGTAACTGCAGCACAGATGGGAAAAATCCCAGAAGAGCTGGATAAGCTTCAGGTAAATGCCATGTTTTTAAATTAAAAACAAAGAAAAAAAAAGTTCAAGTCAGTTCTTGTTTTCCCAGAAGCAGCTCGATCAATCTTAGCCAAGCTGCTTTGTTTGTTGGTTTTGTGGATTTTTTTAACATTAGCCTAATGCCAAACACATTCAGACATCAAAGTGGAATAGTGGTGGAGATAAGGAAGAGAAATAAATCTGATAAAATTAATAAATCTGGTAGTATAATTACTGCACATTCATTACACTTATTTCCAGGCCGACGTTTGTAAGGCCTTCAGACATCCAAAGAATGTAGATAGATGTTTGCTTTCAAGTCTACTGGTTTTGAAAACTTACAGGTTTAAACAACAAGAACACCAATTTGATTAAAAACCCAATCTAACATATTCTGGGTGCTGAGTGGATTCAATCTGAACATTACCCTGAATGTTGTGGAGGGGTGAGATGGAACAGAAGGAAATTCACCTGAAAGGAAAAAGGTAAGGGTAGCTGGAGAGGTACCTAGCACCACACAGATCATAACCCAGGTTGTTCTTTTACTTTTCCAGGCCCTTCTCTTTCAATTTTCTATAATTCAATGTACTTTATTTTTCTTACAGTCACGAGGAAGTCTGCATCCTGGCAAACTGTTGTCTTTTTACAACTGCAGCTGCTCCTTAGAAATAACACAAAGTTGACAACGGGAATAAGAGAGGCTCCTTCCATGTCACTAGCTGTAAAATCAGATTCATCTTCTAGGTACAGATGATATTGCCACAGGTATTGCCTTGGTGTGCACGTGTGAATCCCTTGTTACAGCAACGTTTACTGCATTTTCCATTTTCCACTTGTATTTTTTTCTACTGACATAGTAAGGCAGTAAAAGAAGAAAACCTTCTTGCTTATCTCAAGCACTGGGGAAGCTTTGTGATGCTGCCAGTCTTTGGGGCTGGTGTTTGTCAAGCCAGAATACTTATATTAGAAGCACAGGCAAGCCACTGCGAATAAGCAACTATCTGGGAATGAAAAGAGGTGGTGGCCACAGCATTCAAAGGCTGGAAGGCTTCTGGGATGTAAGAAGCAGACTAGGAAGGAGTTGGAGGGAATTGATAGAGCAGGGGAAAAGGGAGAGCAAAAACTGAGAAACTCTTAGAAGCCAGACAGGAGCAGCAGAGGATGAAGACGAGAGCATCCAAAAGGAGCTGAAACAATCCTGGGGGAGAAAGAACAAACAGAAAGACCAATGCATACTGAAAGACAGACAATGGTTGAGACAAAGGAAGATTTACCTAGAGTTCCTCAGCTTTGTTGGCAAAAAATTCCCAATATACAGGCCCACTCCTAGGATGCTTTATACGTTAGTATTGGCTGCCAAAGATAGGACTAGGAGTGAAAGCTGTATTTATCATGTAACAGAACACTGCTATTACAGATGAAATAAATGGTGTCTGACATCTCTCCATAATTAACCTTTTTCATTGTACTGTACACCAGTCTTAACCTCTTGTCAACTACTGATTTTTTTCTGCAGTGTGAGACATTATGCTCTCATTTCTCTTAATATAAAAGAGGCCAAGAGATTCATTATCGCTGTTTATTATCATTATTCCTAATGATATAATGAGGTATTGCCTATGGCATTTTACTGTATGTCTGCTCAAGTAGATTGGGATTTGCAGTGAGGTCCTGTTTAGACATTGAATGAACACAACAGTCATATTTAATAAGTCTTGTGTTCTGTCAGAAAAAAATCAGCTTATTACTAATGAGATGCATTATGTTATTCAATACCCAAATAAAACTGTATTTCTCAAGTATGCATGCCTGGGGCACAAATCTGACAAACACTTTGGGAAGCAAAATGCTGTCCAAATAGACAGTGATTAATAAAGACCAGTGGGGGGGAGGGGAGGGGAGGAGGTGGTTTCCATGTTCTAAAATACTGGCTTTGCTATACTCATTTCTTGGAGTGGATCCAGTCTGAGAGAACAGTGCAAGTATGCCAGGGAGAGCTTCAGGGAACCTAGAAATGCATGCAGGGTCTCTGCCTACTGGCTGAGATGCTGACACCTTACATGGCTGTTACAGGAAGCAAGCAGCAAGATTTTCTCTGTTACCAACACGATGCCTGCGCATCTTCAGGTTCTTTAGCTAGGGTTGAAGCATAAATAAGTATTGTGAGGAACTATCATTACATTTCATATCATGTTTGTGTAGCATTTTAGCCTAGCTGCACGTTATGGATACATCATTGACTCAAACAGAATTCATATCATTTAATTAATACAAAAATGTTTTCACAAGCTACAGTAGAGAAGAAAATATATATATTTTTTCATCTTCTGCTGGTCTACTAATGCTAAAACCTACAACACATTATGTTCATACTGCAAGTTTAGCCGGCTTTCTCACACCTTGGAACAGTCACCCCTACAGAGCCGACGGTCCCCGTGCTCAGCCATAGTCACAGGTTTCTCTCTGCTCACTTCTATTTGCCTTGCACAAGAATGTCCTTTTTAATTCAGAGATTTAATCTCCAGCAGCAACTGGAAGTGGGTGCCTAGGGGTGAGTTCTATGCACAGGAGACTCTTATCTCTGCTTCCTTTTCATTAAAGCTCACATGAACAAACCTGCCGGAAAATATTGAAAAGTCCACAACACAGAGGCACAGAGGAGTCAGAATATAGCAGGTCATAATCTTGAAAGAAACACCTCATTAGTGTATTTTTTTTTCAAACTACTTCCATGCAAAAGCAAAAATTCCTACAGAATTTGAGAGAAAATGATTTTTATTGCACATTCTATAGTGATTACAAAAGTAAAAACAAAAGGGGAAAATGCTATAATTGCTGTTAAATGATATTAACATAAAGAATGCTCTCCTACTGAATTTCTTTTTAGCAAATTCTAAAAAAATGTTAATGAAGTTTTGAAAATTTGTATTTTCTTTTGTGCTCGTTAACTGTCTAGAAACTATTCATATGTTATATATTTCAAATATAGATGTAACTTAGATTTCTCAAGACTGTCCCTTTTTCTTGAAAGAGCGCTTATTTTTAACACTTATTAACTTTGTTATTTATAATCAGTATGCTGGCATTGAATGATTTAAATATTTCTACTGATATGACAAGGGTTTTTTGAAAATTAACTAAACCATGCAGAAAGCTTAAAATGGGTGGCATTCCATTAAGAACAATGGAAGAGAAACACAATAATTATTCTTCTGTAACAAAATTGATGTATTCAGATATAAAGCTTATGATTTAATTGACAATGCAGTGTTTTCAAGTGGCTTTATAATGGAAAAATTGGTTTAAGTCTCCAGAAACAGAATAGTATGATACTTGATCCAGTCTGGTAGTTCCCAGACATAAGAAGGAGCCGGCCTTTGGAACACAAAGTTAGGAAAGCAGTCTGGGCAGAGCACAAACCGGTGCGGGTAGACTGAGGAAGAGGTTGTGCCTATTTCTGCAGCTTTTTATTGTTCCCAAATAAATGAATGTTAATTGAGAAGAGTGTTGTTACATATTTTGTGACTCTCTGGGTACATGCTCTGAAGTCCCATGAGGCCCGGTTTAAATTCAAATGAATCCTAACCTACACTTAATTAGCATTGCTGTAGTTGGTCTTGCTTTTTCTGTTGTAAGGAAGAATGTGATATCTTACAGTTTTGCTGTTTTCAAATGTTAAAATATATGATGGAGGTGAAGAAGTGATTTGGTAGCTGAATGACTTCCTGGCAGGAGAGAATCTGACAGGATGGCATTTTACTAATTAAGAAGAGTGCTGGACTAACCAGATGGGAAAAATACATACTGAAACTTTTTTTTCATTCTTTCTTTCTTTTTTTTTTTTCAAGACAATGTAGAAATAAACAAGGACAATGAAGGGCACGCAAAGAAAAACTAGTAAGCAAGGCAATTTGCTAGCATAAAATAAACCTACACAATTCAGATAGTAACCAAACAATCCTGCTTTAATCAGATCATAAATGAGGCAGGAATCAGAAGCAACTGATGCAAGCAAGGCACTTCTGTGCCTCAGACCCAGCTCTAGCATAATGTACAGTGTGACTTCTGGCAAAGCAGTCGGGATTAGATCTATACAGACACTTCAGTGTCTGAACCCAGTATGCAGACACCATTGTGATCCTTGAAAAACATAAAACAAGGAGCTCAAAAGAATTTATATCTCCTTTAGAAAAGGAGAAAATAAAACAAATCACTCCAATGCAAGGGATAAAACAAGAAATGTACTTTTAAAAATCCCCCAAAGCTAAAGAAACAGCAAGGTTTATAACTACTTTAAGGTCAAGGAAGCTTCTACATTCTGTGCTCTAAGTCAAATTACTGGGGAGTATATAAGAATAATGCAGTGATGTAAAAAGATGGCAAAATCAGAAAAGTCAACGCACAGAATGGGATAAGTAGTAAGGTAGGATAAAAAAAAAAAAATCTGTTTATGTCTCTACACCAAAACAAAGACAAAGGGAAGAGTGAAAGAGTGACTGAGTGATCTACTACTCAGTGGAATTAGAGGAAACTATTAGAGATTATATTGAAAAGGCTGAAAACTTTTTTACCTCTTTCTTCAGTAGAAGGGTCAACCTCAATCAGATGGATAAAAGAATTAGTGACAAAGGCAAAATAATTCAGGTTAGAATTATAACTTCTGTGAATATTTTCAAACCAGCTGGGCTTGAGGAAATTCCTCTTCGGATACTCAGAGATAACAGAATAAAGACAGTTCAGAGCCATTAGCAATTATCTTTGAGAACTTGTGGAGAACAGATGAGCTTCTGAAAGAATGAAAAAGGACACCATCATGTTTATCTCTGAGAGAAGAACAGAAGAAACAAGAGAATTACATACTGTTCTGCTTGACTTCCATTCTCAGAAAAATACTGGAACAAATAATTGAACAAGTTTGTATAAAAGCTTAGGCTTTTGTCCTGTTTTAAGGACACAAAACAGCCAGCATGTATTTGTTGAAAGCTATCGTGGAAAGTCTCAGCTGGAGCATATTGTCCAGTTTGTGCATTGTGCCTTGTGGAAAGTGTGGTTCAACTGAAGAATAATTAGAGATTTAGAAAAAAAATCTGTAAGGAAGAACAGAAGGTCCCTTGGGAGGCTGTGAAATCTTTATCACCAATATAGATCTTCAAAACAGGCAAACATATGTTAGAAATGGTTTAGGTAAAGCTGATTCTGCCTTTGGCAAGGATGGTGTCTTCAGAGGGCTGGTTCTAGGCACCAGTAAAATAGAAAATCAGTCAGTAAAACTGATCGTCAAAAGCAGCAAAGTGGGAATACCCTACTGCCTACCATGCCATAAAACATGCAAACATTGTTAGAATGGAGGCTGGAACCCAAAGATCGCTGTAGCCACGAGAGTGAAGAATTATAATCTCTGTGATCTGCCATAATTACTCCATGTAAAAATGAATTTTCATCTCCAAGAGACATGACTAGAAAGGACTCAGGACTACAGAGACAGCAGCTCTACTTAAAGCATCGCTTTTCAGCTAGCCCCATACACTGTGTAGGAAGGCAGATATATACTGAAGGCTGCAGCAGCTGGTACCATAGCCCTAAACTCCTTTTGTGATTCTTGTCTTTAGCTACTCCACTATGTGCCAAGGAAGAAGTAGATTTCTAGAGTCTTGTGAAGATGAATTAATGTCTATATAAAAGACTCTTTGTGTTAGAAAATGATTAGCACTCAGGACTTGGATGTTATGCTGCCAGTTTCATGGCTGGTGCAGTAACCAGTTGGTTACTGTGTTTGTCACAGTACCCAGTAACAGGCAACAACTGATTAGTAACTGGTGGATAGGATACATGATACAATTTTCCATTGTCTCTGAAGAATTGGAGAAGAAATTAAAGCTCACTTCCTTAAGTTCCAGGCTATAGTGCCTTCTAAAGGAGGGCTCTAGGGACAGCTGTCCATATGGCTGCACTTCAGAGAATACATGGAAATGTAAAGTCAAGCACCAGGAAAGAGGTCTCTGGTACTTTATTTTCTTATTAGCAACTAACCTGATATTTATCATTATATCTATCTTTCCTGGTTTTATTCCCCATATTAAAGTTGTCTTTCCTCAGTGTTATTCGTGCCTAATCTCCCTTTTGTGATCAAAGCTGCAGTTGTTAGTCACTGGTGCAGGTAAGGATGTTTCAGTTCTGTGTAAAATTCTCTGATGTGATTTAATACACAATAAGCTGATTGCAGTTTAAGGGCACTGGTATGTGATAACACTCTAGGAATGGTCAAATCCTAATCAAAAAATTATATTTCCAAATGGTAGAGATGAGAAATAATGTGACCAAAAATGCCACTTACATGTAATTCTAAGCCTTCAGTGTATATGTAGGGATGGGAATTGTTAATTAATATAGATAAATTAACATACAATCACTTTTTAAGAGTGTGGCAGTCCTGAGTTACCCCATGATTATCCAGACCTCTGATACAAGCCAAAATTCTCTTACATCTTTTGCTTCCAGGAAGCCAACAATAAATGGATACAATGCAAGAAGAGCAGGTGTGTTTTCACTCGGAGGAAGCAGTGACGGATATGAAAATGACTTAGCAGCTGGTGAATAAGAAGACTGAAGCTGTGCCAGGCAAAGTAAGTGAGTGTGTGTGTGTGTGAACGCTTTGCCACTAATTATGCAAAAAGGCCCAAATTCATTGATCGTGTGGTCCTCTCCCTGCTTCATCAGGAATAAATACTGAAGCGTCACAACTCTCTCAGAAAGTCAGTTATCACTAGAGCTGCATTTTCTGTACTGTAACTGAGAATACACATTAATCATCCTTTTCTTCTTTTCATACACATATTCCTGTTTACAGCATGGTAAGAACAAATATCATCTGCAGGACACTGGTCTGCATTTTTGTTTGTCATTTAGCCTGCTTAGCTTCACAGACAATGAGGCTGTATTTAAGCAAGCACAGTGTCAGCATGCTGTGAGCCACTATACAGCACAGAGCTTCAAGCTTTCTTAGCTTAAAGTTGGGAAAGATTTACCAGAAAAAAAATCCACAGGCTGATTTATCTCTGGTGTATGCAGGTATCAAAAAAAATTGTTAAAATTTGAGAAGAATCACTGCTCAATGATTGCTCATATCTTTTTTTATTTACTTGGATATAGAACTTCACTGAAATGGTACCTGGTAAGATTTACAGATACACTCATGTAAGCATCTTCTTTTGCTTTGCACACCCTAATTAGTCAAGCTCAGAACCACCGAACTCTCAGAGAATGTCTGTGAGTAACAACCAAGACAAGCACTCTGTTGAAGTCACAAAGCTATCGTTTCATTTATAAAACAATTTAAAAAACAACATGAGGAGCTGGAACAACTACATCAACAAGAAAAAGACTGAAGAGATGAATCATTTCAAAATATTTTTTTTAGTGTGCAGAGAAACAGAACTATTTATTTTCAAATCCTACTATATTACAAAATCAAATAATGCTGACAAGAAGTAAACTGACTCAATGTGTCAGTGAAGTTAGAGATGCATTTTCAATTGTCCTATCATCCTGCAAAAAAATTAAAGTGAATGTGTGTTTTCCTTAAAAAATAAAAGAGAATCAAAGCATTTTACTAGTTTTCTTAACAAATTCGTCTTTAGGAAGAAGCTTGGAAAATTTATGCCATTGTACAGATTTTACATATAGTTGATTTCATTCTTAACTGAAAAAAACTAGGAAACATTAACGTGTATATTTGGAGACCAAGGTGAAAGCTCTTGCACTAAATATATCATATTAGACTGTTAGATGCCATCACCAGCTAAATAATGGGGCAAAAAAATCTCTAACCACCACTCCTTTTTGAGACCTTTTTACTGAGATGTTTACAATCCAGTGAACAAGAAGAAGGCTGCCTCGCTGTGAAGATATAGACCTACCTTCTGTTAAGACTGTTGTGCAGTTAGGATGAATACTAACAATGAGAGCCATGAAATTATGCAACCGATGTACTGGTCACCACAGTGCAACTGCAAACATAACCAAAGACCAACTACACAGTGTCTTTTCAGAAACCAGTTAAAATTCACTGATCACCTTCTACACACCTGCTAAAAGGTTTTATTTTTCAAATGGATATTCTGAAATAATCAAAAATGATTCTAACTGGATGTTGCAAAATCTTTTAGAGCTTTTGCAGTAGTAATGTTCCCTATCCTTCTACAATATCCTGTCTTTTACAGGAGATCATTTAATGCAGAGAAATTCCTACACATTTGTATCAGCATGAAGTCATTTACATAAGAACATATGCCACATTGGTTCAGACCCATCTTCTCTTCAGCAGTGGCTAGAAATCAATGCCCTGGGAAGAATAAGAACAGGGCAAGCATATGTAATGCTTCCTCAGAGTCTTCTCCCAGCTGCCAGCTATTTTCAGGTCAGAGAACTTCCTGAGATTGATGCTGCCTGTCTCTTTAGTTTTCCTCAGTGAATCTCTCCAGTATCTGCTTGTCCAATCTCCCTTTGAACACGTCCAAAATTTTCACATCCCAAACAGCTTTGACATGACATTCCACAGGTATAATAACACAAGCCATTAACTTGACTTTGCATCAGCACCTGTCTCTTCCTTTTCCCCAAACTCTGGAATTCTGTGAGACTACAAAAACAAAAAGAATACCATGGAACCACTGATATTGCTGCAGAACACAGCTCCCCTTTTTACAGAAGGAAAGAGGTCATGAGATCTCAGAAATTAAATGACTTCTCTCTCTCTCTTTTTTTTTTTCTATCCTCCATTCTTACTGTACACTGACAGCCTGATAGCCTGATAAATGGCTTGTAATCAAACCTTCACCCAATAGTGCAAAAGCTTCTTTTCTCAAATTAGGTGCTGAATATAATGTAATTCTGTCTAAGTTATCTACCAAGATTCACTGAATTTTAACAAGAAACTGAGGGAGAGCGTCTATGTCCTGTAGTTGACATCAAAACATCTCACTTCTTTACATTGGCAGGCCTGAAAAAAATAATGTTTAGGGTGTAAAAACTCCTGAGTACTTGCATCTATGAAGAAAAAAAAAAAAAAAAAAAAAAAAAGACACAACAGGGATAAAACCTCACTGGATCTCAAGGCTCTGTATAATCAAGTTCCTTTGGAGCTTAATTGTGAATTGGTGGATTGGCTTTGTGCTATTCTTCTTGAAGATGTATTTAAGACTCCATTTTGTTGCATTCTCTCTGAACATAACACAGGTTGCATTCTATACAGATGACTAGCGTTGGTTTCACAAAGCTGTTGCTACTTTCTACTGATGCCATTATCATTAGGGACTTTTAAAAGCCAGTTTAAATGTATTGCATTAGGTACAATAGTTACTGTATATGTCAACAGTTTCCAAGCTTGCAGGTTTGCACGGCTCCCTTCACATGCAAGGTAACATTTTCTCAGGACAGCAAGCCTCCAGAAACCATTGGAGTAGCTCATGGAAGTAAAGCACATTGCACTGAGTCCAAAACCAGACTGCAGGCTGGTTCAGCTGAGGTCTCTGTCACAGAGGATGGCTGTCTGCTTGCAGTTGCATATAAGGAAGTTGCTCAGTTGGGTATTTCTCAGTGGAAGTTCCCAGCTAATATTAGTCATAACCAGCACTGAAACGCAGAACCGCATTTCATAATCCTGTTGACGCTCCTCCCCAATAACATAAAAATTGCCTTTACTGTTACTAAAGAACTGAGAGAAGAAAGTACTCTTGAAGATGTTACTTATAAGGTGATCCAAATCTAGTTTCAGTAGTTTGGGAAAACAACAAGTAAACCATATTTATCAACTTCAGTATACCAATATATAGAAAAAATATAGCTACAAACTTTATAACTGCACTAACACTACTTTTATATTGCAACTAGTCTGTTTGTCTACACCTTGATTAAATAGTCTTTAGTTAATTTCTGGAAGCCAGATTTTGTCTGTTGCTACCTCTAGGCAAAATACATACCTTGTTTGCATTGTGTGTACTTAGGTTTCCACAGGCTCATTAGCTGACTATTTAAGCAGTTGGGGAAAAAAAAAAAAAAAAAAAAAAAAAAAAAAAAAAAAACAGCCTCACCTTCCTACTATGGAAATACAACATTCATTCTAAATTAATCCACAATTCTTCTTCAATTCTCCTTTTCTGACCCATTGAAATGCCCATTTCAATAGCAAAATAAGCTGCTTATTTTGTTAAAACAGCAACAAAGCTACTGAAGGAATGGAGTAACGACCAGTGGCACAGGCTCTCAGCACCCAGCACCGTGCAATACAGGCCAGGGGAGCCACAGCTCAACAGTTCTGGGAAAGGTTTAAACATCTGACGTGAGCCACCTAGTGTCTGAACGAATGGCTACATTACGCTTCAGGAAACATATTAACCTCTTTCTGACAGCTGATGGAAGGCGATTTGTATTTAAGAGCTTGTAATTGTATAAAGGAACCAGATTTAAACTTCCCTGAAATACAAACTGCTGCACTGCAAGCCTACCTTCAGCAAGCAGCTCCTCTCAGTTCTGTAACACAGCTTCAACCAGTAAGTTAATACATCAGTGATTTCATGCTGTCCTCAGAGTATGAACTATGTAAAATTTAATTTCAAGACTAATGTCAACCTCTAAACCGAATACTGATGATGTGAAGTATTTATATGGACTGCTTTACCACTCAGAGCAAGCTTTTGAATTTTCACTCAGGAAAAAAAAAATAAATTAAAAAAAATCAACTTGCTAATTCCTAATTAAAAAATAATAAAAAATGTTTCTAATATATTTGTCAAAATAAGACTCCAAGTCTAAAGACAAAGTGAAACAAAATAACACAGACGTGAACTTCTTTACCATCACTCCCAAACTCTAGATAAGTGGCTTGCAACAGTTTTTGTGATTAACAGATCATTAAAATCTTAAACTGTTTTTAATTATACTGAAATATCCTTTGTTCTTCCCACTTCTGTATTAAAGACTACATATAGGAAAGCAATTTTGCCTTAATAATGACATAAAAATGTAAAATGTTGATGTGAGACTGAAATACAGAAAGTCACTATTGGAATGGCTGTAGGGAAGGAAATACAGAGAATAAAGAGGAAGCAGGAAAACAGAAAAAGAAAGCAAGATGAGGAAGAAAAAGAAAGCAAGATGAGGAAGAAAAGGACAAAAAAAAATGGTTGTAAAGCAAAAAACACTCTTCCTTTAAAAGACCAAAGTTAGACATCAAGTTAGCTACATAAAATACATTTTGTTTTATTTTAATAGGTATTCTTAAGTATTAATAGGTATTCTTAAGTATTCTTCTACTTAACAATTTATTAAAGGGGTTGGAAATAGCTAGGAATATTAGCATGGGCTACTGTAAAGCTTCCAACATATCTTATTGCACTGGGGAAAATTTATTAAAGGGGGGAAAAACAGCACTAAACAATGAAGATAGAGGAAAGACTTGCTTCTCTTGTGCTTTATTGTGAAAGAATATTACTGATAAAGTACCAAGAATAATGCATATGACTTCAAAAAGCAAAGCTATGTTTGTAGATGGCTGTCAGTTTTGCTGTCGGGTTTGAGACCTTTGCAGCAAATTTACATTAAGTACATTTCTAGAATTTAATAAACAAACTTTTGCTTCCTACAAAACCACTAACATGTGCAATGACAGTGTTTCACAGATGGTATATATGTTAAGTCTCTATTCAAATTCATGCACCCATAATCATAGTTAATATTTTTTTATCATCAGATAACCTACTTGTATTTTTCTACATATTATCCCATTTTAAATATAGCTTCAGTTCAATTATATTTACATACACTGATCTGAATTCAAGAATTATTATTTTCTGTTATCCATTATCCTTTCAAGTGCAGAACTACTTAGGAAGACTGAAAAAAAAAATAAAAATGTAGAAATTAAAAAGCAGTACCTTTCCTTTCCTTTCCTTTCCTTTCCTTTCCTTTCCTTTCCTTTCCTTTCCTTTCCTTTCCTTTCCTTTCCTTTCCTTTCCTTTCCTTTCCTTTCCTTTCCTTTCCTTTCCTTTCCTAACAAACACCTGGTTAAATGAAACCTGAACTTGTGCATCTCAAACACTTTGTTAAGCTAAAGGCATCTGAAAGAGGAAATTGAATCCCCCTTTCCCCCTTTCTTGGAAACACAGTGACTGAGCAATACCTCGCTGAACCTCAGTAGTTCATCAGAACCACCCAAAGTTCTTAAAAGTGGCTAAGCAGGAAGTGCAGTTATTGGCTCAATAACCTATCTGCCTATAAGTCTCTTTAGTCTTAAAACAAGCCCAAAGCAGCCCAAACAAGTTGTTAAAGACAGCAGGAAAAGTAAATACAATAGAAATAATCTTTAAAATAAAAATACAGAGAGCAATGCCTAGGACTGTGTCTGAGCTCAGTCCCCAGGCTTCCAAGGGCACACACCAAGTGAGGTGTGCGAGGCCCCCAGAGCTGAGATGCAGGAGGCACTAATGCAGGTTCTGATTCGCAAGCAGGCGGAGAGAGAAGTTCTAACCCGGGAGAAGAAAGAGCCCAGTCTGATGGGGTGGGTACATTTGGTGGGGTTCAGGGAAGGTTGAGACTCATTCATACAGTCTGTAAAGCTTCTCTAATGCTGGCTTTGTGAGCGTACCTTGTGCAAGTATGTAAGGAATCCTGCATTTTCTCCCACCAACTCTCACCCTTTTACACACCTTCAAGAAAAATGTACTCCTACGTGTGACCTAGAGAAATAAGGGCTTGTAGCAGCAGCAAAATTAAAAATGCTGAATGTATTTTCAATGTACTCTCACGTGTTAAACCTGCTGCCTGCATGCATTAAATGCACAGAAAAAATTGCCACCTTTGTCACCTACAGAAGCAAAAGGGCCTTTATATAGTGAACATGAACAAGTGCACTCCTGCTACGAATGCAAGCACTGCGATTTACAAACACCGCACCCATTCACAGCAAGGGACTCCAGGAGCCCTGCACCGCAGCAGCACGGCCCCTGCTCGGGACGGGAGGGCAGCAGCCATGAGAAAGAGGCACCGCAAGCCCGGGGGGGAGCCGAAAGCCGCCGGTCGCCGCGCCCAGGCCCGGCGCTGCCCCCGCCTGGCCGCGACGCCGAGCGCTCGCTGCGGCCGCAGGCCCGGCCCGGCCCGGCCCGAGCCGCCCGGGGAGCGCGGCGGCGGCGCCCGTCACATGGCGGGCGGGCGGGCGGGGAGAGGCCCGGCAGGAAGTGAGTTCTGGTTCCTGGGTTAAGGTGCTCGCAGGAGCGAGCGCCCTGTGCCGGGAGCGGCCGCGGGCTCCGTGAGGCGCTCGTAAGTCTGAGGCGCTGCTAACGCCGCTCCGCTGCCTCCCGCGGGGAGCGCCGGGCGCTCGGCCTCGGGGCTGCCGGGCGGGCTGCGGTGCCGGCCTGCCCCGGCCGCCCTGCTCCGCTCTCTGCCCTGCCCTGCCCTGCCCTGCCCTGCCGTGCCTTCGCCCCTCCGCGCTTCCGCCGGCCGCTCCGGGGCAGCCGCTTCTCCCGCGGGGCTCCGGGCAGCGCCCCGGGGCTCTGGGTGCCGCGGAAGGGGCCGGGGCTGCGGGAGCGAGGGCAGCGGGGGGCAGCTCCGGCGAGCGGGGGCGCAGAAAGCGGCGCGCTGGCGGCGCCGGCCGGGGTGGGTGTGCCGCCCCAGCGCCCGGGAAGCCGCAGCCTTGCCCTGAGCTCGGAGGGCTGGGACGCTGCCGGGGCCACCGGGGCTCTTCCCGGGCTGCCGGCGCAGTGCACCCGTGCGAGGCAGGGCTTCTGTCCCCCAGAGCCGGCTCCCCACTGCAAGTGCAGGGAGCGCTCGGTCTCCCTCTCACAAGTGATTGCCTCAACAGGTTTCCAGTCCCCATGATGATGGCAGTGTAACTTACAAAGTATTTCCATTGGAGAAACTGTTTTGAAAGCAGAAATATGTAGAGGAGTGCTTGCTGCTGGATGGCATCTATGTGCTCGTATGAATCTATGAGAGGTAGGCACGTGTATTATGAATGGGTGCTTGTATACACATGATTAGCTAAAGCCTTATTTCTTTGGTATTGAAGGCGTTTCTGAGGCACTATGAAAACTCCGAGTGTGTCTCTGTGGTGATCCATGGTGCTGGGATTTCATGATGTGTGCAGCAGAAGGTTGCTGATTTTTCTATCGGGGCTTTTTTGGCATTCGACTCGCAGAAAATTCATATTACTGCTGCTGTTTATTTTCCCACCTGTGCCAGTGAAATGTTTTTCACTTGAAGCAAATATTTTAAGAGCATCTGCAGGTTTCCTTGAGTTAGTTTACTTTAAGGTTTGTCTTACAGTATTGGCTGTATCCAGTTGTTTTCCAGTGTTCAAGTCTGTACTCAAAGGTGAAATTCAAGGTCCCACTGCCGCTGGTCAGGCAGCACAACACTCAAAGCTACTCACATCTACAGGACTCCCTTATCAGGCAAACTCCAGAGTTAATCTCTGTCTAATTCTGTCCTTGTTAGACTGAATATAGCATTTTGTATTGCTGCATCTGTTCTGACTCCATATTGCTGTTAATAGTTGTGAAAGAGTCTTTAGGATCTAATGAACATCTAGCATGTCAGTTGCTAAAGATCAGGGTTGTCAGCTTTGGGCTGAATACGTTCCAGTAGCTATATTGATGCAGCAAGGCTTGGTTAAAATAGTGGGGGTATTTGTTTTTTTTCCCTCCTAACTGGATGAAGGGAGCAGAGAAAATGACAAGGAACAGTTGGCAATTTCCCTGTTAAATATTGATGCCTATGGAGGAGAAGCAGGAAAAGGAGCCAGTTTTTTCTAATTGCAAGGAGTTCTGGATATGAGATAACTGCTTCTTATATTATCTATTTATTCCAGCAACAGGCAACTCAGGGTGTGACTACAGAGCAGTTTAATCCAATCTAAATCTAGACTGCTGCAGTCCTGCCCACGGCTAGTCTCATGTTCCCACTGCCTCCCTGTGTTGGTAGTAATGCTCCAGCAGCATTGCACTGAACTAGCTCCTGTTGAATTTTTTTGAGGAAGTAGGCAGCTAGTTCTCTGGCACAACTCAACTGTGTAGCATAAAAACACTGACATTGGTACAAATAGGTGGCAAAAATACATGGCCTGAGATTTGGGAAGGCAGGAATATCTTCTCCTGTGGCACTGTAGACTTCTATCACCATTATATAACCAAGACTTCACACGACAATTTTGAAGTTCGTACTGCCATTGAAAACAGGAGTTCTGTCTGCCTTTTGCTTTTCTGCTCCTGCATTGGCTTTCCTACTGACACAGGAGCTTGTGCTATCATGCAATTTGAAGTGGTCCATGAAACTAAAAAAAATAACATGGCAAAAACACCTTTAGCATCTAGTTTTAGGCTGGGTCAGTTCATTGATACAGTGTACAGCAAAGCTGCTTGTGCTTGCAGAAGTAAAAGGGTAGGGTGGAAGCAGAAATGAGTGTCAAGAGTATAGGGGAATACAGGACCAATTCCTCTGATAACAAGCAGTTCCATCTCTAAGCGTCACTAGTAATTAATTTTATTGCTTTCTGCTTTCTTACATGAAGTCTGGTTTTTAGGGAGCTACCAGGAAATTAAGAATTGTGGACTTTTTTTTCCACAGAATTGACTATAAGCAACCATTCTCCTTATTCGTACCTACTGAGTAGAAAATAAGGCACAGTGCTACAATTTTGTCTGCTGGATCAATTGTTTCTGGTACCAGCAGTCCAGACGAGAGCAGAACTTTTTGTTAATGCTCGCAGTCTGAATCAATCAGTCAGTAGAGGACTGGAAGTCAGGCATAAATTTAGAGTGCTGTTTTTATCAAACTGAGATTGAATTTGCACACCTTCATTTTCTACAAACAGTGAGCTGTCCAGAGCTGAACCCCATTCCCTCTATTGGAAGCTGAACTTAGTCTTTTAAATCTGCTGCAGTCTATTTCTGATGTTACGTTTTATAGGTACAGGACACTACAGTTGATTAAGTAAACTGTAGCAAGCTAAGTGTCTTCCAGAGAATTTCAGAGAAGAACAAAATCAACACCAGTGCAAACTCTGCAAGTTTTTAAGGAATGTGAGAGCACATTTTCAATCACTTTTAGCTATAACAACACCCTTCCTCAGTTTAGTACCTGCCCCTGCAGACAAATGTAGTATCTGATTTTATTTGTTGAAATACATAAAACAGTCCTTCATTTGAAGTTGAAAGAAGGTCTATTTATCTGTTTCAAGATGTGTCCCAGGTATTACAGGGAATGTTCCAGCTAGTGGAGGGTTACTCTTTGAGGGATAGGGAGGGTGGATGAAGTAGTTTGTGTTACTGTTTTTTGAGACAGTAAACATGTAACTGAGATTATAATCTAAGGAACTGGTGTTTAGAAAACAAAAACGTTTTACATGAAACAGTGTAGATGTTACACAAAACTTTGTGAATTTCAATAATACTTGTTGTATCAAAGGGTCCCTAAATGTTTCCAAGCTGTCAAAGAATTTACTTTAAAGTAAAAAATTAAAGTAGTAAATGTTACTAATAAATGTTACTGCTGGAGTTGAGACAATTGATTTTGCAATATACACGCATCATTAAAATAATGTTAACAGGACAAAAAAATGCAACATCCATACAGTACTACATTGCACTTTCTAAGAAAGTCAAACCACTTTTTTGAATTAAGCATCAGTGATGTAGAAGATATTCAAGAGCAAGAAAAAAATAACAAAAGCTTCAAGCTGCAGTCCTTAGGATTTTTGCCAGGGTCCAGGACAGGTTATCCTCATCCCCGTCTTTCTATGGCTTATCCTCTCTTGACTGCATGTTTCCTTAGTAGTGTCTGTGGTTTATGCACGATCCCAGAAGACAGTGATAGGTGACAGTGGCTGTTCACACTTTGTACTGTGAGGTAACCATGCTAATATTGAATTAGGAGAGGAGATATGAATTACTGCTGTTTTTTTGTTGTTGTTTTGTTTTCTTTTGTTTTTCCATAGTGCTGGCCCATTTTTGCTGTTTTTGAGAATTCGCTACCTGTCCCCTATTACATTACAATAAATTTTAATTCTATATTTTTTGTAATCTATTGTTATAGAAGTAAAGGAACTGTGTCTTCAAAGTTCAATCTCTCTTGAAATTGAAGTCTGTAACCAGTTAATATTGTAGTCTTATGCCTCATGGTTCACAAGCTTTATTTTCAGGAGCTGATACTGAAATTGATCACAAAGAGTAAAAAGTTGATCGTAATGTGCGAAAAGGTCTGAGTCTTACTGGTTGATATTACTAATTTTTTAGATAAAAGATGTTTTAATTCATCTTTTGGTGCTGCATGTGTTTTTGTTTTCAAATATGGCATAGAATAGGTTGTGATGTGACCTAATGTTATTAGCTTTTTATCTTTGTATTGTTTAATGCCAAAAGCTAGGTTTTGCTTTGTTTTAATAATGTCTGTTACTTCATAATTGTATAAACATTAAACTGTTGGAAATATCATAAATTTAGGTAATTGCTTGAATCTGATAATAATACAAGTGATATTATATTTATTTTTAGTTATACACTTCTTAGCTTTCTTTTTCCTTCTGATTACTTTTCAGGTCTTTTAACTTGATCATCCTTTCAGTGATGAAACAACACTGGGAATTATGGACAAGAACATCGGAGAGCAGCTTAATAAAGCTTATGAAGCCTATCGGCAAGCATGCATGGATAGGGACCATGCTGTGAAAGAGCTACAGCAAAAAGTATGTGTTGGGTTCTGCACTGTATTTGTAAAGCCACCCTTTCTGTGGAGGATTGTGGTACATGTAGATTTCGGTTTCACTTTGGCTAGGCACACTTGAGTACATCTGTTAAAGTTGAAAATTACAGTTATACGACCAGGCCAGTAAACTGCAGAGTAATTCGTTAAGGTGTGAATGTAGTAGGTGGCTTTCTGGTTTTCAACCTTTAATTTATTATTATTTTTCTTATTTTAAACATAAGAAAAGTGTTTTCTGTTTTGAAGGATTAATCAAGTCTTTTAATGTAAGCAGTAAAGATGTATATGCAAGTTACCCAGCTTTATGAAGGATATCTTGAAATTTAATTTGGTTTATTCAGAAGTGACCAAATTTTAAGTTATTACTATAAATAGTGTAATCAAATTAAGTTATTAAATAGCTTAAATTAAATAATTTTGTGTTAATGGGAGAATATGCCACATGAATTATTAACTTACACAATGTAAAAGCCAAAGGTCTTAGTGTGTTAAGCACTGTGCAAGCTCTTAGGACAATATTGCTTGAAACAGTTACAGCAAACTTATCTTAAAATGATTAGAATATTTATTGATTAAAAAAAAAAAATCTATACATTTTTTCTTTAATTATGAAGCAACAGAAATAGATTTTGGAGGCATCCTGACCAGTTAGGAGCACCTTTGAATTCTTATCTAGTTTAGTGTTGTAAAAAAACATTGCTTAAGCCAAAATTCTTCTAGGACTTATCATATGTGCCAGCATATTGCAAAGCTATCAGTTTGGGAGTTTGTGATACAAATTTTATTGTGCATGTACTTCACAGCAAGGAAAACTCTGTTAGCTAACTGCAAGGCTTGAGTGGTTTAGACAGGACTTTCCCATACTTCAGTAGAACGGGTAGGTTGGGGCTTTATTTGGGGGCAGGTGAACCATATTCAATGTCAAGTTATATAAGCAGTAGTGCCATTGGGAGTAAGGAAATGCGTACTAGAGAGCATTCTGATAGCTGGGTACGATCTTACCATCCATGCTCATGTCAAAATAAACTAGCCAAGGCCCTACAGAACAAGTATCAAGTCATTCATTCACTGTTCAGCCTAACTACGTGCCTAGTCTGTTGCAGCAGTGCGGATGCAAATCTGTAGAGTTTTCTGCACTTAACAAGCACAGGAAGCAAGTCAGATATATTTTGTGCTGAAATTGCAACTAACTTAACAAAAGGCAACATACTTCAGAATGTTTGAGAATCTTTTGAATTCCCTCTCTTGTGATGAAAAATTATTTGAAGGAAAAACAGTCAAGTTAGTACTTCTGGGGCATCTAACTACCTGAAAGAAATTTCTGCCATAGAAAGAAGACATCAAATACAAGGTCAGGATATAGCTCTCTTCAAGTCCATGGAAGAAAATCAGAAAAGTGTGAGATCACTAATGTTAAGTGAACTAAATGCTTGCAGTATTTCCCTCTGCATTTTCTCAGGTACAGAAATCAAAGGCAAAAACCTTCCATAAAGGATTGCCATTTGTTCAAATTGTTGCCCTAATCAAACTTGCAGTAGTTGATTCCATGGCTTCAGAAGAGAATGGAAGTATTTTTTTAGGAAGAGTTGATACTATAACTAGTTGGGGTATTTTTGTTTGTGTTGTATTTCAGTCTTTTTATTCAAAAAACACGAGTTTGGTTTGACCTTTGTATGGTGCCTTGCTATAGTAAATTCCTCTGTTCATTGTGTGGATTTGTTGGATTGTCCACCATTCTGTTGTTAACAGTTTACTACTTAAGTTACCGATAGGCCACTTGTTTTGCCAGTCTCTAGAGCTGGGAGCCATGTCAAGCACACAGAAGCCAGAGTCATCTCGGCCAGATGGTGTTTGATACAGATGGATGGTTGGTTGTCATGCAGATCTTCTAGTTGGTAACTTGTTGCTGCCATCTGACTCAAGGAATAATTTGTGCACACTGGCTGTCAAAAGCATCTTCTCTTCTGTCTGTTTTAGCTGTCATGTCTGTGCTCTGTACAGAAGTGTTGACAAGACATTGCTGTTGTACATTTTCAATTTGGTTCTCAGTGATTTTTCTGCTTCATGAGGTCTCTTGGTAGCTGCTGGAGTGTACTGCTCTTTGATCACTTTTTTTTTTAAACTCTCATAGTACAACTACTACCTGGCCTTCTAAAATAAATTTTGTTTCTAGGTTTATTCCTGCCTACTTCACAGACAAGCATATTGGGCAGTAGGGGTGTGTGGAATTTAAAAATGACTGAGATCAGGGAATTAGAAAGCAGTATGGATAAATAATAAATAGAAGACATACCTGTCTTGTCCCAGGTATTGACCTGTTCAATAATAGGCATATTCTTAATTCCAGACAAATTCAGTGCATTTCTGTAAGTTTCCTTGCTGGGATTTCACAAGTTTTCTTGCTTGTTTTTAGTGCTACTGTAACTGCAACATTAGGTATGTGCTAATGAAATAATAGTTCTTGAATATTAGCATCTTCCTGCCACCTGACCATGTGTTCAATTAACTGACTGTCTAACAACATTTATACTCTTTGGTGAAATGTGAGCAGCCTTATTAGGCTCTGTATGGCCTGGTTATAGCACAAAATAGAGCGTAACTAGATGAAAAATGGGGCTAATTGGCTACTCTTACTTTCTGCTTGTTTGCTTCTCCCCCCCCCCCCCAGTTTTCTAGGTTAGAATACCAAGTCTACTGCACTCAAAGAAACAGGCAAAATCTCTGTACGTAGACAACTAGTTACTTACAAGGTTGTAGGGAATAAGCAATGTTGATTTAATTTAAAAACCTATCTTTCTGAAAGCCAATTTCTATATAATTTATTTGTTAGAAAATACAGGGGAAGAAAGTTATATCTTTCTATGGATAAACTAACTGACCAGCATTCTGAAGAAGTAAATGCTGTAGTTCTCATTTTAAACCCTATGTGTTCTATGGCTATGAAAGAAGACTCCTATACTTAATTTATCCTATCCTTTACAACTGCTACAGTTGAAACAGTTACTTAAAATCAGGATTTATTTATTATACCTTTTCTAATCAGTGCAGTCTCAAAAGTACAGACTTGCCAAAGATGACTGTAGTTGGGTTTTCATGCAGAGGTCCACAACTACAGTCATCTTTAAAAATCAGAGATGTTTTTTATATGCTAAATAGGAGACCCCTAGTCAAAACAAAATAAGACTAATGCTAATTAAATTATATTTGCAGACAGAGAACTACATGCAGCAAATACGTGAACAGCAGGAACAGATAGAGCTTCAAAACAGCATTATTGCAAAACTGAATTCACAGTTAGCTGCTCTGAATGCTAATAGAGGTATGTACTCCAGTCTGCACATTATTTCTTTTATGCTGTGTTGCATTGATGAATAGTTTTGACTTTGTTGCTTCAGCTTTTACAATATACATCTCTCAGAGCACTATCATACTTTTCTGCGAACGTGAGAGTTAACACAAATGTGCTGTTTCAAAATCTATTTATAAAATGCAACACTTCTGAGGTCTCTCTGTATCCTCTTCAAGAAATGGTGAGATTTTTCTTTAGATGTAGAACCTGCTCACACTAAAGTCAATAAAAGTTATGAAAAAATGGATTCAAATCAATCACTACATTAAGCACGTCACGTAATTACTTTTACAATTATCTGTTAATAAGTTTAACTCATAGGTTGCTCTAGATGTGAATGCTATGATTATGTCTTTTACATTAGACAAGTCTTGTGATGCTGATCTAGTGGATAACTGAAACTTTATAGCAGGTAATTCTTTCAAATCAAATAGTCATTGACAGATAATTTTCTACTGTTTGACTGTAGTACACAAATAAGAAAAGAGTCAGAGTAACCATGTGTTAATCTGCCATGCTCATTAAATATTTATTCACACTAGCCTAACACTCCTGATTTTCATAAATAATAGCAAAGTAGTTGGCTTTTACTTTTAAGAATACATGTACGTTCATTATTGCTAGATGAGTCTTGCATTGTCTTTAAGCGCAGAATTGGGTTTCTCTTGCTTGTTTAGTGTGAGGGCTTGCTCAAGGAAAATAGAGAATTTAATGTCAGCCTAGCATATTTTGATTTTGCTTGTACATCGAAGCTAGATGGGGAAAGATGATGATCTTTTTATTTTAAGGTAATGTGCATCCCTACATTCTGATGCATGAAGACATTGAAACCTCCAACTTATCATGTAGCCAGCTCTCTGAAAAACTGAACATAGCAAAACGAAGAGAGAGACTCTTAAAGGTATGGTCATCTGCAACATGTTCAGCATAAGATCGTATTTGTGCTGTGATGATACTATGAGAACCTAAAGAGAGAACTGAGATTCTTTGTGGTTGAACTGTTCTTCTTCCAATACGAGATCTTCACCTGAAGTGCACGAGTGTGGTGCCCTGTAGTCTGATTAGTTGAACTAAGCATCTGTCTTTGGTCCTTCTTAGTGCAGTTTTTTTTTTTGCTCCAGCTCCCTAGAATAATTTTCATCAGAAAATAGGAACTCACTTATTTATTTCTTAATGGGCCAAAAACAGTGGTCAAGAAGGGGCTCCCTCTTTCTTTCACAAGAGCTATTCACATCACATCACAGCCAGCCTGCATATTTTTGCAAGAAGAAATGAAAAATCTGCACTTGAGGAGTGATAAGGTGGGAAATAAACTATCCATTGCTCTGGAGATGCTGGTGATATGTTTGATTTTTCTAAATAGCTAATTTTAATACAATCTCTCTTCCCTCTTCACCTATTCACTGAAGTAACACTTAAATTTTCACTACAGCCTGTTGAGAGCAACAGGAATAAGAATAAAATGGTAGTGTAGAATAGACAGGAAATACCGTGAATGGATTTTGCATGTTGAGCAAACACAGTGACATAGATGCACAAAGTTGCATTGTTCTTATCCTAAATCATCTTATTCTGTTTTGGGGAGCTGTCATGTAACGCAGGCATCTCTTATTTTTGAATATGAGTCTCCATAACAGGGACTTTGTAAGTCAATGTTAAAAAGATGTATATGAAATCAGACATTTGATTTAAAAATAGTTAGCTTCAGAATTTGTTTCCTAAGCCTGAGCTATGAACAAACGAGTTATACTAAATTCATGGAAATGCAGTTTTTAAACAGAAATGTTAATTTTAAAATAACCATATTGGATTACTGATGCTTATTTAATTATCTTGAAGAAATTTCACTTAACACTAAGCCTTTCCAAACATTTTAAACGTACTGTTCTCAAAGATTTATATACACTCGCTTTTTATTTAAAAAGTAGTCTTTACATAATTTTTCTACACTAAAATCTGTAATCACTAAATGTTATTTTTTTTCCTGACCTTCGCATTTTATTTGCAGTACAACACAGGGTTCACTCTGTGATGGAACATCTTTGTGTATTTTTGCATTTCTCTATCTTGAATTGGATAATAATTGTATCTTACGGTTGCATGTGGAGATGTGACCAAGCCTAATATTCCATATTCTTGTTTCAGATTGTTTGAGGACAATAGTTTTATGTAACTTAGTCATATAATGGAAAAGGGAGCTGTGTTATCTGCTCTTCTCACATGAAACACTGAGAAATTATGTGGTCTATACAGTACATTACAGGCAATGCATGAGAGGCAGGAATCATTATTTTAGAGGCAATTTTCTTAATGGAATATGTTATTTGTCTTTATCTGCATTTTGATTTAGTCAGTTATTACAGCTGCCTCTCAGCACATTCATCTGGATTTTGTTTCATCTGTGCCGTAAATGGGAAGATTTTTGATAATAACTCCATGCAGAATCAACTATATAGAATATGTGCACTTAAGCCCAGGCACAGTCCCTGTCTTCCTGAATAAATGAAGTCAGGGTAAAAGTAAAAATAATAGCAATAATGGAGCTGATTCTTCACATGACAGGTAGTCAACTAGTAGAGCTTCCTAATCCAGGAGTAAATTGGACAACTTCATGGAAGATAAATATATTGAGTTAATAGAAATGCAGAAGCTATGGCTAAGAAGGTCTGGCAATTTATTTAAGTTTGTATCACGAATACCTCCTTTTTTCTTGTGTTCTTCCCTAGACATCATCTTTTAACTTTTTAGACCAAAAAGTCATCAACCTGCCACTGATCCAGTGTATCTAATTCAATAAAGTGTTGGCTTTTTTGGCTGTTCAAATTTGAAAGCTCACGTATTTTATTTGAAAGCATGTATTTTTCTAACCACATTCTATCCACATTCTGCATTAAACAAAATGAAAGTTCGACAACTTTCTGTAGCCACTGTCCTCTATCTCATTAACTCCTTTATTCTACTTCTCCAGGAAAAAAAAAATCAGGCTTGCAAAATGTACAATTCTGGATAATAAATAATTAAAGACTAATTGTACAAGTTAAAATGTTGCTGTCTGTCCTTCCTTGAAACTCAGAGTTTCTCCCATGTCTGGAATTGTGTAGGTTTACCGATACCTATTGAAACTGTCTTTTGCTAAGTCAAATAGGATTTCTTTGGAAGACTGGAGAACTATATTTTGTTCTCCAGTAAAGTTAATAGAAATGCTGGATTGCTTGTAATAGGTGTATGGTTAGACCTTAAATTTCAGAGGTTTAAAATGAGGTAGGGATTAGCTTTCCTGTTTTCCAACCTCAAAAACTTGGCCATACTTGTTTATTTTGTCTGCTGTTGCCTATTTTCATTGCCAGTGTGTCATAAAGTGTTTTTTATCAGGCAGTGGCCTGGTCAGTACCAAACCATATACAAAATTACTGGATATTTTCAGTCCTCTACTTGAGGAGACCAAAGAGACCTAAATTGCTGCCTTTTCAGGTGCTGTTTTTCAGAACTGCCTGGCTTAACTTTATTAACTAGGAAGAATGTGGATCCTGTAGCTGTTTCATAGCCAAAGCTGTCCAGCAAACAGTGTCCCACAAAGCTTCTTTTGTGTTATTTCTAGTACAGAGTTATATATCAGAATTGTTGCGGTGTCCATAAAACAGGAAGCGAAGTCAATACCTATGAAGAAAATAAGATCATGTTCATATTTTACTTGGTCAGGAACCTCAGTATAAAACACTGTGGAGTTTGTCAATCAGAATTTCTTGTACCACAAAAAAGGTGAAGAAACTGTGTGTCAGGAATGAATAATGCATATGGCATACAAAATTGTTCATTCTACAATAAATGTTTAGGTTTTCCTCATGCAGACTGTAAGCAAAGGAATGGCAAATACATGTTAGTCATCTTTGTGCTTAAAATGACTTAAGTGACTAAGAGCAGCTACTGCAGCAGTCTTGTACAGTTGTATTGCAGTCAATATCAACTTCACTGGTGTTAGTTTTTCTGTTTTTGACACAAAGCTGTGCTTTATGATTTTATGCTGACAAGTCTATATATTTAGCTATCCTTTGCTAGGGATACAATGTATGCACTAGGATTAGTTAGGCCCTGCGATGTGTTCTAGGAAATTTTGGTATTGGTAGCCTTTTCCTTATTGCTTCATCTGTTTAGGCTATCTCTGCCCAAAAATAATTAAAAGTTTTTGCTTAAGCTGTTAAAAGTCATTACAGTTGATATTCCTTGAAACCACTTAGAGTAGTTTGTAAGTTGAATAGTATTTTTCATTAAAAACCATCTGCAAGTTTATTTATCCTAGGAAGCCACTGAAACAGGCCATTATAGCACACTTCAGGGAAAAAATAAAGGGACCTGCGTTTGCAGCAGCACATTCTGGGGACTGACTGGCCGTGCAGCGACTCTGCTGGAAAGGATCTGAGATCTTGATCATTTACCCTATGAGAAGAAGATGAAGAAACTGGACTTGTTCAGCCTGTAGAATAGATGACTTGAGGGGAAACTAATAGCTCTCTAATACCTTCAGGGAGGTTATCAGGCAGGCAGAGCCAGGCTCTTCACAGTGGTGCATGGCAAGAAGGTGAGAGACAAACACGAAAGGTCCAGAGTGGACATAAGGGAAAACATTTCAATAGGAGGAAAGACAGGCATCGGCAGAGGTTACCACTGCTTTGATTAGAAGGCTGATCTGAAGAACCTTTGAGGTCCCTTCCAACTTGAGTATCCTATGAAGTAAGGCCTCTCCAAAAGAAAAGATACTGATCTGTTCATAATACAGATGTAACCTCTCTGTTGATTGCTAATACCAGCATTCTTAAAAGATCCATTATGTGGCCAAGTCCTTGTCTGAGTAGGTATCACCTGTGTGACATACTTGATTGCATTAAGCTAAAACTTAACGCAATTTATAAATGTTACCACATTGTTTGCAAACACCCAAATTCAGTCAGTATTAGAAACTGTAAGAGGATCAACATATGAGAGCTTATATTACTGAAAGATCCCCAAAGATGTAATAATTTTGCAAGTGTTTTTCCTGGTGTGACAGGCTGACAGTGCACAAGACCTGATGACTTACACTGGTATGCACTGATACATCTTCACTGAAACATGTTGAATGGCTCTTCTCACATTGGTTCCCACATGGATTTTCTCATTGTTTTCTTAAATCTTGTCCCCACTTCCCTTTGGAAAAGATAGGAAAAATTGGAGAGAGCTACTGGCTGTTACTGCATTGCTCCCAGTTGTCTGGAAGCTTTTCAAAGTCCGTGTTTTTTGGAGCTGTAGTAGTTCTGAATGGATAAATGGTATGTGCAGATCAACGCTGTATCACAGGCTCACTGAGTTAATTCACTGTACTTAAGTTAAAGTTGTTCTTCAAGGGAAAGTGCTGTGGTTGACATAAGCTTTTTTGTGGGTGTTTGGATTTCCAAGCATCCCATTTTAAAAGGAAAATACAGGAGAAGCTGTGTCCCATTTGCTTTTTAAACGGGAAATGGAATTTGACCAAGGAGTGTTTGGGAACCCTGTTACCAAATGGCTCTGTTGTGGATTGGGGCCTGTGAACCCACAGAATGAAATGTTACTGACTTCATGTTCCTGGAATGGCAAAATGTAGTTCCCCATACCATAGGTACTGTTTTGTGCTGTCTTAGATGACTGGAGCGCTCCCTGGTAGCTATGTTTGGTTTGCTCTGCGTGACCCAGGTGGAGAAGTAACAGCTTAGCACTTTTCATATTTAACTGTGGCTTGATGTATGAACTAAACTGGTCATGAGCCATGTTGCTGTATGCTTTCCATGTTGTACCCAAAACAATACTGAAGCCTTCTTCATAGATACTATGAATTTGTTATTATTCTTATGCTGCATCACGTTTTTCAGACCTTTGTAGTCTTAGAGTTACGTGGAAAAGGTATATAGTTTAAAAACTACATCCAGCTTCAGCCTGGCTATAACATTCTTCCAAGTATTCTCAGATCTGTTAAAAATACTTTTATGCATGCCTCCATCTCCTCTTAACATAGTTTGTGGTTGTTTTTTTTTTGCACATTGCTCTGTATGATTCTTTTCTCAATCATCAGATATTTCCTGAAGTTGCTCTGAACTTTCTGTGCCTCATAGTGCTTTAGTGTTCTTGTTGTGCCTTTTGAGAAAATCCAACCTAGTTGCTGTAGCATGTTAATGAAGTTGATGGTCCTCAGGGTTCTTCGGCCTAAAATCTTCAGATGTTTTGCTTTTTCCAGAACTGCATCTGAAAACCTTTCTTCTTTTTTTCCTATGTTGCTGTTGTCTTTTTTTTTTTTTTTCATACGCTTCCCTAGATTCTTATCTACTATGATGCAGTGTACAGATTCCACACTAGAAGACTATAGAAATGGTTTCATGATCTGTCCTATGAGTTCTATATACTCCCCACAACACCTGTCAGCAGAAGAGTCCTCCAGCCATAGGAATTAAGAAGTTTGCAATACCTAAAGCAGAAATGCCTTGCCAGTTCAAAGGTGTTTGAATGACTGGGTATGTAAGATCTGCGCATTGTGCTGAGAGGGGAGTTTTGCATTTTTAGACAGTGTTTTGAACCTACCGAGCAGTTGATGTTTAATCTGGATCCCTGGGATCCCACCCAAGTCCAGAGCGGCACTGAAGCTCTGAGCTTAGGTTTACTTTATAAAGTCACAATTGATGCTGGGGAAAAAACAATGCCTTCAAAGCCCTTTTTCTGAGTTTGTTTATCCAGATAGGATAACTTCTTGGCACTAAAATGTTGTGTTAGCTGCACATGCATACATCCATGCTTAACCACCTGGTGTCTCTGTAGACCAGCTCTAAATCTATCCCTGTATGACTGTCATTGTCTAGTTTGGGTTATCTCACTGATAATAGCTTTGTATCTTATAATTTACATTAGCATTTACCTACCTAATCTCCAAACACACAACCTCAATCTATTTAGGTCGCGTTTGTAAATAAAACATATTCTTCTCAGAAAAGCGTTTATTTGCTTTTTTCCTCTTTACCTTGCTCTACCTGCCTACAGACTATCGTACTGCATTCCACTTACATTCCATCTTGCAGAGTAAACCCCTTGGGCTCTTGCAGAAACAGACATTGGGCTTCAGGGAACACTATGCGACACTTGATGCAGTTCAATATCAGTGTTTCTAGATATTTCATAAATTGACAACTATAAGGTTTTCATAGCTATGTTGTTTGTTTTCTTTTAATTTGTTTATTTTGATTCTTTTTTCTTGAAAATTATTCAAGGACTACTTCTGTGTATATAAAATAATAATCATTCCTTATAGAATTCTTCATTCCATCAAAAAGCTCACTTACATAAAAATTCTCCAAATTACCAGATCTGTAGTTAAAGTGGGACCAGCCACTGCTTTTTATTTTGTAAATCTTGCTAGCATTGCAGTATTTGTGGGCTTGTTAAAAAAAACAAGGTAGCTGCAGAATATCACCTTTAATTTCAATCCATCTTAAACAATGTTAATTAATTATTATTTTATATATTAAACATACACTATGTTGTAAATAAGATGCTAATGTATATGGCACAGTAAGTGAATCAAAATGGTATTTTTTCTATATTCACCAATATGACTCAAATTCAGAACATACAGTTGTTTTGAGTAATCATCTATGATCAGATACATCTATGTGTAGCAGTAAAAGGTCTTTACTATCAGTTCAAAATTAATATTTTAGCTAATAATAACGGCTTTTATTTATGTTGCAGAATCTTTATTTAGCTCTTTCTGGACTGCTGAATAATGATATTCCACAAAGCTCAGTTCTATTAATCGTACTGGCATTTCTAAAATTGTTTTTTAGGAACAGTTAGAAAATGAGAGCATGAAGTTGAAGCAACTTGAGGACAAAAACAGTCAAAAGGAAAGAAAGCTGATGTCTATTATTTCCAACCAAGAAGATAAAATACGATCTCTGAAAATTAAATTGAAAGAATTAAATGAAGCACAAAAGAGTATGCAGATGCCAATATACAAAATGGAGGTAAGATAAGATTAAAACAAGTGGAGATGAAAATGAGAAACCAAACTTTTGAAAATTATTAGTTTTTTCAAACGTGTTTATACTAATTGTTCTAAGAAAACTATTTTAAATGTCAACATTAAATAGTTACTAGGAAATTATTAATTTATATAAAGAACATAGGTAACCGAACTATTTAATTCATTGATTGGTTTGTATGTTATTTTTACATTGTCATTATAGTGCTATATTTGTGAAAACCCGAGATCAGTGTTTCAGTTTTATAATTTTCAGTTGGGATTTTTCACCAAAATTGAGTTGTTTTTTTTTTTCTCTTTAACCCCACCCTATTTTTGTGGTAAAATAGCATCCGGAGTGAAATATAGCTGCGGGATAGCTGTACTGCAGGCTGAATGCAATCTTATAAATATATTTTAGCTAGCTAATTCAAAGTGACTGTAACTAAAAGGACAAAGCAACACAATTCGTTGCCCTCAGACTTACCAAGCAAGTATTTGCTTGACTTTTTACAGCAGCTATTTGTAACCAATGTAGGGACATTTAAAGCAACTCAAATATGCCAACGGGAGCTGCAGTTGCACTCTATTACCAGGTAGGCTATGGGTCAGTGGTTATAAGCAATATATTGAAACCAGATAATTTGGCAGACATATGATCAAGATCTGAGTCTGATGTGGAGCTCATATGAACATAACCGGGCTATTTGGTAATGTAGATCTAGGGGAACTGCAGCTTAATGACTGATTATCATAAAAACTTTTAATACCTGGCACTGCCTTAAAACTATGTAATACTAGAGTGAACCACAAGGTGGTAGTCAAAGTTAATAACATCCAAAAACCTGAGCGGACTCTTGACACGTTAGCTTTTGATGTGTTCATTGAAAATTTTTGTGAATATATTGATTTTTTTAAGAGATGAAATTGCTGGATACCTCAGTAACAAGCTTATATGCAATATATAACATTAACTTGTACATGTTTAAAACAGACTTGCAGTGAAGCAATATTCTTAGAATGAGTGTTTTTTCAAGAAAGTATGAGCAGAGGAATGCCACACTGAGTTGTTAAAAGCTAAACTAAAAATAAGACTTCACACACGAGGTAAAATAAATAAATAAAGGGTTTTGTCATTTTGTGAATGTTTTGAGAGCTTACAGAACGACTAGCTGAAGGATACTGTGCCATTTTTATTCATATCAGGGTGAAGAGCAAAATGAATATGCTAACCTGTGATTCATACTTTTAATTTTTTACTTCAAGGTGAAAAGTAAGAAAGTTGCTCCAGATAAGCCTGAATTATCTCTAGGATTCTCTGCTATTTCACCAGGGCATGCAAGGTAAATACTTTAGCAACATTGTGTCAACTTACTTTTAGTTGTCTTTTCTGATACTAAGACCTGCTATCTCCATCATTCCCACATAGTATCTTAAAAATCGGGCAGCAGCAGGGCGGGAGAGCAACAGAGATCAAAGAGTTAGTGTGGGAAGGAAATAAAGCCAGTGACCATGTGGAATCATAACAGGGCTTTGCACGTATATAGAGTTAAGTTGGAAGGAAGAAAAATAGCCACTTGGTTCAGCAGGAGGTTAAACTCTGTGGGAAATAACTGTAGATATTAATGCTGGGTTTTGGATAAGTATTAATTCCCTTGCATTAAATCCTTTCAGAGCAGGAATGTACTACCATAATGGATTAACTGATGGCAGCACAGCAGAGGAGCCTGCTGCGCTGCCAGGAGGAGGTCTGATAGTCAGCATGAAGAAATAATTCTTGGCCTGATCCATCCTAAATGAGAGTTTGAAACCAGGTTTATCTGTAAACTGAGGCCAGCCAGCCCTGGCAACAACCAAGGAACCAAAAGCAGTGTATTTCCCAAGCAAGCGTTCCCCCTTCTGCCAGTGTTTTGGGAAAAATATTGACCAAACTTAGGTTTGCATTTTTCACAGGATAGGCAATAATACTACTTAACAACCTTTGCTGGGGTCAAATAGAAGGTTCTTAAAGGTGGGGCTTAGGAGAGTATTAGGGAAAAGTATTGTGAATTCTTCCTGCCTTCTTACATTCTTGCCAAGGCAACTGGTTTTGGCCACTCTCTCACATAGACTAGGTAAACTGTGTGAATCTTTAGTCTGGATCATTACTGCTATAGGATAAGAAAGGGGGGAAATAAGACTCTGATAAAGACTCTTTTTTTTTTTTTTGTCTTTACTGATGTATATCTAAATGGTTATGGTATATCTACGTTTGTTATGGTATCACAAATGCCTAGCAAATGAAAAATGGATTATCTAATCATATGTATATTTTAAACCTCCAATTAAAGATTTAAGTCTTTTCTCACTTCTTATTTATTGAAATACCTGAACTTTAACTCCTTCTGTAGATGTTTCTTTCTTGAAGTAAGATCCAGAAAGACATTTGTTTTCAAAAAAAGAAGTGCAACAGAAGTAGGAGTATAGCTCATGATACTCCTGATTTCTGGACAAATAAGCAGTAAAAAGGAAAACCATTCATCAGATTAAAGAAAAAAGATGCAAAAGAGAACACAAGTCCAGTTTGTCACAAACTTAATTTTTTCATCTTTATAGTTCATTTTATAAAATCCATTATGTGCTTAGACATATAAACTGCTCAGCAGGTTTATCTAAATTTCATGAGGGAATTTTATTGATGCATCAATAACTGAACAACGTGATGCGTGGTGCCTTTGGGCAAATAAAATTCAAACCAGCACGGAGAGCTATGTCTACTAGTTTTAATGCAGATAACTAAGTATCAGATGGCCATATGATATTCTAGAGATGATATACTGAAAAGACCCCTCAGAATAAAAGGAGAAGTCATACGATGTTGTATAAAAGAGAGGAATGAGTTTACTGATGCCTCTCAAAAATATTAGGTAGACAAAGAAGGAAGGAATAATAACAAATGCTTGTGTGTTCCTTCTCATGCAAAGTTTGAAGTCCACAGGAAACAGTAGAAAACAGTTAATGCCCACAACAGTGGGATCCTATTTTGCCTAGAATGGGATGCAAACAGTATCTTTCACACTCGTGGAATAAAAGCTTTTCCACTGATACCTGAGAGAATTGAAGGAAAAAAAAAAAATAAAGGATATTTCTTTGGGTCCTTGCAGAGTCAGGCCCTAAGCTTGAATGTTTGTGTGTATGATATGACTAAATAGGTATTTGACTACATTTTTTTTCTCTTTTCTACTTGCTTTTACAGAGGAGAACAAAAATGTATATACATATGTTGAGGAACAAGCTCTCCAAGAAAAGTAGCTTACACTATTGTTTTTCTCTGGTTTGTGAGTGTGACTAGATTAAAGGTCATAATGAGCTGAAGTGGCTGATGCTTTAATTTGTAATTTGATCTTCTAGGGAGAATCTGGAGACTATTTTCCAGGAGATGAAAGAAGAGTGTCATCGAATATGTATGCTAGCCAGAGAACAAACAGACCAACTGAGTAAATTTAAGATAAAGCCAGAACCTGAAACTGGTAATATCATACTTAAGCTCTTATTGTGATTCAACTGTTTGAAAGCTTTGCTTTATATTTGAAAATACTGTAAATTACACATACATAGAAGTACTTCCACTGTTTACCATCTGCCTTTTTCAAGTCTGTTCACATGGTGCTCAGTATTTCACCAAGAAAACGCACCGCCAGTTTTGGCATTCCATGACGAACGCTCCAAATCACATGCTATAAAAGACAGTCGTCACATCAATGGCTCTCATAATTGTTTTGTCCCTTGGAGTGAGAGGCAGGCACTTACTACATGTGAGATCCTATCATACTGTGTGAATGACAGCGCTTGCTTGCTTTTAATTTAGCTGTCAGTTCAAAAGATGTCTGTTATGAATGTCTCTAGCCCCATATCTCTTAGAGGAAAACTGCTGGACTGAGGACAGTCAGAGGACTGATTGCCTAGACTTCCTTGTGCAGACTTTTAAATACCGTTTTTGTTATACGGAACAAGAGCTTAACCCAACATTTCCTGAAAACAAAAGGCAGACTTGATTTTTGTGGCCACTGGAAGAGATCTTGAATGTCCAGTTCTGCTAATGCTTGTATTAAAATATAATTGAAGCTATTAAGGTTATTCCTACCAGCTTTGCTTGATAGTAGGGTCAAATTATTTAAAAACAAAACAACAACAAACAATGGTTTCAAAAAATACTTGCCAAATTTACACTGATACCAACATTTGTTTCTAAGTAAAGTTTCGCCTTTGCCCAAGTTTTGTAGATGTGCTAATGTGTAACTTGTGGCTTCAAAAGGCTACATCCGAACTGTAATGTTGTATTCTAGTGTACACTACTAAACTTCATTGTCTGGGGTATGGGTGCTTCACAATTTATTCCAGAATTAATTATTTTTCTTTAAATATGTTCCTAACTCAACTAACTATGTGAAAAGCTGTACATCATATGGATCTGTTGAATTTTTATTAATTCTGTGGCCCACATTGTTACAATATCTGAGTGATATCAGAAGACCTTTGCACAGTAAATGTACAGAGCCCCCAGAATAAATGGGGAATACTCAAAACACAGGGGAAATATGGTCCATCTTTTGAATAATTGTTCAGTTTAAATATTTACCTAATTTGAAAGTTGATGGGAGTTTGGTACCTGAATACCTTCTCAAATCTTGTTCATGGTGCCTAGCGTGTTCTTGGCACTGCATGTAATAGTTTTGGTTCCAGCTTCTATTTCTGCCAGAACACTTCAGTAAATATATGCAAGTATGTGTTAAGAGTATGGGACAACATAAGTTTCAATAAAATGGAAATGTTTATAGCCATAAATCAAAGAGAAATAGAATTATTAGAACAGAATTGTTTCCTTTTATTTCTCTTCTGATAATTTTTGAGTCAGAGCTAATGCTTGTGGAAAAAAATACATCTTGAACTGATTTCAAAGAGACAAAATTAAGGTTAAGAAGCCAAGAAGGAAAATCAAAACCTTCACAGGAAAAATACCCCAACATCACACCTTGAACAACGATATATTGCTTAATGTTTTCTTTAATCTTTCTTCACAGAAATACAGTTTTCCATGCCGATACAGTGTACTGATAAAACTGATGAACAAGCAGAAGAGCTTTTTAAGCCTCGGGTTATACAGGATATAAATAGAGGTGCATCATGCATCACATCTATCACACCAAGAGGAGTGGGCCAAGATGAGGACAACAACTCTGTAGAATCACTTTCTAAATTTAATGTCAAGTTTCCACCTACAGACAATGACTCTGCTTTCTTGCAGAGCACTCAGGAGAAACCAACGGTTCCTTGTACTGGTATAGCTGAAAACATGCTTCAAGATCATCATTTTAACCTGGAGCACAGAGACCGTGCTGTTAACCTCAGTAAATTGGAACCTAACTCATTTGAAGCTCGTGGAGTTGATCTCATGACCTCAGCTTTACAAAGCTTAACTACTGTTGACAAAACAAACCCCCCAAATCATGCAAACATGCCTGTAGAAAATACCCGTGACAAAACGTGCTTAAAAGCAGCAGACACTGGTTTCACGTTTATACCTAAGCACACGAACCAGGGATCACCTGAAGCAATTTTTCCTTTAGAAGCTGCTGGGACAACCGTCAGAGGTCCTCACCAGGTATCTTTCTATAAATACTGTACATTCAAAAAAAAAAAAAAAAGGAAGTGATGCAGACAAACGCATTGCTAAGGTCTCTGAGACAGGAATAATATATTCTATGAGGTATCTCACCAGTCTTTTTTTAAGCCAACATATTTTGTCAGTTCTTCTCCCTGATACTGAGGTATGTATACAAGGAACTTTTCCAGGGAAATAGGGCAAGACTTTAAGTAGCTGTAAGCACTGTATATACTTGCACAAATTTCAGTTCATGTAGATGTTAATTGCTTCTATATCTGTTTCAAAGCTGTCATTAATCATAAGTTGCCCCCTAGATTGCTTTCCTTCTACCCTTGATCTCAGATGAATAGGGCACGTAATTGTTTTAATTGTTTTTAATGTACAGCAGAGAATATGACAAATGAACTAATTAAAAAACCTAAACAGATAAATACTTCACTGTGGAAAAAACAATCTACTTTTTATCTGGTATAAACAGCATCTCGTTCCTCCCCTCTAAGAAAACTTAAAATATGTTCTTCATAGTTTAAGCAATCATTAGGAGAACATAATTATTTATTTTTATAATTGAGCGGAAGTACACTAAGATACCTAAATCATGTTTATATAAGTACTTTGAGCTTGAATTTCAGTCGTAGCTACTTGAAGTCCGCGGGCATTCTGAAAGCAAGGCCCAATTGCTGTAGTGCAGGCTAAGGTTTCAGCAGGTTGTATCATCATATCTCTGAATATTTTGCTTCATTTGTGTGCCATTTTCTTTCAAATGAAATTGCTCAGAATTTATAGACTTTGATTTCTTTTTCCTGTTTTTTTTTTTTTTCCTACATTTCTGTAGCTTTTCTCACACCTCCTGAAAGGAGAACTTTTTGAGAATATACAAATAGTGATATATAGAATTCTCTGAAGGTGGATTTGGAATATTTTTCCTATTTACATTCATGTGTTTTTTATGTTCTTTGCTAATGATAACGTACGTGGAGATAAAAGAGCTTTACCTCTCGATTTTGTTACTGTATGACATGCAAAACTGGCATTTGGGAAGCATTTGTAGGACATCCTACCTTTTACGATTTCTTCTACTAACACCAATTCTAGTTTAATTTTCCACTGCAAACCAGTTTGGGATGAAAAGTTTAAAGCATAGAAAGTTTGCTTTTCTCCATTATTTTTATTTTAAATTATATGCCTGATTTTTCAAAATGTATTTTAAATACCTCTCTGTTATGTAGGAGATCTCAGTTCTATATTAATTTACTAATTACAGGTTTTATTGTGCTTTATTTTTCATTGGATCTTCCGTTAAAATTGTGACTGAGTTAAACAAATTAAACCACTTATTTTGTCACTGGTAGAATTCCTGTGGAGCTGTGAAGTATTCGCTCCATTGCTTGTTACTCTTCTCTTTTTTTTTTGTATTTTCTCTCCAGCTTGTTCTTTTACTAGTTAGTCTGTGTATCCGTTTTTCAATAGATGGCACCCTGCATTGTATATTACAGCAAGTGAAACAGCTGGTATGTGATTATAAATTAATAGGGGAGTATGCAGCTTAAAAAGTAGACAAGAATTGCAGTTGAATAGCAATAAGCTATTCAGCTTATTGTCAGCTATTGGTTTTATCATTGGTATTTCTGTTTTTTTTTTTTAAAAAAAAGGATATTAATTTGGGGGCGTCACTTAAAATGTAAATGATTTACTGTGTGGAGAAAATGTAATAATGCTAACAGCTGGGGAAAAAAGGCAAATACTGTTTCAGTATTTATAAATCATATCTACATAGTACTGTAGAACATGTAAGACAGCTTAAAATGCATCTTATCCAGAGACTTGTTTGAACCAAGCCAATATTACTTTAACATCTAGTAGTCTTTCTGTCTCTCTCAACATCCATCACTTCTGTGAAGCTGCCTTCAAAAGCTGTTTTTTTGTTTGTTTTTGTTTGTTTCGTTGGCTGCTTTTTTTAGTATTTTTCCTAGTGAATTGGACTCAGCTTTGGAGTTTCTTTCTGACTATTAATTCTGCTGAAGATTTGATTCACAGATAATTATACATGTAGATTAAAATAATATTTAAAATGTTACTTGCATACGTGCCCTTTTTACTGTATTAACCTTAGCAAAAGCTATTAATAATACTTGTTCTTAGTATTTTTCCACCTTTCTAGGGAGTAGTTATGTTACCATCATCCCTGCCACTGGTGAAGCTCCAGTACAGAGGAATGAGATACCTGATTTTTTTTCCCCTAGTGTAGATAAAACTTTCAAGTATTTACTACATATGTTAACTTATAAAATGGAAAACCCCATAAATGCAGTAGATTTGGCAACAGTAAGTTCTTGGAACTGCTCTCAGTTGCTGTAATAAATTTAGCTCTTTCCTTCTTTGTGGATACTAAATGTGAAAACTCAGTACTGTTTTCTTAGGATATAACTTTTAAAAAAAACATGTGACTGAAAAGAGCAGCAGATTAAAATAAGCATGGATATTAGTGGACCTAGGATTTTACAGACTACTGTTAATTGAGACTTGCATATAGATGCATATGTTTATCAGTATTCACAGTTTGAGGGGGTTGTTTCTACCAAAAACATTTCTAAGAATGTTCACGATTTTAAAAGCAAGTCATTAGTCTATTGATCTTAATCTGAATATTGTTTTGAAATGAAACACCCACTTAAATACATCCCTATTCTGAAAAACATTTTAAACATATTCTTAACACTCAAAGAAAGAAATGGAAGTTAAGTGTTTGCTTCAGTGTGTTGCTAGATGAGTATCTTCCCTTGTCATGCTTCCAAGACTGAAAATCTAACTATGTCCTTAGTGGGATTTTTACAATAATATTTTATCTTTTTTTTAAACGGTGCTTTACATAATAGGATATTAAAAACAAGTAATTCTAAACACATTTCATTAGGGATATTTAAGTGTGTCAGTGTCTAGATAAATTTAATATGCAATTTACACCATCAACATACAATAAGTAGGCTCTTTTAGCTGAAAAGAAGTGGTGTGATTGCACTTAATTACTAATTAGTCAATTTAATTATATGGATTGCTGACCATAATGAAAGACAGTAAATCTGCTCCCACTATCTGATAAGCTAAACACTGTTTAAATGGGGAATGGACAGGAAATTGTCTCCAAGTTGTAGCTGGTTTAAATACAAGGATTAACCACTATGAAAGCCAGGTTAGTTGTACAGTAAATTATCATAGCAGAAATAAACATTAGATTCTAACTATTTGGCATGATAAATTTGAAGAAGAGTTGAAAATTAAAACTCTCTGCTAAGTATGAATAGCAAGAAATTTAAAACTTCAAGAGAAACTACTCTCTAAAGTGTTCTTGCTTGCCTTTCCATGTGTGATTGAAGCAATATAGAAGAAATATGAGCCAAAAAAAAAAAAAAAAACTGTAGGGCGCTCTCCTTTTCTAGGTTCCAGCCCCACATAAAGCTGATACCAACTCACCGCCGTTCTGTCTACTTTGCAGTCACAGCAGTAGTTTTCAATTTACACAAAACCTTATCATCTTGGCCATGTAACTATGTATTTTATCTTGTGCTTGTTGCTAATACCAAAGTAATAGAACTTAATTTTTAACTACCTGAAAAGTAATAGAAGGCTTTCTGAGTCCTAGTTGCCAGCAAGCTATATAGTCTACCCTCTCACTAAGAGCATGTATCGGGCTCAAGTCCCTATCGTCAGGTAAACAGACTTGTTGGCTTTCAACTAGCTAGCTCAGGTACCAAGAGCAGTAACAGCTGCTGAACCAAATGTAGCATAGTTTACAGAATTGCCTGAATGTAGATAGATATTCAGATGGCACTATTGATGCTGTCATGGCAGAAGGAATCCCAAAACTGAGATTATCTTAGACACATTTACACTAAAAGGCAGTCAGATTAAATAAATAACTTAAGCCATACAACGTTGCTCTAGTCATTTTGTAAGTTAACTGAAAATTAGGTGTGTACCAATAAGAATAGAAGTCAAATGTTTCATACTAGCTCTGTACAAGAAGTATGTATTTTATCCTGAGGCAAAAATTTGTTATTTCAGTTTAAATTGCTACAATGTCCTGCAGCTTCTACAGTAAAGTATTGAAATACAATGTTAAAAGCTTTAATATTTATTGTACTGATACTACGGAATTCTGTTCATAGCAGTATTTATCATTAATAGATATCAAGGCGTTTTAAGCATTTGCAAGAATGTTATGTTTATGGAACTTAAAATCAAAACTTAAAAAAATCCTGTCTTTCTTAATTATTTAAAATTAGGTAGTAGTTAATGTCTCTGGCAAGGCATGTGTTAAGTACACCTACTCTAAAGAGACAGGTATTTTTAACATAAATATAAACCACAGCATCATGGAAATCATATCATAAACCACAGCAATAATCATTTTCTGTTTCTTTTAGCTCATTTGGCAGCCTCAAGACAATGATTTGCTGGCACAAGCATATACAGACTCTGAACTGAATCAGTGTGGAGTATGTGAATTCTGTCGAGAAGTTTTCCCACCATCTATAACATCTAAGGAAGATTTTCTTCGGCATCTGAATTCCCACTTTAAAGTACAGTCTTAATGTATGAGAATTCAATGGATCACTGTTTTTGCATACATTTGATTTTTTTTATTCAATAGATATGCTAAGAATTTAAGAATTAAGACTTGTAACAAGAACTCATAACTGAAATTGTCAGATAAGCACATTTTTAATTGTCATTTGACAAGGTAAAATGGAACTGTAAGTCAGTACTGTAATACATTATTGCTTGTTATGCTTCAATATTACCATTGGGATTGTTGTTAAATGCCTTTTTTTTTCCAATTAATCTTTGTCTGAATAGGCTCAAAGTCATGATTATATTTATGAGTACAGATTTGCAGGATTAATTCCTTAATCTGGGTGGGGAAATTGGTGTAACACTAGCATTTTTTCTCAATATCCAGTTATGATTCTCTTCTCCTTGAAGTAAACAGAAAGGAGAAGTAGGCTCTGATTTTTAATTTCTATTATGAAATTTCCAAATTTAACTTATAGTAGTGAACCTCTTAATTCATATTCTTGCAAAATCATCAGAGTAACTGATTGCCTAGTGTGCCAAAATTAGGATAGACTTCTTAATATAAATCAATGGTTGACTTTCTGAATTGTTTTCTAGAGAGATTAATCTAACACAGCACATAAATGACCCTTTTGCTAAAATGGACTGGTAGCAGTTTTTTGTATGTCTGATAAATCTTGTTTTAAAAAAAAAAAAAAAAACTATTTTGTTAACATACTGTTCTAGCATTAATCATTAGTAAAATACTGCCATAGAAAAGGGTATATTACTATGAAGGATGGAATGAGAAAAGGCTGAACTGTCCCTAAAACTAAGAATACCAAAGATTATTTACCTTTCCTTCTGGTCTGTTATGAAGGATTGTTCAAGTCAGTTATGGCCTAGATGGGTGAGGGGAAAACCTAATAATGGAAATCTCAGTGACTTCACTTTTAACCTGAATATGCAAGAGTGGCTTTCTCAATGCAATATGAATTTGTGTTTAGGTGAAACATTGCATTTTGATAAAGTTTGCACATTTTATGGAATTATAGGGTTCAAATTAAAAAACAATGTTTTTTTACTAAACAATTTAAATTAATGATAAAAGGTGACCTAGAGCTTTTTGCATATGAACTGAGTATAGGGTTTTGTCCTGAATTTTGATAATTAGCATTAATATTTTTATAGCAGCAAAGCATACCACTTTTTAAAGATTTGTTCACAGGTGACTTATTTCTGGAAAAAAATGCACCTGCATCTTTTTTAGAAATGGATTTTTCTGCAGTTATTTGCTGTATTTTAAACATCTCATGTTTGTGACTGGCTGTCAACAGAGTGTAATAAACAGCAGTGTACAGTGCGTGTCTGCGACGTGGCCTGGAAAAAGACTCTGTCACTGTCACCAGCTGCAAGCCCCCTGTGGAGCCAAGCGAAGTCCCTCTGCGGGAGGGTCCCGGGGCAGCAGGACTCCCAGGACTTCCAGGACTGGGAAGAGAGATGGGGATTCGCACCTCTCAAGATAGCCCCGATACGAAACCGCCTTATCCTCAGCCGTGAAACTCGAGCTCGGGAGCTCACATTATTAAGAGCTGACCAGAGTGCGAATCACCTATTCAGAAAGCAAAGTAATGTCTCCCCGTGCCTGGACGCGTTTTCCCCGGGAGCCCTGCGCCAAGCCCCAGTCCCCGGGCGGGGGGCAGCGGGGCACCTGGTGGAGCTGCGGCCCCCTACAGCCCAGCGTGCGGCGGGGGGGGAACCTGGCACTCCCCGGCCTCGGGGAGCTCTAGCGGCTCCCCTGCCGCTAGGAGAGCGCCTGCCGAGGGCCCTGTCTCAGCCTGGGTGATGAGGAGTGGTCCTGCCTCAGGGCGTCCGCGGCGGCTCCCGATTAGTCCGCTGCGAGGGGCGGCAGCCTGGGGCTGAAAAGCGACAAAAAGCCCTGGCGCTAAGCAGTTGTGAGGGACTTGAGGTGGGAGGTGAGCGCGGTCCCTGAGTGGGCCCCGCTCGTACAGCTTTCCTGGAGGCTGCTGCTGCCAGCAGGGACATCTGCTTTATTACACTCTCCAGAGGAGGTTCAGTATTCCTCCCCTCCTCTCCCCCTTCCAACGAGCCCAGCTCAGCAGAGGAGGTTGAGTCCAAATGGGAAGTGGGATTTCATTAAGAGAAAAAAAAAAATCTGGAGGAAGAAAGTGAAACCGGAGAGGAGTGAAAGAGCAGCAGCCTCGTGAGCCAAGGTTGCTACCGACTGCCTCCCCGTGTCTGTCCCCGCTCGGGGTTGCGGAGTGCCCCCACGGGGACCCGGGGCCGAAGGTGCTTTGGAGGCCCCCTGGGGGTCCCCTCGTTGCCCGTGCTGACGGGCCCCAGGTTCGGCAGGCCGTGCAACCAGCCGCCCCCCGCTCGGGGCTGGGCGCTTTCCGAGGGCGCTGCGGCGTTCCGCCTGCCGCAGCCTGTGCGAGGGCTCCGAGCTGGCGCCCGGGGGTAACACATGTAGCTCCCCTGTCTCCCCGGCTAACTCGACAGCTGCTCGTAGCTCCAGTAATTAGACTGTCAGTGCTTGTTAGAGGAGAGGGAAACGCTCCTATGACAGATTCCACGAGTCCTCTGTTTTTTAAGATCTCGCGGAAATCACCAGAGCATTAATTGAGATCTCTTATTTCTCTGGAATCAGGAGGGAAGAAGTTCCCTCTGCTGCTCCGCACTCCAATCAGAGCCCTCTTCCGCCTCCCATGAAACGCAGTGAATTCACTCTCAGAGGCTCAGGAGAAGTTCTCTTCCTTCCCTGCCTACCCGGGAGGAAGACAGAGCTTCCTGGCCGTGTCAACTTACTTTTAAAATCTCCTCCTCGCATTGCTATATTTAACTTATCAGAGAACTCCATAGAAATGCAGCCCTTTCTCCATTAACTGAGCGGAGGAGTCGCTCCTCAACTATCCTTCCCCATCCGAGATAACGTTAATGCAGAGGACGCTCAGGGGAGGTTGTTCCCCTCCCGAACAAAAGCGCTGGAGGAACAAGCCGAGATGCTCCTACCCCCACCCGGCAGATGAGGCTCAGAGGAGGCGATTTCTTTTCCTCCCTACCGTACATTCCCCTTTCCCCCGCAATCATACAAGGTTAACTCAACAGAGGAGTCTCAATCCAAATGGCAACTGGGATTGCATTTAAAAAAAAAAAAAAAAACTGAAGGAAGGGGGAGAAAAAAAAAATCAGAAATAGGGAAAGAAAAGAGAAAAAGCAGCAGGCTGATTACGAGGTGTCAAAACTGCCAGGAGCAAGAAGGTGATAGCAATCAGGGGTGAGAAGAGTGCGCCATTCGTGCGGGGCAGCTAATTATCCGTCTCATTTGAGAAGAGCAGCATTCGAGGCAGCAGCGTTCGCCTGCTGAACGGTGACAGATTGGCGCGGAGGAGAGGGGAGGTGTTAAAACAATGGAGCCGGGCTTGCGAGCGCTGCTGCATGCTAATCAGCCCGGCCTCCTTCCTTCCTTCCCTCCCTCCCTCCCTTCAGCCCTCCCTCCCTCCTTCTCTCCGCGATCCCTCCTTCCCGCCGGCCGCATGGCGAGCCCTGCGCGGCCAGGCCCCTCGGCAGCGGGCAGCGCCCAGCCGGCAGCGCGCTAAGCGGGGGGAGCCCCGCCGGCGGGGCGGGCAGCGCCCGGGGGGACCCGGCGGGCTCTGGGGTAGCGGGGGTAGGCTTCACACCTCGTCCGCCGTGCCCGGGATTCCCGGAGCCCCCCGGCCCGCGTCCCCGCCAGGGGCAGAGGCGAGGAACGCTGCTTACAAGAGCTGTGGCGGCTCAGGCCGGCTCCCTGTCCCCGGCGGGCGGCGGCGCTTCGCAGCGGGGCTGCCCAGTAAGGAGCTGCAAGCCGGGCCAGACCGCCAAGGTGCGGGCACTGCCGAGCTGCGCCAGCGCTGATGGGCTGCGGGGCCCCGCTGCCCTCCCAGCTCCGCGCAGGGACCGAGGTCCTGAGCGCTAACGCGCTGCAAGCAAACTCCGCGGCCTCTCCCGCGGCTGCCTCCCGGAGCGCTTGGCCTGGCGAGCCCGGACCCCGCACCTCCCGGCGTGCCCCCTGCGGCCGGGGAGGGGGGGCGCCGTCCGCGCCCGGTGCGGCGGGGCTGCCGAGGGGGCTCCTGGCGCAGCCCCAGCCTCGGCCGGGCCGCCCCGGCCGGTCCCCGTTCGGCGCGGCCAAGCCCAGCGCGGCGGCGGCGGCAGCCCGGCGGCAGCCAGCGCTCGGCTCTGCCAGGGAGAAGCGGCGGAATGAGCGTTGGAATGTTTACTCTCCGATAGTTCTCAGTTTCCATTCCATCCTGCCCTGAAAGATTTCTGATTACTATACACTTCAAAATAGTATTTATTACAGATTTACATAATCTGTATGTTTTATGTTAAGGGAATAACACATTGATGCTGTACTACTGAAAGGAGTTAATCTAAACTATGTAGTGTCTGCTAGAAGAGTTCCAACTATAACACATCCCTGTCTCCTGGCACTGGCAAGGCCCACGCCCAGAAGGCCACTGCCCGGCACGTTAGGTAAGCCGCCAGGTGAAGCCATTGCTTGCCTCCTGAACCTTCCCCGGGTTGTGGAACAGCACTCGGCAAAATTAAATCACGGCCGTCTCTGTGTAACCTCCCGTTTAATTTCACGAGTGTTATTTCCAATAGCATGTGCCTGGTTTGTGACAGGATTACTGCGGGTAAGCAAAAACTGAAAGGGATGAAACTGTTTTGGGCCTAAGGTAAGCAGCACGGTAACTCAGGTTAAATACTATTTAAATTAGATGCGAGCGTATGTGTGGTTAGGAGGTACTAATAACGTTTAAATTTTGTTATTCCGAGGCTGTCGTTGAATGTTCTTGATGAACTGTCCATGAGCATACAGATGGTGAGATTTTCATGCTTCTGTGGCATACTGACATCTCAGGCTGTAAAAATAAATTCCCAGATCGCTGTAGTACCTACGAAGTAGAAAAATCCAGTCCACCTTAATAGTCAACACCAGGGTGCTTCACGTTTAAGAGGTTGTAACACCTGATACACAAGTTGGTGCAAATACGAATAGTGATTTAATGCATTTACACTATAAAGCAAAATTTAAGTTAAGCTCTGTGTCCTTTTTTAAGCAGATGATTTTTCCCCTATGCTTCTGAATTTAGCGTTATGAAGGATGGAGATAAAAACTTGAATATCTTTGCTATATTTTTTTTAACTTTGTACATAAGGATGAAAGGGGGACTTTTCATTAGGTCAGGTTTACTTTTCCTGGCAAGACTGTTGCATTGTTTCTTGATTTCAGGTGATTTCACATCGTGGTAACACATAGTTATTTCTATTGTAATGATCTGTGCTGCACAGAAAAGGTATTTGCGTCAAAGACGAAGGCTGAGATATTTTCTCGAATATAAAGATGTTTTTTTTTCTTGCCTAAGAAGCCTTAGTGTGACTGAGCCGTGCGTCAGCCTGGGGGCCAGCACTGATACTGCTCAGGAGTAGCTGGGGCAGAGCACCCCTGTTGGTTAACGCCTGGCCGCGGACAAGGTGTTGTGCTTATTAGGGCTTCTGCGCTGACCGAATTAAAAAATTTAAATAGATATATATAGCAGGGTGATATGGTGAAAATGAGCTAAAAGAAAAACATTTCGCAGAGACAAGTATATACTTTCAAAAGGTTTAAAATATTCAATTGGTGAAAAAATAACTACTTGTAAAAACGTGTGTATTTTCATTATGCTTAATTTGCCATTCAAAACAAGTTTTTCTTAATAAGCTCTATTGTTTCTATCTGTTTTGTGAAATGTAATACGTGTGAGACAGAAAGCAGACTCGGAATGTGAATGAGTCTTGTTTTCTCTTTCTCTCTTTCTTTCTATCGCTTTTAAAATACAACTTTACTCGTATTCAGAGAGCCTTAAGTCAAGAAAAGGATTAATAGAAGTGGAGTGGCATGGCATTCCTGAGGTCATGATCTGAAAAGATGAAACGTGAAATCCTGTGTGCTAGTTTTTTCTATGTCTTATTTCTGTGTAGTATAAAAGTCTCCATAGGCAAAACACTCTATGGTTAATAGTTATGTTTTCGCTCTCAGCAGTGACACAAGCTTTGTCAGGTTTTCGCCGTTTGCACAGTTCATTAAAATACTTTATTAAATGACTCATTGTTTTAAAAAATCACCACACTATCACCCGAGTAAAAACATCTATATCCCCTCAATCCGGCAGTGTCAAAAAGTATAGTCTCTCAGGGCAAAAGGTTATGGAGCCTTCATAAAGGTTTCCCATCTGTCATCAAGTGCGACATCAAGCCCTCTAGGTGCCGTGAAAATGATTTTCTCCGGAATTCTCCAGCCCAAAGATGCCATCCTCTTAATTACAAGCATTGGAGATCAGGAACGCCACTGAATTCCCAGGAGATTCACAGAAGATATGCAAAAATAATCTCTTCTCCTGCTTTCCTGCCAGGGTTTCTGTACCTGCCCACCAGCTAGCCGGCTCATTTGCTAGGTAATGATGGGTGAAGGAAGGCAGCCCGGGCAGCGGCACCGCCACCCCTCCTGCCATTGCCGACACGCTGGCATGGGAAGCTTCTTCTTTATAATTGACCGTGAGCAAAGGAGTGACAAATAATGTCTTGTTTGGTTTTGTAGTGATTAACTGCCCTTCTCGCCGTCCCAAGGCTCCTACGCGGGGCACCGGAGTGAAGGAGCCGCTGAGATGGCGAGCTGTGTGTGGCACCACATCTGCTTGCTACAGGTGCCCCGAGAAACCTCACAAAGTACTGCTAGGGTCAGCGTGCGTGAGAAAGGGTGTGCGTGCAGGCGGTGTGCGGAGCCGAGCCTTTGTGCGACAAGACCGTGCCTGCACAGCACAAAGTGAGTCTGCGGTCGGGCGAGAATCCTATCTCCAAATGTCCATTAGCACTTTTTCCAGAGGTGACAACCAGGTGAAAGGGCACCCGACCCACCAATTCATCAACAGCCGAGCGTTGGAGGGGTTTGCTGGGTTAAAGGGATTGCAGCAGTTGGAGGAGGAGGTCCAGAAGGTGAAGTGAGCGGGAGAAAAATATCCTTGCAGCCGGACGCGGGTGACCTCCCAGCACGGCACCAGCTCGGAGGAGCTGGCTGCGGCCAGACGGTGCGGCGCATACAGACCTGGGGACGGCAACGTCTGCAGAGGCTCCGCTAGTGTTGTCAATCCGAGCGGTGGAGACTGCATTTTTAATATGTGGAAACATGTACATAACTCTGGACATAAGGGTGGGGGCGTAAAAAAGCCACGTCCAAGCTCAATAGGAGCACTGGAGAGAAACCTCGGGCTCCATGCCATCCGAGATGTGAAAGCCCACGGAGGCTCAGCAGCCAAAATCGCATACACTGATTTTTTAATAGAGTTCTCATCCATGTGTCCATTTAACTGCAGTTGATACGGATCAAATAAGCTTGTTACTTTTAGATTCCCAGTTGCCTCAAGTGATACAAGACAGTAGCAACAGTAAGATCCCTAATTAAAACGGATTCATCTGATTTTCTTATTCAGGGAGTTTAGTGCCCCTAAGTATTCCAGGAATGATAAAACTCTTCCAGCGTCAGCCTCCCAGGTCTAGCCCTTCTTCTGCCCGCAGAATGGGAATAGCAGGTTTTCTTCTACCACTCAAACTTCCTTTCATTCTTTCGTATCATTTCTCAAATTTCCTTCAGCACACTGCTCCCTGCATTTCTCCGAACTTTTAAATGCATATATATATACAATTTCATGTCGATATGCAAGAACACGCATATTCCAGGCAACATAAATCTGAGCGAAATATGTAGCTGGAAAGCAGTACAAGATAATATACCAGTTAGTCATGAAATAGCTTCATACGCTTTAACAAAGTTTTAAGAGTCGTCATTTTTAAATTTACTTCGTGTTATGATAGCTCGGCATTATAGGTCATGATTGCAACTGCAACTATTTGAAGATACATGTGTAGTGATCTGTGAATGCCTCTTCTAAGAAGAGGACAAAATGCTGAATGCTTTGCAAATGATTCTAAAGTAAATTAAGTTTACATGCTTGTTGTGTTGTTTGACCGAATGCAGCTCCTCGGTGAAACTTACTGACCTACAAGGGAAAGAGGCAATGATGACCCCGCTGCTGGATGCCTTGTGCCCCCACATTCTGGGCAATGCTCTGGCGTGGCGAGTGTGTACCCCTATAGACGGCCAAGTGTGAAAGAAGACCAACATGAATGTTATTAGCAGAGAGAATGTGGTCATGCATTCAAGTTCACAAGACCATGGTAACGTCAATGGGCGGAACTGCGGTAAGCATTTATAAGTTTGCCTGGCTTTTTATTCCATATAGAATACCAGGAATGCCAAGCAATGCCCAGCCGGCCCAAACACACCGCAGACACAAAAATAAAAGGCAGTCCCTTCCGCTTTTTTCGACCCCACCATACGGTAGAAAATGGATGCAAGACCTGGAACGTGATGAGAATCTCAGAAGTGCCAGACCTCTTATGGGTTTCAAGGGAATTGTGTGGCCAACAAATCCAGCTTCACTCTGGTTTTAGTCAGTTTATCAAAGAGAAGAGATGACTAGAATGGCAGAACAGCAATTACCCGGCTCTTTGCGTGAGGGTAACAAGACTACGAGGATGATAAGACTCCCACAGCATTTCTGAAGGTCTATATTTCCCACTGGGCCTAAGTGACTTTTCCATTATAGGGTGAAGAAAATGGCTATTATAAGAAAATGCCGGCGAGGAAAATGTTACTATATAACAGACCGTTTGTGTCTTTTGATAAAGAGTTTGTAGGAAAGAACACCGACTTGACTTACTGCCCTCAAAAATGGTTCCTTTCCCTTTTCCTTCCAAGCATATATAAAGTAAGATTTTTTTTTTAATTATTATTTTTGAGATGAAGCTAAGAGGGTTTTAGCTTTCTTTCAAAGAGAAGGTTCGTGGCACGTATATGGAGGCATCTCTGTGTTCAGGAGGGAAGTTTATTTCTTTAAAAATAAAAACCTGTTCCTTGGACTCTTTTAATAAGGCTAAAGGAGCACGTCCCTTTCTTTGTCTTCAGAATAAATGGCAGAAAGTTCGAATCTTCTCGCTTTCTCTTCCCAAAATAAATGCCTTGTTATGATTAGTTATGTGGTGCCCCTCAAAAAAAAAAAAAAAAAAAAAAAAAAAAAAAGTAACACCTTACAGGTCCAAGACTCCACGAATTACAATTCGAAACGTTTTAGAAGAAACAGACTAATCGCAACCTCCTTGTTTAGAGTCGCAAATCTGCAGTGAAATACCGCTAAACTGGGTTCTTAAAGTTTATTCGGTGGCATTTTCTTCGGTTGCCTGCGTTCACTCTGCTGAGATGCTGTGAGCAATACCGCATCTCCCATAGGGACTCATGCCTGAGAGCGCTGGTGATTAGCTGATCTGCCATGTATGGTATATCAGAGGATGGGATGTACACTGGACTGACTTTACCGTCTTATTTAAATGTGATGATTTTTCTCATTTGTTGCATTGTTTGTATTAATACGAATATCTTGTTATGTTTGTTTTGTCTCCTGGGAGCCAATAAAGCTGTGAAGTTTTTCTTTACACCAAATGCAGCTCTACGGGCGATCAATCAATGGGTAGTTTTTGGATAATCTGCGAGAGTGAGAAATCTAATAAAGCAAGCAACTAAAAAAGGAAAACAAAGTCTATTTTCTGTTAGGTTAGCTACGTCAGGAGTCAGGCTTTCCACCATACCTTTTAATACATTTAAACAGCCACATTTAACTACCAGGGCAACACCTCGCTAAATTAACTTGCTGACATATAAAGGAAAAAGTTTAGACGTCGTGACCTCGGCAGCAACGTGGGTGACTTACTCTTACAATTAAATTTACTTCGACACTTGCATTTCCCCCACCTCCTCCTCCGCACTGGTATATGAAAACATACTAAGGCGAAATATAGACCGATCGTCAAGTGAGAGAATAAAAAAGTGATTTTTTAAAAAATTACTATTGCTTTGGAATACCAGGTTTAATGTTAAGAAATAGGTAGACAAAGACTATATAGTGAGCTTCCAGGTCGCAACAAGGTCCATAGAAAATCGTGCCACTTAATTTCAAGGCAGCAGTTCTCTTATCACAACAAAATGAGTTATAAACAGATCAAAATAACAATCTGAATTATCTAGCATTAGTGGCTGAACTGAACAGCCCCAGATTACGTGATGAATTGTTAAATTGCAGTAGCATTGTTTTGGAATTGCTAATTAAAAAATAAGTAAACCCCCATGACTCTGGATATGACAACTGAAAATACCCACAAATTATTTAATAAATGAAGCGTCTAACAACTCTAACACTTCCTGCTCGCCTTGTTAATAAATGTAATTTGAGGTAGATTTAAAAAATCTCCCATCTAAACAGTGAATTCATTACGCGACGTTCAGATCTCCAGATGCCTATGGACTCCTCGGAATTAGGTGTTAAATAGACAAAAGTGAACCAAACTGCCTTTAAAAGCACAGCATGACCATGTAATTCTTTTTCCAGTTTGTGGTAAAAAATGATGAAACTTCTTTCCAAGTAGCTATCACCCAGATTTAGTGTGAAAAGTAGTGTAATTGTAATTCACGCCATCAGGGTCTATCACTGATAGACTATCAGCTGTTCTGTAGTTAGGAAGGCTTTCTTTTCAAATAGGAAAGCTGCCAAGTGCTCTGTGATACCTCCAGCAAGCTTATCGGATGGAAGATCGGAGCCAAAACAGCAGCTGCACACATATGCAAATTGGCAATTAATAGTATAACATTCTGGGGAGGATTTTTTTTTTTTTTTTTTTTTTTTAATATGGGAAAGTATAGCGGAGCTACCTTAATATTAACCTTAACAGTGACAGGGAACTTCTTGTCTGAGCGGCCAAGGAATAATTACCCTCTGGAGAGCCTATCACTCCATTACTTTCTTCCTTCACACAAAGATCAAAGCTTTGTTGTCCTGCCGAGTTTCTCTCCAGGAGGAAAGTTAACTTAATGCCATAAAAAGGGGATACCTTGTAGCTTCGGCTTTCCAGGCTTGGCAATCGTGGCCATTCCTTCCCCCCCCCCCCCCCTCCCCCCCCGATTTGTTTATTTTCTTTTGCTTAGGATGCTTGTCCTGTTCCTGAAAAAAAAAAGTGTTCCGTGCAAAAACTCTTCGGACCGTGCATTTGTTGTGGATACCGTAATCAACGACAAAGTAATTGAAAGGATTAGTTTTATAAATTTTCCCCAGCCTGCTGCAGCAAACCAGCTTGCTTTATTTAGCCCAGCATGTATGAATACAAGCCTCCCAATTAATGCAGTTGCTTGCTTTAGTCAGAACATTTGCTTTCAAAGGAGCCTCACATGATCCTTTTCTTTACTAGCAGGCTGGAGCTGGAAAGGCTTTCCAGGGCTACTGCGTTTCACACCAGCCCGTCCCCTGCGCTTTCTCCAGTGTCTGTCTGTCTGCCTCCTCTAGGACAGGCGTGGGGTGATTAGCTAATGTTTTCGATAATCTGCGAACAATCGACACTCCTCTTTTCAGGAGGAAAATCCCCGCTCGGCTGGGGTTAGGACGAGCAGCGGGCGTCTCTCTCTCCGGGCGGCTCCTTCCCTCAGCGGCGGCCCTCAGGCCGGCCGCTGTCCGCGCTGCCGCTCGCCGAGGGCGCCTCTCTGGCCGGGGCCGCCTTCCCCGCTCCCGCTCGCTCCCTTGTTCTCCCCGGCCTCGTTCCCTCTCGCTGCCGGCGCCCTGGGCCGTGTCGCCCCGGCCCCCGCGCCCCGCTCGCGTCGCGGCTCCGTGCAGCGCGGGCTCGGCGCCTCGGCTCGCAGCCCGGGAGCCCGACTCGCGTTACCCCAGGCGGCGGCACCCAGCCCAGCGCTCCAGAGCCTGGCCCCGGCCTCAAAACCGGCCCCGCAGCCGGCGCCCCGCGGCTCAGCCGGACAAAGGCAGGGCAGGGCGTTCGGCCGCAGCTCGCAGCTCCTCGGGGCTCGCTTCCAGCGCCGCACCTTTGCACCGCAGGCGACTTGGAGCCAGCGGGATCTAAACAGATCCCCCACGGTCTGATTGTCAGCTGGAGTTAAAGCCGCGCTCGTCTGGTTATTATTTGTGGTGCCTTCTTCCAGACTGCAAACACTCCTTCAACATTTTTTTAAAATTTATTTTCCCCAGCGTTTCACAAGCATATATGGGTTCTTACAGTTGGTTAAAAGGATGGTGTAAAAGTTGTGTATCATTGACCCGCACCAGTTTCCCACTGTTTATATTAACTACCATAGGATCTGATTTGTTTCCCATTAAAGAATTTAATATATTCACACAACTCCTTTGCTTCTGCTGTCCTAATGATGACACAAATCTTGTTCAGCAGCTCAGTTTAAAGAATGGGCTTAAATGACATTGACTGCAAAATCTCAAACAACCTTACAAAAACAACCTTGATGTTTACAGTTCAACGTAAATCAGGTGTGTCTGGAAAATTCACAACAAAACCACCAAGATTATTTTCGTGATCCAGGAGAAAAGGCTTTGGGCCTTCATCACCACTTGGTTAGAAGTACGCGTTGCAACACTCAGGGTGCTCAGAGCTCTGCAGCACCTGGAGTTTTAGGGCCTCACCTCGCGCTCTGCTTTGGGCATGGTGTCCACCTAAGTGTTACCGAGGAACACATGCATCAGATATAGGTACACATATAACTGCAAACAGTATAAATATTCTCTTTATTTGCTGAGTACTACACTACTTAGATATTTGTAATGGGTGGTTTATCCTCATTTAGGAAAAAAGGTGATTTTTTAAAAAACCCTTGTCCCCAAAGATAATAAGGAAAAAAGGGGTTTAGGTTATGTCCTGTCTCCTGATAATTTTTAAATCTATTGGCAAGTTTCAACCAAGTTTGAGAAACAGATATTGCTGCCTTTTTTATTATTATTTTCCAATTTACGTGTGTAAGAACAAGCTTGTAAATTCTAAGGAAAAAGCAAAAAGAATGCAACCAATATTTGTTCTATTTGGCAGCATCTGGTAGACCAAAGAAACCCCCATGTGCTCCTGAGGCAGTCTGACCATGTGACATCTCTAATCTAGCTGGCAGGCCAGAACCCCGAGCCATAGCCTTCAGGCAAAGACAGGCAAATATTCTGGAGGTGTCTCATTAAAGGGACAAAGGATGTCCTGGAAGTTTTAAAAGATGTAGAGCTGATGTAAGATTTACTTGGGATACAGAGGGGATGGGAGTAAGAACAAGTAAAGGACATAGTGAGATACAGAAAATATAATAAATTGATTTTACCGCTCATTGAACAGCTTTACACTTAGAGTATCATACTATTTCATTACTCAACATATTTCTGTGGTCCTAAGACAACAGATAAGAATGACAAATCACTTGTGGTGAATTTCAGAACTTTGACCACCAACCCAATCTCAATTTTTGTGTTTTAGAAAGCAATCCTTCAACTTTTACACCAAGGTACGGGGGCAGAAGATAATTGGGTGCACTTTTACAAGTATGTTCTCCTGAGTTGTTACTAAAGAGAAACTGTGAACAGCAAAGGTCGAAGTGGAAAACAGGTCAGTTAAGCACGATGGTAACAGAAGAGTTACAGTGCCAAGAGGCTACCTGAGTAGGATATTTTCATTTGATTCATGGAAACAGAAGTAAAAGATTTTGCTTCCTTGCTTTCATTTTCATTACAAAATTTAAGCATTTTAATACTATGGAGTCTTCCAATGCTACAAGGTGATACTACACTGTTGTATTTGAAAGACAAGATTTGAAAATTGCAGATCAAAGTGCTATAAAATTAAAAAATAAAAAAATATACAAAAAAAAAAGAGAGAATTCTGGAAATAATAATAAAGAACCATGAGATTGCCCAGAATGCTGCCTCCTTGGAAGACAGAGCTGCCCCTCAGCAAGAAGGAATCAACTCCAGGACTGGATCTTTCTCGAGAAAGAACAAGAGTTGTACAGGAAAGTAGTATAAACTGGAACCAAAAAACTTTGCAAAACCATAGTAACTCTAGCTACTCTATGGCTTCCAGCAAATGTAGCTGTCCCACTGAAGAAGTTTTAGCAGAAAGTGAAGAGATTGCAGTGAACATGGGTATCTTCCATATCTGAGAGCTGGAGAAAGCAATGTGCCTATAGATACACATTACTACAGTGGGAAAAAAAAAATCTTGTTCTGAATATTACACAGATAACTAATACACATTAAAATGAAATCACTTGATTTAGATAAGTAATCTAAAATATTATTCGCCTACACAGAACATTTTCAGTAATAGTTCTAGGAAAATTTTGAATGTATAACTCAACATACAAAAGCACATCATCCATTGACAATGAGTCATCTATTGAACAGTAAGAAATAGAAAACTAAGTAAAAGCACAGCACACCATACCTAGTAACAAAAAGGCAGAGACAGTACGCTATACGTTTCAGGCCTGTTACTGTGTGTCTCTGTCAGATTTAAAGGGACAGTTTCCCAGATGTTATAAGAAAAAAAGAAGTCTTAGAAACATTTCATCTCGGAGACCTGAACTTATAGGGAAAGGTCAAAATAGGAAAAAGAAAAAAACAAACAAACAAACAAACAAACAACAACAACAACAATAATAATAATAAAAAAACATACACAAAAAAAAAAAAACACTCTTGTATGTTCTGCAGTGCTGGGGCCAGTCAGATGTTCACAATATATTGCTCACCAAGAAACTGAGCCCAAGAATTATTAAGTTTTTTGGTGAATAACTTTGAATAATTAATTCTTCTGAGAAAATTGCAATCTGTTCACTAAGAGTTCATGAAAAAAACAAGGTGAATAATTCATTATGAATTATTTGACCAGTTTTAGCAATGAGATTCTAAATCTGTCTTCTTATGGATATTAACCTCATTAATACTATTTAGAAAGAATGCTTCAAGATAATTAAGATGATGCAATACTGCACATTAGTATGACATAATTTAAGACACTGAGTCTCTTTTTGTAAATGCTTTGGAAATAATGCTTTATTATATTTTAAAAGGAGCTTTGTACATAAATCTAGAAGTACTGGTAGTCTTGGAATAATGGGTGCAGTAATAGGACATTCTTACATGAGAAGAAAGCCTTGATAACAGAGAGATCTAAATGTTTAAAATCTGCTAGGGTCTACTGCTATAACACATAGCTGAGTGACCAATTTAGCACTAAGATGCTGTCACTCGTGAATTTTAGGGAACTTGACAGAATGTCAAATCCTGCACTAAGAAACAGAATTTCCATGGATGGCAAAGAAATCAGGTTCAAATTCCCATTCTTACTATTTTAAAAATATTAACCATAATAGTTATACAACAATTATTGTACAATAATTGAATAACTGAATGATGTTAGAAGACTAATTTCAAATCGTTCCAGTATGCCACCCTAAAACAACACAAGTAGTCATTTAACCCCTTCCTACACTATTTCTGCTTAAATATAAATGTGAAATGGTTTTAAATTAAAAAACTAACATTTTCTAACAATTCCTGAGCAACATATAGCCATGTCTCTAATTTCATTAGTTACAGCTGCAGTTCCATGACACTGTGAACTGCTCCACATCAGAGCTGCTAGTGTGCTCACAGCCAAATGTTTCTGCCTACTCCCTTGCATCAGCAGTAGTTTGGATGATGCCACCCCGCACCTTCCCACAGAGGTGAGCTGTTTCATGGCATAGCTGCAGTCTGACAATATAGCTAGGCTAGGCTGGTCTAAAAACAGGCCCATATTCAAAGAGATTATCCTGCTTCTTTTTTGTTCCCCAATCTGGTTGCATACCTCCCCATCACAGGTATTGAGCTGACCCCACAGGAGAGAAAACCAGTCTTACAAAATGTACTTTTCTGGGTTAGTAGCAGGCCACTGAGTTGCAAGATATTTACTTTAAAGTCAGATGAATGAAGGTGCCAGTACAAATGCTGGAGAAGAGCACAGCAAAGAAAGCTCAAGGGAAAGCCGTGGTAACATATGGCCAAAAGTAGGGTTTGCAGCAATCAACATTTAGATTGGCTTCGGCTTCAGTGGAACCACAGCCTTAGATTTACTGTAAATAAGATCTAATTCTGAAGGAACTTCCTCAAAACAAACATAAGGCAAGTGATTCCATACTCCTCCCCCAAGAAAAAAGATACAAAATCAATTACAGTAATAATAATAGTAACTTATTACACCTAACGTGTTTTCAGCCACTTGGCATACAATGTGAGTCTACCAGTTAACCATACTTAATGCTGAACTGACTTCTACCAACGTAAGATTTAATATGGTCCTTGATTTTTATTTTTATTTTTAATATTTAATTGCAAATTCAATGCAATGTATTTTTGAAAGTGCTCTGCTGTTTGCTATATGCAAATATGCATCACGCTACTTTGAAATATTTGAAATGGCTTTTAAAATAATATCTCATGGAAGAAATTTTCCATCTAAATAATTCTGAATACAATCTTCTGTTGGGTTTCTACTACATGTTAAAAACAGGAGTCTATAGATGATGAAACTATTTGCTGTACAGTCTGTGAATATTTGAACTACTACTTCTAAATTTGAATGTAGAATCTGAAATTATGTAAGGACATGTGACTTCAGAACATATTTTCTGTATATACTGCATAAAAACATATGCAATAAATACACAGTAAATATGAGACAATCCACACAGTTTCTCAATTATTAAGTGTTACACTAATAATTATTTCTATTAATAAACAAAACAAAATTATTATATCAGGCAAAAGTAGGCAGAAGGCAAAAGTGTATAAAGGTGGGATACACTTTAGCTTGTATTTGCCAATTTGGCTACATTGTTCTTCCTCACACCAATCATTCACTTGCACAGCAGACTAGGAATTTTGTTCATATTAGTTTTTGTTGTTGTTGTTTTTTTGGCTTGTATTGTCAAGGCATTTTTAACTGGAATTAAAGAGTGACTAACCTCTGCCAGTTCCATCAGCTCTAGCATTTAGATGTACAATATTCCCATTTTTTTTGTTGTTCTGCTCTGTATGTAAGTAGGAATTTGTATTAAAAACAGGGTTGCAGCTTTATATGACTAATATCTATGCTGCTGGAGCTACTACTGTAGCTAAACTAATTTTCACTGGTTTGTGTAACATTCATTTGTATGATACTATAATAACTCCACGAGAAACATGTAAGAAAAAAAATTCTGAAGCCACAAATGAGAAGATTATGGCTTGGATGGACATGATCTCATAGAAAAATGGCACTTTAAAGCTACTAGTAGAGAACACACATACAACAAAAACATTAAGATTTGTGGTCATCATTTCTTACTAACTACTCTTTCCTTAAGGTCTGGGAAAAGCCCTGAACAGGTCTCTCTTACAACTCCATCTCCTTGTAGTACTGATGGTTTGCTAGGTGGATCGTTATTGCTCTGCCCTACCAGAGCAGAAACTTTATGTCTTTAGACTAGGTAATTCTTCAAAAGATTAGCTCCTTCCTGCTGTTCAGTGGGATCCTTGACCATGAATAGAGAGATCAGAATGAGAAGAAAGGTCCAGAGAAATAAGTAGCAAGTCTTGATAGATAGAATGCTGAAATCACCCCTAAAATGAGGAGTGACTCACTAAAACAAAATATTATCAGCCATTTATTTAGATAAGAGCATGAAATGGGACCTCCCATGACCCCAAACCAATTTGTTCTGTAATAGTTTTGTTTCACTAAGCTTTCAGTATTTTATACTGAGAATCTCAACTTCTGCTAAACCAAGTCAAACATGACTTTCCTAGAAATAACTTAAAGCTTACCTGTAAAAAACTCAGTAATTTAGCAGCACAAATATGACAGTAATAAGAAGAAAAATGTATCCCTTTGGGGCACTCTCTGTAATCTCTCTGGTAAAATCTACTGACTATCTAAAGATGTAGATGATAATATCTTTGTTTTATACTTAATTACGTTAACCAGGCTATTCTTAATTTTTTAAAGCCTTGTGGTACTTTTCAGATCTAGTTGCTGAATTAACAGAATATTAGTGGTCCAAAAGGATCACTATAATGATAAGGATAAGCTTTTGTTATATTTAATCTCTTCTTGTTAGTAATCCCAAATATTCAAAATATACACCTGCTGAATTTCACAAGTCCTTTAAGAGCAGGTAAATAGCCTTCTTCACTCCATTTAATCAGACATATACTAGGAATTAAGATGTTATATGTAGAGAGTTTACAACAACACCTGTGATTTTTTGAGTTCCATGCTACCTTTAACATACAAAAGTTAAAAATAAAAAATAAAAAACATAAATGCAGGCATTATGTGCTACATAATCAAACTTGTCAATAATAATACGTGTTTACTGTTTTTGAGGAAAAGAGTGGTTATACTTTACTATTTTTGAAATTTTTTAATTAGTTTTTAAAGTAACTGTTTTACTATGTGTAATCTGATTTCTTTTGTAGTCCTTTAAAATATATACTAAGGAATTAAGAACAGCATATAGCTTTTAGACGAGTGAGCTCAGAAATGCCATGGTTAACAGAACATGGCAATATGATAGCAGGACTGAAAATTAGGCCATGCTGCTCTCACCATAGGAGAAGCTACCAGACTAGTTAGATTTTGGAGGGAAACTATATTTTCCTTCTGAAGACAACAGCCTTCCTTTTGTCACATATCTCTGTTTTGTTTCTTAAAGCCATGGCTTTATTATGCATTAAAACGTTGTGTCCTCTCAAAGCAGCAATATTCTTTCCACAATATTGCTCTTTTTCCTCCTTCTTGGAGAAGGCAGGATAAAATGGTTACAAATGGCCAGAAGAAGACCTTATCAACATCAGACAGTAGGAAAAGGATCTTCCTGATGAGATTCCCATAAAGATTCATGGCAACATCTTATCTGTAAGCAGCAAAACCAAGTCTTCTCCTGACAAAAGCTTTGTTCAGGCACTCTAACTTTAGCTCAAGAATACAATTTCATTGATTAAGGAAAAAAAAAAAAAAAAAGACTAGAGACTTGCAGACATATTTAAATTAAGCAACAGATGATATTGAGAAGATCTTTGAGATACCTAATTAAATACATCTCCTCTCTTCAGTCTGCCCATCAGGTGATTCATACCTGAACAGTTAACATGCAAATATAAATCTCAGATTCACCAAGTTTAAAGAGAGCCATTTTTATCTCACCATATTTTTTTTTTTTTATGATTTCTTTAGTGTTTGGTTTAATACTAAACAAGATGATTTGCTAGTCGGTTAACCAAAGAATCCAATCTGGTAAAGACTGTGAGATCATTCCTGCCTACCACACACTCATGAAAGCAAAATGTCCCATAGTATAGTTTGTATTTCATTGTTGAGTTTAAGTAAGTCAAGTATCAGTGCTTTCATCCATCTCCATTCAAGTCTGAATATACAGTTTAAAATTAACAAAACTAGGCCCTACTGTTCTAAAACAACTGAACATTTCAGTTTGAAAAGCAGTTACTGTGCAAGCAGCCTGACTTAAAGAGAAAAATACAAGGAAATTCTGGATCCATAATTCACCCTCCACCTTCCGACCCCACCAACCGCCATATTAGTGTGCCCCCACCAAAATACCAGCTTGTGTTTACAGTTTCGTTTCTCCTGATGGTGGATGGGCGCGTGTACACGCACTCGCTCTATGTGCGCTCAATAGGATCATGATCTGGAGAGCTGAAAATGTAAACACAAGCTGGTATTGTGGTGTGACTAGCGGTTTGTGGTTTCTTTGTTTGAATATTTCAAAAATGGCACACTGGCCAGAACTAAAAAAGAGGAAAGCAGAGCTACTATTTATTTGAAACTTTGATGGATCCAATATTCACATTTCAGGTAGATAAAAAATAGTGACAGAATTAGAAGCTGTTTATCAATACTTTTTTTTTTTTTTTTTACATTGTCAACTACACTTCAGTGAAGGAATTTTGTTTTCAAGGATAGGTCATCTATACTTTGCCTTTAATCCCACATAATGAAGAATTTCTTGCTCGTTTAGGTGCTCATCAAGCAACTTATTACAGATTAGGAAAGCCTTATTCACCCAAAGGCATCTGTAATCATGTGACTCTAGTTTCTGTATTCAAAAGCATGGATACCCAAGCATGGATTCACATGTGGACCAAATACCCCAAGCAGAGCTCCAAAATGGCATATCCATGCAGTTAAAAGGGTGCAAGGTTAAATCCCTGTAATTTCAGAAAGATTTTATTTCTTTTTGCTTCACTGAAAGTAAATGAGACAGAATGACTCAATGAAAAGTCCATGAGTCCAATACCTTGTCCTTAAATTTCTGGATATATTAACCAGCCTTAATAAAATGAATGACCTCTTCATATAAACTTTCTTTAACTACTGTAACAGAGAGGGAGTGAAGGGAAGGGGTGAGGGGGAAACTGAAATCCAGCTTCTAAAGTAATGGATTGTATCTGGTTATTTGTCATATTATAATTAAAAGTTGTTTTTTTTTTTTTTTTAAATAAGCTTATCAAAGGTAGATATTTAAAGTATGTGTTTTATTTTGTTTGACCATTTATTTTAATCAGAGTTGCAGAACATTTCTAACAAAGACTAAACCTACTGTTCATTCTTATCACTGAAAATTTAATTTAAACAAGAGCTACAAGTATAATTTAATAAAAGATTGGAAGAAGGAGAGCGGTCTTCTTGAAACAGCGAAAAAAAGTCCAGAAGACTTATTGATACTAGCACAACTCTATAGTCAAGAAAGAGGGACAGTTCTGCAACACTAACTTTCCACGTAAGAACAACAGTGTTATTCTTATAGTAACTCACAGCTCATGAAAAGAGCATTCACTTGATAAATACTTATCGTTCCCATTTAGTGGAGGTATATCTGTCACATAAAAAGCAAGAAATTCCTTCTTAAAGTATGCTATATTACCTTACACACAAAATCACATAATAATAACACTCAATTTTCCTGCTCAAAAAAAGTTTCCATATGTATTTTAGAAACATTTGATTACTTTACACAAACTGCACAACTGCAATGCCATCATAAGGTAGAACATCTTGCTTCTTTTTAATACATTACTCTATATAAGCACCCTCACAAAGACAGCTTGTGAGCATTTCACAAATTATAATAATGGAACCACCTACATGTATATCAGTGCTGACAGATCTGGATCATCTTATTTTCACCTGCAGTAAGTTCAGACTCAGCTGAAAACTAAATTATACAATGAACAGCTTTGTTGTAGGAATATGCATGGCCTTATTTTCCACCAACATTTGCAGAATAAATGCATGCAACTTGGATAGATATTTAATATCAATGGTAATAAACAATAATGATTTTGCAATCTAACTTTTTTTTTCATTTGAATCAACTATTAACTTCATCACTCTTTTTACATACTACACTACAGAGTAATTCTTTTATCTGTCTGAGATACAGCTGTTCAATAGCCATTACCTGTGATAGTTTACTATGCAAAATATAAAATATTGTATCCAAAAAGATCTTATTGGTGTTAGTAGATCATAATACTGGGGTTCTCACTGAATGCCATATCATGGATTAGGTAAAGAATTAAGTAAATGAGTAATAGTAAGTAAATTCAGCTATTATACAGAATACCATTGAGTTTTGATGATCATTTGTAGTCAAGACCTCTGCTATAAGCTGTTCTTAAAGGTCTGAAATAAGAGGACTGTCAACTGAGCTGATAATGTCACTCTAATTTCTGAGCTTTAAAGACAAATATAGAATAAATATAGCCAATTTATAGCCAAATACTGGTCTTAGTCTGTGGACATTTTAGAAGAGTTTATGACAGGATGGCTTGAGTCATATAGAATATGTTTGTAATTCTTACAAGGGAATGACAGTACATTCACAGTATTTCCCTGTGTTTGATGACCTATCTTAACCATTTTTTTTTTCTAAAGAAATATAAATATATACTCTATGCAAATATGAAATAAATTTATGCAACGCTACATAATAATACATGCCTTCCCCTCCTACTGGCATCAGTCACTGTAAAATTAAATAAAACCAGTGTTCTTTGGTAAGCCTCATGAAATAGCATATTTAGCATTCCTAGCTTCTTCTACAGAAAAAAAAAAAAAAAAAAAAAAAAAAAAAAAAAAAAGAGAAAAAAAGCCCAACACCCTTCTTATTCAACTGGCAAAATGACAAATACCTCAAAAGGCAATAGATACTGTATGACCAAATTTAGGCAGCGTGGATTCTTCCTCCTTAAAAATACCACTTCATTCAAAATATGTGAGGGATAGCTGCTTCCTCTGTCATAAGAAAGACTTGATATTATTAGTGTTTTTTTCCAATTTGTATAGTAAAATATAATTCTAGAAGCAACAGGGAACAAAACCTACCTATATTATAACATAGCATAAACAAGAAAAACCTAATATGCATACATATATGGAGCTAATTTTAAATTAGTATCAAGATTAGCTAGAATTTTACTGGTAAGCAATGAAGAAAACTTAACAAATGTTCAGGAAATGAAAGAAAGAGCTGGAAGAGATCAGGAGGAGCTGAAACAACTCCTATCCAAACCAAATGACCTAGACCACATTAATATTGTAAATAGCTCACCAACTATACATGTAGCAGCAATTTGAAAACGAACTGCAATATCAAGTGTACTTTCAAATAATTGGGAGCATGATTAGTTCTCACATGGCAGGCAGTCTAATACTATCTTTCAAGACAGTAAAGACAGTTTGCATTTATAAAATTCTTTGTTACTCAAGTATTTGTTTATATAATAATATATTTTACATAACATATAGATCTAGATTAGACGACATGCTTACTGTCAGCTAGATGCAAACTTATGACAGCTTCAAATAGCTTTTTCAATAACTAAAACATTAAAACATTTATTTAAAAATGTCTCTCCTGCAGAGGGTCAAAAGACTTGGTCTCTATACTCAATTTTGATAATTGTTTAAAAAGGTTTTTTAGTAGTTTACATGTGATGGTTAGTACTAGGGATCATTTTTCTCTTACACACTTGAGAAACAAACACAGAAGAATGTATGGAGAAAATCTGAATGAGCTGGCTTTGACATTTCTTGTACCATTAAGAATACATGTTGGTGTCTTTCATAAAAAAAAAAAAAAAAAAAAAAGCTAATTTAACAACCACTCATTTGAAGAGTAACAGCTATTTCTGTATTACTTCTATCACAGAATTCTAGATGAACAGGAACAAACAAAGTCAATATGTATAGTAGAACGCAAAATTTGACCTCTAAAAATATTCGTAAAGTTTCCCTATTTTTCACAGAGATAGCCGTATTTTGCTGAGTTAATGAATTCAGATAGTGAGCATTTAACCTGGGTTTTTGAAAGTAATTAGCAGCTCCAGTTACCTGAAAGATGGAGCTAAGATGAGCAGGTAATTTTACATCAGTACATTTCTAATTAAAAATGATGTTATTTACAGCCAGTCAATTGAAGCTGTAAGCATCTGTGCCCATAAAGAAACATGTGACAATGGATTGGTGATTATTTAGAGGCTATCCACAATTGCTGAAAACAGTGAGAGAAGGGTATTGAACACAAAGGGTAATTGTTAGCTAGATGAGATTATTGTTCTTGCTTGAATTTATTTTTCAGGTAACTTGGAAATCTGTCATTTAATTTATTTCTATATCCTTGTTGTGTGGAGAAGTGAAACTTCTCAATATTGAGTATAAAACTAAAACAAAATGAGAAAATAATTATATTAGTTTGCTGGAAAAATGCTGAGAAGGGTACTAAAAAAAGGCCAAAGCCGTGGGAGTTTTAAATATGCAAACACTACTCAAAACCCCAAAGTTCCTAAAATACATAAAAATACAATTATAAGGCTCTGATGCCATAGGGCAGTTTCGAAGGAGTATAATTACTGTAAGGAAAATATTTTTCAGACTAACAATTGCATTTATACCACCAAAATTCCCTGTAGCACACAGGCCATATGGATTATCATGCTATATATCAGTTACATTGAACATTGCAATTTCATGACCTGTACATGAAAACTACTCAAAGACTCCAAAGCATTTTAAAATCACTGATCCAAATTTGCGATCTGCGGGCTAAGCATAGAAGTGCCTGTAATACTAATTCTCAGTCCTCAGATAGGACTTCTAAAGCAGTCTGTATAAGGCAATTAAGAACAGCACGTTCATAGATGTCAGTATCAATATGTCAGTCAGGCAACAACATATATCAAGGAGTCCATTGCATTTTTTCAAGACTCTACAAGTCAAAACAGGTTAAAAGGTACTGCCTTAAACTGATATAAATAGGTTGCTGAACTAAAACAAGAGCAAAAGATGAATTTTAAGGTTTTAGTGAGTATCAAACCAATTTGAATATTAACAAAACCAGACAGGAGATACAGAAGTCTTTTCTTGAACTTCAGTAACTAGTCTCTTACAGCTAACCATGAAGTTCTCTGTGCTACTCCACGAATTACATTGGTTTAACCAGGCAGATAGAGAAGTTGATAATCGCAATAAAATTTAAGACATTTTCGTACAATGTTAATTCAAATACATTGTCTTAAAAAGTCTCAAAAATATATTTAACATATTTACAAGTATGTAAACTGTCTTCATTACACTTTAGACTGTGCTTTATATTGCAGTACATTTTTACAACCATGTATGTCAGATACCAGCAATACAATAATTTAAAAAATGTAACGAATCTTGGTGTTTAACAATTTGGTTTCAGTATTTTTACTTAATTAAAACAAAGCTTTTATATTTACTTTCACTTCAAACATTCTGCTTATCTGTGTGATATTGCACTTATCTGGATCTAGTCTCACTTTTATCAGTTAAACAAAATGAAATAATCTAGGCAGTACTGTCATGGTTAACACCTCAGCAGAAAGAATAAACAAGGGAGTCGTGTTTACTCTGTTTAGCAGAGTAACTAAATTTGAAATAAAATACAATTGAAACTGAATTTAAATTAACTTTTTTTTTTCAACATAAACTATCACCAAACAGAACAAAGATGCCTGAAATACCTGATACTGAGAGTTGTATCATTAGTCCTTAGGAATCCAAAAGACAGATAAGCAAATTTTTGTGTAAAAATTTACTATGTACAAATATAATATTTGCATCTACCTTCTTTGCAGAGTATAAGAATATCTTACAGTTTGTTTATCATAGCAATAAATATTTGAAATAGATAAAGAATTACATGTCCTACCTTTGGATGAAAAGGCTTAGGTTCAATTGGTGCTTGGACTGCGCTCCAGACCTGGAATAGGATATTACAAAAATTTGTTCAGTAATTCAATCTAAAAAAAAAAAAAAAAAAAAAAAAAAAGTAGAAGAAAATCTGGAGGCATATGAATTGAAAAAGAAAGAAAGAAAAAAAAAAAAAAGGTCAAAATTAGAAATCTAGGCAATAGTAAGAGAGTTTCTTCAGATCATTTCTACAATGGAGATTCAAACTTCCACCACATGGTCCCAAATATTTAGGTCTCCAAATACCAACTGTTACAACTTATAATTAAAGTCAGTTTACAGCCTTTAATCAACGGAATCAAGATAGCTAGTGAGATGAGATAAATTGCTACTGTATTTACTTATGGCAGACAGCCAGTGTAACTAAAATAAACATCTTGTCTTACCTGAATAGTTTATTGTCAGTTGTAAAGTAATCTGCCTATCCTATTACATTTCTAACAATGCTTGTAAGGAGTTTGCCTAATCTGCAAAATAAAATCCTAAAAATATTATTTCTGCCAATTCAGGTATGACAAGAAAGAATGAAACAAGCCCTTTCTACATACTTCTAGTGTATTTATTATGATTGACACATCAAAGACATGATGACAACAGTACAAATTGTGCTTAGTCAAGAAACAATTGTGTTATTTAGCTTTTCCTTCTGCCAGTGACTGAAACTATAAAAAGATGAACTGGCTGAGGTGTGATGTATACGTTTAATCAATAAAATTACTATTTGCTAAATGAAATAAGAAGGAAAAATACTGGTATTTATTTAGCTAGCTATTCATAATTTTCATTTTCTCAGAAAATTTCCAAACACAATAAAGAGGTCCCATAAAGAGGACAAAGAAGAAAGAGCCAGGGCAACAAATGAGGAAAAATGCCATTGGGTATATCTCAGTGTACTGCAAGTACAACTGTAACCATCCTAAAGAGAAAAGATTAACATCATCTCATCAATAACTTGCATAACTCTGAAGATGAAAACTGTTAGGGAACCAAGAGTTTCATGTATAAGTAAGATAGTTTATTTTGATCCAATTAATATTTAAATAAAAAACACGTGTTCATTCACTTCCTAAATAAAAATGTAAATCACAAACAAACAGAACCTCATGCATTAAGACTCTGCAACTACCTCATTCTCTGCTGTATCACTGTGATTATTAGTGCAATCTCCACAGATTTAATTAATTTACAGAGAGCACTCTGGAGTGAATCTATGTAAAAAATCTTTCTTACTTTTTTTGTCACCAGATAATTTCCAAAATCTATAAATTGCATCCCTGTTTGTGATGCAGTTTCAGAGGAAAAAGTTCTGGCTGAGCAGAAAATCTATTTTTATAGAACAGTACCATCCCTACCATCCCTTTAAAAAGCATTATAGCTACTTTCACTGGTGTCACCATTGTTATGTTTTCCAGCAGCACAATCTTGAACAGCTTTTCCGTAGCGTATCTTCACAAGTTGAGTTGAGAGCAATCTATTTTCTGCAAAATGGCTGCTTTCATTGTATACAGGACACTGAACCTCTTGTGCGGGACCTTTTCACCATGTTGTGATTGATTTTACATTTATTGAAAACAAGTCTGGTCTCTGCCATTTGTTTACCCTTGTATTTTCTCTTTATGCTTTGGTATGCATTTTTAATTAGATGCACTCCAGTTCCTTCACCACTAGCTAACACTTTTATTTGGGAAGCAGTCTTTACTAGCCCTGCAAATATCCGCTGTTCTTTGCAATGTCAAGTCCTTTTCTCACCTTGCTTTGACTTGGTTATCACTTATATCACAAGTAATTCATCCATCTGTTAACTGCTCCAATTCACATTACTTGGCTTTATTTTAAAGATCTTAACAATGGTCAATGGTCTCATCTGGCAGCTGGTTCCTTGTAAAAAATGTGCCTTTCCCAAGTGACATTCTTGTGAGGATCAAAATATTCACTGAATGGGTTTTATCTAGCAGTTTACAGGTCCCTCAGGCTCTCCATAGAACATATTGTATATACGCAGTGCTTTGGGCATGCCATGAGTAGTAATGTGAAGGACCTCACCTTCTTCAATCTCATTTCACTTTTCTCCAGCTTTCTGACGTTTTCTTTTCATACTGTGGGTTAAGTTTTGCCACAAAGAAAAAAAAAAAGATTAAAAAAAAAAGAGATGACATGCATCTCGATGATGCATGTTTAAGTTTAGATAAGGAGCATGCTTTTAAAGCAAAACTCTCTGTTACTCCCGCTTGGGGGCTTTGGTTTGCCCCATGCTTTTAGCTCACTGGAACTGAATTCTCTTATATGACAAAATGCAGAGCAGGAACATGCCTAACATGCTTCAGCTGCAAATACTCATTCAATTCATTGCCTATACTGGAGCTATCCAAAGGGGTGGGGGATCTGACAAAAACATTGTGTTGCCTGTTTAGGCCTCCCAATTTGTTCCTACCAGTCTGTGCCACTTCCTAACACAGACATAGCCACCGAAGTGACAGAAATAGTCAATTTCTGAGCTCTTGCTACCTGCAACTGGTAAAAAGCATTGTGCCAGTTACATAGCATTTTGTAAAGGAATGTTTCAGTTCAACTACAAGAATGTCTTAAGTACTAAAGGAAATGTAAAATGTATTTTTATTGTGTCACAAACAAGTGGAAAAACTCCCACTGAATAAAGAAAAAAACAAGAAATGGGTTGAACATTGTTCCATCCCACAGCAATCCAGAAAAACAACACAGTATGTCCACTTTACATACCACCTTTCTCTTAATTTTCAGTCTTCAATTTACAGTCTTCTACACAGTTATTTAAATAATCTGTCTCTCACAGAGTAGCACCTTTGCAATTGCCAGGGACACAAACCCACTCCTCTGTTGCCTCATAAAAATTTTCCATAGACACCCCCAACACAAGCATTTCCAGCAAGACTGATTTTTTCTTGGCCTTATCTTCTCCAGATGGTTTGTAGATAGTTCTCACAACTCAGCCATCACTTTAAATAGACATAAAAAGACAAAAGTCCAGTTTCCTGTAGGACTGCATATGAAATGTGTACTGACTGGTGAATACTGAAACCTTCAATATAAACAGCACCCTTTGGCTCCATTTTTTGAGGGGAGTTATGGCACACAGTAGGAAATGCTTGCTTTCTTAATATTCCTTACCTTCTAAATTGGGATGGATTATATCCAAATACCTTGCTACCATTCTTCTCACCCCAAATGATGCTGGGTTTATACTTGTCATGATTTAATGGGCGGGTCTATGTTCTGGGAGAGATGAAAATAGTTTTGTTTGCAGGTTTTCATTAATCATATGCTTAATGAATCCTATTTCAAACCTCCAAAAGCCTTCTGCAGCTGATTGTGAAATGCTGAGAATGCTGAAAAAAGTAATCTCACTCTTATTTACTGTCTTTAACCCATATTCTTGTAAAATTTTATTTACCGTCTTTAACCCATATTCTTGTAAAATTTTATTCATTGTGACAAGGCCACTTATTAGTCTGCATGCAGCAAAGAATTGTGCAGGCATTTCACAAGCTGTTGTGGATGTCACAGAGGTCATCCTAAGCACTTTGAGTGCTCGCCAAGTATGACAGAAGAAACCATTTCCCTATATACAGGTCTGCCAAGTCCTTACGTACAGAGCTTCGGTCCAGGGTAAAAGGCTGCATTTTAAAAAACTACCATTCCTCTATTATTTTTTCTATGTTTGGCTACCAAACATAGTTCAAAGCTAAACAAACAAACAAACCAACCAGACAAGTGTGCTGCTTCCGACTCTGTTATTCCCTTACAAGATGAAGTCAGCTCTTGTACACCTCAGTGTACATGCATTCCCTGTGCTGGTTTATATGCTTAAATGTAGATGTGGTTGTCCACAACTCTAACACGCCATCTGATCCTACCATACACATTATATTCTAATCCCAGACTTGCAAATTTTTTTAAATATATATATATATATATCTTATCATAATAAAGTCCTGGACACTTCCTCCTGTCCTAGCAAAAATTGCATTCTGTTTGTTTATGTACATGATTTGCAAGAAAACAGTGGCCAATCTCTCAGTGTATTCCTTACGTTCTGTAGACAATTCTTCAATTTCATCACTCAGATCTGTAAAATTAAGCTCATTAATTACAGAGCTGCATAATTATTGCTGCTTTAACTAAATCATAAGCAGACTTGTGGGAAAACCACATTTAAGCTAAACAGGAAGTTAGGAAAAAATAGTTTGATCCCTTAGCAAGCCTGATTCCTGTTGATCACTTTGCTACAAACAAGGAAAATTCAATATGAAGAAAACTGGAAGAATGTAAGGGTTCAATCAAAATATGTTTTCATGATTTTCAAAAGCCGTTTAAGTAATAAAATAAAATAAAAAAAGAACAAATCTTGAACATTTTAATTCAGTGCTTCATTACAGCAAAATAAATAAAAATATTCTGTGGATTAATGCTGGTTAGACAAAAACAATGAGGGATTTAGTAGCATGCAAGAGAGTGCCCTTCAGATTAAATAACAATTTGGAAGTGTTTAACAACATATGGTCTCTTTTCTTTGACATATACGATTAAGAATATATCTTTTTTATATCAAAATATAAAATACCATCTGTTGTAAGTACCAACTATGATACTTGCTCTATGTATCCAATTAATTCACTATACTTTCTAATGTAAATATTTCTCCTATTTTCTTCTTTTTTCTTCTTCTGTAACTATATTATTTATAAAATTTCAATAAATGTATATATTAAAAAAGTCAATAGTATGACTTGAAATGTAATTAGGAATAACAATGAAAGTCTGTTTCACTTTGTATTTAGAAGGCCCAAATCTTCAGATGGTCTTAAATGACACAGCTCGTCAAAGTCAGTGGATACAGATAAATTACAAAAATCTACCTATGTTGCTTTTTCTTGTCATACACATTATCTCAGGAGAATGCTACATTTTCATAAAGATTTTTTTTTTTTCTCCAGAACTGCTGAGTTCCAAAACGACACAAGATTGAAGAGTAGAAATCAAAAATGAGTATTCCTCACTAAGGCATCAGAATTCCAGTCAACAGAAAGGAATAAAAGAATTACTCTCAAAAACACAGTACAAAATAAGAAAATTTATAATGCATTTCAGTTCAATTAATTAGTACTTTACCTTATTAATGTATTATTATTTTTTTTTAGAACAGAGAACATTAAAATACTCAAATGTCTCACAATATTAGTAACAAGACTATCACAGCTCAAGTTTAGCCAGGTTAAATAAGATAGAATATAACTGCCACTTTGAAGCAGGGTTCAAATTTTCTTTTGTATGAGACAAACATACACTGATATACACGCACACTTCTTTTTTTTTTTTCCCTGAATAATATGGCTGTTCCAGTGATAAAATGCACTAATAGGTTTTGCCTTAATAATATGAAATAGAAATGACAGTCATCATATAAACTAAATTTCAATTCTTTATCATTTTAAGAATCTTCCGAGAATTAGCTCTAGCGGTTCTCTCAGCCTAGTAAAGATCTGAAAAGACATGGGGGAGACAATTATGGGAATATGTTTTTTCAGAAGTTACCCCTCTTAAAATGCAGTATGTATCACGTTGAGTTTCCCTCTTTTTTTGATTCATTTTACTCATCACAGTATAAAAAACCTACGACTTCCAAGATTGCTAAAGAGTCCTGGAAGGGGTGATTGTATGTGGCTATGGTCATGTCAGTGCAATTTACAACACTATATATTTCCACTTACTTCAAGTAGTTGTTTGTGAGCATAGGTGCTGATCATCTTCTAATTTGACATTCTCAGACCTTGAAGGAGTTCTCAAAATCAAATTGTAATGCTGGTCTTGGACATTCATTATGGAAACCTTTTTGGTAACTAGATATATATGCACTATATATATATACTTCTATTGTTTCTGCCGTAAAAAGGTTTTGAGGCACTCAGTTCCAGAACAGTCACATAGCGTTTGAAAAATTATTTCCTCAGTCTCATGTTCTCCTCTTTTATTTTATTTATTTTTGGTCCTGTGTAACATAAGTGTAATAGAAAATTCCAGTTGGCTTTCTCTGCATTATTCATCACTACGCATGCTTTTATCTTATGTCCTATTTGTCTTCTTTGTGTAGTAAAAAATACCACTCTTTCCCATTTCTGCTGCTGTGATTTTTCATACATTTGACCAGCATATTACTCTTCTCTAAATCCTCTTAATTCCTTTAACACCACTTTTGAGGTGATTACATGTGGTACTGTTGCAATTCATCATTCTTTTACCAACTTGACACACCCTTTGGTTCCTCAGCCATCACACTGGGAAGTTATGAAGCACAGGGGTCATGCAGCCACGGCTTGACCCTGCACTACGGCCAAACTGAAGGCGCGGGACTTCACGACAAAGCAGTTTCAGCACCTCAGACCAGATTCCAGTCGGTTTCAGACCAGATTCCAGTCAGCGCCATTTAAAGGCCGCGCTCCTCCAGGTGCCCTTGTGACAGGCAGGGGCGTGTGGGAGCACGAGCACCGCGGGTGCCGCTGCGGCTCCCCGCTACCTGAGGGGCCCCCCGGGCCCTCCTTCGCTACCCCGCAGCTCGCCCTCACGCCCGGGGAGCGGCCGCCCTAACGGCCCTAACGGCTGTAACGGTCGCACCCGCTCGTGGGCACGTGCACCGAGCGCGGCCCCGCCGGCGGCACGCGCCGTTGCCAGGCGGGCCGCGTTGCCATGGCAACCGCCTCCCCTTCCTCCTTTTTTTTTTTTTTTTTTTTTAATGTTTTCCCCTCCCCGCCCGCCCGGTTCCGGGCCCGGAAGGCCCCGCCGCGTGCCCTTTGAACCGGGAAGCGCTCGGCGGCAGGCCTGGGCGGCCGGGCTTTGAATGAGATCCGGCTGATTCACCGCCGCCCGGCCCGGCCCCGCGCACAGGTGAGGGCCCGGCGGGGCCGCCCCCGCGCCGAGGCCGGCATCGGCGGACCGGGGGGGGCTCTGCGGACCGGGGAGGGGTCCGTGGGGGGAAGGCCGGGCCTTGGCGAGCGAGCGGGGCCCGGGGGGGGCCGCGGCGCGGTGGCGAGGCCGAGCCGGGCCTCGGGGCTCACGGCCGCGCGGCGCCGCCTCGGCAGGGGTTGGACTGGATGGGGGGCAGGGGGCGGCCCGCTGGGGGGGGTGGTGAGAAGGGGAAAGGGGCTGCAGGGGGAAAGGGGCCGTGAGCGGCAGGCCCGGCGCAGAGGGAACCAAGTTGGGCGGCGGAGCCAGGCTGTAAACAGCTGGCGGCCCCGGCAGTGCGCAGATGTCGGCACCCAGGCGGCTGCTTGCTTCCGGCACGGCCTGGACGGCCCCGGGAACAACAGCGCCCGGCGGAGACCTCGGTTTCCTTTTCTTAGTTTTTTACGTAGTTGTATTCGAAAGCTATATATAGCTGAAAGGGTACTAGGTGAGCTGAAAAGTTCTAAAGGTTTGTATTACTGTTATTCCCCCAACCCCCCCCATGAGTGCAAGACGAGCCGCCTGCCTCAAAGCAGGGAGCGCACTGGTAAGAAGCTTCTCCTGAGAGGAGCGCGGTCGGTGAGCAGCTGTTAGGAAGCAAGGAAAAGGTCTGTAGAAGCTGCAATTGCTTCCTCTCATCTGGGGTAACGCAGCATCTAGGCTGGTGGGAAAGGACAGGCAGTTTGGATACCTTGAATGATAGAAAAACTGCGTGGTAGGGAGGAAGTGCTCCAGAGCAGTGGTGTGTCTGCTGTCCCTGTGGTGGAGTTCAGGGGAGCTCACGATGTACATGCAGCATAAAGTTAAAAAGCTCATTCTGGGGCTTTGTGTGGTGGTGTGACTTGTTAAGGAATCTTCTTTTACCTGGTAGCTTGGTTTGGGTGCATTAGAGAAGTCAGTCTGGGTTACTTAAGTAACTCCAGCTCAGCAATGACTGCAGTTGAATTAGATGCATTTGTTTGCTGTACTTCTGAAAATCAGAAAGCAAAAACAGGACCTAACCTGCATGCCTTCTAGTCCAGCTTAGGTTTAGTGAGGTCCAGGTCTATACGGTCCAGAAATGACCAGCCTCCAAAGCTGAGCACTTCTTGAAACTTCAGTAGTCATGTAGCTCTGGACTTGCACTACTGAGACTCCACTTATTATATGGTTAAGCTTTAGCTTTAATGAACAAATAGCTGAGGATTATCTGTAATAGATTGTTTGGATTTTTTTTTCCCACTTTTCATACAAAATACATAAGAAGTTTTTTTTCCCCCTGCTGTCACATGAGGTATGGTTAAAGTTTTGCTTTCAGTCCATGTTTGATGATTTTATTTGCATTATTTGATCTTTTCTAGGTGAAATGGTGCTCCTCTGCAAGATAAAGTTCCTTAACTATTTTACCTTCATAGCAGTTTCTTGGATTTGTGTTACACTTGCACTAGAAATCTTAAACTACTTAACTAGCAGCAAATTTAAATTAAAAAAAAAAAAAGTTGGCGATATTGAGCTTCTCACCAGGAGGTTTAAGCTTTGTCTATGCACTTCCAGTATTGTAGTCCCCATGCAACAGGTAGAGCAACTGAGTTACTGGAGGTGAAATGACTTGCATGAAGTCACACAGAGTACACATTGCACAAACTGTGGAGTAAGTTCCTGTCACCTGAGCCTAGCCTGGTGCTCTTTCCATTATTAGGGCAGCCTGGTAGCCTGTTTCCATCTATGTCTGTGGAAGCTGATTTTGATACTATTTTTTTTGACTCTAACTTGAGCTGTCAGCCCAGTAGAATTCTCGTACGCTGGGGGGTTACACCATGGTTTGTTAATAACAGATGAAAAAATAGTGTGCTGTAGCATGAAACTCATGCAGAGATGGAATAATTTGAGATGTTCAAGTTGATTTCAGAATATGGGCTGGAACATGCCATGCACATACAAAGCAACTGTGGGTTTATACCTAATGTGTGCATACATATTATACATAATGCATTATGTTACTTCTGCCCTATGTTGCCTAAGGAAAAATACGTTCATTATTGAAAGTTGGTGTTTAAGTCAACATATATGAAGTGACCAGAAAAACCATGATCAGTAACTAAATGGTGAGCCAAAGTACTCCAATCTGACAACTTTTGTGACTTAGTTATCTAATAATAGTGTTATGAACAAGCCTTAAGCATAGGTGTTTTAAAATTTCTGTTTTTATGTCAATTCAGATATGCTTTGTGTATACTCCCAGTGCACTCTTAATATCCACAGACTTTTCGCTTAGAGGCCAGGACAATTGAAAGAGAAGACTGCAATAGTAGAGGTCTGTTTTGTTGTTGTTCTGTTTTGCTTTTTAAATACCAGACAATGACCAAGATCTTTTAGCTGAGTTGTTTCAGTCATGGACTTACATAAGCAGAGAAACTATTTAATTTTTTTTTTTTTTTGAGATCAGTGTTGTTGCTGATAGCTTCAGTGATGAATGTATGTCGTCTAAATCCTACAGTGAACCAAAATGCTCCTGATTTACCTACAAGAATGTAGTTTTTTGGCTTGCTTTTCTAAAACAGTCTTTGGTAATTATGTTTGATGGTTTGAGGCTTACCAAGCTGTGGTTCCATGTCAGTCTTCTGTCAGTGCTGAGCTTGCTGTGACCGCAGGTTTGTCCTCCACTCCGGCCCCTCAGAACTGTTGCCTCCCCTCACCCAACAGCAGGGTTGGCTGTTGGTAACAGTGGCTGTATTGTTGCACTTCAGTCTGACATTAAATCAAGCTCTTGGTGAACTGTGTCTCTAACATAGGGAGTGGCGAAGGGAGTGGGAGACCCCTGGGTGGGCGGCCGGGTAGAAGTGGGTTGGGTTGTAACTGAAGCTGGCTTCTGGGCTGGTTGCAGTTCTCTTGCAGCCTGTGCTGGTGCAACTGCTGCCTCTTGTGGGCCTGGCTCTTCGGAGCTCTCCTGGATCCCTTCCTTGTGCAAAGCTGGCAGAAACCTAATGCCTCTTCCTGTGACTTGTCAGTGGAATTGCACCCCAGCCTGTCAGCACTGAGAAACTCCGGCTTATTCTTTCTGCTCTGACTTTACAGAAAGGTTAACACCTCCTCCTTTGTTCTGGTGCCTCTTTCAGATGAGGTTCAGAATGGACTCCATTAAGTGACCTCATTTACTTTGGGGAGGGGTGGAAGACAGCCAGAGACATCTTTGGACAGTTTTAGCTTCAAGAACGGTTTACATAAATTTCTACCGTAGTCCGGATTAGCTTTAGAGCAGTCAGCTCTTCCAAGACCTCTTTTTCTGTTATGCCAAGACAACTGTTTCTGGGATGTAGTGTGAATCCTATCAGGGAAATGAACAGGGTTAAAAACAACATTTTTGTTAGCCTATCAGTTTACTGCAAGGCTGCACAAATGGCTGTCCTGGCAGTACTGAGAAAGCAGCATCAAGTTGGTAAGCAGCAGCAGCAGCTTCCCCACTGCTCCTTATGTTAACAGTGACATTGAAAAAAATGTCTATCAAATCATGGCCGCAGATCACTTCACAGATCTGTTGTAAACGCTGCACTGTAAGTGATTGAGCGGAGGCAATTAGTGGGCAGTGTTCTCTGTGGAAACGAGAACGCAACTTTTAACTCCTGAGCTGAATGTAAAGCAGTCTTTCTCAACTTGAATTCAGGCAAACCTGCCGCCCTCAGTGACTATTTAGTCACGCTGCTAGAAACAACAGCAAAAAACACTCCCCGTGCCTACAGGCCGCTGTTTACCTTTGTGCTTAGGTCATCTCAGCTGTGGCAGAATTCTCCTAAAATAGTAACAACAGACCACAGTTTCAGTCTAGTGACACTAGAAATTATTGATTGGCTTTAAATTGCTGAAACACACGTGGTAGGGTTTGTGGAGTGCTTAAGGTGATATGAAAATGCAGTTGGAAGTCATTTTTTTTTTTCACTCCTAAAATGCAGAGTGGCTTCACTTTCAGGAAGTTAATGATGTTACACATAACCTCTTGTTCCTGTGGGTTATTTTGTCTGTTTTTGTATTAAGAATAAGAATTGTTTTATTAGTGAGGAAAACTGCTTTTAATACCAAGAGTACTTAAAAATTTTTGTGTATTTAAATGTTCATTTAAACTGTGTTGATATTTTTTCTGGACGGCATAGACTGGATTGGTGTAACTGCAGTGAGTTGCAGAAAGCTTGACCACTGGATCTCCTGTTCTGCTTCTATCTGTGAAAGGCCATTTCTATCTAGAAGATGCCTTAATCACTAGAAATACATGCCAGGTAGACCCTGAATGATGTCATGATACTCGAGGAAAATTTTATTCATGAGGTAATTAAGTCATGCCTTAATCTGTATGTAATCTGTAGTTGCTGAGGCTTCTGAAAATCCTAGCTGACCAATGAAAGAGCAGAAATTCTACTTCCTTTCTGAAGAATGACTAGTGCTAAAGCAGGAATAGGTCCAAGACTAAGTTACTATGCTTAAAAAAGGGGCTATTAAAATGCCTTACCCTTTCTTTTACTTTTGAGAAACTTAAACTTCTATCTGTGTTACAGATACTTGGGCTACACAATCAATGTAAAATTTCTTATTATACATGTTACTGTTTCTAAATTTTATTTTCTTCTTCCCCTCCGTCTCCTTCATTTTTTCTTCTGTAGGAAAGACTTACTGATTGCATCTTTATAGCCTGAAAGTGGGAGTTGCTGCTGAGTTTGTTCTGCGATCACCTCTTGCTGAGTACCAGGTTAGAAATGCAGAGATGCTTTGTTTTTAATTGATAAAGTAATTGTAGTTATGGTCTAAAATTTTGCTGAAATTGTTTTCACAAACATTGTTTCTTAAACTGAAGCTATTGCTGAGATAATATTTGGGCACAGTGGGTTGACAAAAAATAAAATTGTTTTTAATTTGGATGGCTAACCTAAAATCTTCAGATGTTTACACAGAGTAAACAAATATGTTTAAATATATGTATGAAAGTCTAAATATACTCTAACCTACTAAAACAACTTCAGCTACAAATAAGAATGTAAAATACTAGTTGCCAAAACTAACCAGAGTCAAGCTGTGGAGCTAGCGAAATAATTTGCATTCCATCTAGAACTGGTTTGTGGAGATTGTCTCTCTCTGGTATTGCATTGAGAATCTAAACACCTTCAGTGATTAGTCTGTGATAGCAATATTGGAAATGTTATATCCCTCCAGTTCTGAAAGAAAATGAGACTCTTGTTCTTCTGAAACCTGGGAAGATAAGCTGACAAAAAGTTTCTGTAACTACTGAGTCTAAACCAATTTTAATGATTAATAAATGATTTACTTGCATAATTTCTACTTAAACATTTAAAGTCTTGGGTTAGACTAGAATAAATGATGTAAATAAAATACTAAAGAGATAATAATAAGTATTGCTTATCCCTTGCTAAAGTGAAATGTGAAAAGGCATAATTTTTTTGGATATTTCTTAAATGAAGGTAAGTAAGACACCTCATTGGCTTATGGAAGTTGCAGTAGTGTAGGAAAAACTACCAATGTGTTTTATGGTAACCCATTGTAGGGACTAAGGATTTCCCAAAATAAGCATACAGTCATGAGTGGTTAAAATTGTAGGTTTAGTATCTTAAGCCTACTTCTCAGCTACCTACTCCTCAGCCCTTGTTAGTGTCATGAAAATGAATCATCTTGCGTTTCAATGGAGGGTTGTCTACCCTGGAAAATGAGACATACATGGCTTTAATTTGTGCTCATGGCTGTTTCACCTAAGTGATTTACCCTGTGCTTACACAACAGCTTTACCTTTCCATGGAAATTTTACAACATGATTTCAAGTTTGTTACTTACTGGTAGCTGAGGCTGCAGTTGTAAGGTTTGCATGTGTTAGAAACATGTTTTACAAAATAAAAGAAGTGAATCAAATGAAGCTAGTAGCTATGTAGTGCATTAAAATTGTGAGTGAAATTCACCAATTAAAAATGTAGAGTTAAATTCACAAATAGTGCATGTGTTATTGATCCATATGTCATAGATATTGTTGCTTGAAATGGATGATATTTATATATCATTGAAGAGTTAAATAATCATGTTTTGTTGTAGATTGTAATGGTTCCTTTTTATTTGTTACTGAGAAGCTTAATATATTTGTTTTAAACTTAAACTGATATAAATCTGGCTAGTATTTAGTCAGTAAAACCACTAACTAATTTCACAAAATGAATATCATCATTCCTTCAACACAAGAACTTCATCTTTCATATGCAAAGCCATTTTTTTAAGATAAGCTATTTTTTGCAAATTTAAACTTAGGTTCTTGATCTGATATCATTACGGCAGCCTGAGATTATGTATAATTCTGTTATGCGTAATGTAACATCTGGTTTGAGGATGAGTGTAATTTGGAAATACCATTACTTGCTGTTCTTAATCACTCTTATATTGCTTGAACAGGCTTTATTGTATTGTATTGGGACTTGTAGAGTTAAGATGATAGTTTCTGGTATTTCACTATGTCCTTTCTATTTCATAATTAAAATAAGCTAATAAAATTTACTAATTTCTGTAAGACGTGGAAATAGAAAGGCTTGATTTGCTGAAAGCAGCTGTATAAGAATTTTCAGTAGCTTTTGTCTATTTTATTACCAGATTTTATTGTGTGAAGTCAAGAAACTGCAAAGTCAAGAAAGCAAGTAAAAGAACTGTTACACCTGGGACAAAGCCCTTACTTAGGTAGCTAGAATTAAGTATTGTTTTTCAACAATATAAAGTGAATAAACTGGAGACTAATGAACATTTGTTTAACTTTTCAGTTGGGTACCTTAACATGATTTATTCCTGGAGATCAGTACTTTAAAAAGTACAAGATAGAAAACCTCAATTTTTCTCTCCAAGAAAGTAACGAGTTAGCTGTGTTGATTGGAATAATCTTGCGCTAGAGCAGTGCCTCATGCAACACTGGAAATGTATTAAATGACTGTACTATCACTAGCGTTCTAACTATATACACATTAAATGTTTACTTTACAGTATTTCTTTTAGTATAATGAGTTCATTAAAAAAAAGCTTTTGATGCTAATTCAGAGATCCATAATCTGCTCAGTGTCTTTCACATGTAGTTTTGATGATAACTGACAAGCTGTAAGTTAATTAGCGCAGAACTTACTAATGAGGATGCTAAAATCCTTACTTTCACATTTTTATTGATGCTTTTTGAACAAATTGGAGTAAACTTGACTGTATATCTAATAAGTTTTAAGCACTTCCTGGATGTAGGTGCTGTTCTCAAGCAAAAAAACCTCCCCCAATTAATTGAATGATAGGAAAGTTTTGAAAAGTTTGACAAGAGTACTCATCTTCAGAAATGGGGATAACCCAAAACCAAAGCAATAAAACAAGGTCTGTTAATTAGTATGGAAGACAGCTTCTTGAATTAATATGTGGTGTTAATTAACAGGAAGTCTGATGTTGTGTTGTAATTACCACCAATATTTTTGACATACTGAGTGACTGAAGGTGAATTATATAGATAGCAATTTAGTAAACACTTCAGAGCCTGGGGACATTTTTTCCTTTGTTTCTGTTTTTTTTAGAAATATGGATAGACTTCTACGACTTGGAGGAGGTATGCCCGGGCTGGGACAGGTTAGTATACAGCTTGTCAATATCTTCTCTTCTTAATATTAATCAATTACTGGAATATGCGTTTAATTATGTTTAAAACACCACCACCCCCCACAAAAAAAAATCCAACCACAGAATTCATAATAATAATCTCTGACTCTAGAGATGCTATATAAATGTATGCAAATCATTGTTACAGCCTGACTGTTTTTCTTGTCAGTATGAACACTTGTGTTGGCACTGTGATTTTACAGAATGTTTATAAACCTTTAATTTGGTGTCTGAACGGTTTAAGTTTGGATTCAAAAGCAGTGAAAATGGAGAATAAAATTCAAAAATCATTTTCCTATAATAGTGTTTTTTCCGAACAGTAATTTTGTTCAAAATGGCTGAACATACTCATTTGCTATTTCAATATATCTCTTAATCTTATTTTATAGCTTTTAAGATATATTTCAGTACCTATAATGCCCATCACAACAGTTCTTAAGATACTGAGGTATATGTAAATGTCAGCATGATGATTTCATCACTTTTGGGTAGCTGTAGCCTCTTGTGTTTGTTTTACTGTTTTATGTTGTTTGCTATTGTCCTTGCTGCTGTAATGCTGCTCACAGCAAAAAGACCCCTGTGGCAGCTGTTCTGTTCCAGTGCAAAGCCCACACACATTGTACGGCCTCTCCTACCTCTAGCGCAAGACTTCCTTGCTTTTTTTTCTGGGCCGGTTGGTGTGGCCAGCAGTCTTCAAAAATAAAACCAAGCTGAAGTTATTACATTGTGGTGTGAGATTTATTCCTGGCTACTGTCAATACAGGGGGTAATTTAAAAAAACAAACAAACAAAAAAACTCTGTCCAAAGCTTCTAGGAAGAATTATTTCTTTAAAGAAAAGACAGGTCTTCAGTGGAATTTCCTTTTGGTCTCAGCTGGACACGGTAGCTGGCTTCTTTCTTTTCTCCTGATCTGCCTCAGGAGCTCGGTTCTAAGTCTGGAATCCAGGCTGTCATTCTTCTGGAGGAATCAGTTCTGCTTATCTTGGACTTTGTGATGTGTGTGTTCGTTTCTTTCTGGAATGACTGAAATTGTGAAACCCACAGCTTCTTTGGATTCTGTGTTGTGTTTGTGTCCGGTGTAACTAGGAAATGAGTGGTTTAATACTGAAGCATTTGGTGGTATATTCTAAACTGATTTCCAGCCTCTAGGTGTTTTGCCAAATAAGCTGTAACTTCTTGTGCATAATTTTTTTTCCTTTTTATAGCTAAAATTCTATTCACGCTCTCTTAGTGAATCTTCAAGCAGCTCTTGGTTATTTTTAGTTTAACTTTCTTAAACATTTATTTCTCTTGTTCCTCTGAGCTGCCAGCCTGCTTCATGACTCTTCATTTTTTTAACATCTGCGCAGTCTAATCACTCAAGCTTTCACTTCTTGGTCCTCTCTGAACTTGACGCATATCAAAGCTGTTTTTCAAATTTACAGTTAACTCTCTCGGCTGCGTTCTGAATTTCTCAGCTTTAACTTAAGGCTTGATAGAAAATTGAGGCAGACAATAGAATATGATACTCAAAAGCAGCTTGATGAACTCCTCTGGCAGCTTTGGCCTGCAAAACTGCTCTGTTTGCTTAAATATGGAGTTGTCTCTTAAATGAATTGATGAGTATGTCTTGGATTAAAAAAAAAAAGTGGAAAAGTGAATTGCTCTTTATGCAAGTTGCTGCTTGCGCTGAATCTCTCTGCTACTTTTGTAGTCTTTTTGGTTTACTCAAACAGCAGGAAGGCTATTCAAAACCAATAATCCTGCATCCTTAAGATACATTGTTCATTGGACCTTCAGAGATCGCTTCTGTTTTGAATGTTGATTGATTGAGAGATAATTTAGAGTGAATCAGATAACTGAGGTGGAAGAGAGAAATTGGGAAATTTATTGGAAATGCTTTGTCCTGCTGTAAAATAAACAAAGTTACTACCCTTTGGTTGCCCTGGAGTGTTCTAAATAATGGTATGTAACTTTGTTTTTCTTATTGCTGTGTCACAGTTGCCTTTGAAGGTTCTTCATTTAAGGCTGAGCATAGTGATAAACACCTGTTGGAAAGACCTAAGATTTGTTTATATGTAGCAACTTGTAGGAAAAGAAACACTTTCAAATGAATATTATGTAATGCAATTCATATATATATATATATATATATATATATATATATATATATATTTAGCTAGGGGTTTGATTGGTAAGAGGACTATCACATCATGTTGGATAGTAGTCCATTTGATTTGCTTTGTAACTAATGTTTGAGTAACAGCAAATGCTTGGTAAGCACAGTTCGATCTTGACCGTGGACTTGTTTCTCATTGACTTACTTCAATAGTGCTTGTCTCTTTCCTCTTAATAATGCAACCTGTTCTATTTATTATTCTGTGATTTTTCTTTTTTTCCTATTATTTCTGAACTACAATATGCTGTTCCTGCAGCTAGTTGGATTTGTTTTTACGAATTTATTTTCAAAAGTCTTTTGGTGTCTTATATTCTACTTGGGAACTGCTTTAAGGAAATCATTTTTTTCTTTTTATTGTTTGCTCTATCAACATACTATTGGAAAACGTCCAGAGATATGCTTAGGGTCAATGGAATTTAGCACTGACTATCTTCATATGGCTAATAAAAGTCTGATGAAGGCAATATGCATGCTATTGTTGAAATACCACTTTAGGAATGATAAGTTTTCCCTCCAGTGACTTATGGCTTAGAAACTTTGTGGACCATATCCTCGTTATTAGTCTTAGATGAATGAAGGAATGCCATCTTGGGGTGGGGAAAAGAGGAAGGAAGGAAAAGGGAAGGGAAAAAAGAGTTAGGGAACACAAAGTGATGTGATGTCCTAAACTAAACATCTATTAGTCCTTTCACGTCCCTTCTGTTGTTCATGGAAGTTTAGATTTTGAAGGTACCTCCTTGTGTTGGCCTCTTGTTTGGTCTCTTCTCTTCCTGACTCTGCTTCTTGTCATGTTGGGCTTTTTAGTTATCTCCCCTTTCCTGTTTCATTCTTTTCTGTATTATATCACATTCGTATCCTCATGAAACATTGCTCACCACAGAATTTCACCGGTGATTTAGTACTTGGTTTTGCATTGTACATTTGCTGCAGACAAATTAACAGGCTTTGTGGGGTACGTAAAAGCATTCTTCTTGTGCAGCCGGCATGAATTTGGAGCAACACTCCTCTTCATTTTGTATGCTGAACTATTGTTTGCTAGTGAAATCAGTTCCACATATGCCTCTATTAGGCAATCCTACTGGATACTGTTTCAGAGTGTGAGTAAATTGAGAGCAGAGCTTTTTCCCTGACATGTTGAGAACAATAACCCTAGCTATACAAGTTCTTGTCCATGCAAATGCATCCTGTCTCTTTCTCAGTCCAGGTGTGAGAGGAAGCAGTGAAATAATGATATTTTTTAATTTAATTTTGATTTCTCAAATGATTTTTTTGAAAATAGCTTACATTGCTCTGTCAGTGCAGACGTTCTACTGCAATATATGGAAAATAAAATTGTTCCTCTACTTCTGTATTAACATATTTGATGGCAGGGGAAGGGGAAAATATCCAAATGGGAAGGAAGGGAGAGAAGTGACCTGTGTCTTACAAGGAGTGTTTACACCTTGACTTGGAATATAGAAAATAGAAGTGCAGATAGCTATTTTATTTGAATAATGGACTTGCCAATTAGCCATCAAGTGCTTCCATCTGTGAAATAGTTGATCAGATGGGTTAGCTGGGATGTTTCCAGATTAGGGCATTGTAAATGGCACTTGAAAACTGTCACTTTGATTATGAGGTTTCAAGCATTGCACTGTTTGATGCTGTGGAACCTTTTCCCTCATATTATCATGGTTTTTTAGAACATACTGATCCCATTTACTAAATCTATGGCACCGTGGGAACTTGGGAGACCTGCCACTGATTTAAAGTTCTGTTTCATCTGCTAATCTAGCCAGGATGGTTATTAGAAAAGCGCACTACTACTCGTCTGGTTTTCTGAGAGGCTTCAGAATAAGAGTTTATGATCTGGCCGGCAAAGGTGGGTCAGTAGCTCATTCCCAATTATCAATTAAATGCAGGTTTCCTTGCGTTATGTCATGGGAGTAAACTGATGTATATTGAAATAAATGGTATGTTCTAGTTGGCTGATCTTCATGCTAAAACTCCCTTGTATAATAAAGCACCTTATTGAAATTTGTTTTGGTTAATTGCTTCTTGAAACAGCTTGTTCTTAGCTTGGAGAATACAGGTGTGTTCATAGAATACTGTTGTCTTTAAAATCAGGAACTGTGTTTTTCTTTGGAAAGATATGGAGTGCTTCTTGTAGTTTTTGGTATCTGTTGCACCTGCATGACTTGATTACTCCTGTGTCTCCTTGGTGTGTACACTTCATGTGGCCTGAATTGTGAGGATACACAGCTCTCTGCTTCCCATGTGTTTCCAGCTTCAGATACTCCTTTTGAGAATACTCTGCAAGAGCAGTAAGTCTGAATTACAGGTCTTAAAATACTGCATCGTTGCTGTGCCATCACTTCGATGTTTTCCACCACAAATTCCAAGTGCTCAGAATGCTGCTGGTATTGCTAAAATATCCCGTGTACATCCCAGTTGAAGAAGCTAGGTATATAATGTGGGTGGCTGACCCCGGTTCTACCTTTTTCCTCAGAAGCTATCGACCCATTTAAAGAGTAGGAAGTTTTAAAACTTTCTCAGTGACAAACAGTCACCCACTGGAAACCATCCAACATCAACTCCCATGAAAAGTTCGAAGACCTTAATCACCCATGTGATCTCCTATAGAAAGTCTCAGCTAAATCACTGAATTGGGTTGGAAGAGGTCTGTGGAGGCTGTATGGTCCATCCCCTGCTCAAGCAGGTATCCTTGCTTGATACTTGTTTTATGTATATGATTGTTTTCAGGGAGTGGAAAAAGCACCTAGAATATAGTAAGATATAGTAAATTGTTCTGTTTTACTTTGACTGAGATGAGTAGCTTATTGCATCAGTTAGTTGAACAGCCTTGTATTAAAACACTAAAACTTGCATATCAAATTTAGGGGACCAGTATGGCCCAGGTCTGCTTACACTGGAGATGACAGCTCTGTGCGTAGTATAGGCTTAATCTGAAAGTTGTTGGGCATTGCTAAAGGCTGGGTATATTTTTCCCACATTTGAAATATGGTTCAGTAATTGTAATGTTATTTATATCCAACAGTGCTAATGGGGGCAGGAGTATGGGGACATGCTAGAATCACATTAGGAACTGTCATACAATTGTCTGAGCTGATGGGTACTTACACACAGTGTGTACTTTTTTCATGGTGTAAAAGATGCCTTAAAGTGTGATGGGCCATGCTACAGTCATGCCTTACTAAAAATAACAAAGCTAGTGGGTTGTGCTTGAGCATTATCAGCTTCCTGTGATCTACTATTTTCCTGTAAACTCTGGAGACCATTTTTAGCTGTCTACTCTTGGCCTCAGATTTTAAACTTCTTTATTTCTAATAATTAGGCAATTAGCTTCTCTTTCCTCAACTTAATTGCCAGTGCAGTCCAGCTGACTTTCCCCAGAAGAGACAAAGGAACTTGGGCAAGGAAATGAATGTAGTCATAATGAGAAAATAGCAAAAAAGACTAAACAAGAGCAGTCATCCTTGTGCCTCTTGCATTATACCTGTTCACTTGTAACATTCCATTCTGGAAGCGGAGAACAACTCCTGTACAGTGATCTAAATTGCTGCTTTTTTCTGAAAACCCATGCTCTTGAATGTTGCAATGCTACTGTGCAGCACCTTTGAACAAGGGCTTGTTTTCTTCTTGTGGTAGAAAAGATTTCTCCTCAGGTTTTCCTGGAACCATATGTTAGTGTTCTTTGTGCATTAATGTCAGTGGGTCTTTTACTTTTTTTTTTTTTTTGAAAGTATTACAAATAATTAACCTTCCTTCTGAGTTTTAGTTAACCTGCTTGTGTCCAGAATACCATCTCTTTACAACAGCAAGCCCAAATGTGTAGAACCAAATACTTCCTAAGTGAAGTCTAAGTAAACCCTGCTTAACTGCTGTGCTCCACAAAGTGTGCTTTAGGATGACCTCAGACAGCACACATTGAGGGCTGACTTGCTGCATTGTGGAATTGTTTAGAATAAGATAGTGAAAAGTCCAGATTGAAGCACAACTTTCTGAAGGCAGGCAAAAATTAGTTATCTGCCATGAGGCTCTTATTTTTAAACCTCAATAGGTGCTATAATGATAGGAGTAGATGACAGATTAGTTTTGGTTCTATTCTAGAGTGAAATTAACCTTCAGTATTTTTTTCCCCAGTAGTTTGAAGCTGTGAAGAGTAGTACTTCTCAAAGATGTGTATTTTTTTTGTCCCTGTTTTTATTGCTTTTTTTTGCTAACAGTAACTCTGATAATAAGGAATGTTAATTGCATTGATGCATGCCTTCCCTTATTTTTTCTTGCTTTTCTTGATTTTTTTCTTCTTTTATCTCAATAAAATTTGATTGATACATTTAAGTGGCCTCTTTGTGTAGGAGTTGGGTTGGGAATGTTAACAGAAAATTCTGAGTATTGCAAATTGTATCAGTGGTGTATGCAAATCACTTCATATTGTGGCTACATTTTAACATTGGGTTAATAATTATGTGCTTCTGACAAAACATCAGACTAACTTAGAGTGAGTTTCTCAAGTACTATGTAGCATAACTAAGCTTATATCAAAACTCAACTAGCATGCAATCATTGCTAAATGCTGTTATATTTTCTCTTAGTAAGCTGTAAGCCTTAGTAGTCTTAAATGATATTTTCTATGGGAACATTGGAAAACAGGAATGCTGTTTTTTTTTTGTAGAAGACACTTAAATTTTATGCCTGTCATTTTGGGCAATTAGGTAAGCAAAATAAATTGCTTACTAAAGGTATACGGGAAATATTGGGCGTGCCCATGTAGGTGGATTATTGTACCTCTTCCATGAAAGTAATGTAAGAGAGAGTGCTGGCAGAAGGATGATTTTTTTTTTCTGCTTGAAGTTTTGAATGGACAGGCTAGAAATGTAAGCTAAATTTTATGGATGTTTCTATTGATTTTTTTTTTTCTTTTTTTAACTAAAATTCTGACCAGATTCTCTGGAATATCTCAATGAGCTAGTGAATATTTTTGTTTGAAGTTCTGTTTAATTTAAAACAAACAAGTCAAATAGGTAGTAAAGTTTTGACTCTGCTGAAGAGGTGTTTGTAAACTGATGATCCCAACCGATTTAGCCAACTGCTCAGAGCTATACAAAGTTGTGTTCTGTAATTTTGGCTTTTGAAGAGGAGGGAGATGAAAAATGTTGTATGTTTCAAGTCCATCTATATTGCTTTTGTTGAGTTCTGCTGTAAATATGAACCTGGATAAACCTTTTTTCCTTTTTTTAGGAGGCAAGATTTAGTAAAATATACTGAGGCAGTTTTTTCTTTGATACAGCCTGTGAAGGCTTTCACAAAGATGTTTTTAATTTAAAGTAGCAATTGATGCCATAATATTTCCCTAGTATCCCTACTCCATTTTGGAGCCTGAGACTGTCTGAGACTAAACATATTACTGAAATTTTTATTTCATCTGACATATGGTGTAACAAGACAATGTGATCCTTTCAGAAATCTAGGCTGTTTGTTGAGGCTTATGGTATTTTGTGGTCTGTTATGTATGCTTGATTATAATTGGTATAAAAATGGGCCTAAACATACAAACTGTTTAGACATAATGCTTGCTTCAAAATATAATCCTGTTGATGTGGAACTAACTGTAAAATTGTGTGTGTACTAGCTGGAGAACTGCAATAAAATTTCAAATTTCTACTAATTAGCATGTGATTCACAGTGCAAACTAATATATTTTTATGGATTTTTTCAAATTTTTTGCTCTTTATGAATTAGATCATTTGCTTTGGTGTTAATCATGACAGTGTTAGAACTGTTGAGATACGGGAATGTGGCTTATTCCCTTTTGGCACTTCCAGTGACTGACTTATTATTTTCAAGGGTATTGTCTCAGTACAGAAACACTGCTCCAAAATCACAACTTAAATAAGGTTTCTAGATTTAGCGGTGGGTAAAAAGTACTGTGCTCTTCCAAGAAAATCCTTGTGAATTCATCGTTATACCACTTCTCTACAAAGGGTAAGTAGAGAAGAGTACTTAGGTGACTTCATAAAGTCTTTCTATCATTGCTCATACTTCTGTCTACTTTGCATATTTGCTTGAATTTGTGTCATTTTTGCATGTAATATTCTGTGATTTTTTTTCCTTCCCCTTTCCAAACTATTTGCTACTGGATTTACCTTTATAAAGATGGGAGCTTTAAGATCACTTTTAAGTACCTGATCTTTCCACATATATTTTAACATGCTAAATTATTTTATTGTGTCTGTCATTGCTTTTATACCCTCAATGCCCTTTTCCTCCTTACTTCATAATAAATGTGATGATTATCTGGAACACTTACAATGGCGGTGGTTCAGTAGGGGGAGTAAAGGGAAACGGGGGGTAGTGAATACCTTTTTTTATTTAAAAAGTACGGCAAGTTTTTATGTTTTTTTTTTTTTTGGTTAATCTTTCTCAATTGTCTTCAGATATAACAGCTGAAAATATGTACTGAAGGGGTTAAGTCGGCATGAAAGAATTCATTTCCACTTTAATGACCTAGCCTTGCTGGGTTAGGACGATGGGGAACATGCTTCTGACTTGTACTCCTATTGCCAATTAACACCTCCTATAACAGGTTGCCTCAGCTAGTCATTGAAGCAGAGGCAGTAGAAATAGTTTACATGCAGCTTGTTTTTCACACTAGTTGTTTAATACTCACAGAATTAAACTATTAAAAGGTTCCTTCTTGCCTTACTGGGAAAGAAATAAACACTATAGCGGTCAGCATTTGCTTGTGTGTCCTATGTTCATGTTCAAATTGGTCCAATTGCAAGACAAAAAAGTCATGATAGCAATGGTTCTTATATTTTACACAGCAATATGTTATTTGATGCAATAAAGCTAAGATTTGCTCTACAACACTTTGCTGCCTTTTTTATTACAGCTGCCCCTGTAAAACCGGGTTTCTTTGTTGAAACTGCTCTGCTGTATTTCAACATCATCTTTTGTTCTATTAGCGTGACACTAGAACAGTATTTAAGATCCATTTAGACAATAGAAAGTGTCTCTTTGTGGAGTATTTCTCACTATTGATAGTGTAATTAATCGAGTCCACTACTTCTACAAATTTGAATAAATGTGAAATACTACAAATAAAGAGCAGTGCTCTAAAATGACACTTTAGTTCACATTTAATCAGCAGGTATTTTAATAACATAATAAAATTGGCTAAATAATTGATACCAGTTCACACTAAGAGAAAGGTGGAGTAATATACCTAAAAGTGTTAACAAATTTGCTAAAAGGCCTGAGTAGATAACACTTCAAGGCGTTAGTTTTTATCCTGTTAGAATGGCAAACGCCTTTAACACTTCGTCAACAAGGCCTGCCCAAGTAAAGGGCTGCTTTTTATATTGGATTATCTTTTTAACTGGAACAAAAATTGTATAGTGAATAATTTTAATACCTCACCATAATCTTCTTTTCTAATCTGAATGGAATTCCTTTTCCATTACAAGTCTTGGGAACACTTTTAAGCAAAAATAAAATGCACTGTAATAGTGTTAACATTACTGGTTGTTAATGAAATTGGGATTCAACCACTTTAAAACAACACAAGAATTTGGTTAGATTGTACACAATGACTGGCCTTCAGGCAGCCGTTCACTGGACTGATGTGTATAGCTGATTTGGGATAAAAATCCTTTTTCAGTAAGTAACACTACAACATTGTTCTTTGAGATTATTTTAAGAGCAGTCTTTAAATGTTAGTAATTACTGTATTCTTCAGCTTATGCAGGAATGATTAGGAAAAAGATTATTCTCCTTGCTCTTTCTAAATCCCAAAATTTAGCTCAAATCCCAAAATTCAGCTCAAAGCTGTGGGCAGGCAGAAAGAAGGCAGCATGTTATTTTGCAGTGAGAAGGACAATCTTACGAAACTGTAGTGGGAGAAATGCATGACCTTTGAGTACCATAATGAAACCAAAAATACCAGCAGATCTTCTGCACTACAGATACAAACGCTTTCTTGTTTAGGTTTCTGACACCAGTTAATTTAATTTAGTACTCTGCTTCATGAGGATGGTGCTCCTTTGTTAAAGTTGGCAGGCAGTGAAGTTTATGAGCAGTGATAATAGCACATGCTGTGGAGGGTCAGCATAAAATACTTTGCCTCCATGTAGAGATTAGCTAATAGTCTTTCCCCCCCCCCTCTTTTTTCATGATGAAGGAAATGAATAAATGTCTGTGGAGGACGAGCAGAAACAGGCCCAAGAACTCTCCAGACCTGTAACGTCAGTAGCTGCCATGTGCATGTGCTTACAGGAGCCGTGGTGCTCGCTCCAGCACCATCTTAGAACCTCGGCCCTTTGTGGAGAAGGAGGTGGTCAGAGTGGAAAGAAACCGCTTCCTGTTCCAAATGCCCTTTTTTTTTTTTTTTTTTTTCAAATGGCATGTCTTAAAGGAAACTATTCAGAAGACCCAAGATACATTTTGTTGGGTTTGTCAGTTAGATCTTTAAAAGTTTTATGTTAAGAATCTTTAAAGAACTTTGGCCTTATAATATTCTGTAGAAGGATAAGTGTATACCTGAACTATTTTGTGTGCCAGCTTACCTTTGGTAGGAAAATTAAAGGAAATTCAATCTACTGTGAAGTTAGGTCATGGACAAGTTTTGAACCTATAGACTTTTCCTCAAAATTCCTGAATCAGTACATCCGAATCAGCGCAGAAGTCTGAGAAGTTATTTTAACCTATAACCAGAACAAAGAATGGAATATTAATGTGAGAATAAATACATATGATTGGTACGCTGCAACAAGTTATTTTTTCCAATAATTACTTAGGAATTATAGTCTACAAGGAGAACAGAGTAGACAGAAAGGGAAATCACGAAGTCTTCACAAACAAGCAACTAGTTAATACACACTGTATTATATGAGCCTGGTAGCTAATAAATCAACACTATATTTGCATTGTCGATTACAATTAGGTAATTTTTAAGTTTATTTATTGAACTGGATGAGAAGAGCTGGAGCTTTAATATTTTTATGAACTAAGACGTGCTTAAAGTGCAACAGTAAAGTTTTCAGTTGCTGTCTACTAATGGTGTAGTCATTTTATTTGTGTATGCATATAGTTAAACTACATGTAGTGTATAAAACTACATTTTTACATGCATAGTTATGCTTAAACTACATGTAATGTGCAAAATCATAGAAATGAATGCTATGTCTTAAAAAAAAAAAAACAAAAACAAAAACAAACACACACACACACACTAGGCAAAGTTGGTTTATACCAGTGGAGTGTTCCCTTATGCATAAGCAATATTGCCTTTGCTGAAAATGAGTTGCTGGCTATGGGTGCTGGCAGGAGAACTTTACCATAAAGCAGTGTCTGTGTCTAAAACTTTCTAGAATGTTGAAAGGATCAATAGCAAGTATAATATTAAATACTTCTGGACTGTCACTACTGCAAGCCAAAATTTCAATTCTCTAACAAGTACAGAAATAATGAGAGAGAAAGATTAGGAAGGAGCACGTAAGGCTAATGCCCAGATTTTCTTCCTATCCTTGCTTAAGCTAACAGTATTTTAGCTGCCTTGTTACAGAAACAAAGTGTAATAATATTTGTCTTTGTCTCCTCGCTCTAAGTGTTGACTCTACTGACTGATTTTAAATAGATTTAAAAATGGGAAAAGTTATGAAGAATAATTAAACTCTAACAAGTTGTGAACACAGGTGTCTGTGTAGGGGACAGAGACATGATTAATGCCTCAGCTGCAGGAAGGGTGTCAGTGTGATCTGCCATATTAACAGACATTAGAGAGTACATGCAGGAGAGCCAATTTAAATGTCATAATCTGTGGAATAAACTTCAGTTAAGTTCCTGAGTTTTGAGAAGCCAATCTCAAGCATGAACATTAGATTTTCAGAAATCGCGGCTTTTCAGCTTAAAAAAAAGTGAATGTTGAAATGCACTGCTTGCTTGCAGATAAAATCTAGGAAGAGAAGAAATCTAGGAGAAAATATAGGAGAAATGTAGAATATTTATATGGTGATATCATATATATGGTATATAACGTAGAATATATATGTGGTCATATCACAGTGTTAATGTTACAGTTCTTCCTCGTACAGAGCCAAGGTCATTTAATTTGTACTTTTGCAATCACTTCAGACTCTCTCTGGTGTAAAACTGGTAGAAAATTGGAAAAGAGCTTTATACATGTAGAAAGTTGTTATCGAACTATTTTTTTTTTTAAATTAAAAAAGTACCCTTATCTGTGTCTTCTTCTTTGTTGTGATTAAATGGAAATACAAGTCTTCATGCTTTCCAAGTATTAAGGGAAAAGAAGAAAATTTAGGATAAACTTTAAATGAAGCAGGAAAAATACACTTAAAAATGTAAAATTACATCTTTGGATGAAAAAAACACAGTACCAGAAAACAATTAGGTATTTTAAGCTTCACCAGCCAAGCACTTTGGTTGTAGTAGATTTGGACTAAGTGTTTTGGTGCCCCGTGCATCTGGTTCTGTGCAATGTTCTAATGAACTGCTTGTAAATTTTTCACTGTAAGAGTTATACAGTATATAACTGCGGAATCAAAGTTCTAATTGAGCTTTGCATAACGGCACCATTTCTTTTCCTTCTTTAATTTAATGAGGAGCATCTTTCTTTCCCATACTCCATGGTTGCTTTGTAGCCATTACAAGTTTGTTCTGCATCACTTAGTGCAGAGATAACCTTTTGTCTTTTCATTGGAAATTTGCTGTACACAATTTGTTAACAAAGTAATGAATGTACTGCTAATTGGCTGTAATGAGGTAAGCTGATACGGAATTCTGTATGTAAGAGCAATATGTCTCGTGCTCTTCAAGAAGGGGACAGTTAAACTGCTGCCTCCTGTGTTTTTCATTTTCAGCAGTACAGAGAACCTGTTTCAACCAATCATTCACACCTGGGACAGTTGTGCTAATTTTTAAATAACTACTCGTAAGGCAAAGAGCAAAGTATTTTGTTCACAGCTTTTCCACCTAGGGATCGGAGGTCCGTTTTTTCTCTCACTGTACCAGTGCATCTGCAAAGTACTCCCATAGCCTTTATCTGCAAGTCCTCTTTAGCTGAAAGCTGATGAAGCAAAGGGAAATTGCTGTTTGTGTTGGTGCCAGTTAATCATGCTAGCCCAGCAGCATTTACATTCACACCACTGTAAGAAACACATAGTTAATTGGAGAACTGGCCATATTTTACAGCTGACGAAGGTTAGCTTTGCGGCAAAGCTGACTAATGGAAACTTAATCCGACTGTTAGCCTGTATGTCTTGTAACAGGTTTGTACCCAGTGCAATACTTGCCAGTTTTTTACGTGACTGATTCTGATAAGATTGCTGTTTAGGCTGGTATTGTTCTAGGGATGGGGGAGACGGGATGGAGGCTAAATGTTTTTTTTTATTGCAAAATAGGTTAGTGTAGGAAGGTGCTGTAAAGAAGCATTTGGGGCTTGCGCGTGCTTTTTTTTTTGTTTGTAAGAACTGCATCCAGCACACAAATTCCCAATCTTACATGCATTTTTCTTTAAGTTTCATAATGTGGAACACTAAAGGAAATGTTTAGGAACAGCTGTAACAAATGTAAAGAAAATACTTGATTATTTATTCTTTTCATAGGGGCCACCAACAGATGCTCCTGCGGTCGATACAGCGGAACAGGTTTATATCTCTTCCCTTGCGCTGCTGAAAGTAAGTGTCTTGTGTGTGTTACAGCTGTGTGTGGTGCTGAGGCTGAGTACCTGGCACCTACCCAGACTTTATGGACTTGTGCTCTTTAGATGCTGGTCAGACTAATTTTTGCAATGCATTTAATATGGAGTGGAACTTTCAAAATAAGAAAGTTATTTCTCTTTTTGTGGCTTAATTTTTACTTTCTTACAGTGCCTTACAGTTTCCAAAAGTGCAAATTATTGATAAAGAAGCAAAGGCTGGAAGAACTATCCCAGGTCAAACTTGACCCTCCTGTTAAACATATATAGTTAAACTATGTCATTTGGTCTGAATTCCAGATGTTGAAACATGGTCGTGCTGGTGTCCCTATGGAAGTTATGGGTCTGATGCTTGGGGAATTTGTTGATGATTACACTGTGAGAGTGATTGATGTTTTTGCTATGCCACAGTCTGGAACGGTGAGTTCTTGCAGCTAGGCTTTTTTTTTTTCTTTCCATGTAGTAAATAATTTTTAAAAGCTTTTCCTTTCTTCCCTATTTATTCAATCTTATTTAAGCTGTCTATACCTATTGGATATAATCTGAACATGTCTAATTCACATATTGATACCATAAATTTATGCTTAGATAGTATTTGATTGTTTGTATTTTAAGGGTTTCAATAAAAAAAAAGCGAAAACTTACGTTCTGAAGCAAAGACTAGTACGTATACTGTGCTATACATGAGTGTATATTACTGGAGATCAGTTGTGTACTTATGTGTAAATTATATTGGTATAATACCACTTAAAAGGCTTATGAATTGATAACTTTAAAAACTCATATACTAGCCAAGGGAAGGATTCAAAACTGTAAAGGTTTGACTAGAAATGTGTCGTGTCCTTAATTGTGATGATGCTATAGATACACTTCAAATTCTCTTTGACAGATCTGATATAGTGGTATATCTTAAATGGTATTTTTCATGGTGTGAAAAAATTAAGCATTTTAATTTTGAGTAAGAATATTAATGCTATGAAAAGATATTATAATTATTGGTTCATCGTCTCTTTAAAATTGGAATTGATGGTGCTTTTTCGTTTAACAAATAAAATACTGCTCTTTAAAAAGTACAGATCCCTTTGTAACTCAGAGCTCCACAACAATGAAGTATTTAAATTCTTTTGTCCTGACTTTGTGTGTATTCATACATAGTCAGTATACGTAGAATTAGCAAAAAGCTGTTAGTTCTCTTGAGAAAAATTCATTGAGCTGAAGTTGTGAAAAACAACAGGCCAGAGTTTACAGAACAAAAAGGAGGTAGAAAAGAGGAATCATAGCAGAAATTACTTAAATGACAGTTCAAAATCTTTTTTAGAATTTTAAAACGTTCATTGACATGCATTTATAAAAGATATTTTTACATTTAAGGGTGTTCTAAAGTGATAAGGTTTCCTTTTTTAACAGATGCTTGTAACATTGTGTTTAATTTTTTTTTTTTTGTGAAAAGTAACAAGTAAAAAGATTTGAAGTATTACTTCATGTACAATTACCATGATTTTTGTTTCTTTTTACATCAGGGTGTCAGTGTGGAGGCAGTTGATCCTGTATTTCAAGCAAAAATGTTGGATATGCTGAAACAGACAGGAAGGTAAGTCACACTGAGGAGACCTGAGAATAACAAATACTCCCTGCATGTTGTTTAGAAGAAACAGCTGGCTCTCTGCAAAACTAGTGAAGTAGGAGCTGCTATTAAGTTTTAAAAAGAAATAATTGGTCCAGAAAATGGGTGAGTAACGTAGCATGTAATTCAGTCCACCTCATGCCTTTCAATTGTCAGGAGGTTGTCAGTTATGTTAAATCCACATCTTTGATTATTGCACTGAAAGATTAGAATGCTGCTCAGTTTAGTAAAAGATTGATTTTTTTTCAATTAAGATTTTTAAAAATTACAACGTTTTAGCTTATTTATGAACAATTTGAATAAAAAGAAATGAGAAATTATTTGCTAAAAGATTCTAGGATTTAAACAAATTTTTATTTCACTCCTACCTCAACAGTTGTCGTCTGCTTGCTCAAATTCTTTTACTGTGGGAAAAACTTCAAAATTAATGTTAGCAAAAGGCTCAGCAGCTGAACAGAACAGTGCAAATTGCTTTTTGACTGAGTTCCTAGTTCTACTGCTGGTTTAATTGATATTTAATCCTTTCCCACCGTTAGTTCCCGTTGTCCATGTCTGAAATGGACTTTCTGCCGTGAAAATTCAACCCTTGACGCCAAGGAGTTAAAGAGTAGATATTTGCTCAAGTGCTGAAAGGGTAAAAACTGGTTCAAGGAAGGTGTGGTAACGGTGAAAAACTGAAAGCATGATCTTCTACTGCTAATGTGCATCCCTTAATGATAGCCCTCTTTTGTCACATTTATTCATATCCATGTTTTCACCATAATATGGAGAGTAATTTAAATATTTCCAATGGTGTTTCTTCACAGATCGTCTTAATTTATGCCCTGGTGTTTTATTATTTCTTCTTGTGTTGCATGGTTTTATTTTTAAAGAATCTTGGTGTTCTCTTTGTTTCAGACCTGAAATGGTAGTTGGTTGGTATCATAGTCACCCTGGCTTTGGCTGTTGGTTGTCTGGTGTAGATATCAATACTCAGCAAAGCTTTGAAGCCTTATCGGAAAGAGCTGTTGCTGTGGTGGTGGATCCCATTCAAAGTGTAAAAGGAAAGGTATAGTAGCCTTTTTATTTTTTATTTTTTTAAGGTACTTCAGTAAGAATTAGCATGGAGGCACTGTATATATATGTAAGTTATTGATTTTTGGAGGCCTATTCTCCCTTAAAAACAAATAAATAATCTCACTGTAAATGGAAAAAACATCCTTATCCACTTATTTTGCACCTTACATTAGTAGACCTAAACAAGCTGGAACTCTCTGATATTGTAAGTGCACATAACTGGTCATAATCCTCACTTCATATTTTGCTTTTCAGGTGTGACTCAACATTTTTGCAACTAATAATCTAAGCATACATTGTTTCAGAGATTTCATTTTAGCCACAAAATCTAAGATCAGTTATTAGCAGATCAGAATAGATTTAGCCCCTTAACGTAGGTACCAATAAGGCATTTATTTATAGGCATTACATATGATGGCTCTTAATAGCCTTCATATTCAAAATGCTTTCGGCAATAAAACTTTACAGAAGACTCCGTATCAAGCGTTCAAGATTTTCAGAAAGTGTGCAGATAAATGATTAAGTATGTTAAATGATTATGAAAAGAGATTAACTTGCAAAGCATATTGGGTTATAGTTGTCCTTTGTTGAAATCTCTTTTGTTCTTGTTTAGTTCTCTTTTTATTTCTTTCTAGCCCCATATGCCATTTTCCTATTTCCTGCCTCATGACAGCAGGGAGCAGCTCTATTATCACCTTCACAGAGCTGTCTGCAAATGTGAGAGGCAATTCGATTTTGCTCAACCACAGGGAGAGTGGATTAGAAAAACTACAGAACGTACAGAAATTGGCTAGGTGGTTTACTGCTTTAAAATACTGCTGAGGTGTTTTGTTTGAGCATGCACTCCCATTGTATTGTAGAATAATTATTGAAATGCATCATGGTATATATGGATGATATTAATGTAAATTTATAAATATTTAAAAAGTAAGTATTCATTTTCTCTAAAGCTGTAGTATGTTTCCTGTGAGAAATTACACAGAAGCCACTGAACAATTCCTCTAAGGTTCCCTTTAATTTCATAATAGAATATTGTGAATCTATGGTTTCACTTAAAGTTTTTTTGTTGTTGTTTGTTTGTTTTTTAATTCTGATTCTTTTATCATATTTTTTTATGTAAATACAGGAAATTGAAAAAAAATTGTTTGGAAACTATTAGATGTCAGAATCAATCTTACTGTCTTTTAAATTGCATAAAGAGTGGAAGAATATATTGGTAGTTCTTGTGGAAAAAATAATGCAGTAGAATATTTAATTAGTGCTGACTTTGTTCTGTAAGTTTTGATTTATGCTTGCTTTTATTTTCTCACTCAAGTATGAATGTTGAAACAAAATTATTTTGTCAAAATATAATTGGGGGTACTATACCAAAAATGTAGACCTCTACCTATTAAATCCATTAAGAGGAAAAGCCTCCCAGTAAGTCACAGTACTGTTATACCACACTTCCTCACTAAGTGGTGTGGTTTTTTTTTTGCCACTGTTGTTTGATACAGATGTCATCTTAAATAAGGGTCTTTGTTCTCCTCATGTAAATAATATTTGGAATTTTTATTTTGAATTTTATTTTGAATTTTTGTCCATCTAAGCTATTCTCAGTTACACCTTTTCTTATGGCATTGCTGCCAGTACTTGAGATCACTGGAAGTCTTGTGATGTTTGTTTCTAATGTGTCTAGATGCTACAGTAAGATTAAATTACTTTCTCAGGTTTCACATCTTTAAAAAAAAAAATAAAATTGTTTCTGGCAAGTGCATCACCAAAGTTTAGAAATAGAAAGAATCCCCCAAATTTTGAATAGTACTTCAGATTAATTTCTTGATTTTAGGGGTTGAGATTGGGCTGCGGGATGTATATGATCTTTATATGCTTGGTTGGCAAGTTCACTTGCATTCAAATGTATTTCGATTTTAGATGAACTGTAAGAACAGATTTATAAGAGCTGGGGAGATTTTTTAGGTCAGTTTTGACTGTTTTATTTGTGTGGCTTCCTTAACGTGCTGTCTAGTGCCCCTTAGTATCACAGAAAATTTGAGTAAAGCCTATTTCAGGGAAGTACCTGTGTTTTCTCAGCACCAGCAAAAGAAGAAATGCTTGTTGCTGCAGTAATTTTGTTGCTGCAGTAGCCACTGTACTGGTGGGCTTTTGCTAGTGCATGTAGCTGCATGAGTCCAAGATCATTACTCATTATACCTTTTACCAGCATAACTGTCTGGCAAAAACTATAGTGAACATGTGGCATAGAAGATTTTAATGTGGTGTATTTTGACTGAGATTAGAAGTATTTAAAAACAAAGTCCAAAATAACACATTAGCTAATTTTAAACCTGCCTGAGGGCAGGTCCATGCCCAGGTAAATTGCTATGGCTTGTAGTCAGTGAAGCAGTAGTAGTGGTGCTAGTGAGGGATAAAGCAGGGCACAGGTTATTTTCATGTGTCAGGAAGTTGAAATGAATTCTGGTGAGGAGCCTCAGGTTCACCTCGTCTAACCAAAGCATTAGAAAGCGGTTTGCCCCTGTCACTGGTAGAAAGCTGAAACTTGTTAACTTCTTTGTTAGCTCTCCTAATCTGGGCACACATCTTCTGATTCCAAGTATCTACTAGGACTGTGGTTTGGGACTGCAATTCAAAGATAAAAAGACATAATTCTCATTGTTTAAAAAAGACATTTCTTGTCTTCTTAAAGCCCTTGCACAGAATATGAAATCCACATATAAAAATTAAATTCCCAAATATTGTAGGACACAAGAAATACAGGAAACTCTAGTACTGGTCTTGTAACTTTACACGTATATATTTTTACACAAGCAGTATTCTTTTCCATGACTACGTACCATATATTCAATATTTAGGCTAATAGATTTCCAGTTGCTTGTAAAAACTCATATGTTATACAAAATTTTAACTCAGGTCAGTGTTAGCAGAACCCAGAGAGAAAAAGCATTGTTTTGTCTTTTTTTTTTTTTTTTTGTAATTGATTTTTGTGAATAAATTCAAAGTAAGCATGGTAAAATGTGGAGAGTGGAGCAACCTGTCTAGCTGTCACTTTATCTTGTACTTTTTACAAAACCCTTTTTGTAAAAAAAAAAAATAAATATATATATATAAAATAAATCTTCAGTTTTCCAGTCTGTGAAATGGGAGTTATAATACATATTTAGAATATTCCACAGAAGTAATTTCATTAAAGATCTGGATTAAAGCTAAATATTGACATTTTATATTTCTTTCCAACATACATTTTGAAATCTCTGTACAGAGAACTATATACCTTTGCCAAAAGTTAAAAATAAATTTTTTTGGACCTTAACTTAGCAGCTGTTCCTCACCTCTTAAGGAAAATATAAGTACATTAAATCCACTGTAATGTAATTTCTTTCACTCTACAAACATTATCTATATGTTAACACTCATACGTTAAATATAGCGGTGTTTTCTTTTTAAACTATTTTAAATTTAGTGTTTATTTTACTTGTTTAACTATAGTAGAAACCTTTATTTAGAAAAAGTCACCACTTAAAATGGTTTGCTTTTCTGATAGGTAGTTCATTGGTTTCCCTTGATTAATAATTGCTGACAGGAAGTTTTGTGAAATACAGTCTACAACTTCCTCGTAAGGGGGTGTCGAGAGGCAGGAGACCTTTTCTCCATTAACACCAGCGACAGGACCCGCGGGAACGGGGTTAAGCTGAGGCAGGGGAAGTTTAGGCTTGACATCAGGAGGAAGTTCTTCACAGAGAGGGTGGTTGCACACTGGAACAGGCTCCCCAGGGAAGTGGTCACTGCACCGAGCCTGACTGAATTTAAGAAGAGATTGGACTGTGCACTTAGTCACATGGTCTGAACTTTTGAGTAGACCTGTGCGGTGTCAAGAGTTGGACTTGATGATCCTTAAGGGTCCCTTCCAACTAAGGATATTCTATATTCTATATTCTATATATATCTAAAATGGTCAGGAGTCTGTTTTCTACATCTGAGAAGTTTGTTGGCACATGTTGGTGTTTAGTATGGTGTGTAACAAAATCTCTTGTTCATACAGCAAATTTCATGTCAGTTGCACTGTTACTTTTCCCAGCAAAGCTCTGTCAGAAATATTGGTAGGAAGATCTGTTGTTTCATGGCAAAAATCTATTTTCAAAAATATTTCTTTTCTGAAGAAGACCGGTCTTTGTTAAATTTTTATAAATTGTACTTTGCATGTTTGTCACCTCCTGACAGATGAAAACAAACATGCTGTGCATCTTAATCCTATGTGTGGACTGTATCCTGCCACCACCATAAAAGAGGTTTTTGCTGTGGTGTATCTTAATCTCATTCAGAGAATGCAAGAAGAAAAAAAAAATAACATTTGGGTAGCCAGGTAACAGAAATCATTCAGGTCAGAAGTAAACTCAGAATATCATCTAGTCCAGCTTTGTGTGCAACAAAGGCTCCATTGAGTTCAGACCCAAATCACTTAGGGTTTTGTCTACTTGAGTCTTATGATGCCACAGTCTTATGGGGATATCTGTCCCAATGCTTTATTAGTCTGCAAGTGGCTTTTTTGTGTATGTGTGTATGTTTTCCGGTGGTTATTTTTGTCTCTGAATATAGTCAGCAGCTCCCTATTTCAGTTGATAACTGCTATCCCTTTCTCCTTCTACATCAGTGAAGAACCTGGTTCTGTGATCTCAGTAGCCACCTTTTCTGCAATTTCAAGGTCTGATGCTTCAAACAGAAGCCAGAATGTGAGCGTTAGACTAAAACCATTTTGTTTGATTTTTTTTTTTCCAGTGGGACCTCTGAATTGCTTACCTTGGTTCAATTTATGAAATCTTTTTAATTTAATTCTAAAATGAGTCTAACAAATGTGATGAACAGTTATCATTTATTCTTTTATTTGTTTTTAAAATGTGAAATAAAAATATCCTTTTTGTGCTCCCAGAAGTCCCAAAGAGGTACCATTTTACTGTCTGTATACATGTATGATTTGTCCTGAAATAGCAAATTTCTGGAGAGCTTAGCTGAACTGCTGCTGGAGATCTAGAGCAAAATGGAGTTTGTCCAAAGTCAAGGTCATCTTGAGCAAGGGCAAGGCTTTAAAATCCTTTTGAACTGGTCATGGAGAAAAATAATGCCTTTTAAATAGGTATGGTGGCTCAAATTAGTTACTGTAGAATTATGTAGTGTTCCAGTATATTTTGAATTTTATTTTCCATTATTTGAAATGGACAAAACTTAAATAGGCATAGTATGAAAGACTAGAATGCCACTACAAAACTGATGTATCATACAGTTGAACAGAGGCTTGTTCTATTTGCTGAATGACCTGTTTGGGTGCTATCTTCCATAAAGAAATTCTAGATCTAGGTGTCAACTTGTGTATCAGTGATACGGTTTTGTCAATACCTGATTTTAGTTTTTAACTCTTTGGAGGAATAGAGGGACTTTGTCTGATGTTGAACATAAGAATAGTGGTTTTGTTTATGATTTGATAAAAAGTAGTCTAAAAGAAGAAGCCAAAACCAAGCAGAGAACTAACGATGATTCTTCTGAATGCTGGAATTGCCATCTGTCCTCAAGAATTTTCTTCAGCTGAACATAAGTCTTATACTAGTTTCTAATAGTTTGCATGCTTTCAGACCTCCATTCTTCTCCACTACTATTATTTTCCTTTTGTACCTTTCCTTTTCCCTTGATTGTTTAGAGGAGATAGTGGCTGCTTTTAAGGAGGCAGAAAAAAACAATTGTTACAATGAGATATGTGGAGAGACTAGTATAACACCTGAAATTTGACATTGAAAGTGGCCCATTAAGAATTAAACTTGTGAGAACTTTGAGTAAACACATAGGAGCCACCTATCAAGTTTTTTTTTTTTTTTTTTACAAGGACAATTTTCCCTCCCTAGTTGATGCATTTGTCTTAGACATTATGTTAATAAATCTTTCTGAGAAACAAGGCAAATTCAAGTCATTAGCAGCTTGAAATTATTGGTTAAAAAATAAATGAAACCAACTGTATTGTCACTGCTGCTTTGAGACATGGTTGCTTTGTATTATTATGCAGATAATATTTTTCGATAAAGTATCTTCTAAAGCATGTAATACCTACAATTTTATGTCAGAATATTTTATGCCTGAAACAGACCATTTTCAGAATTGCACTTGCTAACATTATTTTCTAAAATAAAAAAATAAAAATAAAATTCTAAAATACGGAAGGGAGCTTTATGCTGTGTAATTTTGATTACAGCTGTTTGAGATCACGGATTATATTGTCCTGTACATTTTGTACAACATTTAGTACATTGAGATACTCTTACAGTATGTATAAAAAACTTTTGTCCTTGAGTATTGTATCATTACTGGTCATTAATATTGACATATTAGTAATTTGTGAATTTTGAGATTAAAGTGAATAAATACCGTAGCTGAGAAATAACACTGGAGCACAAAGCTTTGATACTTTTCATTATCACAATTTGCATTGTAATAATGCAAAGGAAAGAAAGGAAATGTCACAATTATTGTCATAAATAATTACAGGAACACAATATTATGCATTTGTAATGTGATTGTAGCCTTTTAGTTGCCAAAACTTGAAAACGAAGTCTGCAATTAATTCTTAGAAAAACCTTTTATGGCAATGTTGCATCTTTGTGCAGTTTTCCGTTCTTTCCATCTTTCATCTTTGTGTACTTTTCCATTTACATTTGTCACTAAACCCGGTCAACAAAAGAGTCAACTGATATAGCATCCTGTGATATGGATGGCAATCATCCTTGGCAAGAGCAGGATTACGTCTTCCACGTAACAAAAAGCTAAGTAACCACCAAATAACTGTAGAACTCAACCGTGGCACTTCTTAACATGGAGTGGTGCATTTGGTGTAGTAGCCTCCATAACAGGGACTGAAACTTCCTACTTGGATGTAGTCAAGAACTGAGCCATATTTGGAGAATAAGGAAGTAGACAACATTTGTGTTGGTTTTAATTTACTACTCATTCAATAAAGACTGACGCTTTTTTTCGTGAAGAATCATTTGTAAGAGATGCGTTGCATCTGCACAACTGTGTAGGACACTTGGTGTTCATCTGTGCATTCAGTTCAGGATACGAGTTTTCTAAACCTAGGCATAAATGACTAAGCATTGAACTGCCGTATTACTGCTGCTATACCACTCGTTTTCTACTGTTTTATTTGAAAGCCAGCATTTTAATTGTAATTGCATGAACTCAGAATAACATGTTTTGCATATGTTAATTCCTTTTTTTTTTTTTTAGTGGGATGCTAAAACTGTTAGTATCAATGCTGGTGTTCTAAACGCTGGTGTTTGTTATGCAACATCCTTTGGACTTGCTGTGTTTAAATTAGCAACGTATGCTTACCTATTAAACCATTTACATAGGTTACTTCAGTTCATGCCCTTCCCTAAAACAAAAAAAAGTTCCAAGAAGACTTTTTGTTGAAAAGTATTAAATGTTTAATTTCCTTTTGCCATGGTGGATGTAGAATAGTCCATTTATCTTCATTAAGGCATATAGCTTTAAAACTTGTGGCTTTGCTGCTTGTGAGTTATGGATGCATGCCCTCACTTGTCAAGATAAATGTATTATACTGTAGTTCTCTCCCCTCCCAGTATGGATGTTCAAGTTGTACAGCAGATTTGACCACAAATAAGCAATTCTCTAAGGATAGAGAAGGAAAATGCACATACTCCTAGGAATATATTTTCCAGAGCTAAAATCGACATTTTATAAATAATTTCCATGTTGCAAACTTCAAACTCACAATCACAGCAATTCAGTGATATGCATTTGGCATGAGTCAGTTTCAGTTCTTAGTGCTTTTCATTGGAAATGGCATAAAAAGTAAGATTTCTTTGAATTTTTTATGTTGTGGGCTTACAGGGGACAGAAGATGTTCTTCACTTGTAGCTGTCTAACAGTGCATGGCAGCATAAATAACGAAATGGTCATAAACCTGAGCTGCACTTCTCAAGTCACATGTTCCGTTTCATTTTTAAAGAATCTAGAAACAAACTAAGCAGTTGATAACAGGTCAGTTGCAGGTGATAAAAGATATTTTAGATGGGACATTACTTCTTTTTCCACACCTTGCATAACCATGTTATATCTTTTGCATAGTTTTCTTTAAGCACTAGTATGTTTGTTCATAAACATATGGCATAAACAATACATTGCTATTTGAATTCCAAGGAAACAATACATTTTTAAAGATAGTCACCATATGTGATACATTCTTCACTGGAAAAAATACTGATGCTAGATTATTTTTTTTTTTAATTTAAATAAAAAGGATGGCTTACTTCTAACTGAACCTTATCATTAAAACATAGTAGACCTTGCAAAACAAGAGTGTTTCTTTAAATATTATTTGTAGATTTGCAATTGGACTAATTTAATAGAATCAAGCATGTAAAGTACTCTTGAAATTGTCTTGATTTTTTTCACACAAAGTTATGGAGAGTGTTTTCGAAAAAGTGGTAATCTACATGGCACACTGTCAGAAGAAACTAAAATAAGTCCGGTTATTAAACATTCTAAATTTTAATCACACCATTATTTTTAATAACCATGTTCACTATAAAAGGCCAGATTTTTATCTAGTTACCAATCGAGGAATCCAGCACTTGTGAATAACCATGAATCATATTAATTATAGCTATCCTCAAATTTATAAAATAAACTAAAGATAATTGTAAATTTTGTTTCTAAAAATCCATTATGCAAGTTCTATTCTGGGTTGGTGACCTCTGGGAAATGCTTGAAAAATGCAGTATAGTTATTGTTTTTTAGATTATTATGCTTTTTTGAAGCTAAGACAGATGTACAAAAAGATGCAGTTTTTATTTTGTATTGGCAGCTTCCAAATATTTAGTATCTATTTCCAAGAGCTGCAATTAGTAAAGCATCCATGGTACTGAAATCCACACATCCCACAAGCTAATTATATTTGCAAGGTCAGATTGAATACATATTTTCAGAAAAATAAAGGGTTATATAAATGTGTCTTCTACTTGGCTGTTATATCACAGTTTGTTGATCTGGAGTATAATGTGTACAATTCACAAATTTGTCTGATAACAGAAAGTGGTGTGTGATTGTGTTTATTTTACTAACCAGTATATTCACAGCAATCACTTCCAAATATCTCTCCAGTAAAGATGTGTTAATTACAAAACAGACAAGGTCTTCTATTATATTAAAGCTACTAACAAGAAGACAGCAGGAATCACACATGTAAATAGCATCATCAACCCCTATTTTAGTCCTCTGTTTTGATCTGTGAGTTGCGCATAGACCAAAGGTGCTATTAAAGACTCAGTATATGAAATAGGCAGCATTATATGAACAAAATTTATTCAACAAGAAAACAGACCTTTAACATGAATTTAACAAGCCTGAGAAATTATAAACTCTCATATGCTGCAGATTCATGCAGTGATAATAAACAAAAAAGGAAAGTAAGAGGTTTCCTTAAGCTAGCCAAACTGCTAATGGTTTTGTTATAAGCTGTCTGCTGTTGAAATGACCTCTGAAAAGTCTGAAGACACTTGTACTCAGAGAAATTAAATGGTCAGAGTGGTGAAAGAGTTGCACTGCAGAAGTGCATTTGAAAAAAATCCTACCTTCCTATTTCTGGAAAATATCCCAATCCAACAGACTTTTGTTTAACTTTTATGTCTATAGAAAGAGAATTTAGCATGAAGCTTGGAAATTGTACTTTTTACTAACAGATCACAAGATGCATCAGATAATTTAAGTGTAATGACAACTTAAAATTTTTGGATGAGAAATACCAACTTCTTATCAAAAATCCATGTAACTAAGAGTTTTTTTTTTTTTTTTTCTTTTAATTAATCCTTACAGGTTCTTTGTTCAAAATACCATATCTAAAGTTTCCATCATAACATACAGGATGACCATGTTGCTGTCATCTGATTGCATCATGCTTTACTTCAAGATATGCAAAGATACAGGGCAGACTTCAGCTTGTGTGCACCTACAAGTGCTTACTGGGGCTTAATTAACACGTAGTTCACCCATTGCTCATTAGTAAACTGGACATTAATGAGTCTATTTATTTTGGTATAATCCTCTAAAAGAGGAACTGATTTGTTCTCACCATGAAAAAAGCAATTATATTTGGTAGAAGCCAATATGTAGGAATTGTTGTTGTATTTATGCTTTTATTGCGTATTAGGTCTAAATTTAGCCTCCAGGTTGTTGAGCATGTTAGTTTCTTTAAGATGGTTGCTATAGTGATAGCAGCAAATTCCTTTAATCTTAGTGTAGTTAAAATATTTAGTTATCATTGGTCGTCATCGTGCAACTCAGACGAGAAATACCATCCACCTGCGTATTCGTGGTGCCCTTCTGAGGTTGTAGGAATTACGGTTTGACCTCAGTAGTACCTACCGCTTCCTGTTAGTGCGGCCTGCCCAGCTGAGGAGATGTGGTACTTCAGGCCTCACGCCCAGGTAGAGCCCAAGGCCTACCAGAAACCACTTGTGGTCAGAGGGAAGACACTAGCTTGATAGTCACTGTCATTCTCAAATATTTCAGCAGCTAGTTCTCATGTTTTTCTGTGAAATATATCTGAACATAGCCTTGAGAACACTTGAGTAAAATGTTGAATTTATTATCAAAAAAAGTTTAATCTGTTGTTGTCATTATATTTTCCTTCTTGTTTCACATGGCTCTAGAACCAAACCAAATCCATGGTTTATGAAGCTATTCGTTTTTGGATAAGCTCAACAGTATTTAGTGAATTTCTCATTCAAATTCAATCAAGGAGCACGGCCACTAAGAACTCAAGTTATAAAGCAGCTCCTCACAATTTTGGGATAGTGCCCTGCAGATGTTTCTTGCTCCTCAGGGTAAATTTTTATTTGCTAGATTTTTTTCCCCTTGTCTAGCTTGTCCCTGGAGACCTGCGGTGTGGATTTTTTTTTTTTTTTGCTTGACTTTTTAATTTATACTGCCTGTTTATTATGGTTGGGCATTTCCAGGTGTTCATAAATTGGAGCATCTGGTTAAAATGGAACATGGAGAGATAAATACAATAGCTTGTCACAGGCATTTTGAGATAGAGAAAAATCTGTTAGTAATAAAAAAGGAAAAACACAATTACTTTATATCTTTCAACAATTAAAGTATAGGTATATAGAAACTATTTAAGATCATTTTGAGAATTAATTTTTTTTAAATAATTCGCTTCATCAGCATTAATAGAAGACGGCATTTTTTCTTTACTGCATATTAAAAGTAATTAGTTTTTATTATTTTTCAAAAGGGATTGCCACTGTTAACTGACATTAATTGGGTCGCTATCTAATATTTTAATAAAAACATGTTTTGTACACTTTCTGCAGGCTTTTTTAAGACATGATATATGCAGAATATATATATCATATATTGGGCAGACACAGCTGGCGAGGTAGCTGAGAGTCTGCTCTGTAGGCCATAGTGGTACTGAGTTACTCAACACAGATGAAATAGTTTGGTCTAAAAAAATAACAGTGATGGGTTACTAGTCTTTTTGAGTTTAAAGTTGGATAAATATTAATTTTATTTAAATACCTGCCTAAACAATTAACTTGCATTAATTTTATTTACACATGAATAACCTCAGTGACCTCAATAATTCTATTATAGTCTTAATCAAATTGCATATGTATTTAGTTAACATTGCTGTAAATCAAGAAGAAAATGCTAGAATAATGTAGGAGACCTGATGTCACTTTCTCTGCAGACTTCTAGTAGCAAACAGTGTTTGATTTTGTGCTTGTTCAAGACAAAAGATTTGATTCAGCTCTAATTCCTCAGAATATCAAACTAGTCATATAAATGTATTTGTCGTTGGTCATAGTATGGAGAGGAAGAGAATAAAAATGAGTGCAGTAAAAGCACTAAAATGAGATTTAAACTATTTAGCTAAAAGAACTGGGATAACTCCTCAAAGCTAGACAGAAAAGATGTCTGCGAGTATGGTGAGAGCTATTTGTGGGGCGGCATACAGCTGTGTTTGACCACAAGTCTGGCTTAAAAGACCAGGGCCCAAACAAGAAAGGTCAGCTTGAGGTTAATCTGTAATGGCGAGTACCCAGCAAGAGTAGCTTCACGTGTGTTGCTGGTATGTTCTCAGCTCCACCTGACATAGACATTGGATAGGTGATTGGGTTTTATTCTATGGGCCATGCCATACTATTTCCAACTATTTTAATAGACAAATTCAGCACAGGACAGAATAAAAATCAGTGACGGCTTTCATTTATTTGCAAAGAAATAGCACTGAATGCTACCTACTGTGTACCTTTAAATCATAAATGACCTTGGTTTTCTTTTACTCTATTTTTTATTCTTGAGCATGACACTGACAAGGACTTTTTAATCCATCAGACAGTTTATAGACCCTTTCGTAGTCACAAGAAGCAAAAAGCATCTGACTAGAAGGGAATACATGGGGCAAGTTCCTTGCTGGCTATAATTTTGTTGTCATTTCAAGTATTGTGGTAGTATAATTGATGTGACAGGACTGGGCTTTAGACTCGGTCCCTTAGCTTGTGCTCACTTTCAGTTTTAGTCTCTCTCTGTCATTCATTTTGATTGGATAAGATTTAGGTGACAAACATATGCATACCTTTGAAGCTTAGAGTAAGCATACATAAAAATTCAATGTTATCTGATTATATCATGTATATAAAACTTACAGCTCCATGGAAAAGGTAGTAATTGGTGTCACCTTACAATACAAGGTAGTATAGTGTGCTGATAGCATAGCCAGCAGGAGGCTCTTTTTTATTAATATTATAATTAAATGATTTTCTGGATAAAGGCCAAAAACAGATGAGAGTTGATTGTGCCTTGTCCACTGTTGCTTGGCACTATTAGCTGCATTTTCTAAAAAGAATTGACTTGACATCTTGTTTTTACAGGTTGTTATTGATGCCTTCAGATTGATCAATGCTAATATGATGGTCTTGGGACATGAACCAAGACAAACAACTTCAAATCTGGGTCACTTAAACAAGCCATCTATCCAGGTAAACTCAGTGTTGATAGTCCTGTGAATTGCAGGATCTTTCCAGCAATTTTGGGGGAAGGTGCCTAAAAACAGTAAGCTATAAATTTATTGTTCTCTCTTTAGCATTTTTCTGCAAGCATTTGGAGTTGATGTGATTCATCAATAGAGTTATATATATGAAGAGTTTAAAGTTGGGCCCTAAATTAACTGAGCGTGAATGCCTGTATAATTAAATACTGCAAAGGTTAAAGTACTGAGTTATCAAAATGCAAACTTTTAAAGTAACAATTGATGCCATACTATGTGAGGCAAGATAGGTAAAAGATTATCCATTTTCAGTAATGTAATTTAAAACATTCCTTATTAGCATGTCCGAGCTTTCTTAAATATAAATTATTCTGAAGCAAATTATGTAAAAAGTTTATTATATATTAATGATGTTGCCTTTCTGCTGTATGCATATAAAGTTTCTTGCTTAATATGTAATCTAGATTTAACATTATTATGTCTTAAAAAATCATTTTGAGATGATACAGTAATTTGGAGAAAAAATGGTGGAGTAGGAGATTCAGTGGATTGTTTGGTTGTTTCAACTATAATGCTTTCTTTGAGAATATTGTCTTGTATTTCTCTGCAAGCATTTGTGAAATTCAACATTCAAAGTTTGGTTTCTAAAGTTGATGGTTTGACTAGTGAGACAAAAATGTTGGTCTTCAGTGAAGCAAACTTTTGTTTCAAGAAAAAGCTTCTGATCTGAAGAAAGTATTCTCAAGAGTGATTTATGCTTTTATCTGTGTCATTCTTCTGCCTCAATGTCTTATCCTTTTTTCTCCCCAGAAAACTTTTTTCCCTTGCTATTCCCATGCATTCTAAAAGGCATGTGTTCTGGCACACGAGTCAAAATTCATAGAATCAGAGAATCGTTTTTTGTCTTCTGATCTATTACTTAAACAATCAAAGCAATATCTGCTAGATAAACATTTTAGGCAAAAGACAGTATGTTACTCATGGTAGGACAGACATAGGGGCTAAACTGCTGTAAGAGAAATGTCCTCTGGGAGACTCACCATACCCCTAGCTTTCAAAAGATCAGTTCCTTTTTATTACTTACACATCGAAATCCTTTTTTAAAATAATGATAATAAAATCCAATAGATAACAATCTTCTGAAGCAGAAGTTGTTTGTTTTACTTTTGATTTTTGAATTGGTAAAAAAGTATGAACAGTAATGAGTATGAAATAACCAGTTAATACTCTTGATTGGATGTAGGCAAGCCTGTGCTTGCATATTTCAGGAGAATATCCTAACTGGGCTTTTCTGGACCATGTGTAACGAGTCCTCTTGTAAACCACTGTAGTATTGTTCAGCTTCATTATTTTAAGATCACTGTCACTGTAGCATGGCATATTTTGGTCACAGGAGTTTTGGGTTTCTCTTGTTAGTGTTTTTTTTGTTGTTGTTGGTTGGTTGGTTGGTTGTTTTTTTAATTTCCAAGTTGGTAGTGAGCTGTTGCAATGTCAGTGTTAGGCTAAAATCATGGCTTAAAATGAGACTGTCCTTAAGCACACACACACACACTTTTTTTTTTTTTTTTTCCTTTAAGGACTCAGTTAAGTTTTGCTTTTGTTCTGAGGTCATGAGTGCAGTTCTGACACAGTTGAGCTCAGCAGCAAACTTAACAGAAATTTCAGCTAGGCGACAATTTCTGTTTCTTTCTCTACCGGTAGTTTTAAGGTATTTCTTAATATCTTAGAAATAAATACCCCCTTCATATCCCTTCATTCCTTTTTTGTCTTTTTTCTTGTTTTAGTTTATCAACAGCTTTTTACTTGCTTTTTGTCTGTGCATACAATTTGTAAGTCATGTTGGAATAACGGTTTCCATTCGAAACAAAATGCACGAAGAGCAAGGTTTACTTTAAAATGTAGAGCAAGTGTTTATTTTATGGGCTTCAATTTATTCTGTTGCAATTGCCAAACTACAACTTCTGTTCAGGGTTGAAGTGGAATGATTGTTTACCTTTTACATTTGTCAACTCTTTAAAAGAGTGATTTAGGAAGAGGGGAGGAAAGAGACAGGACAGTTGGAGAAAGTAAGGACAAATTTGCAAAGCTGAAAATTGGCTGAAGCTACTCTCTTTGTACTGTAGCTCAGAATATAGATGTGGAAAGGTTGGCAGTGGTTGTAAATATAAGCACTCAGCATTCTTTTATTTGTAACAGAAAGAGACTTATATTTTAGTAGATGAGATGGCCAAATTTACTGAGAGAGGTAAGATTTGAGAGAAATACCTGCACATATGTATCTGTCAAAAGTTTGAAGGCGGTTAATCACTTTCTTCTATGATGGTTGTTACTTGTGGAACGAGTCCGTGCTTTAGAAACAGAAAGTACAACTGCCAGTTGACAGACATTGAAAGATAGAAATAGGAACAGGTATATTTACCTGATACGTACCTATAGTCCGTGTTGTGCTTTTTTTTTTTTTTCTTTCCCTAAGTGATCTGAAGGTGGCTGTATTTAAATGAACTCTTCCTTGTGTTTCAATGGTGAGTAGATTTTATACAAACTTTCTCTGAATTTTACAGGCACTAATTCATGGACTAAACAGACATTACTATTCCATCACTATCAACTACAGGAAGAATGAACTAGAACAGAAGGTAATTGTTTTAGCTTCTATTCAGAGGACAAAGAATGCTGCTCAAACTACTTAAGAATTGTGGTAATATTCTAATTTAATTGCTGATACTTTCAGTAGTTGTTTTAACTCTACTGCAGTTCGTGGCTTTTCTTCCATAAGAAAGCACTTAGATGTGTAGAATGATGATGAAACCTTTCAAAAACACATTCTAATATTCGTGTAAGTAGTTTGACAACATTTTTCTCCACATGTCTTATGGGAAGTTCTCATGCTGTTCTCCACACTTAACAGGTTTGTGCAAAGTTTAATTTTCAGTGATTTAGGCTGAAAAGTACCAGCTCCATTAGGTTCTCACAGGCTGGAATTCCAGAATACTGAAGAATGTGTTTTCTGAAATGGATTTGTATAACCAAGGAGTCTCAGGTTTTTTATTGGCTATAATCACTTCAACAGTGCTTCCGGTTGGTATGGATAGAGCTCGCAAAGACTACACTGAGCATCAGGAAGTAGTGATGTCCTGCTTAACTCACAAGACACATTTCTTACTTTACACAAACTTTACACATTACACAGAAAAAATACTGTTCAGTAACTGACAAAAAATACTCAGTTACTTTTTTATCAGACTTCCTTTGTCACAAGTAAAATCCTCTAGCTTGACAGTCTCAATCAGGAAAAAAAAGTTTATAGTCTACAGAAGTTAGTTCTTGAGAAGCCAGATTATGTCCTTAGTTATGACTATGCATGTTCATGGCTTTGTTACAGTTATAAGTTGATCTCAGAGTTGGAATTCATAATGCAATGGTCAGAATGGTTTTCTTACTTAAATTTTACTTTTATAGGGCTAAGAATAATAAAAATAAAACCAATTTTGAATAATGGAAGAATAATATTGCAAATCAGGGAGCTGAAAGGAGTTTTCTTTGGAAGCAACACATAGGATGAAATACCTGCTTTCATTCAGGTAGTAGGAATTGCAGGGTTTATAGGTTTTCAAAGACTTCTGTAGTAAATGTTTGCAAATTGAAGGCAAGCTGAAACTGTTTGCTGAAAGAATCTTCCCTACAGTGCTTGAGTGTGCAGAAAATAGGCAAAATAGGCTTTCCTTATGCATAAAAATCAGGAAATTACGTTTGTAGTTATTTCTTCACTTTTTCAAGACTGTCAGAATGTCATCAGAGAGCCAAGTACGTTTCAGATATTTCTAATAGTCCCTGCACTTATCACCATCAAAAATCTGTTTCATTTTATCATGTGGTTTTTAGGGCTCTTTACTTTGTAGGAGGACAAACACAAGTCATTCTTTGGTTGCTTTTGAAGTTCACTTCTTCACAACTGTGGCAGCTGCTTGCATACAGTTCAGGATAATCAGTGAAGCCTAAATAAATACCTCATACATTTAATCAAAGCATTAAAATATTTTTCAAGTTCATCAGAGGTCAGATCCTTTAACCATTCCTTATGTGGTAGCTAAAATATTCACCTTCCTGCTACCTCTTCAACAATACAATTGTGCATTCTCAGCCTCCAGCAAAAATACTGAATTACAAAAGAAAAGCATTCCTGTCAGAATAAATGTGACCCTGGTGTATATGCCACATTTTCATGTTTAGAGTTCAAGAAGTTTGGTCTTTAAAAAATTAAAGAAAGCCTATTGTCTGCTTTAGCAGAATATTTGATTACTGTTGTTACTTAAACATTGCACAATCAATAATTTTTATTATACTCTTACTACTATAAATTAGACATCTGTGTAGTATTTTGAATGTATTTTATGATGCATGCTCTAAACAGTTTTTATTTTGCAGATGTTGCTAAATTTGCATAAGAAGAGTTGGATGGAAGGTTTGACACTGCAGGACTACAGTGAACACTGCAAACTCAATGAAACAGTAGTGAAGGAGATGTTAGAATTAGCTAAGAATTATAACAAGGTATTCCTATCCCATAATGATTTAATTGTAACTGTTTATGAATTGAAGAAAGTTATTACTTGATTTCAGAAGCAAAGATAATTATTACAAGCTTTACTCAAAATTACTTGTAAAAGACTAGACGGTAAGAACAAAACTATCACTGCAGAACTCTTTTTAACCTTGGGGGTTAATCTGATTTGTATAATCTGCTTTCTGCAAAGAGTTTCTTGGGATTTGTTTAAATTAGGCACAAGCATGGCTTTAATGGCCTTATGAAGATTGCTTCCCCCATTTATTAATCAACTACATGAAGTTGCCTATTAACTTTTTTAAAAATACTATGATAGCTCTTCAGGTGTTTTCACCAAGGTTTTGCCGCAAACTAGCAAAATGTTTAATTATGTGTTTTGCTTAGTAATTGGAGTAATCACATTGATTTTGTAGTTGTGCTTGGTGAAGAGAATTTCAGATTCCCTTAGCTCAAAATTGATTGTATTGTTCATTCTTCCGTCAAGGACTACTTGACCAGACTTCAGTATAACAGAATAAGGTTGTTTATCAGTATTATTCCAGTAGATAGGTGGGTAGTAAATATTTAGAACTCATTCTGATGCCTAATTTCATGTTCTTTTTAAATAAATAAATTATTATTGATGTTGTAAGAAAGAAGGATCACAGTTATTTGTGGTGTTTTAATACTGGCATTTACACTTAGAAATATTGTTTATAAATCGTAGATATCTGCAACTTTTCAATAAATAATAAGCTTGTCAGTCATTCTTGATAAATGGTATTTTTTTTAACTTCCAAGAAGTCCTTAAAAATAAAATTCAGTATTACATCCATTAGGTGAAGTTACTGGATTTACATAATACAGACTGTGTGTTTGAAAACAACAGGACATTATAAAAATATATTGACTCTAAACAGTATAAAATGTACTAGTGATCAAACTTCCAGTAGTTGAAACAATGTAGGTGACTTTTTTTTTTTGCTCTACTAGTTTAGTTGTCTTCAATTATCTTTACTGTCAATACTCCTCACTTAGGATTTTTTGCTTAAAAGTTTTATGAATACATCTTGCTTATCTGACAATAAAACCATTCATGAGTATTTACCTTCATCTTTTGTGCTAACACTTAGTAATTAAAACCATGTCTGCTGAAAACCTGAAGTAGCTTTCCTTTTGACTTCTGAAATGTGTTGCTGTTTGATTTTTCCTTTTTTTCTTTTTTTTTTCTTTTTTTTTTTTTTTGTGAAAGAGAATTATATTTGAGAATCTTGTGGTTGGGGGGAAAAAGTAAATGAAATCTGAAACACTGACCTTTTCTGTGTTTCGTTCACAGGCTGTTGAAGAAGAAGATAAGATGACACCTGAACAGCTGGCAATAAAAAATGTTGGCAAGCAGGTGAGGTGCGATGAATTAGAGTGAGGTGGAACGATACGCTTCGTTCATTCTAAATATTAATTTTCTTACATGGGTGTAGGTGATTTTAGTTCTACATGCAATATATTCTCAACTCTCTAAATAATGAATTTATTTTTGCTGAAGATTGTTGTGTAAGGAACAAGGCTTTTGACCTTAGGTAATCTGCAGTATATCTGCAAGTCATGTTCTACATGTGTTTATATTAGATACAGAGGAATAGTGTTGAGATTTCTTCCAATTTTTTTCCTTTTCCAAGGAGATACATAAAGATATCCTAGTCTGTTGTACTGTCAGAGAGACCAAAACCATGACGACTTTTAAAAAACAGTACTACTGAAAACAGATGGGGGTGTAGTTTCATACATTATCATGGCTAAAGAGCCAACTCACCCCTGTCCTTGGTTCACGAAGATACTGTCAGTGTGTAGCTCCGGTATGCACATATGCAAGTAAGCTGCATTGCTTTGTATTGCTGTTGAAGCAAAACAGTTTAGGACCATGGCTGAAACTACTCAATTCATTCTGTCCCTTTGCAAAGTAAGGATGTAGAGGACTTGACAGAAAACCATTTCTACATATCATTTTAACCTAAAGGTTGAGGAAATGTGCTTTGGTGGAGGAGAGAACAAAACAGCTTGGTAAAAGGTTGTGTTCAAAATTCAAGAGGGGCAATGGAAACAAAAAAAAAAAAAGGCTTTAAAAATACTAAGCATGTCATTGAAGAACCAGTATATATTGTATTGTTAGTGGCAGTAGAAGAATGTAAAGGCTTCTGGATTGCTCTTATGTGTCAGCTACTAGCAGCTATGTCATAACACATCTGCACTATTGTTCAGTCACTCGTGTATTTCTGTAGCATTCAGAACAATAAAGTTTATGCACACCTACACATACATAAATATATATAATTAAACATTGCAACAAGGATTGTATTTTAAGAGTTTTGATGTCATCTCAAACATAACTGGAGTTTCATTCGTCTTTTAAATAATTACACGTATGTGGGGGAAAGTACCTATTTTGATGCAGTTCTTTATAAAGAAAAGCCATTTTTTCCTGATAAAATTACTAAATAATTTCTGTTTTTTTTTCTCTGCAACTTATATAGAAAATTTTGTAAACAGACAGCTGCTCGCAATAGGTATATTATGTTATTAGGATGCATTTGCTAAGAACAGAATATTGGAGAACTACATGATCTTTGAAAATGAATTATTTAAGAAAGCTTACATTTGATGGCATTCCTCACACGTTGATTTTCCAGTTCACTTTTACATAAACTCAAATGAGTTCATTAGATTTTGACAATAATTCTTTTAAAGTAGTAGATAAAATTCCCATATGATAGCCTTCCATGTTTTCTTTACAAGCAAGAATGCTACAACAATGCAGCAGTAAAATTTAGAGATGATTTTTAAACATGCTTGATAATTTTGCAGTATTTTCAGATTAATTACTTAATCTTGATTCTGAAAGTTATTTTAACCGTTTATGAATATAGTTAAGTTTTCAACCAGAAATAATGTAATTATTCTATATGAATGCCCACAAGTGCGCACTCAATTGAGTAATAGTGTGTGGGAATGTGTATTTTCAGAATACTGTTCAGGTTTAGCATTCTGTTTGTCAGAACATTTGAACATCTCATTGTGCATTTTCTTGATAGGTATAAATATGTTAATTTTCTCAGTCGACACAACTATTCAAAGACTGTGTTAGATCATGCTTGAGGCTTTACAGGATTAGAATACATATTTGTACAAAGATCTGAAAACAAATTGCAGTGTACCAGAACTGAGATTAAAATATTGGACCTAGTGAGATATATAATGAATTCCACGTGTTGTGTTTTGTCCTTAAAACTCACAGCTGTCATGGTTACTCTTCAGATGCTGGATAGAAATTTCCTTCCTAAACCTATCCTCTGCTTCTCTGAGTGATAGTATGGACTAATTGTTTGGCAATTTAGTCATTTGCTAGGTCTTGTTAGAAAGGAAGATCTGGGAGCTTCACTGGCCTCTCTTCCTTAAGTCACAGCCTTCTTAGATATAAATGAAGTAACTGAAATCCTTCACAGAGATATGTTTTATTCATTTCTCGCATGCTATCCTTTTTATTTCAGGACCCCAAACGTCACTTAGAAGAACATGTGGATGTGCTGATGACTTCAAACATTGTCCAGTGTTTAGCTGCTATGTTGGATACAGTTGTATTTAAATAACCATTTTACTGTTTGTGATGCTTTCTGTGTATATTTGTTTATGGTTTCTAATACTCACAAAACAGAGACTGCTGGGGCTATATTTGATTAAACAGAGACATCTGACTTCATTTGCAGTCTAAGTGCAGCTCAATAACACCTTTCAGTCTCTAATTGTGCAGTTGCTTCATTTTTTTATGTCAGGGTCTTTACAGACTCCAAATAATTCAAGAACACGATGTGTGCAAAAATGTATTACATTTTCATTTAATATTTTGGGAGAAAAATCAGTAGTACATATATATTTTGATTGTTGCAACATAATAAAAGTACATTTACAAGCCTGTCAAGTTCTGGAAGGCCTTTTTTGTGAAAGTGGGGGGGGGGGGAAGAGGGGAATCAATGGTGTAGGAAAAGTGCTGGTAAAACATATTTGTATCCACTGTAGAACTACTGAGATGTTAGTTGCTAGGACAGCAAAAAATCTCTAATGAAATTTGGCTTCCATTGATTGCCAAATACTCTTTTTAAGATTTTATATATACATATATACACACATATATAAAAGCGCTGAATTCCAAGGATATACAAAAAGCAAGTGCTGAAAATTATGATGACAGCTCCCTTTCAATATTATTCAAGCTGTAATATCCACAGAAGACAATTGACCTTAAGAAAATGAATTCAGTTATGCTGATAACTGAATCACACAACTCTCACCAGCGGTGTCATAAATAGCACTATTCTGAGAATAAACATTAAAGTGATGGGGGCTGCTGTAGGGTTATATGAACCCTCCCTCCTGTGAAAGAGGAGGTACATAAGATACAGATATATGGAAGGAGACCCAACTGCAATGTGACATTTTAAACCTTTTCCATGGACTAGAAATGCTTACGGAAGGGCAGGTGGGTTGGCTGCTTGGTTTTAAGCAGACAAAGCCAAGTAACTGTGGTTGGGGAGTGACTGGGTTTTGGGCAGGGGTTGGGGGGTGCGTTTTAAGTATTGGAGGTGCTTAGGCAGATTTGATTCTTTTGTCTGGGTGGAAGCGTTCTTTCTGTATCACTCATTCACAATATCTTAGTTGCTGGATTTTTTTTTTTAACTGCAACAGTTGTGACAGATAAATAGTTTAGAACTCATCTTTGTGTTAAAGATTTTAATTTATTTGACTTATTTGCATCATAAACAAATGGACCATAAATTTATGTCTTATTGTCCACATTGTACCCAGTACTTTCCTATTTATTTGTTCATTACCATTCAAACATTTTCTTTTGTTTGGAATTTCTTATTTAGGCCTTCTACCATTTTAAAATAACTCTCTCTCAAAGTATATTTAGTGTGCATTTACTTCAGAGGGGAACATGCAGATTTTTGCAGCTGCCCTCCTTATGGCCTTCCCTCTGCCCCCACAGTAGGCAGCAGAGTATCAGACTGGGAAAATGGAGACGTACCAAACCATGTTTGATCTGCCTGCAGTTAAGATAAGTGGAAATGTTTCTGGCTGTTTGCACCGAAAACCAGCGTATCACTGAGGAAGGTTGTATTTGGGCCCTGCCATTGTCCAGTACATGCTTCCCTGCTGCACCTTGCGGAAAGACAGGGCAGGAGCTGAAGGGAGCCCGCAGCGGAGCTTTGCATCCCTGTGCTCCTGTATCACCAGGAGAGACACAGATATTTGGGGGGGTCATAGGTAACATGGCACTGTGGAACTGGCAAGGAGCTATCGCAGTGCTGCAGTGTACGCATGCGAGAAAGGCCAGTGCAAGCTGAGAGCCAAAACAGTAAGTCTTGCACATTTTTCTAAATTTATTTTAACAAATGTACATCTTATGGAGGATAGCTGAAGGAAAGCTGCTGGAGATGTGGATCTCCTTAGTATGAGCTTGTGCTGTAATAGCCTGCTTTCTATCCAGTCCTTGGTTTGACTTGGAGGCACAATTTTCCATTTACTAAGATGTTTCATGAATAATCAAAAGGCTGGGTTTTGGGGCATCTTATTTTTGTTCAGTCCTTTAGGAGCTACACAGAGGGATTTGGAAGCGTGCACACATGCTGTAAGCTGAAAAGCAGCAGCCCATATACCATCCTGGAGGAAGAAAGGTTTTCAAGCAGCCACCTTCTGAGCCTCCAGCCGCAGCGGAGCAGACCTTCATTAGCAGCTTGACCCCTCATCACCTGTCAGCGCGAAGGATGGGCATATTGTATTAGCAAACCTCTCCTTCTTTCCATGACGATTCTGTAACACCACCTGCCATTGCATATCCCCCTATTATACCAGTTTAGGAGTTGTGCACTGAAGATTTTTGGCATATATTAACACTTCCATGTGATTGGCAGTACACCACTGAATTCATTGCAGCTCTGCATGTATATGGGTGTAGCAACATAATTCAGGGCAGCGTTTCCCAGGGTTTAGCTGTGTTTCGACCCATCTCCCGCCCATGTATCTAAATCCATTACCTTTTTATCGGTTTCAAGCAGAGAAATGCAAGGGTGGGCATGCTGGTGAAACAAGTGTCAGAAACAGTAGTTAGGGCTGATATTGATAAAACTATTTTCTTAGCACTGAAAGGAGAAGGTAGAGTATGGGAAGTTGCCCGCGCTGTACCATGAGCCTGCGAGTACGCTTACCTCCTCGCGTTTTGCCTAACAAAGGATTTTATTAGAATAATTTCCATGCAGAGGCTGTGTATGCCGGCCTCCCTGAAACACCACATCATTGAACTAGCGCACAGTTTTAAGCAACAGAAAAATTACAAAACGGCTGTGAGATTTGGGAGCATTGAAATACGCATTCTGACAAGCCAGCCTGCTTTCTGCCTTCTCTGGATTTGACTTTGTGAAGTTTCGGCCTGGCTTCAGCTGATTACGTGTCGGGTTTGGTTTTATTATGAGGTGGTCGGGGCCGCGCTAACCGTGAGCAGAATTGGAAGCCGGCTGCTGGTGTCAAGTGGAAAGAGGTGTGCCCCGTGACATACCTCAGGTCCACATCGCTAAGGGGAAAACACTATGAAAAATGAAACAGGAGAGCTCCTCCCGGAGAGGAAAAAAAAAAAAAAAAAGAGAGAAAAAAAAAGGGTGATTCTGGAAACTCATCATCTCGCCTGGGAAGGGGCACGGCGGGCGGCGGGGAGGCGGGCGGCCGAGTGCCCGGCGCGGGGCTCGCTGCGGGCCGCGCCGGGGCTCCCCCCGCTGAGGGCCGGCGCTCGCCGCCCCCCGGAGATCGGGGGCCTCGCCCCCTCCCCTAAGCCCCGGGGAGCTCGGCTCGGCCCTTACGGGGCTGCCCCCGGGCCCCGGGGCTGCTCCCGCCGCCGGCCTCGATCGGCTCGCTGAGGGAGGGCCGTGGCGGCGCCGCTGCTGCGAGGCGAGGCAGCGGGTGAGAAATGTATTACAAAAGCGCTCTCCCCTCCCAGCGCTGTCTGTGGGACTGAGTCACTGAGGGAAAACAGACACCGAGTGGAAAGCGATCCGGACCGGAGGGACGCCTTCTCCGCTGTTTTGCTGACGATCTGCGGCATTACAGCGCCCTGCTAAAATATTTATTTACGGGGGACCCGCAGACAGCACGCCAGGGCAGCGCGGCCGCTGCTTACTGCGCAACTTCCAAGGGGAGACCCGCGGCCGCCGCGCTGGGGGCTCGGGAGGGGCGGGGGGCGCTCGCACTGACGGGGGGCTCCCGGCGAGGGGCTCCGGGCTCTCGGTGAGGGGCTCCCGGTCCCCGGTCGTCCCCGGCAGCGGGGCGAGCGCGGCGCCGCCCGGGTGAGCTGAGGGCAGCGGCGCCCGGCCCCGTCGGCGGCCCCCGGACCCCCCAGCCCGGCCCTCCCCCGGCACCCAGAGGCGGGGGACAGGCGCGCAAGTATTTAGAGAAACGCGGGGCTTTTGGTTTATTTTGCAGCCGTAGTCAAAAATAAATAAATAAATAAAATAAATGAAAAATAAAAATTATAAAAAAAATGCTGGAAAGGTCACATAATAATGAGCTCTTACAGCAAACACACTCTTCCCTTCCCCCTTCGCCTTCCTTCTATCTCACAATAAAATCATCTCCTTCAATTTGCCATGATCGTCGCGACCAGGAGCCAGGTGATTATCCTAATTAATGTCTATCTAATTAAATTACTGTCAGCGGTTAACCAATGGCAGAAGCCGTTTCATCCTCTCCGCAAGCAGCAAGATCAAAAGTGAGTCTTTCCTGATTGCTGCATAGTGTCAATTGGCCAATCTCTTCTCCCAGGGAAGGAAAAAAAAAAAAAAAAAAAAAAAAAAAAAAAAGTAAATCAAACGTTTGGGAAGCATTTGGTGGATGAAGTGCTTTCTGTCTAGTGAGGGTCCCAGGATGTCTAGCTTCTGATACTGAGGAGCCCTTTCAGATCCAGGGACTGAAGGGTTATTACTGTGGTGCTAGAGCTATGCAGCTGGAGCATTGTCTTTCTCCCTCTATCATGCTCTCCAAGAAATTTCTCAATGTGAGCAGCAGTTACCCACATGCAGGCGGATCTGAGCTTGCCTTGCATGATCATCCCATTATCTCGACCACTGACAACCTGGAGAGAAGTTCACCTTTGAAAAAAATTACCAGGGGGATGACGAATCAGTCAGATACAGACAATTTTCCTGACTCCAAGGACACACCAGGGGACGTCCAGAGAAATAAACTCTCTCCCGTCTTGGACGGGGTCTCTGAGCTTCGTCACAGTTTCGATGGATCTGCTGCAGATCGCTATCTGCTCTCTCAGTCCAGCCAGCCCCAGTCTGCTGCCTCTGCTCCTAGTACCATGTTCCCTTACCCCGGCCAGCATGGACCTGCTCACCCAGCCTTCTCCATCGCCAGCCCCAGCCGCTACATGGCTCACCATCCTGTGATCACCAACGGAGCTTATAACAGCCTCCTGTCCAACTCTTCGCCGCAAGGCTACCCCACGGCGGGCTACCCTTACCCCCAGCAGTACGGCCATTCCTACCAAGGGGCGCCTTTCTACCAGTTCTCCTCCACCCAGCCGGGGCTCGTCCCCGGCAAGGCTCAGGTCTACCTGTGCAACAGGCCGCTCTGGCTGAAATTCCACCGGCACCAGACGGAGATGATCATCACGAAGCAGGGGAGGTAAGCCGCCGCGCGGACCCTCTCCGGGCGCCGGGGCTGCTCGGCCGGGGGAGCCGCCCGCTGCCGCCGCCGCCGCCCCGGGGGAGCCGCCCGCCGCCGGGGCCGGTGGTCGCCGGGGCCGGTCCCCTCCGGGGCAGCCCCCCCCCGGCTCCCCGCGCCCCTTCCCCGCGGAAAGCTCGACGTTTCGGGAGGGAGTTGCTTTGGATTTTTGGTTCCCGGTCGCTACCGGGAGCCGGGAGGATAATGCACAGCGGGCTGGCTCCTCTGCGTGTGCGTATCGCTGCCGCTGGCTTGCTTTCCTTCTTTCCTCTCTTTTTTTTCTTTTTTTTTTTTTCCTTTCCTTTTTATAGGCGCATGTTCCCTTTCCTAAGTTTTAATATTTCTGGTCTCGATCCCACGGCTCACTACAATATTTTTGTGGATGTAATTTTGGCGGATCCCAACCACTGGAGATTTCAGGGAGGCAAATGGGTTCCTTGCGGCAAGGCGGACACCAATGTACAAGGCAAGTTCCTCCAATTAACACTTTTCCCGACACATATGTAGGTGAGAATGATTAATTAAAGCCTTTGTGGACTGGCTCTAGCGACTTCTTAAACGAGAAAGGGCCAACGATGCTTTTTAGAAAAAAGAAAAGGAGGGTGGTGGAGAAAGTAAGAGGTGATCGGAAAACGCTGCTTTAATCCCGCTCGGTTAAATGAAGGCGGTTTCCGCAGAAAAATAGCGCTAACTTTAATGGGGTCCTTCGACCCCGCGTGCTGCTGCAGAGGCAGAACCAGGCTACATGCGAGACCCGTGATGTGGTGGTGTTTTTTGTTGTTTCGCTTAGGAAACCGGGTGTACATGCACCCCGACTCCCCCAACACGGGAGCCCACTGGATGCGCCAGGAAATCTCCTTTGGGAAACTAAAACTTACAAACAATAAAGGAGCATCAAACAACAACGGGCAGGTCAGTGGGGGAACCGCAAACGCTCCGTTAGGCTTTTTTTTTTTTTTTTTTTTTTTGCTTTGCTGCTTCAGGCAGAATCCTGCACTCTCCAGTCGGATGTGTATATGCATTATATATATAGTCCTTATTTTTAAAGACCGTGTCCCCAAACGAGGATAAAGGGGCGGCGGGGAGGGAGAGCCCTCGCGTCCTTAGCCGCGGGCATCACTGCCCCGTCCTGCTGCTCTAACCCCGCGGCCCCCTCCCTCCTCTTCCTCTGCCTGACAGATGGTGGTTCTGCAGTCCCTCCACAAGTACCAGCCCCGCCTGCATGTGGTGGAGGTGAACGAAGACGGGACGGAGGACACCAACCAGCCGGGCAGAGTGCAGACCTTCACCTTCCCCGAGACCCAGTTCATAGCGGTCACCGCCTACCAGAACACCGATGTAAAGAGCTCCCCGCTCCGGCCCCTTCGCGCTCCCTGCACGGCCCGGCCGCTGCTCCCGCTCCCCCGGGGCTTCGGCACCGGGAGACCGGGGCCTCCCCCCGCTCCCTTCCCGTTTTGCCTCCGCGTTGTGCCCCGGGGCCGGGCGGGGATCCCGCCGGGAAGCTCCCGCTCGGCGGAGATCAATTGGCGAGGCCATCGATCGCACCGGGGCGATGGAGCAGCTCCCTCGAATTAAAACCTCGTTACCGCCTTGGCCGCGTTTCGGCATGGCCGGGTGGCGGTGCCCCTCTCCCCGGTGACATATGTTCGGGCCGCGGTCCCGGGTTAATTATTTGGCTCGCCGCGAGCCTCAACTCTCAGCTACCGCTCTGCGGGGCGTTTCGCCTCGTTTCTGGGTTTAAATACATTCACGGCCATGCGCTACGCGTAAACACACTTTTGAAAACATGGGGTTAAACGCGAATATTTAGCGTGATTTTTAGAATAAAACGAATCTTAAGATTCGATTTTTGGTATCTAGTAGCATGCCGCAGCTTCGTTTTTCGTGTTTCAAAGGCAATTTGATCGACTAGAGCGAAGCTCGGTGCTTTTAAAAGCGCGGTGGCTGCAGCAGAGTGCATTCTTCGTGCTTTTCACACCGTGTGCTCTGCTCCTCTGTTTCCCTAGATCACACAGCTGAAAATAGACCACAACCCTTTCGCCAAGGGCTTCCGAGACAATTATGACACGTAAGTAAAACCGCATTTTTCTTTCCCTTCTGCCGGCTGCGGGCACCCGTCAAGGGGAGAGGCTGGGGGGCGCGGGCAGCCTCCCCGCCACGCCGCCCCGGGCGAGGCCCGGCCGGAGCCCACTGCTTCTCTGCTCTCCTCAGGGCTGCGGGCACACAGGGGCTGCCCCATTTGGGGCTCAGCACATGCTGGGGAGCCCCCGCACCCGGCCCCTTTCTTTGCGCCCCTTTCCAAGTTCGCGTTGAGTTGCGCGCAAGGGCCCCGCGCAAGGCGCGCTGTGCGCCCGCCGGGTTTGAATAAGCCCGGGCTCCGCAATCCCTGTGTCCAGAGCAAATTTTCTTTTCCGTCTCGTTTTGTTCCCCTCTGGGGTTGGAGAGTTTTTTTTTTTTTTTTTTTCCTTATATATATTTTTTCTCCTTCCTTGCATCTGGGTGGAGCTAAAGGCTGCGAAGTTTTAATCGCGGTTTGTCCCCGCGCTGCCTCCCCCGCTCGCAGAACCGCCCGGGGGCTGCTGCCAGGGCCTGGCTACTGTGGGGAGGCCGCCCCGGTCACCGGGAGCCGAACGGGGACAGCCGGGCCCGGCTGCAGCAGCGCTGACGGCTGCGGCTCGCCTCGGCCCAGGGCATGGCCGGCGGGCACCTCCTGCCCACACACCCCCACAGCCCCTTCAGGGCTCAGGGCGGGCGCAGGGCGGCTCAGAGCCCCGAGGGGGCGGGCGGCCCTGGAGCTACTCGGTCCCTCTGCAAGCCCCGGGGCCGCAGGACGGGGCCGAGCCCCTGAGGGAAGGAGGAAACCTCCTCCTCCCTCTGGAGGCTGCAGCCGGGAGCAGCCTCCCACCCAGCGCCCCAGGCCGCGTGTAGCACCCGCGCCTGCTGAGGCCTCTCGCAGGGCTCCAGCTCCCCCCGGCAGCGGCATTTCGCTCCCAGGGGGGAAGCGACGCCGAGGCCCGAAGCAGCTCCAGATGCTCCCGGGGCCGAGCAGCGGCTCTCCCCGAGGGGACCGCCCCGTCGGGCGGCCGCTGCGAGCCGCGAGGGGCCGGGCGCCGTGAGGGCAGCCCCGTGATGTCGCTTCTTGTGCGGCCTCTGCAAGACCCGCGGCCTTCAGAGAGGGTTCGTGGCCTTCGCCCCCAGCCTCAAGTGCTTTTCCCTTTTTCAGAGGGGAAAAACTTTATAGGGCGTCACTTTACAGGAGACGGGGGGAGGGGGAAGCTTCAATGTTGTCTAGCACGTTGGATTTGTTTAAGGGCCAAGTTTATTTTGGATAAGAAATTCCAGGAGGCGTGGAGGGTTAATTAAAGCACAGTTTTAGCCTGAATTAAATACAGATAGTAGTTATTCATCCATTAAAGTTTTTATAATCGCAAATTGCAGCCCAGCATGGGAGAATTATATATAGGCCACGCAGGGAACACTAGATGCGTCTGGTTCTGCATTTCCTCCAGTAGGTGTTTAAAGATTAGCCTAATTTAAACCCAGTAAAATGTTGATGGTTCGTCTGCGACTCTCAATAATAAGTGTTAAACAGGCGCTATAACGCCGCAGCCCGCCGCTCCCGCTGCTCGCTGCACACGCCCGGGTTGCCTGTGGCGCACACGGCGGGACCGGTCAGCGTGTGACGGAGCGGGGATTTCAAGCCCTGGGCTGAGAGCAGGAAGCCCCTGGGCTAAGAGCAGGAACCCCCTGGTCCCAAAGAGCAGCTTGCCGTGCCCTCCCCGGCTAGGGCCCTGTCTCCCGGCCCCACCGAGGGCGGCGGCGCCCGCCCGTGCCCCCGACGGCGGCGCCCACCCAGCCCTGTCCCCTTCTCTCCGGCAGGATCTACACGGGCTGCGATATGGACCGGCTGACGCCGTCTCCCAACGACTCGCCCCGCTCGCAGATCGTGCCCGGGGCCCGCTACGCCATGGCCGGCTCCTTCCTCCAGGACCAGTTCGTGAGTAACTACGCCAAGTCCCGCTTCCACCCCGGGGCAGGAGCCGGCCCGGGGCCCGGCGCCGACCGCAGCGTGCCCCACACCAACGGGCTGCTCTCCCCACAGCAAGCCGAGGACCCGGGGGCCCCGTCGCCGCAGCGCTGGTTCGTCGCCCCCGCCAACAACCGCCTCGACTTCGCCGCCTCCGCCTACGACACGGCCACCGACTTCGCCGGCAACGCGGCCACGCTGCTTTCCTACGCGGCGGCCGGCGTCAAGGCGCTGCCGCTGCAGGCGGCCGGCTGCGCGGGGCGGCCGCTGGGCTACTACGCCGACCCGTCGGGCTGGGGGGCGCGCAGCCCCCCGCAGTACTGCAGCAAGTCGGGCTCGGTGCTCTCCTGCTGGCCCAACAGCGCGGCGGCGGCGCGCATGGCCGCCGGCAACCCCTACCTGGGGGAGGAGGCGGAGAGCCTGGCCCCCGAGCGGTCCCCCTTGCCGGGCGCCGAGGACTCCAAGCCCAAAGATTTGTCCGACTCCAGCTGGATCGAGACGCCGTCGTCCATTAAGTCCATCGACTCCACCGATTCTGGGATTTACGAGCAGGCCAAAAGGCGGCGGATCTCCCCGTCGGACACCCCGGTGTCCGAGAGCTCCTCGCCCCTCAAGAGCGAGGTGCTCACCCAGCGGGACTGCGAAAAGACCTGCGCCAAGGACATCGGCTACTACGGCTTCTACTCGCACAGCTAGGCGCGGCCCGCCGCCGGCCCCGCCGTCCTTTTGCACAATAACTCCTCCGCGGTTAGCGCACTGACCCCCGCCCCTAGCTGCCCCATCCGTTCCCCCGGCCCGGCCCGGCCCGGCCCGGCTCGGCACGGCCCGGCCCGGCGGGGAGGCGGGCAGGGAGGCAGGCAGGAGGCCGAGCCGCCCTCCCCGCCCGCCCCGCGAGGCCCGGCGGAGCCCCGGGGGCGCGGACGGCCCCGCCGCGGGCGCCCCCCCCGCGCCTCCGAGCCCCGCCGGTCAGTAGGATGTGTAGACTCTCTCCAGCCGTACAGCGCTTCCTTCCTTTTACCACGGATGGATACTAGGGGATGGTAGTAATAGTGGGGAAAAAGAGCCTGTGAAATGCCTGTACATAGGGTTCTAATTTATTACTTTCCTTTGGGTTTGTTTCCTATTTGTTCGGATTCTTTTTTTTCTTTCTCTTTACTTTTGTTTTCACTGTTAAGTCGCAAAACTTAGATCTTGTTTAAATCCCCTCACTCTCCCCCCGCCTCCCCTCCCCAGGTGAACACTCCTTCTAAACGCCTCTGGAAATGCTGAGCGCCCCGTAGCCGTACAGCGAGTAATGGGTTTCTCACTTTCCCCGCAACTCCTCGCATGAAATAATTACGCACTGCCCTGGGCTAACACAGCTACGGAATAGCTGAGCTTTCCCTTCAAAAGACCAGAAATACGTCTCGTAGGAAAGTCGATTAAAGTAGCATGACGCCTTCCAAAAGCAAAATTAACTGCCTCTGTATTTTTTTCTTTAAAAGGAATAGCTCGACATCAGCAATATTATTATTTTTGTGGTATTCCTCCCCCCCCCATCGCCCCCAAGTGCCAAATCCATTACTGGTCCCTGCAGGTGCCAAATATGCTGACAAACTCCTTTCAAATTTCTTTGCAGTTTTTCCCCTCTTTCTTTATATTGCTGTAAATCTTTGTAATGAATAATCTAAAAAAGAAAAAAAAAAAAGAAAAAAAAAAGATATAGACGACTGAATTGTTGGTAACCATAGTGTAGTCCAGTGAAGATGAATTGTGAGTTGTATATTTTACTGCATTTAGTTTTGGAATTGACTTTTTCATAAAGTAGCTAACCGAGATCTGACTTCCTGGGGAATAAAGTGCACATCGAAAGTAAGAGCGCTCTTTCCTGTAAACCTCTGATTCTGGCAGTGACGGAGAAGTAATATCCCTCCAGGTCTCCCCCCCGGCGAAGCAGAATAGTAAGTCTTCGAATTTTGAGTAGCAAATCTATACGATTAACGCATTTTTATATGAAACACAACTGCAAACTGAAATATGCATCGGGCTAAATATTCAGTCTAGGTTACACTCGACGGGGAAGTTTCCTAATAGAAATTCAGGGTCATAAACGTGTGTATATTTTTGACTCTTCTGTAAATCGAATGTTGTGATTTTTATATTTGTTCTGTTATGTCCGTGGAACTGAATAATTTATACAAGTACCTGCTCCATTGAGAAATGTTTCGGTTTTTGCCCGTTTGTATCGTCTGTGTATAACAAGTAAAATAAACCTGGCAAAACGCTCACCTCGTCTCGGGACGCCGCTTGGCAGCGAGGGCGCCGGGGCTCGCCCCCTCCCGGCCCGGCGCTGCCGGCCGGAGGAGGACAAGGAGGAGGAAGAGGAGGAGGAGGAGGAGGAGGAGGGACGGCTCGGGGGGTGCGGGTCTCCCTGCTTGCCCCGACCGCGCCCCGGAGCAGAGGTGAGGGGGGCGGCTGGGTGAGGACCGCCGCTGCCCCCTCAGGGAGAGGCGGGGAGACGGGCCGGGTGAGGCGCCTTCCTCCCTCGCCTGTGGGGGCCGGGACGTTAGGGCAGGTGTGAGGGGTGACACGGCGAGTTTGGGAAGCCGCCGCCGGGGCCTTTGGTGCCGGTATCGACCCTCACGGCCCGGCCGCCCGCGCTGGGCTACGGCTGAAGTGATGGCGGCGGCGGCCTCGTCGGGCAGGGCGGGAAGCGGCCGGGCCGTGAGGGAGGAGAGGGCCCGCGGTGAAGCGCTCCCCACTTACCCCCCCCGCAACTGCTCCCGGGTCCCGGTGCCCCCTCGGCGTCGCGGCGAGGAGCCGTCCGAGGTGTAACACACGAACAAAACTCGTCCCTCTGTCCCCGCCGTCGACCGCTGCCCCCTCCGTCCCGTCACGCAGCCCTGAGGGGCGCCTCCGCCGTGAGCCCCCCGCCGCCGGGCCCGCAGGAGCCCCCCGCCGCGGCCCCTCAGCCCCTGAGGCGGGGGCTCGCTGCCGCCTGCCCGGCGGGTTGCGGCCCGGGGGGCCGGGGCGAGCGCCTGGAAGGGCTGAGCAAAACCCCCGCCTGAGAGCCAGTGGTTAACGCTGTTCCGTAACTATCTCGACAGGACGCTATAAATCACTAACTCTTTCTGCGGGAGAGTGGAAGAGGTAAAGGCTGCAGAAGTAAAAAAGGCTATTTCCTGTCGGTAGGTCCGTTTATTATTACTTATTTTTATTATTATCGCCATCATTAGAGATGCAGGAGTGTATCTGCCATACACGCGTTTGCTAACGCGTTAAAATACCTGCATAAACCTAGAATCAAAGCTGCGGTTTTTGACCCAGGGTATGTAAGTGATAATATACTTGCGGCTTAGTTAAAGCAAAACCCCGAGTTTGAATTCGAGAGACCAGCAACTATTTGCATGAATTTTACATGAAGTATAATTTGTGTTATTATTCTAGCCGTGCTGAGCGGGTTTTTAATTTAATTATTCGGGAAAATAATCTACTCAACTGCCCTTTCTTTGCGTTACTGAAATTACACAAAATCAAGCTCCGAGCAAGACGATCCCTAGAAAGTAATTCCAAGTTCCTATCGGTAATACTTGCCATGATATTTCCCATTAATGCTATATCCCATGTAATACGGTGAGTTACGCTCTGCAGATTTTGCACGAGTACTCTATGCATATTTGATGACACATTGCATATTTTAACAAGGTTTTTAATGACTGATTGAAATGTTTGCTAAGATATTTTTTAAGAGCTGGAGGAGAAATGGTTGCGGAAAATGTGTGTAATAGAATAGTGATAAGGATGGGAGGGTTTTGATTGACAGTATGAGGAAGCAGATGGATGACTAGGTAGGTCAGAGGTAAAGATGCCTTTGACAGCTTTTTAAGTTCCTTTGGCCATTTTGGTCCAATGAATCATGCAAAACATGTGTACATTACTAAACTGATGTCTCTGCATCGTTTACTGTTGGAATCCTTATCTCTTCAAACCCACCCTAACCTTCTTTCATCACCACTTGACGTGCTATGTCTAAACTAGATTGCAAGATCCTAAGAAGGCAAGAATCTGTCTTGTATTACTTGTCAGCAAAAAAAAAAAAAAAAAAAAAAAAAAAATCATGTAAACCTATGGAGCTAGAAGAACAACCGCGACAGATTGGCAGAATAGGCGTAAGGTGGGACACGTTCTTCTTAATTTTCGCTGTCTGGTCATCACTCCCCTCCCCTAGGTAGTGCTCGAGGGAACTGTGGTGAACAATGATTCCCCCCCCCCAATTGGCATAAATCTGAATAAGTCTGATAAGAGACCTAATTGCATAATTTTACTTATAACATTATGCAGTGAGTTCTGTTGCTATAGTTAAAATGGTTTTCTTTGCAGTCCGCGTTTTCAGGTGCTTTGTATGTCCCTCATAAATTATTTTGTCAGCTGGAAATGCTGTGGTTTATCCCTGTGAAAGGTTACTGTTTTCGGAAGTCTTATTTAAATTACATAGGAGAATTTTGAAACCACTCAGACACAAAAATAGAATGCATGTGTATTGGGAAAAGCAGAAAAAAGGATTTTGCATGGAAGTATGCTTTCCAGGTACTGCTTCTGTGCAAACTGTATGCAAGGTTTCGTTTTAAGTATTAAAACTTGTCATGAATGTGGTCTCCAGTGGGGAATGTGTGACTAGCTAAGATACAGGGACAAAGTCAAACGAAAAAAAAATTGAAATAGCAGAGTGATAAGTAGATGGAAGGCAGCAGACTGTTCGCATTCAGTACCCTGTTCTTTTCAGCTAATATGTTTGTAGCAGGTCTAGAGAGCCACGCAGCTTAGTGATAACATTTCATGGATTTATCAGAATGCATATTAATTTGGGAATGCACAAACAAAAACACCTCTTATTTCAAGACCACAATCACTTGAGAGCCTTCTATTTGTTCAGATATGTGTATCTGAAACATATATATCTCTTTGAAAAGCATATATATCTCTGTATCTAGAAATTTTAATCATAGGTAATATTGTCCTTCTTATAAAGGTAGAATAATCATTGATGCATAAAGATCCAAAGCTGCCGTTCCTGATTAGGTATAACTTTTGGCCTGATAAAATATGTTACACAATAAAATCTGTGATGTTTTATTCATGTTACCACTGCAATTCCTCCGGGTTGCTGTGTTTCTAACACTAAGGGGCTGATACATGTACGAATGATCTTGTTGGTCCTAAGCTGACTTTTTTAGGTGATTTTTTTTTTTTTTTTTCAAAATTAAAGGCAGAATGGATGAAGACTTCAGCTACATTCCTTCTGTGTAAACTATAATATTAGACTGTATTAACAGGCATTTATTTCTTAAGCTTTAAATAAGAAACAGCTGGTAATGACTTTGAATCTGTTTTAAGAGACATTTTAGGTAAAATGTTGATAGCTTGTAAATGTGTATTCCTGCCTTAGTCTCTGATCGTGCATGCAAGTTCATATGTGTGAATAACGTAAAGTAAGAGGTCAGTCCTACAAAGACTATTCACTTGTCTAAAAATTCACAGACATAAATGTTTTCAGGATCAAGGCCTTTTTCAATAATTGTGATATTCGTGTACCTTGAAGTGACTGACTAATTTAGAATACACTTAATAATTTGATTTTTTTTTTTTTTAATATAGTAGAAACAGTGCGTTGATGAGTTACCAAAGCGCATCAGACAAGCTTCCACTTCAGTCATTTGTAATACCTTTTGGGGGGGCTTGTTCAGCTATTTTTTTTTTAATTAATTTTAATTTTCTAGTGCTACTCCTAAATTAAACTTATTTTTAGAAGTCACATCTTAATTTCTATAGGCCATGCTACAGAATTCACTTTTTTTTAAGTAGGCTTCTTCCATGGAGTGTATTTTATCCCAGAGCAGATAATACTGGTCTGGGACTGAAACTTCGAATTGAGAGAAAAATTTAGGTTGCTGCAAGGTGTCCTAGTTTAGATGGAGACACCCACCCACCAGGAATTAAACTGAAATCACAAATGTAAGTTAAGGAACACTTTTAGTGATTGATTAACACCCTGCTTACAGCTTACTTACCTTTGTGGAAATGTTTGCTGAAGGGCAGACATTGATTATTGGGGATAGACAACAACCAGACCATCTGATCTCCATCTTCTGCGGCTCTCCTGTTGGAGATGCTGAAGAAATGTGGTGGTCACTCCTTGGCTATGAGGAAAGCTGGGGCTCATCCACACATGCTGCTGTATCTCCTGGGAATCCCATCTCAGCGTCTTGCAGCAGCACTGCCCTTCTTGCCCATTGTTATGTGAGTGGTGCCCACATTTCATTAGGTCAGATCTGTGGTGTAATGCCACAGAGAAATATCTGGTCACCACACTACGTCTGTTTTCAGCAAAGTATTAAAGCATCTGCCCCTTCTTGGTGTTTCCACCACTTTATCCCTGTACTTCTAAAGCACCTTAAGCTTGGTGGAAGCTCCCTTCTGGTAGCTCAGTTTACTTTTCTGTTGTGTTAGCAGAAAGGGGCATTTGACTTGGATGAGATGCAAGGTACTGAGTAAGAGGTGAAAGGTTTTGCTTCATATTGACAGCTCATGAGTCAAGCTATTGAAAACACCGCATGTAAGTGACAAGGGGTAGGGGCATTTTTCAAAGTCACTGAATTGTTTAGTAGCCTACGTTGAGAAATGCTGCACGTTTCACCAAGAAACCTGCAGTGCTTCTGAGTTTGGAGTTATGCCCACCCTTTTGACAGTTTAGGTCTTGGACACCTCATTGAGCAGTTATTTCAGATATTAATTGAGGATTGGGGTTTGTTGCTGAACTGTGGGCAGAGTACCACAGATTAAATCCTCAACTGGTGCAAAATTATGTTATTTCCTTGGTTCAGTAGATCAATACTGATTTGTGTCATCTGATTGTTTCCTCTCGTGTTGAGATACAGCCCAAAGCAGGGGCGGTTTGATGGAATGAACAGGGCCAGGTATTACTTTGATGTACGTATTTGTTTCTCCTATATTAAAAGAATTTCAAAAAAAAAAAAAAAGACCAACTGCTATCTTATTGTACTTGCATTTTTAATTACCTCCGTTTTGATTATAAGAATAATTGAAGCTTTATTTCTGCTTATTGTCAAAGTTGATTTTGATGCCTTAATTGTCTTCATAGATAGATCAAAACCTGTTTGGCTAGTGCATGTTATGCAAGGATTTGTCCCCTTTTTAGGGGCAATATTTATGCCAAGAGGATTCCTTTAGTACTGAAGAAATGTTCAGAAGCTGAATGGAAGGAAATTAATCAGGTATTTTCAGTCCTTCTTGTATCTGTCAAAAATTTGGTAATGTCCGTATCTTTTTTTTCACACATTTTGCAGTCTTATCTAGAGTCGCTCTTTTTCTTTTCTCTTAAATAGGATAAAAAAACTGATACTAACATTCAGTGCTGTATTTTTAAACATTTCAGTGTTCCAGCTGATGTATTTCCATATATTGTTCACTTACAATTTTTCTCTGATCACTGATATCAATTAAGAGTATTTAAAACGTGTTTTTTCTTATTGCAGTCTGATTCATTTTTATAGGTAGACCTAAACTTAAGTAGCATGAAGTGTAACAACAGAAATGGAAAGTGGGACTTGAAAATTCAGTATAAAATTTACTGGAAGAACATATGGATGAAAGATTGTTTCAGGAGTTTATTTCCCTGTACGCCATTTAGATGGGTGTAACTTGAAAGGCCCAAATCCACAGTAGTCCATTAGCAGTATACGCTCGTTTTCCAAATACTTTATAACCGGAGAAACAACACAAATAGTCCTGTGACAGTGTAAAGTTTAGCAGATAGATGCACAGATGTCTTTGCAGGATGAGGACCTAAGTCTGTTTTTCTTTAGTAGTGTTATCTGTTGTGGGTTTTGGGGTGTTTTTTCCCCTCGGTAATGAAAATACAGTTCTGTTACCATGGTCAGATTTCCCATCGATAGCGGGACAAGGGCAATGCCGGTGCTAAATACACACTCTGCTAAACAGTAATTGTATTTAATTTTGACTATAGCTTGATGTCTACAGCTGTCACAGGGAGAGTGTGCAGCTCTGTGTACCCGACCCTTTCCCCAAGGCTGGGTTTGCTCAGCTAAGCACCTCAAAGTAGCTTGGATGGGAATGGTGCTGTTGTTGGGGAAACTGCCCGGTGGTGCAAGGGCAGGGCTTCAGCAAGCCAGACGGTCCCTCTTGCAGGCAGTGGGTTGACCCATAACACAAAACCCACCCCCAGAGAGTTGGTTAAGATGGTGCGTGCACTGCTGCACACCTGAGAGATGAAGCAGAAGCTCTCCAAGCTGACGCACACACACCAGTAGTCCCCTGGTAGCTTCTGCTCTCCTTCTCTGGTAGACCTCCAGAGCTTCATGTGAGCTCCAGCCTCTGCCTTGCTCTCCTCTGCCCTTTTCCTCACTGCTCACCCCAGAGGTGGTTTTGTTAAGGGCTTGAGCACATCGGTGAGCTCTCTCCCTTAACTCCTTTTGAGGAGATGCTCTGACAGGGGTCTTTTCTTGCTGAGGAATAGTGAAAAGGAAGAGATTCATTGAAGGCTGCTTTATTTTGTATCCAAATGTTTTTATTTACATGTACCTAGTTTCTTACAGTTTCAAAGGATTTAACTCAAAATACACACACACACACACACACACACACACACACACACATATATATATATATTTTTTTTTTCTATGAGGGTGTCAGTTTATGGGTTTAACCTGAATTAAACAGGGTGTCTGTTTATGAGTTTTCTCCTAATTGGCAAGTAACAGATGAACTAGTTTTGTGGGTGCTGTACTGCAATTTATAGGGCCACTTCTGATCTGAGCTTGATTCTTTACAGCTTATTTATTTTTACATTTTAATATAATTTTCCAAAAAATTACTAGCCAGAAGATATCTTAATAATCTATCTTAATCATTTTTAATATAAAAATATTAAACATTTCAAGAAATTCTAGTCTATTCTGTATTTATCCAATGTAGATCTTATTGAATGTCATTTTCTAATAATGTTATTTCTGAATAGTAGCAGAATATTCTAGAAGCAATGTGCATTTTCTTTTCTGGGTTACACAAACATTCTGTTTTGCCTTAGAAACCTTTTTATTTTTATTTTTTTTTCTCCATTTTATTTATTTATTTTCCCACTGAGAAGCTGCCAGTATAATGCAGCTTTAGTGCATCTTTTGTATTTTTCCACGTCTTGGTGTCCTCCTATTTTTCATCGGAGGCTTAGGTGCAACTCAGCTGGCGTTTTATTCTATGTCTTTACATTTTTCTTCATTTTATTCTGCAAGGCTGGGTATGTGTTGTGCAGACAGATGAGCATTGTTGTTATATTTGCAATATTTTTTACAAAATTTTATCTTGTATTATAATGATTGCAGTGACAAATCACAGCTGGTCAGAGTCTGGGAAGATTTTTATTGAGCATCTCCACCATCAGATCATGGGGTGTGTACGTCAGTTGGGCTGAAAGCTTGGATGGGGTGTCAGCTATCATTGAATCTCACCTAGATTTATATCCTGCTGTAAATCACACAGCTGTGTGAAGAATAGCCTCTGCAATCTAGGAGATGCCTCCTCTAGATTCTCAGGGCTGTTACTAGTGGCTTTGTTTCTGACAGCTTCTAATTTTCTGTATACAGTACAATCAATTATTTTGCACATATATGCTAAAGCTAGAGGCTGTTTTTTGACTGTGCATGCTACAATTAGTTATGTAAATAGCAGCATATGCTTCAAGTTTCCAGTGATCGCCCTGCCTTTATAGGAGTGTTGGCTCAGGCTCTGCTTTGAAGTTAGCTGGCAGAGGTGGTTGGTGCTTCGTGGCACAGACTCTGAAGACAGTGCTTTCTTCACCAGTTCCCTCTTGTGCTCAGTGTTTTAGTCTATAGCAGTTGTTTATACACTGAAGCCAATACATGACTCCCAATGTGCTAGGGATTTTGGTAGTCAGACTCCTGTGCTTCCCAACATCTGTTTTGATTTATGTATAGAGGTATGCTGGCAACTGCAGGTGTGCTGTTGGACACCTCCCATCTGCATTCATTATTCCATTTCTCCCCATTCCATTTAGGTTACTTCTTTAAGTTTGAAATTTTGTTTTTCCTTAATGAGTTCTAAACCAACCCTTTACAAAAATTTATTTATTTATATATTTATTTTTTTGGGGGGGACATTATTTAATTAAATTACATGATTAGTTATTTCCATATGAAAACCTCATTATTGTAATCTCTTTAGCATCATCAAGTATTCCTGTGTCTTTTTTTGTAAAATGCTTCAGCTGCAGTGTAATCTAAATGGTAGGCTGGCAAAGCAGCAAATTCCAAATGGTGCTTTAGAAGTGCTCACATGCAAATTGTTGTTTTTTTATTTTTCCCTAAAAGATTCTGCTGGAGCCGTGATGAAGCATCCAGTGTGGTGCAGCTTCTGGCACTTGGTTTGTCAGTAGGACTTTTGAGTCTTAAACCACAAGCTAGAGAAACTAGACAGGCTTGCTAAACCTTGCTATCTACTACCTTTGTGCTAGCTCTCTATATGGGAGAATATTCTTTAATGATAATTTTGGTTTGTAGTATTTTATGTTGTGGCACCTACTAATACGGCGCATTTGTTGGATATAGAAGCTTCTCCAAAATTCACTAACTCTTAAGGTAAGTCTGTGCCAGTACTTTTGAGAATCGTCATGTATTACTTGTATCTATGTTGTAACCCCTTATTGCCAAGGGCATATAATAGTAAAGCAGCAACATTATAGTAAACGGGAGCTTAACTGGTATGGTGTTGAATCTGGATGCTGTAAAAAGCCTCTGAAAAAAATAATTCAAGCAGATCTCAGGTGAGAATCCAAGACTTCGCTGTGGATTGATGAAAAAAAGACCTTGGATATTTTAAAGAGTGTGCAGACTAGCTGAAATACTCATTACTAAAGAGCAGTTCAGAGTCTGTTGGGTACATAGACTAAAAATAAAATGTGCTGAGTGGATATATTTCCTCATAGATGAGGAAAGTTCCTAAACTTAAGACTGCAGAAGAATGAATTTATTTCTTCCCCCCTCCCCCCTTTTTCTAAAAAATAAAAAATATATATTAAAAATAAACAGACAAAAAAACCCAAACAGGTATAGCCTGAAAGGTGGGAAAGAAAATTCCATAGCACAGTATAACTAATGTACAGGGTTGGTAGAGAAGACACACCAGGCACCACTTACTGGTAGCACAAGCAACAAGCTTTCATCAGAATACTTCGGCTGATGTCTTCCACCAGGACCATTAATAAATGATCATATGTATAGGACCTTTTATTTTAGGGAAAATCAAGGGTTAGTTGAGTGGGAAGATTTTAATTCCAGTGTATTTCTACCTAGTGTGTACATTAGGCTCTTAGGATACAGAGGTTCATTATCACATGCCTTCTATTTTGTCAAAAGTAAAATATTCGTGGTCAAATTTCTGAATGTGTTCAATGACTTATGGAAGAGTAGATTCCAGTGGCAAGGTGACCTGGTGGTCTAATAGCAGCTGCCTTTAACTGAGATATTGATAATTGCACTTCCAAAAATTACCTTTGCAACACTCTGTGCACCTAAATTAGTCTTTTAAAACCAATTTCTAATAAATACACGTAACATCTATTTATAGGCAAATACTTTGAAATGAACTGTATTTATGATAATCATACCACTGATTAAAGTGCTGAATGTAGAAGCAAGTAGATTAGTTTGACCTGATTGATGGATTAAAACGCTGCTTAAGTAAGTATTTTTTGACTTCAAAAGTAAACCTATTCTCCAAAAGTATTTAAAATGTTAATAAACTATTAAATGAACAAGTAACACTATATTCAGCATTTTTACACCATTTCTACAGTGGGTAAAATTGTAGTATAAAGTTGGTGTATACTCGATAACAATTTACATGTTTATTTTACCATCTGGTAAATGTGTAAATGATATTTTGAGAAGCACATTTCAAATTCACTTTAACAACTTATCCCCGACAATATGTATCCTATCTCATGTACTGACTGGAATGATTTTGAAAACCTCTCAGAGAAATGCAGTAACAAAACATATTATTTTTTTAGTGATGTTTAAGATCAAGCTTAGCTTCAAGTGGAGGTCTTTCACTATTCGGGGAGGATTTTGTTACGTTAGTGGTGTTAAAGAAAGATTTCAGGCTATTTTACACACCACGGTATAAAGATATCATATCATCTTCCCTAAAGAAACCATAGGGTGCATAGGTAGTAATAACAAAACAAATACAGTTTGCTATGTTGTTGTATAACTGTATTGCATCCTTTCCAGGGGGTTTGAATTTGCTATCTCTTGTGTCTAAATATGGGAAGCTCATTATTAGAAGTGTTACAATGAACCCCAAGTGGATTGCTTTTCTCATGTACTTTAACAGCACTTTGACACTGCAGCCTTCTGCCTTTTTATTTTAGTCTTCTGTTTATTGGTCTCCCTGGATTAAGTTGCAAGCACTTTCTTAAATATAACAAACTAGAGAATATTCTGTTGTAGCTTGGCTTTTATGCACCCTTTCCTAGCTGTTACTAATCTTAACTGGGAAAAAAAAAAAAAAGACTTCTTTTTCTCCTCCCCCAACCCCAATAAAATTTAAAAAACCCTGCCCTGAAAGCGAGTCTGCCTGGAGAACACCTCCACACTAATTACCATCTGGCCAATCTGCAAATGAGGTTTGAGAGCAGATTTCAAATGTAGGCTCCAGCTAGTCTGTGGCTTGTATTAGTCTATTAGTATTTATTAGGGGAGTTGAAAGCAACTGAGGAGAAGGCAGGTGTCTTAACTTTTGTAAATCCAGTCAGGTGTCTATTTGCTCCTTCTAGTCTGTTTAAAAAAAAAAAAAAAAAAAGCCTGTGACCTGGTACCTGATCAGCAGTGCTCCCTTAATGTTTGTAGCAGCCAGTTTTCCTTGAGTATAGATTTTAAAGGTTCATGTTTAGAAGAAGAACCACTGGGCAATGGTCTTAAAACACCTGTTTAAAATGCATTGTTGAAAAAAGCTGTGTATGAAATAATTTGTATAAATTCTGGTTAATTTCTATATTGAAGTTAATGAATAAATAAATTAATTTTTTAGTTTTAGTTTTTAGTTATGTGCTATTTCAGTATGTGGGGAGCAAATAGTGATAATAATAAAAATGCCATGAAACTGCATTTTTAATCTTAAAACATATGTTTGTATTCTTTTACAGGCTAATTAAGCACACTGAAATTAACAGTACTTATTTGTTTAATTTAGACACTAAATGCATTTCACTAATGAATTTCAGGTTTAGCATCTTTTTTCTCTTCCTTTTCCCTTATGGAGATTAGACGGGGCCTTTCTTGTTTGTAAATCAGCACAATCAAAGATGATTTAATTGTTAGCAGACTGTTAAATTTTGTTTTTCACCTGTCTTCCCTTTGCTGGCTGCCTGTTCTGTCTCAGCTCTGTGAAAAAGTGCTGTCAACCTTATGTAAACAATAATTTATTATTTTGTTTTTAATGAAAAGAATCAACCCACAAACCCTTTCAACAAAAGAGCAGTAGCTGTTTAGGACACCTGCTGATATAAGAGATCTTCCTACAGTAGCTAATTAGTTCATAGGTAAAGTCCCAGCTGAGAGCACCTGGAACATGCAGAACCGAATCTGAGTTTTGTAGAGCCAACAGCACTTTGTAATATGTAGTGAAAATATCGTTCTCTTCAGATTGGCTGCTGATAACTGTATGGCCGAAGTGGATGTTGAAGAAATTGTTTAAAGGTTTAAAATGGCTTCTCATTGGAATCACTTGGAACAAATGGACGACACTTGGAAAATCTGCTTGATAGCAATCTGTAGAGGTTTCTTGAAATGGTACAACTTTGAAGGTAGGTAGTTTGTGGGCTAGGCCTTGAATACTGGGTAGCTTTTTTTTTTTTTTTTTTGTATCGTATTAGAATTTCACTATAACATTATTTTCTCAAAATACGTTGTTCTCAAAGTATTTGCTGCCATACGTGGTTGGTGCTTGCAACTAGGAATGCCAGCACCAGGTAGGAGTCTGTCCCTTACACCATGATCATACTTACTTGGGGGGAATAAGTTCTTCTGGCTTGAAAAATCTAAGTTGTATGATGGCTTAAAATAATATTTTCTTTTTAGTGAAAAATATCTAAGCCCACTTAAGAAAGATTAATTAAAAAACTGACCTTTCAAAAAAGTGAGTTAAAATTACATATTTAGTTCTCATATTGTTAATAACTGGTGCTCCTTGGCCTCAGAAGCTTCCCCCCTCCCACGCTTTTATGTGTGTCTGCATATTTCCAAAAATTGTAAATATCAAACTATATATTCAGTATTCTAGCTTTTAAAATTGTAAAATGAAATGTGATTTTTCACTTTTATAGATTTTGGTATTGACTAAAATGGACCTTTTTAAAGTGACAAATACATTAATGGAGATTGATAAATTTATTTCAGACTACCATATGGAAAGACTTATTACAAGGGCATGTGGAGCACAAAGCCAATTAAAGATATTCTTTCTTCTTACTGTGGACCATTGCCTTCTTCCCTATATTTCCTGGAAGTTAAACTGAGTAGCATTTAAGAAAAATATTAATCTAAGGGTATCATCATAAATTCTCTCTTTATGTAGTTCTGTTCTTTATTGACAGTCAGATTTGCATCAAAGAACATGACACCAGTGACTTGCTGGCAGCTTAAGTAATTGGGGAAAAAAGTGGTTATTCATACGGAAACAGGAGTTGGCTCATTACAGCCAATCACCTGAATAGCAAATGGTATGGCTGCCAATAGATGGAGAAAAAGGCAAGTCTAGTGGAAAATAGGAGCATTTAAAGGCCAAGAAAAGACATATGGTCTGTCTATGCTTGCCTTATACGCCTGGAAATTATAAATTAAGCTACAATATAGCCCACCACCTTAATGTGAAAATTCTCCATTTTTTTTCCATCTTCATCTTGAGAAAATTAGCAGGCTTGGTTAGTAATAATTGACTTTTGCTTTCATGTCAGTGTTAAAATTCTATGTAAAAATGATACCTGTATTATTCCTGTCTAAAATTTGGCTGTTCTGGCCCTAAAGGACATATTTATGAAGTAAGTTTGCTTTCATAGAAAATGCAGATGTCTGTTCTGTCCTTTACAGGTGTTTGGATTTTCATGAGGGTAAACAAGAGAGAGAATCATTCTTGGCAACTATTTTTGTAAGGTAATCCTATGGTGATGGTGTTGAATGATTTGTGTCAAGAACAGTAAATGCTTTTATGATTATCTCATTTGCTTTTAACTATTCTCATAATTTTAATTTATTGTGGTAAAGCTCTCCTATACTCTTTAAGGTATATAGTATTATTCCTTTCATGAAATAAGAGTCTAAGTCCAAATTGGTTTATGAGTTTCAAATATGCTGGACTTCCTGAGGTGGCCACCTGATCACCTTTCTCTTAAGGCATTAGTAAAAGTTGAGGATACAGTCTTTTAAAATCTAGTTCTCATATAGACATGTTTCATGTGAGAGATCAAATTCTGAGGCAAGGGAGGGCAATTTGAATTTAAAAAAAATAATAAATTATGTGGCCTAAAGCCTGTGAAGGCTCATAGCATTTCTTTATTTATATATATATATATATATATATATATATATATATATATATATGTATGTATATATATATATATATAATATAATATATATATATATATATTTTAATTTTAAGGGCCATACTCTGAAACTCTAATGTTTTCTACTTTCTAGGTAGAACTACTGATCCAGTAACTCACATGGAACTCTGATAGAAGCCTCGTGGCCCTAAATTCTCAATTTTATATACCTGAAAGAGATACTAAAACTATTATTTCAGGTTTGTATTCATGGGTTCTAGAAATATGGAGTATTTTACATATTGCAAAATTTATCTGAAAGTAAAACAAAACAAAACAACAATCTGTTTTGCCTCTCTGAGTAACTCTTGACTTGTTTGTGGTGTTACAGGAACAATGAAATTTTAGATATTCTGTTCTGAAGCAGATTTCAGAGTTAATGGAGGAACAGTGGATGACAAAATGGTGTATTATAACTAATGTGTATGTAAAATTCTACATGTGAATTCCGAAGATATAGATGTTCTGAAAACTGTAGAATTTGGAGCTGTATAAAAATGTGTGTATGCTTATCTGACATAATTTCATCTGTGGAGTTTCTAATTGGGTCCAGTGACATGGTACACTTGCAGCTCTTCCCTTACCCTCGCCAACGTTAGGTTCTTTCACAAGTACTTCTGTTCTGCTCATTCTGACCGCTTCTTTGCGGGTGAGTGACCTGCTGGCTTCATTTCACTGTCTCATTTCTGCACATGCACAATAAAATCATCCCAACTGGTGAACCTTCTGACAAGGAGCTGCAGAAGTGCAGTTATTTCATCCACTTTGAACCTGACACGTCCCCCATGGTTATTTTGGGATGTCTGAGGTGCAGGGCAAGGAAAAGTAAATGTTTGCACAATTCTGAAGAAATGCTGCTAAGAAAAGTTCTTATGAAAATACTGCTTTATTCTGGGATCACCCTGTATTTAAAGGAGTACAGACTATTATTTCAGGAGGTTCCATCTTAGTGACCCTTTTTCATTCACATCCAGAAATCACTCTGTAACTCTTCAATAAACCCTTAACAGGTAAGACCAATCCTAGGTAACAGGAGCCTTTCCCCACCAGTGCACATGGAAATCGCTCGTTTACTGTAGCTCCAATTAATGGTAGTAGAAGTTACACTTGTAAATTCCCCCACGCATTAATGAGGGAACAGACCCCCTCAGTTTAGTTAACCATCTTCCAGTTACCTGGCACTTTCCCCATCCCTTGTGAGATCTCAAATATTTAATTAAAGCCTTTCCTTTTTTTTATTTTTATTTTTTTTTTATTCCTCCCCCCACCCCGCCTTCTCCTTCATTCAGTTTGTTGAGTTGTAATTCTTGTTGGCCTGATGCCTTGGCAGCGTTCAGCAGTTCTAATTGCCTGTATAGTCTGGCCTAGTCATGGAGCCTTTTAACTTTCATTCAGGCTTCCAGCAATATCAGCCTCACTGGTCACAAGCTTCCCACTCAGGTTCCGTTCGCAGCCCTTTCGCTGATTACTTGTTATGTATTTAAAGAGCTCCATACTGTTTATTTCATTTCCTATTTGAGATAGTCTGTTTGCTTAATTTTTTTCTATGCTAATTTAATTTTAAACATATAGGGCTGTCTTCCTGGTCAAACAAGCCAGAATTTTGCATCCATATGTTACATTAAATAATAATAATACAACAAATAATAGTCAGTGCTTTCTACTTCTATAACGTCTACCATTCAATGATCTAAAAGCATTCTTATTTTACAAGTGGTAAAATGGTATCAAGAGACATGAACTACTTGTTAAACATTATGTATGACATCTGTTACAGAGACAGACATAGGACTGAGTAGTTTGGTTTTCACTAATAGCAGTTAGTCTAATAATTGCAATATGCTATAGCAATTGTTAGGTTAAAATGCTCTTGGATTGAACAGGGTGTACCCTTTTGGAGATATGTATTGCAGAGATATTTGTTCTCAGAATATCATATTTGTTGGTGTATAAGATACATAACAGAATGGATATTCACATGGGCTCCATAAAGGTTGTTAGCCCCTGTAATCATCATTTGTGTTGATTTTAGAGTCATTATTATTAATCACAAATAGACAAGACTGGTTATTTTTTGTCTCATTTTGTTTTCTGTGTGAAGACCTAGCACTCTCACATTCCTGGATTTCAGTTTTACTATGGCTATGATAATTCTTCTATGTCTCTGCAGGAATAATATGATAACATTATGACCTATGAAAGTATGATTTAAATGTATCCTCTTTCGATGGTAGGCAGCATACAGAGATTAACAAAAACAAAAATGGGGACAGGTCTTTTTTAAAGGTTGCCTGTACCCAGCAGCTAATAACGGCTCTAGCTTTCAGAGACTACCATGACCTCATCCAAGGTTGCATTACCATATATGATTGCTCTTTAGGAGTCAGTAGCTGATCCTTAATGCCTGCAGTTGGCTTTTAGGATGTGCATGCTTATCTTAATTAGAGGAAATGATTCCATACTTGTGTTCTTATTTCCAAGGTCAGACAATGGAACACAAGGACAAAGAAAAAATACGACAGTATTGATACGTGAGCAAAGGTCAACCAACCAGAGAGAAGCAGATATCACTACTGGATGGAGAAAGTTCCCTAACATGGTGGTAAGCTTAGTGAAATCATCTTTCATAGTTTTCAGGAGTGAAATTAGATTGAAATCTGTATTGTGATAAAAGGTTTACTAGGGTCTTCATAGGAAAAACAAGGTGAACTGGAAAGGGAGCAACTGAGGTACATGGAAGTAAATGGTTATATCATATCCTTGGAAGAAAAAGCTTAGGAAAACAACCAGATTCCATTTTAAGACAAGAACAACTCCAACTGTGATCCTTTCTGAAAAGCAACAATGTAAAAACCTGTTTGCTACAGATACAGGATTTCTTTTGTAAAATAAACTTATCTGGTATGTCTGATTATTTTTATATTTTTTCCTTGTTTGATCAGCGTGTATTCTGAGCTCAGTTTTATGCATAAGTTGGTGCTCATGGATGCGTTTGGGCTTCTCTTGGGTAAGGACTGTGTGGGCTTTTGAACAATAGTCTGCCAAGCAATGTATCATGAATCCTAATTGTTTGAGAAAACAGTTGTTCTTTTTCTCCAGCAAATACTGTTGTATCCACATTATTAACATAGTTATGTATAGTCGTTTTGAAAATCATTCTCGATTTGCAGAATTCTAATGCTTCATACAGTGATTATGCAAAAGTCTCATGTATAAGCAATACCGATGTTACTGGAAGCGCCTCATATAGAGTCCAAATATAGCAGATCAAATCAAAACTGTGCTACATCTTAAGCAACTGTTGACCCATTTCCATATCAAATTGGTTTCTGTCATAGAAGACTTTGCTTTTTCTTTTAGAGATATTTACTTGTTCTGTGCTGCTCAAATACTGCAATGGCGCATTTTATTCTAAGGTCACTTAATTATGGGTCAATTGATTTTTAACTTAGTTTGTTTATTAACAACTTTCTATTTAAGGGACTCTCATGATGAAAGGCTTGTTCCTGCTTTGTAACATGCGACCATGTCACTGACTCCTGTAAAATCAGTCGCCATGATTCAGCACACGCAGAGAGTCAGCATGAGGTGCCCTGCCGTGTGCAGGATGGCTGCTGGTTGGCTTCATCAGCACAGTCCTAAGTCTCTAACTTACATAAATGGTGGGGAGAGGAAATTCTATTTTAAAGGTTTCGCTTTGTTCCTTGTTTATCCTACTTTTTTTTTTTCTTTCTTTTTTTTTTTTCCTCTCTTTTGGGGAGGGGGAAGGGGAAAGGAAGGGGAGAAGAATAGCAGAATTAATAGAACGTGGTATATCAGTAAAATTTCAGAGATTGCTATAAATACCTAGAGTAGGAAGAAGGTGAGTTGTTAGCGGTGTGACTTGTTTGTGTCACTTTGTTAGAACATTAGCGGTATCTTAATATAGATTTCTTTTTTGGCTTCTAATGATACATTCCTTTCACTGGGGAGGGGATGGGTAAAATTTGCTACTGCTGTTTTTCTGGCATTAACTGCAACTCCCTTCTGCTGCTCCCTGCAGCTCTCCCTGGCACGGCCCTGGGCCCTCTAGTGGACCTGCGCTGCTTGCAGCGGTGTCTCTGCCAAAACACTGCTTCTGTTGCTATGTTATTTGTTAGAGCTACGCTATTGTACGTGAAAATCAATGTAGACAACGTTGCTGAGAAGTGAATCTGAGATTCATACGTTTTGTAAAACGGCGTTTATTTCTTGCACAAAAAGTGCCTAACCTCGGCTGTAGGCAGCAGGCCATCTGGGGCCGCAGTGGTCCTGCCAGTGCCCTTACTCAAGTAATCTGTGTGCTCCACAGTGTCAGGCTGTGCCTACACAATCAATTACATTTCAGTAGTATTTGAACATTGTCACTTCAAAATATCTGTTATTTACCTTTTTCCCAGTGATCCACTTGTTTTACTGTTTGTGTGTGCTATTGTCTAAAATTTAAGCATCTTTCAAAATATAAAAATTACAAATATATATATATATTTGAAGAATAAATGCAATAGACTTGTTAGGTGATTTTGATACCTTAACAGCAGCTCTGTGCTGTGGTCATATATTTTTGGACATCAGTGACTATACAGATGAATCAAGTATACAAGAATATAATTTGTAATCTTAGTGGACTTGTATTTTTGTAGTCTTTCCTTTGAGATGTGGGGTCTGGTCACCTGGGAGAACAGTGCTGTTAATATAACGGTTTTCATTAAAAGCCAAACTTCTTCTCTGAGAGAATTGTTTTACATGACACCTCCCAAAAGAAATTTCTCATCTCTGCTAGGGGAAGCTACTGGGTCCTCCTGAAACTCAAGGTCAGTCAGTCAAAAACAGAAACACCAAACATGCGTGGTTTTATATCTCATGTAAAAGGATATGCCATTATGAAGTGCAGTGATTTCCATTACAGTGCCAGGGCCCACTACTCACTGAGAGATATGGGAATTTTCTGTTTATACATTTTCATAGATTAGCCTAAATCATGCTCTGTGACAGCCTGCTCTAGATGCCGTGAAGCACCTGGTCCTCGGTGGTGTTGAGCGATGTGTCTTCCACCTCTGCATGTAGAGGAACTCTGGGAGCATGAGGCTGTTCAGGGGCTGGTGACCCATGAGATGAATTTCCAGTCCTAACAAGTCTGGACAGTAACCTGTAATGGAACATTTTCATATCAGAGAAGGCAGATTTGTTGAAAATTGCAGTCGTAATGGAGGTAGTTTGACTGAAGAAGTAAGAAAAGCCAAAAAGTTTCCCAGTTCCTAGATGGCTCCTTGCCAGCCTGGTATTCCCACCTTATTCCCAGCTTCCATGTTTCTGGTAACCTCTGTATCAGGTTGATCTCACAACTGGAGGGCTTTAGATCCTGATTTCCTCCCTGCCTCGCTGATAGACCTCTTAAGGCTGAAGGGCATGAGTTGATTGTGGCTTTGGTCCCTCTCAGAAGCCCTGGATACTTGATGGGAACTTAAGAGCTGTGAGGCTTTGATGTGATCATGATGGCAAAATCATCAGGTCATGTTTTAACTATTGTTTGCTGTGCTTAGTTATATCATTGTAACTGTAGTTTTAGAATGCTACAGAAACAAATGTTTCCTTTGTCATAGTGTGTTTTATATTGTCTTGATGGCAGACTGTGATTGTGCATCTGTAGTTGAGAATTTTATGGTAAATGCTGGTTAAGGGAAGCAGGAGTTCAAGCTATGTTACTGAGCCTTTCATATCTGTGAGTTCCAAATCTGTCTGAACGGAGAAAAAGCAAAACAAACATTTTCTTAAACTGAAGTAGTATTCTCCAGCTGGAGTCCTGTTAAACATCATCAGATACAAATATTGTGTTCAGTGAACACCTCAAATCAATGGCTATTTTTGAGATGTTCCACTGCACTTGGCAAAATGAGCAAAAAAAAAAAAAAAGTGAAATTAAAATTTTCTTTGGAATAAATAAGACATAGCTGCTATTAGCATTTAGCTCTGTATATGATTAAAAAAAAACAACAACAACAACAACAAAAAAAAAACAAAGCAAAACTATTTGTGTTCAGGTTTGGTGATGATGCAACTTTGAGTCATTCTTAAACCAGAGACATGGATCTGAATCACAGCTAAACAAGTCACATTTTTTTCTTCAGGGATCTTCAGCCTGGCTTTATTCAATGAAACTGAATATGCCACATTAGAGCACAAGCAGATGATTACCAACAATGTTTATTGATGCTACCACTAAGAGAAAATGGCAGACTGATATAAAATAAAGAGACTTAGCAGATGGGATATTGGCATTTGAATTGGTTAAAATAGATTACTGATTTTACCCCAAACCTGCCCTTTTATGAACACTTCAGTATTGTTGCTTGCGAACTGTAAATTGTGGTCATCCTTACAAGGTTATTTCCAGCTGCAGACCTCGACTATTTATTGTTACATATGCAAAGGGTATTTTATTATCAGGGAAATCTAAAGCAGTGATTTCTTGTTAGAGCTCCTGTCAGCACTGACTTTAGACATAAGCTGTTAGCATAGAAAGTTAGGTAAAACATTTACTGTTTCTAGGCATCCCCTCTCAATAGAAAAACAGCAAGAATAGATCTGCAAGCATAATTAGACACATAGCTTTGATTGAAATCGATGGGAATTAGAAACAGTATCACATAGCTGGCATTTCACTGAACCCTGTAACTGAGCAGTGCAGAAAACTGCCTGAGCCTGGAGAGGGGACTCAGAAAGATCAAGTAAAGGGCAGAGCAGTGACCTGCCTCGAGCTGTCTGATTAAAAGCTAAATGTAAATGAAGAATAGGCCTAGGACGGGTGTAAGAACTTAGTGAAGTTCAGGCTACTTGAATCTGGCTCTAGGTGCCTAACTCACGCTCTAAGCTTTTGGCCATGATAACTCTTCCAGACTCCAGGCTAGTGTGAGGAGGCACACAATGCTTAATTAATTCCTTGGTATTAAGATTTTGTAGCATTTTGTGCTGTGAGTATCCAGCAAGCTCTGCAGCTGCTATCTTCATTATTGTCATTCTTTATTGTGGGTCAAGGCATGTCCTTTACATGTAGGTCATCCAAACAGTGCTAACTCACCAGTACTTGCTCTGGTGGCTTTTTGCACTGGATACAGTTCTTATGGGTTGGAAATAACAGTGACCCTTAGTACCCAGGATGATTCATCACAATTGCCAATGCATATTTATAGCAGCAAAAATTCATTCAGTGCTAGTCAAGGAAATCATGTGTGAATTTAAGTCCAGTTGGCAAGGTAGTACAGTATCTGAAATGTTGGCTGTGCAGCAGCTGTCATTCTATGCCAATCTATTCTATCATACAGTAAGCAGGTGGCTCACACATATTGTTTTTACTACATATCATTTTAATTTTGCAATGTCTCACTGAAATAGGAAATGTGTGCTACTGATTTCAATAAGATTTTCTTTACTGAAGCCAGGAGAGCATGTTAATAGCATGCAGCAATTTACAGTGTAGTTAGAGTAATACAGCAGCTGGTGAACCTGTTTATTCCCTTTGGCTGTGGTTGTATATCAGTCTTAAGTGTAGCTAATTAACTTCTATTCATTAGCGATTTTACATAAATTCAGGCAGAACGGAAAATACAAGCCCCAAACAGTTTGTGTTCCTGCAGCCCCCTTTTGTGACGCCGTGCTGCAGCAACCTGCCTCCTGTGTTAGCCACGCGTTGTCCTGAGGCCAGCCCCAGGGACTCTCAGTGCTCTTCTCTGTTTCTGAGACGGGTATTTTTTTGAGGGCTTATCTGCTGAAGGAAGTGTCTTTATTGTAATGTTATGTGCTAGCTGTTGCACGTGATAATGATATCTTGACATATTTTAAATAACAGTTGTCACGATACAGCCCTTTGGTGTTCATCGGCTTATCAGAATTAGTGTTTGTCAGACAAGGCAGGGAGCGACAGCGTCCAACTAGGGACAGTCACAGCATCCTGTGCAGACTGTGATCACTCTGGTATTTTATGATCTTGTTGGCCTGCTTGATTCTCAGTATATTGTTTAGCTTCATCATATTCTGGTTGGGCAAATAACCTTTTATTCCAAAGTAAATGGCATCTCCTACTTGATTTTTATTTCCATTTGAATTTTTTAATTCTGTGGTGCTTATTGGCCTGGGGGGATATCTTGTTTGCTCTGATTATAACTCCTATTCATATTACATAAAGCTCTTGGAAGATATTTCTGTTTATGGGAATTACTGTCAGTAGAACTGATAATTTGTTAAGATTATATATTTTCTCTGTGGGTTGATTGCTTTTGATTTATAAAGGACACAGATAGCAGAACCCTTATTTTGGCAAAGTGCTTCAGAAAGTGTATTCTCTGAGGGAATTACTAGGTTAAAAACAACAATAATCAAAAAAGAAACAAAATTAACAGGAATAATTACTAAGAATTAGGAAGGAGAAAAAAGGACACTAAAGGAATATAGTATATGGAATTGCCTTAGGCTGTAATGTCTCTGAATTCAAGATCTTGCATTTCACTGAAGGTGAATATTTGCCCACATGAGCCAACTGTTAGTTATAATTTACTTGACTTCTAATTGTTTGCCCTTACTTCTTTGTCTCATTTTCTTTGCATTCACTTTGTTCTTTTCTCACTTGCATGTATTTGCTCAGCATCTCTTTTTGTTCCCTCTGACTTCGGTTTGTATTTATCTTGAAAACTTATTTCCCTGTCCCTTCCTCTCTGCTCTAGATTTCCTTACTTCTTATGGCTATGACAGTTTACCAGTTTGTGCATCATTTTATGCTGCTCATCCAGTCTCTCTGAAAACCCCATTGTGACTTGACCAGAAGAGAATCATTAAGGCTGAAGATGAGATCAAATAAAGGATCAATATCGTCCTCTTTTCTAAAATTCACCTATTTTGACACGAATCAACAAATACCATTCCACTACATAACACAATGCTCTGCTACAGCAGCTCCCTGCAGTTGTGTGATTTGAACACTGAGTGGCACTAAAGCCCATGTCACTGAAAACAGAAGGTATCCAAAACAGGGTTTGTAACTCAAGGATGCAAACTGCTAGATAATATATGAGGGTGTCTTTTTTTTTTTTTTTTTTTGTATGGCTGGAAAGAGGGGTTTTACATAAGCAAACTTGTAACAGGCATTAAATATCTGAGACATGTTGCTCTTCCTTTTTTTTTTTATTTTTGAGGAAGAATTTATTTTGAAGGATGTATGGTACAGTTTTGCTAGGGCTGATTCATGACTGACAATTAAAAAAAAAAAAATAATCGACTTTAATTCTTAGTTTCAAGAAGGTTCAATATACTAAAAGCAAGCAACTCTTTTGCAACTCCTGCAACACTGTGACACCCCACTCCCAAGCCTGTTTAGCTCTAAGATGTCAAGAAATACTCTAGGTTGTAAGTGCTATTAAACCACAACCCTTTCTAAAAAAAGATTTTTGGGCAACACAATTTGAAAAATCCCATTGTTCTGATTTTGTGCGGTTGAAAGTTAGTTGAGATCGATCTTTTACTTACTCAAAAGATATGGTTTGATCAGAGGCTTCAAATCTTCCTCTGAAAAAAAATGGCTCAGTAGTATCTGCTTGTATTGTAGGAAGTCTGTTTATTTGTGACTGGTGCATGACATGAATATTTAATTCAGTTTTCTTAAGAGTTCAAGATCATCCCTGCTTTATTTGGAAAGTGTGTCCATTTCACAAGGTTTTTATTTAGTGTTCACTTGAACAAAACACCTGGGACTTGACCTTAGACAGCTGCACTTTGACCGTTTTTACTGGAGCTCATGCATGTTTCACATTTGGCACATTGCCCTTGTTACTTGTGCTAAGGACAAGACCATACCCACTCTGACCTGAAATGGTGGAGGTGTAGCTGTACTATGTACTTAAAAGTGAAACTCTGGGGAAAACGACCAATCTCAGGTATAATTTAGCCATCCTGTTTCAAAGTATGACTTAGATGCAGCAAACGTATCAGACAAATGAAGTGTCTAAAAAACTCCATTACATTCTTCTGCTCACTTATTTTTCTGCTTTTCCCTATGACACGGTGACCATTGAAACTTGTTTAATCTCTACACACTAAATCAGTTTCTTAGTTTCCCACAGAAGCTGCTTTGGCTTTTAATCATTTCCAGTGAGTGACGGGATACATGGTAATATCAACACCTTACTGTTTTCCTTTATCAAATCATCGAATTGCAAATACAAGTGGCATGCCCTATTAATTTAGTATGAGTGAACTAACCAGAATGTGTAGTCCTAACCAGAGTAGTACCTTATTTTTCTTCGCAGATGGTGTACACAGATTATTGTTGTTAGGTAGAGAAGGATTTTAAGTGAGTGGGGGAGAGTTCAGTGCCATGCATTACTTTTTGCTGCCTTTCACCTGTGCACTGCAGCACTGCCTCACTTTTTCACACCACTTCGAGGCAAATAGCAACTTCTGTCAAGCCCTACAAGGTCTGGAAAAGCTATGGTTTCCATAATGACTTGCCTCCACCAAGGGGGGAAAACCTTATCACCACAGTTTAAGGAGGAATCGTAAGTACAGAAGTCTACTGTGTCCTGAGAAGCTTTTTACCTAGAAAGGTAAATACATTTTAATGTGCCATTGGGTTTCTCAACTCTGGTTTGCATTGCTTTCTCAGTGGTTCTGAATTTGAGATAAGGGAAGGTGAGATGTCAGGATTTTGATTAGACTTAAGGCTTGTTTCCCCTCTGAAAGTGGATCTGTAATGTCCAGCAAGTGTCATAGGCACAACTAGTGACCAATAGATTTTCTGTTGAGAGCATCCCATAATAGTCCCATAGAAGAAGAACAGTTTATAAATTGATTCCTTGCATTCATATGCTGAAGAGACTGCATTTTGCTGGGAAATGCACAAAATATGAAAGAAATAATGATATATTTTTAACTTAACTGTATGTTTCACGTTTAAACAGGGGGGGGTCTGGATCTTAAAGAGATGCCAGATAAGGTTTCTATTCCAATGTCACTCTCTGGAAAAAGTTTCTGAATCAGTTCTATACGATGGATATACTCATTCATATGTTCTTATTGCATGATGGTTGACCCAGGTTCCTGTTCAAAATACAGAGTATTTGCTGCTTCTGCAGTAACAGATGAGTTACTACAAATACCCTTATGTCAAGTGTTGTGGACTAGACCTCTCTCTGCCTGCGGTTACATGACTAAAGTGTTTTTGTTTTAACTGTATGTCATGTTTTGGATAATTCACCAGTGCATTGAGTTTCAGACAAATATGGAATTGCCTTTTCACCAAGACTCCAAGGCTCTATTATCTAAGGTTTGTGGCTTTGCATGGTTGCCAACAGCTGTGCAAATTGTGTTTTCTGAATTTGGGCAAGTTCTATTTGTGATGTAAATCATCATTACTTTAAATGACCACAGGTGGTGGCAGTATCCACCTCAGAGATTCCTCATGCTCTTTCTACTAGCAGCATTTGGATACTGCATTTGCTCTTTCCAGACAGTGAGTTCTGCAAATTCCTTAGGAGCTGGAGAATCTTTTTTCTTTTTTTTTTTTTTTACCTTCTTTCTATTTAATGTCCCCAAAAATGTATTTACTGTTCCATGGTATGAATGGAACATATTATTCTCATATCTAAGCCAGCACAATGATACATTGTTGTTTCTAAATAGTTCTGCCTGGAAAATGGGTAATTTATTACAGACACTTCAAAAAGTAGAGAAAAATGTCTTTCATTAAATTGTTTCTTACTACCTCTGGGCTTTAAAATATATTCTTTTCTGATTGATGGTAGCCCTGTGATTTGGACAAACAGCAGCAATCAGTTAAGGTGAAAATGTACTCCTCTCACCTGAGGGTTTGTTCATCAGCTGAAAGCAATAGCAGAACTTGTGAGAATAGTATTCACAAGGGTATCTTGAGATAGATATCCCCTTTGAGATACAAACTTCTTCATTTTTTATTATTAGAATATCTGTTTAAATTTTGTTATCAAAATTTAGTATTAAGTATAATATTAATGATCACATATTGCCCTATCCTTACAATTTTTCTTGTAATGGAGAAATGGGAAAATTTCCACACTGAATTTGCTAAAACCACTTTCAGAAGTTTTTGGAGGTTTTTAAGCTGACCTACAGAACTGTATGGAAATACATTGTTGTGATCTACATTTTGTTTGCCCCTTTTGAGTGATCTTGAAACATAAAGTATCCCAAAAGATCTTACAGGCGAGTGCTCTTCACATATGTTCAGTGTATCTTACGTCTGTTATTCTGTCAGAGTCATCATTAGAGAAATGGAAGTTAGACTTCCAGTACTGCAAATTCCTCCAGAGAAACTATTAAGCAAACTTGCAGTGTACTTGGTGCTACTGCAGTTCCACTGCCAGCTTTATTTGTAGCTTAGTAATTTAAGGACAACCCAGGAATGACCATGTGTGCTGCAGCCATAGCAGTGTAGTTATATTCTCTGAAATAATATCAGAAAACAAAATACCGTGTATCTGGTAGGAGCCGTATAAGCATACAACAAAATACTCTTTACCCTTATCGGGTTTTCCTCTTGTCAACCCTGAATCCAAATCAAGTGATCTATCATATTCCAGAGGTGTGGTTGTAGCTTAGTAAAAAGATGTGAGAAAAGCAAGTCTGTAGAAGGAATACCTCTCCTGGTGTGGTGGAAAAAATGAATATACTTCTGAGCTTGTAATGTTTTCACTAGATCTAGTAAGAGGCAACAAAATTCAAGTAAAATGTTGGCTTCATACCTGTACCGCATGTGTCAAACCTGACATTTGAGCTGTGAATTTCTTGGATCTGAGAGCTGGAACATTATCCTTATGGCCATTGATTCTCAGGTTAGAGCAGAGTGATCTGTTCTTGTGAGAAGGCTCTGGACTCTACTCACTCACCGTCTCTCTGTATCTGGAATGAGCCCTGCACTCCTGGTGCCCCACTTGTCTTGGCTGTAGTGCACTACAGCTTCCCCAAGTCCTAGTTCCCTTTTGGTGGGGATCAAGGGTGCAGAAGGGGACATGGAATAAAAATGGTCTTCTTTTAACATGACTATCCAAGAATGGGAGCTGAGAAGCAGTCTTAAGTTGTTTAGACATTAACGTCCCACAGCCTAAGTTGTGCAAGATGTTCACCGCAGTTTATGATGTAGTATTTGTTAAGGTTTTGATCAGTCTGTTGTTGTTTTCAAGACATGTGGTGTGACATCAACATCAAAGTACACAACAGTGCCCCAGTGCACGTTTCCAGTGGTGCAGTGTAGTCAGTGTGATATTTGTTTGATACTTCAGGTGATCCTGATAATCTCACACTTTCACTCCAATGGGTTTTAAGTTTTCATGTGTGCAGTGAGAGTATTAGAAGAATCCTAGAAGTTTTGACAGCTTCTGGTCCTGCTGGCAGGTGGTAACATATTTTGCATGTATGAAGACTTGGCTCTGTTTTTGAGGAACAGGCAATGATTTCTCATATTAGAGTACATTCCATGTATTGTTGAGCCTAATGCAGTGGCTAGGGAGTGGATTTACATCTGTGTCCTTACGCTTACAAGTCTGGGAATAATGTGGTATTTGCAGAAATGGCAAACAGATTACATGTACTAAATAGCTTGTGTGTCTTTTTTTTAATCTCTTAATGGGCTTAAAGACCCTATAAATAGATAAGAGACAGAAACCCCACACTTGTAGTCTTAGGGATCCCACAGACATGCAGATAAGGTTTTTTGAGAGCTCTAATAAGAGTTGCCTACTGCTCTGGTAAAAGTTTGCACAAATAATTCCTTTAATATTGGTATACTAATACTTCTTAATTTTCTCTTCATACTTGGAATTTTAATCTTATGTCTTCTCATCACAAGGAGGAAATTACAATTGTATTTGAGCTTAATTTTCATACCTTTTCCCAAACAAAGGTTTTGAGCTCAGTTCTGTGATTGCTGCATTTAGCTTCAGTCAAAATTAAATCAAAAGGGGAGCTCAGACTTTACACTGATATTTACTCTGTAAGTGATCTCTTCTTTTTTCATGTATAAGGCAGGGCACCTTGGGAGGTTACTCCAGCCGTGTTAGATGTGTCAAATGTGGTTGTTGGCAGCTAAGCAATTTTTGTGAAATCCTTTTGAAGTCATTGGAGAGGAACAGATGCACCTAGGTCATGATTCACCTTAAATGTACCTTTGGGTGAGATAAATTATAAATGAGAATTTACTTTTTCTCTTTATAAACTACAAAATGAGCCTAAAGTGCTCATGGAAATTCAGGTGGTCAGTGATGCAAACGTATAATTTGAAGAGAGTCCAGTTTGACCTTTTTCTTTATACTGTGGGCCTACAACCAGAGGCATTATTTCAGATGTGGTCTCATGAGCCCCAGTCAGAAGGCAATAATTGTGTCCCTGCAACCCACTGGATGTGATCTTGCTGATTCAGCCTGTGGAGTTGATCCGCCCCAGGTAAAGGATTTTGCACTTCTCTCTATTAAACTTCATGAGGAGTCTGTCAGCCCACTCCTCCTGTTTGTTGAGGTCTTCTCAAATGGCTACCCTGTCTTCCATCATATCAACAACTTGTCCAATTTGAGTGCCTCCATGGATTTCAGGAGGGTTTGTTCTGTTCCATCATCTAGGTCATCAAAATCAAAAAACTTTGGGTGTTAGTGCCAAACTTGACTGACTGGAGATGGGCACCCCTTGCAGCTGACTGCAGTTAGATTTTGAACCACTGACTTAGCCTTTGGGCCTAATAGACCATCCAGCTTCTCAATGGCTTTGTGGTTTACCCATCCAGCTAGTTTTCTTCCTGGTTTCTTTGCAGGGATGCTATGGGGGACTGTGTTGAAAGCCTTTCTAATGGTAAGAGGGATGATACTGCCCTCCTACTTCCTCCTACTTGCCCTCCACTTGACCACAGATAGGGAGGCATCTATCATGGAAAGCAATCAGGTTGGATAGATCCAACATGCTTGATCGAGTTCTGAGCTTTAGGGCAAATGTTGTGAAAGTATGGTAGCAGCTTGCAGAATGTATGTTACTAACACTTGATTCCCAATATATTTTTAAAATGCCATTTTTACCATTATCATACATAATGAAACAGGACTCTACTTTGTAATCTTTGCAAGTGAAATGTAATGCAGTCAAATTCCCAGGGATTGCCCAGGGATTTTTATTACTGACTTCAGTGGAGGCAGTAATTCAGTAAACATTTCACTTTCTACATCTTAATTACATCCCTATCAGGAGGTATAGATTTGGTCTCTGCAGAATTTGAAAGCTAAAAGGAAAAGTATTTCTCTTTAAAGTTTCTTTCCTTTGTAGTAACTATAGCAAATGTATGAAGGAAAGCAATTGCAATTCAGCAGAAATTCTTTCCAAATCCCTATTTTTGACTAGAGTTGGCTACTTAAATAAGGAATGTATGTTCAGCTGACATAGCCCGTTTGACTATATTGGAGCTGTGCCAGTTTATAACAGCTGCTGGTCTTGTGAAATCACCAGCCAGTCAAGATCCTGGATTCTGGATCTCAGGTAAGAGATTATTTTTCCACTATGTGGAAGACTAAAAGGGAACATATATTTCTATTTTGTTAGTAAATCAATATTATTTTTTTAACAGCAAGAAAACTGAGGCTCAACATGTGTTTTTTCCTGTATGTTGTGGTTAAAGCAGCAAACTGACAAAGGTGGTATTTTGAAACAGAGGAAGCGCTACTGATGTCAGCTCTGTCATCTTTGTCAATAATGTGTTAGATATGGATATGGTTGCTTTGTGAGGAGCCACTAGAGAGCTAGAAATCTTGAAAATAGTAAAATGTACTTAAAATGAACACTTCATATTACATGATTATGAAAGTAGTTGTCATAAAAATCTTGTGAATAGCAAGAAAGCTGCTTGGGCTGGAAGTTATGTGTTGATTAGAAAATGCAGTAAGAGGAAGTGTTCGATCATTTGTGTTTGCTATCTGAGTAGGTTCCCTGAGGGAGGAAGAATAATTATGTTTGATAAAAGAACACTGTGATGCTAAGGCCAGGTTTCTGCCAAAAGTGATGGGTAGAGAGGAAGCTAAATTGAGCTCTATAAATTAACTATAGTGATGGTTTGATTACTAAGGAACTTCAGTGTTACATATAACCTAATCTGTACAGACTTAAAAAGAAAAAAGTTTTCAGACGAGATCCTACTGCAACAGAATTTGGTAACAAAATTTCCACGGACTACCTAGAGTCCAGACTTAATCTTTTGTTTGTTATTGTTAGGTTTGTCTGGGTTTGCATAAATTATTTTAATGTATTTTACATAAATATTTTCTTTCATTGTTTTCTTTTGCTTGAAGCTTGGAAATTGATTTGTGGCTTTACTTGAAATACAAATACCTGTAGCAGGTTGCAGATAGGCCATCTTTTAAAGGTTTGTCTTCACTAAAGCAGTATCTTTCTGATAAACCTGTGCTAATACCGGTCTTCTCACTGTCCACTTATGATTATTGTGTGAAAATTTATGCTGCTGATAAAGTCCACTGGCAACCTTCTGTGTGCATTTTTTTGTTGTTGTTGTTTGTTTGAATTAGGAAGAAGGTGAGAGCTGCAGAGTATCAGAGACACATAGATGGCCAAATGAGGTAGATTTCAAACACTTCTACTGTCGGGACAATTTGAAATGTGGAGACAGTGCTTTATTTATTTTAGCAACTAGGATATCTTAGCTCTGAATTTCTGATGAGTTTTTGAGAATCAGACGTCAACCACGAGTTAATTTGGGTATCTTTTTTTTTTTTTTTTTTTTTTTTTCCTTTTGAGACTGCATGGAAATCTAGAGTTTGCTCATGTATCCAGAAGTTAAGTGTGCCTTTGGTGTGAATCTCATTGCTAATACCATGCTAATCTGATTTTGGAGCAAACAGCGGAGACCCTGGCATGGGACCAGGCAAAGTTAAAGTAGGCAGATCATCCTGGGGGGGATGTGTTAGGAAGGGTGAGAAGAGCCTGTACCTGAGCATCAGTTAATGACACCATGTTAAATAAATAGTATTCTGGTATTTCTTTCACATACAACCTTAACTTTCTAAAGCCAAGTGTCGGAGTAACTTCCTTTTCAAAATCTGATAGCTCAGGCATGACACCATATAAACTCTGTACTACATCAAGGACCCACGTGGTTTGGGTGCAGATAAGCCTAGTTCTCACGGCTTAGAGCTTCTGTTTCTGGGATTAGCACAGATAGCTTTTGTGTCTTTAGATATACATGCCAAATATTACTGTTTATATATTATATACGTGTCGAGGCATAGTTCTTTTTATAGTTACATGAGTACATATGGAAAAGCTACTGGCTGAAGTTTTGTGCCGGTTTCTCGAGCACAGTAAGGCCACGTGATGAGTGTGGTCTGTTATAGAGGCTGATAGACCCCCTGCTGAAGTGCTTATAGTCTAAAGCAAGTGACAGACAAAGGATACGATTAGGATTTAAAAGGTGAAAGGAGGAACATGCACTTCATAATATTTACTTTAGTATGTATTTATGAGTCTGAAATATCGCAAACAAATAAAAACACAGCCAGTCTCATTCATCTTTCATTGGTCATTATCTAATCCTTTAGACTTTATTAGGAATTCTCCATGTGGTGCAGTAGTTAAGGGAGGAGTTATCCTGTTCCATGATGTGGAAGGCAGGATGATCCAGAGGTAAAAGGCCTATAGTCTGGCGTCTGACTGTTGTGTTGTTGACCCAAGTTTAGAATATTGTTGTGTTCTTGTGCCATATAAGAATGGTGACTTCAAACAGGTAAGGGAAGCTATATGACAATAGTGTACAGTCTTATCTTGCAGCACGGAATTAGAAGCACTGTAAAGGAAGAAAATTACTAATGCAGTACCTACCTAAAGACTTCTTGGCCTAGAAATAAGAGATGTAGCAAGATCCAACGTCTAGAAGCCCAATCTAAGCAAATGTTGTCTTATGTCTGTAAGATACATCTTCAATTATAATTTGCTGTTAGAATAACTGAGCAAGAAACAGGGAAACCTTCTCCCTCCGTTGTGGGCTTAAAATTAAGATAGCCTAATCTTTATGAAGGATTATTTAGGTCAGTGACTAATCAGGGCCTGATTCAACATATTTTATTTAGAAAGTCGGATTAAATGGATGATATGTCTGAGGAATTTCTTTCACTTGAGAGAGTACTTGATGAAATGTAACACTAGAAAGGGTAGCTACCGTAATAATTGGCAAACTAATATATTAATTCATTTTACATACTACTTTATCTGTTAGTCTTCACAGTTCTTAATTTTATTTTACGTCTTTAAATAGCATTTCCTAATATTAACATACCAAATAGCAAAAATCAAAGGCCCAGCTTAGAATTCAAACACCATGAAAATTATCACCTTTGGCAGACAATCCATTCTGGGGAGAATTAAGGAAGTAACAAATATTTGGTACTCTTCACCAACACAGATTGTCTCACTGTGTTGCAAGAGTTGTAGGATTGGGCTTGTGGACACAGACATATTTCATTGGCATTACTTTTTTGGCTCAAGAATGTGAGAAGTTATATTAGTGAGACAATTATTACAATACTTTTTTTTCCAGTTCTGATGCCAGCCAACAGAAAAAAGAAATTGTCGCCATTGAAGAATGTATCCCAATCAACACTGAAACTTTTTGGATCAGATTTCAGATGAATTAACTTAGAGTCAAATAATTTCAGATAGAGTATATTAGCAGAAGAAAGAGTCATTACTGCTTTCCAATAAAATGAGAAACATAACTGAGTACCACCTGTCACAAAGGCAGTACAATGATCCAGATGGTTATTTATTTTCAGATAGAGAGGAATAATGGAGAGAGGGAAAAGCTGCTGCCAGATTCTTTTTCTTTCTTCCCTCCCCTTTGTTACCTTCTTGTCAGAATAGTTTCTCTAATTATAGGAAAAAAAAAAAAAACTTAGGATTAGGATGGATTGATGGGATGTTCCTTTCTAGTTCACTTTTTTTTCTTTTTTTTTTTTTAGGTCAAAACGTAGTTTGAGAGGTACAGACATTACTTTTTCATTTTGTATGATCAGCTATACAAAAATAGAAAGGAATTCTGAAGCTTAGAAATAAATTAATTTTACTTGAAATACAGGTACCTTGCGAGAGGATGAAAATAACCTGCAAATTTTGTAAAGGTTTCCCTTTGTTAAAGAAATACTTTAATGATAAATATGCACAGTACAAGCAATCAGAACTAATTTGTATTGTGTACATGCTATTTACCAGTATACGTGAGGCTTGAAATCAGGTGGGCATCAAGAGGGCGCAAGCCGATCAAACTCCATTCCTTTCTGATTCCAAATTTTGTGTGAAATTGTTCACTGTGCTGCTAAAAGCTACTGGTGACCTTGCTAGGTCTGACAAGAGTACATGTTCTTTTTGGAGTTAAGAAGATGGTGAGAGTATATAGATGTAAATGAGTGAATTAGCTAGGCTTCAAGGATATTTCTAATGTGAGTACAATTTAAAGTAAGCGATTGTCATGTTCCATTTTGTAAATAACAACTGTGTGAAAATCAGGAGTTCATTCTTCCTTACTAGCGATTTCTCTCCCCCTCCCCCATTCTAGTAGTGACATATTTTATGGCTAAACTGGGAGAAGAGCCAATATACCCAGGACGTCTTCCTAGAACAGGAATTGTATCTTGAGAAATGGTTTAGATAGAGCATTCCTTTTAGCCATATTTTGATCATAAAATGAAAACTGACAGAAAGGTATGGCAGTAAAAATGTGAGTAATACTGGGCCAGTAAGTGATACTAGGCTCCTGTAACAGCTTTTGTGCATGCATAAAACTAAATAAGTACATGAATAGCATCGCTTATTTATATCTGAATACCTTATTGGGACTTAGGTGAGGGAAGGACTCATCACTCTTGATGATCAGGGAGTACTCCTTAGGTTAAAAAAAAACAAACAAACAAACAACAAAACCCACCACCACCAACAACAAACAATAAAAAAAAACAAACAACTTTTATTACAAAGATACAATAGGAGAAGTACTGCAAGACCTCTAATAAGATTAAAATCTGTGATTTTGGAGCTCTTCATTTTGGAGCAGCATGTTACCACAAATTTGCATGTATACAGGCTGTGTTCAAGTGTTCAAGGCAGTGAGAATTGTTTAAATCCATGATCATTTTTTATGTTAAACACGTAGTTAAGCATATGCATTATGCTTCCAAAATGTATGCTATATACCTACAAAGTACTTTGAGAAGGGATTGTGCCCTTTGAACATATTTCCCCTTTTATAGAATACATACCTCCTGTGGACAGATTGTAAGGAACAAAACCTCTGCTCAGTGGTGTTTAAAAACATTGATCGTGGTTCAGGAGAACATTTGACTAACTGGCTTGCTGCAGGCCCAAGAGGTGAGAGGTAACGTTAGGAAAGATAATAGAAATCAACTTCTGCCATCTTTTTCTTTTGAAACATGACTCCAGACAGGGGTCGGGTCAGTTTCTGACCTAAATTCAGAACATAACAGAACAAGAAAAATTCTTTTTCTTTTCCCTGCTGAAGCTTGTTTTAAGAGTTTTATCATCATAAAGCTAAATGTAGAAGTCTTCCTTATCTCATTTATATAATCATTATATATTATTATAATACATGTTTTATATTTAAACTTATATAATTATATATAGAAGATGATGTTAGTCTGATGTATATTTCACAAAGGTATTTGAGTAGCATGTGCTAGGTATTCTTAAAATCTTAAAAATTCAGTGTATCTGCATGTTGTGATTTCACAATACTTGTTCTTACATTCAAGTTTATTGTATTACTGATGACTTGAGAACCTCCTCTTACTGTTCCCTGTAGCCTTATACAAAAGCTTGAAAATATGACCTGACAGTACTCTAAAATTTTGAAAACTATATACTAAAACCTACTCTACCTCATTTTAAAGCTAATGTTTGTCAGGGAGAGAAGCTACCATAAGACTGCCTGGGGATGGCATTACTACTGTGATAGAGTAATCTGCAAAAGAGAAAGTTGCTGCATGTGATCAGGAGTGTGGTTCAGATCAGATACAATCATGAAAGAAGCCACCTTGAAGAACAGAAAAACAGAATTTAATTATAAACAACTAGAGAATAAATATACTATTTGCTCTCTGTTGTGATATACTGCTAGGATGTTAGTGGAGTGGGGGAAGTATCATCTTAGCTATGTGTGACTAAGAATAATGCTTTCAACCCAGTCCTTTACGTGCTTCCATTTGTGTGTGTGGAAAGCCTTTGGCCTTAGAGCTTTTCCTATGGATCCAACATTTTGCATCTTTGTATTAAACTTCTTTGATACAGCTGCTGAATGACTTGCACTTAGACTTTGGCAATTTGTGCCTTTATTGCCATTGTGGCCATGGAGGTCTTGAGATTTTTGCATGGGATAGAGTGGGATGCTATAGAATAATTTGAGGATGTCAAATAATTATTTAACACAGTTTTTCCATATTCATCTAATATTCAATAATGGCAAACTCCTGGCTCTGTAAAACATTGACAAAGAACCCTTGCAAAAGCAACTTTTAACTCTCTTTTGGGGACCCATTCAGTAACTCATTTGTAGCTTCTGTAAATGGTGCTCATGGTCTTGATCTTGTTTCTCACTGTGGAAAGTTAGTGTTGGAGGAATAACATCATGTATGCCATCAGCTGGTGCCCCTCCTCACCTGGTAAAACTTGATTTGTTTTCACTCTTTGCTTTTAGGTGTGAATGTGTGTGTTTTGGGGCCATTTGTTGGGGAGTAAAGATGTGTAAATGGCACTGGGGTTGATGGATTGCAGTACCTTATCCTCTGGGACGCATTTGAGATGTTCAGGCAGAGAAAACTAAGGATGCTTACACTAACATTCATTTCCAGTCTTCCCCACTTCACAAGTGGTATCTTTAAATCCTTTTTGTTTTGTTTTGTTTTAAGAAGGGAAATCACTTTTAAACACATTCCTTTCCAAGCTTCATTGTGACGTTTATAGCTTAATTATAAGCTCCTGCAAATACGGTTTTACTGTGCAAATGCTGACACAGCCTTACCTCTAGTGACCTGAGTGGCCTACTGTGTTAATTACTGTAAATTAGTAACCGTTATTGAAATATACATTTCAGATCTGTCCCAGAATCCGGACCATAGTGTTGTTTGTCTTTCTGTAGAGTGTTACACGTATCTATAACTCTGTGCAAAGACCAAATTCTCAGTCATCACTCAGAAAAACAGCCCTCTTTCTCGTGAGAACCAGCTTTGACTCTGCTTTCTTTATATGTACCTACTGCATGAATAAATTAACTTGGACAATCTTTAGGAAACTTGACAACTGTGTCCCTTGCCAGAGGACATTAAATCAGATTTAGCAAAATTATTTATTGATCTACTTTTAGGCTGCAAAGGATATCCCAAATGTAGGGCACGGCCTGCTGCGTTGCAAGGAAATCAGCGTGAAGAGGGAGTCAGAGGCTTATGCGGTAGCTTATTTTACCTAGGCAGGACTCTGTTCATCTTGACTCTCAAGCCCTCAGCTTTGGGTGGGCATGTTTTGCTGGGGAGCTGGGCTGGGAAGCAGTGAATACAAGAATTTCCATCTTGGATGCGTTGGTAGGCAGTACTGTGCCTGTGTCTGTAACACAAGTGTCATGGGGGCTCATCTGCCCTATACGGGCAGCCAGACCTAGGCTTTGAGAAGCCGTTTGAGGAGCTCTTCGGGATTTTGGTGTGGCTGCATGTAGCCACTGAGAGGCAGAGGCAGGTGGATCAGGGGAAGCTCAATGTCTAGCAGCGATAGAATTGGGTGAAGGAGGGGGTAAGCCTCCTACTAAATTAGCTGTATCCAGGAAGATACGGCACGTGGGTATGTTTTAATAACTTTCAGTTAAAAGGAGAGGGGCTGTTACAGGGGAGAACGGGACAAAGCCCTGTGGGACGGCGCTCCCCGCCTGCAGGCTCAGAGCCGGGGGGCCGCGCGCTGCAGCTCCCAGCTCTCCGCTCGCCTCAGGCACCGGCGCTGCCCGGGGGTCCGACCCCCCCCTTCCTTCCCCGGGGACCCCCCAAAACCCTCCGGAGGCGCGAAGCCGCGTGAAGGCTCCCCCCACACCGCCTCTCCCGGGCTCCCCCTGCCTCCCCAGCGGCCGGGGGGCGGCGGCGGGCCCCGGCCGCATCCCGCAGGTGGATCCGGGCCCTGCCTCCCCCCGCGGCGGGGCGCGCAGCCATGTGACCGCCGCTTCCTGCCTCCGCGCCACCTGAGCCGCGCAGCCCCGCGCAGCCCGGGGAGGGCGCAGCCGCCGCCGCCGCGGCCCCGCCGCCGCATGGAGACCCAGGACCAAGGGGCGCAGATGGAGCCGCTGCTGCCCACGGTACGGCCCCGCCGCCGCCGCCGCCCCCGCGGGAGGAAGCTGTGGGGGGGGGGGGGATTTGCGGGGTGCGGGGGGCCGCCTTCGTGCGGGTCGCAGCGGGTTTCTCGGGGCGGGGGGACGGCTTGGCTCGCTCCGCCGCCGGGCGATGCGCCGCTGTCCGTCCCAGCCCTCCGCGGCCCCTTGCTGAGGCATCCCCCGCCTCGGGCATCCCCGTGCCGGCGGCACCCCTCGCTCCGCATCCCGCTGCCTCCCGCATCGCCTTGCGCAGGCTCCCCCCTGCCTCCCCCGGCGGCTGAGGGGCAGCGCTGGGCAGCGAGCACCTGTGCGTGGGGACCCCGCTCCGCGCTGGGGCTGGCTCGGCGGCTCCTCGGCCCTGCCTGGCTCGCAGGCAGCAGAGGAATCCGCTGAGGTCTGGCGCTTGCACGGCGGGGTCTGGCTCCCTCCGGAGCCCCGCTGGCTCCTCCACGCCGCGGTGTCGCAGTTTGTGGCGCTCAGGGTTCGTGGCTGGGGGTGCGCGGTGCATCCGTGCCTCTGAGCACAGCGGTTCCCGCAGCAAGCATGGAGGGGATCAGCTGGTGGGGTACTTTTCACGCTGTTAAGTCAGCGGGGACCCTCTTTCCTGCCTGCCTTCCCCCAAAGGCAGGGTTTGCAGACGCACACAAGATGTATGTGTGGGTGTCAGTATTGCTCTCGCGTCGAGATGCTGTTTGTGAATGGAGGTTCCTGCCTGGCGCTGGAGATCAGACTGTCTGGGGCAGGGAGAAGTCTCTCATGTGCATACACAAGTGTCTGCTTGCGTGCACACATCCCCAGGAACGCACCGCATAGGTCTGCGGAGGATTCTCTGGCTCTCGAAACGGTTCTGTGTTAGCACGACAAGCTGCACAGCGTTGACAAAGCTTGAAGGAGCCAAGTCTCAGCTGCCGTAGGTTGATGAGAGACACTCATGGCAAGCCTGTTTTTTGTGGGGTCTGTTCCCATCATCTGTTGAGGTGGTCCATTTTGCAGTCAGGTGGCAGGTTGCTACGCAGTGTGAGGTTATCTCTGGCATCTCCTTTTTCCTTGTGGCAGGGGAACAGCTTTTCTTGTTGCTTTCTGGATACCTTTTAGGAATCCTAATTCCTGTTACTTGCCACTCTTACAGCTTATGACGCAGGAGTAGGAAAAGGTCTTGCCTTTTTGACTGACAGACCAGTTGCCCAGTTCCTTTCCATTTAGAGACAATTCACTGTCAATCCAGTTTCCATCTATGATGTTCATGATCACTGATTCTGTGAAGTCCTCTGTGTTTCAGCCCAGCTCAATAGTCCACAGTTGGTAGCAGACTGGCTCTTGCTTGTACCCTGCTAGCCTACGTGCCGCTTGGTCTCGCTTCGTGAATGTGCATCGCCTCCGCTTGTGTGACAGCGGCTGCTCAGGGACTTGGAGGACTTCGCTTTTGGGAAGGGCAGTGTACACAGTTACCTTATTCCACCTGGCTTTAAGTTTGTTTTTCTAGGGCTATACAGAGAGAGAAAGGTGGCTGCGGTTTTTGGGAGGATCACAGAAATCGCAGTATTTCTTGTGTGCCAATATGGGAAGGATTATCCCTTGTTCCCTCTGCAGCCCTGAATGGCAGAGCCCTCCACTGATCAGCACCTGCCCGCAGAGCTGCAGGTCCCCAGCAGTGCTTGTTACGTCTGGGGCTTGGGTCCCACCTCCCATTTACTACAGCTCACTAGTTCAGCAGCTGTTGTGTAAGCTTCAAATGGGGAAAGGAGACATCTGTACTTTACATAATATTTATTGTGGTACTTGTCCTCAATCCTTGCTCTTGCTGTTTCCAAGAGGGTCTCAGTGGTTCCACAAGGCAACCTTGCTTTCCTGCCACAGCAACGATGGTAAAGTCACAGCTCCTGCAGTCTTGGAGATCCCTCTGTCCTGCTGGCGTTTTCACTGTGCATCAGCAGTGAAGTGTCTAAATGTGCTTTGGCAACCTCAGTCTGGCTGATGTCTAGAGCCCTGCATATGGTATGGCAGAAGTGGCTTTTGCGTGGTGGGAGACTTGTACCTGGCTGGCATCAGGGCAGAGTTTAGAGAATAGGAATCGGTACTAACTTCAGCACTTTTAGCCTGGAAGGTAATACCGTGACACAGCAGTACCTTTAGAGTGCTTCTGGTTTAGGGATCAATCCTCATCTTGACTGGAAATAAGTGGAAACAGGCACGAAAGCTGCAAAACAGGTACAGTTCTGTTTCCAAGCTACGTCTGAGTTTGATGGACACTGGGTATGAAGAAAAAGGCTCCTGGCTGAAAGAACTCGCTTCCTTCAAAGGCTTAGTGTTAATGGCTTTGGTATGTGGAACAGAACTAATAGCTTTTTTTAATCTTTTTTTTTTTTTTTTTTTTTTGTGAAACTGTAACACACAATACATTATAATTGCTATTCATAGTGAAAGATAGCAAATGTAGTCTTTGATTAATTTTATCTTCTAATGGTGCTCAGAGATTGTGAAACGTCAATATCATTTCTCATCAAATCCCACAGTGTGCACAAAGTGGAATCTTTATGTTAGTCATACGTTCTTATTGATTTATTATACAAGCTTTTAATTAAAAACCCAACCCTCAGCACTTTATAAAGTGATATAACACATTGTTACCTGTGGTTTTGAGGACTTAAGTGAAAGTAGGTTTTCATTTGCACACTTTTAGTCTATTTTTATAGACTCCTTTTGGAAACAGTTCTTACACAGCTGCAGCACCTCTATTAGAAATTAGGCATCTGCTTCTGGTTTTTTTCTTCCTACTCAATGTGGGCAAATTTGTGTGAAAATTATTAGAAATCTATTGTGAATAGTCTATAAGTGCAATATTGTAGAACTAAGTTAAAAATATTTTTTTTTCCACATGGGGACAGTTTATTCAAAATTATTGAAAATACAAGTTTTGTCTTGCTTCCATCACTCAATATGTATACTAATATGGTTACAAAATGCAGACTCCCGTGCTTTCTATATCATCATCTAATGCTATATTTATCAGCCATCAAGTGTATTTTTATTCAGAATGCTTTAAAATAGTTGTGAGTAATTGAAAGATTGCCATGGAGTCATCATTTATTTCCAGAATGGGAGACACAACGTTCAGGTCTCTATGAGGATCATTTATGGATTTCTTATCAGAGCTGCAGATACTGTTGTCTGTTGAAGTATATTTATATATACTTCAATGCATGTAAACTGACTTGCAAATTGTCACTTAAGACAGTGTATTTATATCAAAAGCTGTTTTTACAGTGTTTACTTCTTCTGGTTCCAGAACTCACTTGTTATGCAAATCAACATCGGCTTTCAAAATGGGGTTGTTATCTGACAGGGGTTTGATGCTTCTCACATACATAAGCGTGCATTGATTTGGTGTGGAGACTTCTGTTGATTATGTTTATGCATAACAAGTTGCTTTCCTGTGTTATCTGAAGACAGTGGTAACAGTAAAACCCATGCATGTAAAACCAAACAGACTCTTCCAATTCCAAGTTCATATACTCTCCTTCCTCACTCAGTCTGTCCAAGGACTTTTTTTTTTTAGTAGGTATAAGACCTTAAAGCATAACATTGCTGATATGTCCACAGATACACATAATAACATTTGTGTACTATGCTTATAGTAGGTAGATGCTGTTTATACCCAGTACTCCAGTCACTGCTGCAAATGGCACACAGCTATCACTAGTTAGGCCTGTGTATGTGGGAGAATGGTATAGCGAGATCTTGGGGAGTAGCTATTTTTAATGCAGCAGGTGAGTGTGGGAAGCTACAGACAGTAACAGGCCAAATTCTTTTGCTTTTGTTAATGCTGAGTGGGACCTCCAGCAAGACTTGCAGATGAAATGTATTGCTCATTATGAGAGCGGATGGCAGAGCCTGACCCAACAGTTTGTGTAACAGTACCAATTCCCAGTTCACTTCCCCAAAATTTAGCATTATAGCAACAGTTAAGGTATTTTTATTGAATGTTGTGGTTCCTATGGAAAATTACAGAGGCAGTGTTACGTTTCCAAGACGAGTACTGAGGTAATGGCACCATTGAAAATAAAACCCCAAAATCTAATTAGAAGAATAAATTTAGGATTAAGTTGCTGGTTTGGGTATTTTTTCTCTTACTGCCTGATTCCCTGTTCTGAGTGAAAAGAGAAAATAAATCTTTTTTTTTTTCTTTTTTTTTTTTTCCCCTAACAAACAAAAACAACTACAAAAAATTTTATTTGCCAATATCATGATTAAAAAAGATTTCTCTGATTCACATGTTGTGCTGTGGTATTACTGTTTAAGAATAATTGGCAGCCTGATATATTTGTACAAAACCAAGGAAAAACTATTAATACTGTGTGGAAATCATTCTGCTTTAATGCATTTCTGCCTGGTTTGAGTTGTTGGCACAATTTCTACTGGTTGAGTATATGTTTCTATTTCCTCTGCTAATAATTGCATCTTCCCTTTCTACTTTTTCCTTTGGAAAAAATACAGAATCAATTTTAAAACAAAATGCTTCCATCAACATCTTTTAATGCTTCTTAAACAAGTCATGTTTACAACCTCAGGGGATGAGAGGTTTTAAGCAGGTGAGGAAAAGTTTAATCTGTTGTAAATTGTCTTGAACAACTATTTATGTATGTGATAAAAGAACAAAGCCAAAGGCATAACATGTTCCTTTCATTTCAGTAATATATTGTAACAGATGTCTTCAGGTCTGTATTCAAAACACACAACCCCAAAACTTTTGAAGAATCATGTAATTGTGAGTGCCTCTGTGATAGTAATGGCATTCGTATGTTGTCCAACTTAGTCAACAACTGAATGTGTTCAACACAATTTTAAGGGAGGTTTAAAAGGTATTCTCATGAAACAAAAAATAAGTGTTAGATATGTAAAGGTGATTGAAATCCACCCTGCTTCTACAAAGTTGTTGATTAGGATAGTTGAGGTAAAAGTGAGAATAGATGCAGTTGCTACAAAAGATGTAAAGAAGTGTTTTGGGTGGGGGGAATCGGAAGGTGAGATAAGGGTAAAAAGGGAGCATGGAGAGATTTGTGCAAACTTGGAGAAGTGAGGAATGGAAAGAAAGAGGGAACTAATTAAGTTGCATGAGGTTGATTTGGTTGATTTGGCACAGGGAAGAAAATGGAGGAACAGGTGGAAAGCCAGTTCACGTCTTTGTATAGCTGGGACAAAACTGGATCATTAATCCTGATTCTTCCCTATCTTTGTTAATTTCTCTGGCCACCTACTGGAGCCTTTTCACTTTGTATAAGTAATCATTTATGAGGCGTTGAGAGGTTAATTACAAATAGATTTTAGAATTCAGATGAGATGCAAAAGATATGTCAGGATTTGCAAGTTCTCAGTTTTAATCAAACAGAGCAAGGACTTGCTGCAAAGAAAGTCATCATTAACATATTTAGGGAGAAATGGAGTCCCCAGATATATGAGATAATATTTGGCACTTGTAAGGTCTTAACTGATTACTACAGTGTTACGTGTAGTGCTTCCAGAAAAGAATGGCAATTGAAGAACAGTAAAAAGCATCGTGAGACTAAAAAATATGAAAAAAGATTTGAAGGAACTGGGACTCCCTAGCCAGAAGATGGAAAGGCAGACAAAATTTTAGTGCATAGAAGGCTGCTGCTGCAGCAAAATAGAACAGTTTCTTCTAAGAAGTCAAAGTTATGGGACAATATTGAAAGGATGTTAAGAAAAACTGACCTGTGCTAAGGATAATGAAACAGTGGAACAAATTGCTTAATATATGTGTTGAGTCTCTGTTACCCAGCTGTAACAACAAGTTAGACAAATACCTGTCAGGAAAGAAGCACGCACGGTTATCCCTGCTTAGGGCTGGGTGACAGGAAGGCTTCATGAGATCTCTTTCAATCCTATCATTCTTTGACAATGGCTCCCTCTTGGCTTTTTGGAAATACTATTTCTTAGATGGATTATATGTTATACTGCAAACAGAGGAAATAGGAGCAGTTTATCTAGGTTATAAATATTGATACCTTCAGATAAGCTAATCTTGACATCTGTGTCTTCAATTACATTAATTTTTGGCACCTTCAAAGAGCATATTAAAAAGATGGGTACCTAACAGTCAACAAAGTTTGAGATCAAAGGCAGGCTTTAAAACCATGTGTGTTTTTAAACCATACAGAAATCGTACATTATTTAAGGATTTCTTTTTGCAAAATCACAATCCTAAACACAGGTTTTTAAGCCTTCATGCAGTCCTGTTGACTTTTTAAAGAGCCTAGGAGTCTGTCTACATTGGTGGAACTACAAGAAGTTCCAGGACTTGTTTCACTGGGAGCAATCAACTTATAGCTGTCATGCTCAAAAATGCTGCACATGGCTAGGTTTATTTTATACCTTTTCTGGGAAACTTGCACTAAAAGGAGACAAAATCTTGTAAGTTAAGAAGTGATCTGAAGCCACTGTTCTGAATTGTTCCACATAACAGTCAATAGCAGTTGTGCTAGATTTTCTCTAGAGGCATTCTTAGTCACCGAAACTATGTAAAGATGGAAAAAAGAAAGAAAGGAAAAAAAAAAAAAAAGAAACCCTGCTATTAGATTCTGGCAAATGGAAAATAGATATTTAAACTATAATTAGTCTGGCAAACTGTGTAATTAAATTCAATAGTAAATGCCATGTCAGTTCCAGAGAGGAAGATCATATGTACATGTAAACTTCCTTTTCAATAGATGAGTGTTCAAGAGTTTTATTTTAGAAATACAGAATCTATCACCAAGAATGAGATTTCATGTCTAATCTCTCCCAGTGAAACACCGAGAACTCTTGCAATTGTGTGGTGTTATGGATGTGTAATAGTGTTGTAAGCATGGATAAGAAATAAAGGTACAATCAGAGAGATTGTGTATCAGACCCTAACTGCTCTGGATATTTTTATTGGTACTAATTTGCCATTGTATTTTTTCTTCATAGAATCAAAGAATAGAATCCACAGGGGAATAAAAAATAATGCAAGATTGTTCTCCTCATGGATTTTAATTTTCAGGTTCATGAAAAAGCTACTGATAAATTTGAATAATTGGATTTATGCTTATAGAATACAATTTGAGAAAAAAAAAGTACTGCATTATATTGGTATGCTCAGTGTTTGCAAGATTCAGTAAAATTTTTAAGTTTGTGTTTTTGAAACATCACGCTTCTGAATGCTAAGGTGGAACTGTTTCATTCCGTAATGCTGTATTTTCATTGTAAAACCAAGCAGGGGAGGAAAAAAAATAAATAAATTCCAGAGTGAGATCCTACTGTCTCTTGTACCTCTGATCAGACCAAAAATTCTATCTATAAGAGTAGGTTTGTCCTGGAGTGTTTTTTTTTCCAGGAGGATTTTGTTTTCAGTGTCTGTCTGTATCTTTGACAGTTTTCCAGCAGCCAAACGGAACCCTATCAATAGCATTATTAAAATTCAACTGAAGAAAAATTTGTGTGTTTCCTCACAAGTTAAGAATCTGATTTTTTTTTTTTTTTTAATGTATACTGGAAACAGAGAAAAGTATGAAAGCTTTCTATTTGGAATCAAGCAGTGTAATGATGTCTAAAACCAGCTTGAGGAAATTGCCAATATTCCGTGACAATCACTAAAGTCTAATTGCAACTCTAGAGATATGATTTTTTTTTTTTCAAGGCTGAATTTGGTACAGTTGAAGACATCATTCTCATTCTTGTTGAATTAATTCATCTGCTTATGTCATGAGACAAAGCCTATTACAACAGCTGTAAAACAGAAGTGAACCTTGAGCTTTCAGCTAACTCCAGAAATTATATGCTCTGCTAAACATAGGAGGCAGTTATTTTTCATTTGATCTGCAATTAAGTGATGATAACAATAAGATGAGAATTTGAGAGGCAAGATCAGCCACTCAGTTGCTCTGGAGATTTGTTCTTTACTCTAAGGTTCAAGGTTGACCTTACAGATGCACTGCTCCAAGAAGCGCTGAATAACATGTGGAAAATGGTTGAATCACTGTTGCCCACATTAACGAAAAAAATTTCACTAGTTCTGCCCAAGTTCAAGGTGAGGAAGTTTGGTATCATCTGTGGAGAATGCAGAACATCTTTTTGTGAGATTGCACTGCAGCATCTCATGCGTATTATTGCAAAATTGAAAAGACTGTAAATTTATCTTCTGAAAATTCATATGGAGGAGGGTACATTTTCCTGGTCTGCTCTGTAGTATGAAGACTACCAAAAATTATAATCTCAAATTGCCTGTGGAAGAGTGTACTTCTTCTCCTCCCTTTCGTTTCATGGTAATTTAGTTAACCTATATCCCTTTTCAGGAAAAATTATCATGCTTTAAGAATTTCTTTTAATCATTTTTGTGACCTATTTAGGGAAGTACCAAAATAGAACAAGAATGTCCTAGAACAGTGCATTATTGTGCTGACAGAGGGGATATTATATGGGTAGATACTTCAAATGATTTTATAGAATAAGAAAGTGCTGTTCTTGCCCCTGCAAAAATCTAACATGCTACAACGTATAAGCTCCAAAGGTATCATCATCAATACAGATGTTTATGTTGTCTCTGCAGATGTGCTGTGTTCTGAGACTTTTCAGAATTCACTCCACTTCTGTGTGGAAAAATTCATAACTCTAGATTGTAACCCGTATTACCCATCTCCTTCAGTTACTGGCATCATTTCCCTTTATTAGAAAAGATAATTAAAATACTTGAACGTAAGACTTCACTGACTATAAAATTACCTTTTAGAAAGCTTCCACATCGTTCTGTTTCTCCTCTTAATGATTGTGTTACAGTGAAATACATAACTATGTCCACTTGTTTTTATTGCAACATTATAATAGCTTTTGAAATTAAATGTGGCAATGAGCTGTAAAAGCACTCAAAGCAATGTATCAAACTTGTCTGAGACTCTCTTCATGTGCAAATTCTAACAGTAAGTGAATTCCCTATCTTTTTTAAGAGAAACATATTGATGAATCCAGAATAAGTTAACGTGTTTTCAGAAATAATAAGTAGTGCAGCAGTCTTCATGCTTACATTTCATAAAATGGATTTTTTTTTCCCTGTAACCATTCAGCTTGCTTTCTCCATTAAAATCAAACTTACCTTATGTTTTTGGAATGACCTGCTACAGTCCCCATCTTGTAGAGGAATGGCTTCAGGAAAAACCCTACTGTGGAGGTTTTCCCCATATTGAAAACCCATGTTCCCCATATTGAAAACCCACAGGACTTTGCTCAGAAGTGGTATTGGAAGAAAAGGTTAAGGAAATTCTAAAGTAACTTTTAAAGAAAAAAAGAAACTTTTGAAGGAAAAAACAGTAAGCATAAAAATTAAATTTATGGGTACACATCCTGTCTGGACTGATAGACTTTGTAGTGAAAGCCTTTTTTTGTTTTGTGTGTGTGTGTGTGGACTTTTAGTTACCTTAAAAGACACCAGAGGAAATGCTGAGAAGAAGAGTAAAGAAGTGTTTGAGATGAGAACAAGGCAGGACTTGCAATTGTCCTTAAATTTGAAATGTTCAGAAATAGAGAGGCTAGCTTAGCCGCTTGTTCTCAAAGGTTCTTTATTCTGTTTAAGATGTTTCTCTTTCAGAAGAACGTGTTTACAAAACCTTCTTGATGCTTGTGCTGTGAGGCTCTGATTGATGCAAGCTCTGAAGGTTTTGTGGCTTGCACTTTATATTCTTCACACATTGTATGCTGCAGTTGGTACAAATCTAGCAAACCGTATCTTGCATTATCAGTAAAGTTGTTTTTCTTACTAATTGGAGCAGTATATCTCACTAACTTAGAGGGTCACAAGCAAGGTGAAATGGAGTCAGTAGAGAAGTAAGCTGCAAGGAGTGGAAAAAATGTTTTAGTGAAAAATCAAATGGGTACAGAGTACTTAAGGGAAGAGGCAGTAGTTTCCCAGGCTGCCCCTTTCTATTTTCAAAAAAATCCCAACCAACCAAAAAAAACACCCAACCAACCAACCAACCAACCAACCAACCAAAAAAACCCAAACATATGCTTGGTTGCTGCTATTGGGAGAAAGGTTGTGTATCCTGCAAAAAGCTCAGACAGCTTCCACAAAGTGCACAGATTGGAGTATATAGCATGGTTGATGAAACTGGTCTCTATACCTAGTCAAAATCCCATGGTTTACTTGAGATATGCATGGTAACAGAATTATAGCTCACAATCCCTAATACATTTCAGCTGAAAAATAAATTTAAAAACAAACAAACAAAAAACAAATTCAAAGCAACCCAGTCCCCTTCTTCCCCCCAGATTTATCCATAAATATGAAAGTTGTTAGTATATGTATGTCTGTGAAAAAAACAGCCGGATAGTACAGGTGGATGCTTCTTCAAAGATCTTTTTTAAAAATATGGAAATATAAAAGGGAAGGTGTCTGGTATAAGTTATTTACTGAAATGGGTAAGATAGATGATATTTAAATATCAGAAAAAACTTCAATTTTTTTTTTGTTTGACTTTTATTTATTCTTATGTCAGTCACGAAGGCATGTACAGTCCAGTCTTGTGTATGTTTTTTGCCCATTCTGTGTCCTGGTTAATTCAAATATAGGTTTTGATGATGCATCAGTGGAGGATCTGAGAAAGTCTGGTGGGAAAGCAGTCTTGTGCTGAAACCATTTTTTTGATCTTAAAGTCTAGGAATTACTGCTTCAGAAGTGGTCTGGTATTTAGAGGAAGGTGTCACATAAAAATGCTGAATAGAGCCTTGGTGACAATATTAGAAAAAGATAATTTCTATAAAACCAGTTCTTAATGACTTTTAGGCTGTTTGCTTTTTGTTATTTCATGTTTGTGTCCATCTGTCCGCCCTTGTCTTGCATACAAACAATGGCTCTACAGAGAAAAAAAAAATCACTGCAAGGTAGGTAGCATCAGAGCCTTCTCTTCTCTTTCCTTAGCTGCATCCTGTGACATAAATGCGAAGTGGGTTTACCCTTAATAAAATGTGCTTTGTGCTTGTGATCACTCAAGAACAAACATAGTAGTTTATTACAGTGTGGGTAAGATGCTATAAATAAATGATTTTTTTGTTTATTTGTTTAGGCAAAAAGTGTGAACTTTTGGAATGACAATCATGTTTTTGTTTTATGGATTCATGGGCTGTCATGAAGGGGTCCTGGTCCATGACTGGCCACTTCAGGTGCTATGACAGTACAAATAATAATAGTAAACTTCCGTATTGGCTTGACTGCAAATGGGTTTCAGGCAATACACAAATAATAAAAATATACTTCTTTTCTCTAGATTGTTGTTCTCCCGATTGCTCCCAGAACTTAGTGAGCTATTGCAGCATAACCATTATGACTGTCATCATATAAAACGTGAGCTGTAAGAGTACAAAATAATAATTCTGAATTATGAATGGAGAGAATTAAGAAATACCTTTTAGCTTGTGCTTTTATTTCTAAATTTGGTCTTTTAGACTAATAACATTTTTAATTTTCTTGATAGAACAAACAGAAAATTTTAGGGATTAGAGGAAGTGCTCTTTTATGGTTATGAAATTAAAAAATTCTAGAGGATTATGATTAATGTAGTTTAAATACTGTAATCCAGATACTGTTATCCTGTTATCTGCTAAACTTAATCATTGAGTCTCAAATTTTTCGTTTCATGATGATTGCAGAAATAACTGTTTATATAGTACTTCCGTCATGAATATTCATTGAAAAGTAAGAATGCCATTAAAATAAATTTGGCAAGATCATATTGAACAAAAAGAAAAGAATTGATAAATAGTCTGCAAACTGTAATGCAGCATTGTTAATGCTTTATAGTTATAGGTTTTAGTAAATTATTTTATTTTTAAAAGAGTGGGTTTATTTCTTCTGGATACATTTTATGTAGAAAATAATACCGATTTATAATTATTTTGAATTATTTCAGGATTCTGATTTTATTTTATACACAATGTAACTGATTATGTTTCTGCAACCATTTAGTATTTTTTCCAACAGGCTTTTCTTGTATGTTAAGAAAAGGTGTGGTTTTGTGTTCATATATATAAAACCATTAAAATCTGTTTCATTCCAGTGGAAATCTTTGAAAATATTTGTGTGGTGGCAAGTATTCAATCAACTGTTTGCTGTGTCTAAGACTGTATGAGTTTTCTTTTTTGTTTCCTAATTAATACTTCTTAATTTTGGTGACAAAATTGATAGGAGATGTATGTTAAAAATATTTTAGGCCTTTGTGTAAGACGTTTCTTCTATTTTGAGTTCAGTTGTCTGCAACAAAATTAATTTTGTATGTGTGCTTTTATGTCAGCATTACAATTAAGTGTTAGTGTCTGTTTAGTACTGGTAATGCTACATTTGAATTATCTAAAACCAGGCTTTGCATTGAGATAGTAGGTGCTCAGCATTGTCTAATGACCAAACTTCTTCAAGGCATGCAAACTTACATTGGGATTTATTACAGTACTCTAAGCTTTAAAGCAGCTTCCACAAGTGCCTTTAAAAATGTTTTTGGTACTTAAAAAAAAAAATCATTTACTTATTAGGAGTGGGAAAGTGACTTGATCCAGAGGTAGTAGCAGAATTCCTTCGCAAAGTCTCAATTTTTAAGTGTTTCATTTTAGATATCATGATTAGAAGGGATAGGAATACAAGTGTTAGAGAAATTGTTATCATTTGGAAGTGCTAAGGTTACAGATGGATTATGAACGTGAGAAATCCAAAACACACGCATTGAGAATAACGTAAAGAACAAGAAATGGAGAAAAAAAAAAGAAGAAAATTCAGTATCAAGTCATTATTGCTAATTTCTGCTCCTATCATAATCTTGCAATCTTGTAGCTTCAACACCAAGAAAACACCTACATTCTATATTTTTATTTAGAAGGTAAAAATAAAATAAGCAAGATTTCATCTCTTATGGTAAAGATGTAAAACGTGAAAATATCAGACTTGGCAATCCGAAATTGTCCTGTGTGTCCTTCTTTTAGTTTCATCTCTTGAGCCAAAGTCATGATTTTTAGGTGCTACTGCTGTCTCTTAGTAACCTTTTCTGTAACAAATTTAATCTCTCCCTAGGATCTTTTTCTGTCCGCTTTCCATGATATTCATTGTTCAGTTTGTGCCACTTTTTGACACTCTACATGGGCATTTCTTCCTGCCATTCTGTTGCTTGTTCTTTACGCACTGTATGCGTGTGTTCAAAGAGGAGGTGAGAGTTCAGTGGCTGCTGATGTGGACATGGTATGAGATGGCTTGCCAGGGCACCTTCTCTGTATTTATTTTTTCTTGAAAAAAGAAAAAAAGTGGAATACTAAATGCTATCTAGCCAGTCCACAGCTTTCTTATGGTAGTGCCTGAGTGGTCTCAGATGATGTCATTGATGACAGCACTGAGTGCTGGCAACCTGAGGCCTGAACTTTCAAGTTCAGGAGTGTACGTTCTGAAACATACTTTGAAGTCGTGTCATTCAGTGTTTCTTGCTAGTGAGGACATAGTTTGTGTTCAAATTGAAGCTCTGTAACTTTGGAGTTGTTCTGGAAATGAGGTCATTCAGGAGGCAGGATATTAAAAGTAAAGAAAAGTGGATACCAAAAAAATCCTATTTCATTATAGCAGAAATAGGGATGTTCAATTAAAATCATTGATCAGTAAGACAAAAACAAAAGAGAAACACTTTCTCACAATGGGTAGAGTTGCAGTGTAAAACTTGGAGTGATGTAGGATATTATGGAGGCCATAAATATAAATAGGTTAAAAAGGAATTAGGTAATTAAACGCAACGATCCTAATTCAACTGATGCAATCATCGGCTTAGGAAAACTTTAAACTGCTGATTACCAGAAAGTGGGACTGTTCTTTTTTTTTTTTTTTTTTTAACTTTTATTAGTAGGAACCAAGGAGTGGGGCAGTCTGAAAAAGCAATTGTGATTTCAGAGATTTCTGCAGTTCTGTTTTTGGTTTTATTCTCAGGGTCTATAAAATAGCTTTTGTCAGTGTCAGCTGGGCAGTGACAGGTTATGTCTTCAATGTTTTTGATGTTTTTGTGGAAAGAGAACTAATTGTTTGCCCTTACCAATGGCAGTCTACCTGGTCATCTGTAGGTGAGCTCATTTAAAACAGCAGCTGATCCAAAATGAGTTGGGGTAGCTCATGCACTGTCTTTACTTTCTTGTGCCAAAGGGTTCATTTTCTTTCTGGTCAGTTACGGTTCTTTTTGTTTTGTTTTGTTCTGTTTGTTTCATTGTTGTTGGAATGGAGATTTCAGGAGAAACATACTCCTGATCAAGGGATTCCAAACATAAGAGAATGTAGCACTAGTCAAATGTTTGCTGTTTTAGCAGAGGGCAACATCAACTTGGAGCAAAGGAAGGGTAACTTTCTGCTCTGTCCACAGATTCTAATTTCTTTGCAAGCAAATGAGCTCTGTAAATGCAGATGTCTTCACAGGCTTGTGCACTGCTGTCCTCCTTTCTAAAACACCTTCCTTTGCTGATTCTTTAGAGTTTTGTTAATGTCATTGTTCTGGCTGTGATCACAGATCTGAGTTTTTAATCCAGATTGCTTTCAAATAGTTTCAGCAATCACTGTAAGTGTGTTGCCAAGCAATTTATAAGATGCAGCTTGGCAGGACATGCAAAGTACTTGTTTTTTACAATGGGCAAGCAGTTGTGTATGCTTTTATAGATTCAGTTATGAACTTCAAAGGAGGGCAGAAGGCTGCCACTGAGCCTGGGAGAGCCAGTGAAGGAGCTGATGATGGATGCCCAGTGCTTTCACTGTAATTGTATTAATTATAGACTGTTACACTTTGTTGATTCATTGTGTTACTAGCTACGTGTAATCTAACTGATGGGCCCTAGATGGCATCTATTCTGTCCCTTTGCTGCTGCTCTGCACACTCTCTTTGCATCTTTATTTCGTGCTTTGGCAAGCAAAGAGAGCTCATTACCTGGATGGTGACACCACATGCCTGTTGTAATGTAAGAACAATATCGCAACATATCTGGGAATTAGAAAATTAATTGTTTTGAAAGTTTTGTTGCTTTGGTCTTTGGATACTGATAAATGATTTTTTTTTTTTTTGTGTGTGTCTCCACTTACTCTGCAATTTCACATAAGAGAATACAGGTCTCTAGAATCGAGCAGTGTAGTTATGCAGTATGCACACTCCTAGTAAATGTTTGTGAGAGGCAGGAAAACTTTGTATGTTGGAAAATGAGCAATATATATATATTTTTTTTCCCCAGTTTATTTGAGAGTACCACTGTATGCAAAATTGATGGTTGTTTCACACACACATTTCAATGGATCAGGAGAGACATGAAAACAGGTTTTCAACTTACACCACTGCAAATATTTAAAAGGAACGTCTATAATGGTGTGCAGAGGTGCTACGATAAAAAATTGAATGCAAATACCTGTAGAATAGAGATGCTTGTGAAACATCTTCCTTGTAGGACTAGGTAAGACTAGATCCTATGTTCAAACATCAGTAAGAAAGAAACGTAAGAAAATATTCTCTGTATCAAGATTGAGGAACTGGTTTTTCAGTTTTGGATTGTGTTGAGAAACCAAGCCTGTGTTCTATTTTAAAGGTTAATGCTCAGGTTTAGATATTTAGGCTTAAGTATATTGCAGAAATCTTTAAGATTATTTCAAACTCAGTCTCTAGGCTTGGATCTAATCTAGAATAAAGAAATATTCAGACTGTAAAAGTTTTTCATGCACAGTTTTTGTTTATATGTATAGTAAGCCTTGTCCAAATTTTACTTGGGAAAGTACAATGCATTATAAATTTATTGAAACCGGTGGAGTTGCCTAAGATTATTATTAAAAGCTGAAAATGGGATCATAATCCCTCCCCATCCCCCGGCACAGGTATTGCCCCCCCATCCCCCGGCACAGGTATTTCTATAGTAATTTTACAGCTTACACAAATGTGTAATAGCATCCTGTTCTAATATGCTAACATCTTCATTGTTTCCATTTTGTTTTTGGTTTTCCTCTTCTTTGGTTCTCTCTTTGTCCATTATGATACACCATCGGGAGCAGGTTATCACTTGGTGTGATTGTGCATATGGTTCTATACAATATTGGCTTTCTAACCCTGACAGCTGACAGCTACAACAGCAGCAGTCTGAAATTAACTTACAAACTCAGGATCCTAATCACTGGGTTTTGTGCTGCTTCAGCTGTCTGTACTTCCAGCCAGCTAAACCAGGACTGTATTACTTGCAGATGTAGAAGTGTGATAGAGCTGATTGATGGGTCAATTCAGGATTCATTCAAAGTTGAGAATCCAGCTGGGAGTTGAAAAAGCAAGAAAGCCTTTCATCCAAATATATACATGGAATATATTGGAGAAGATGAGAATTCCTAAGTCTGGAAATTTAAAGGATTTGTACACATTTTCAAAGACATTTAGATGTCAAAAATTCATGGAAGTTCCTACTGAGATTAGGTTTAGCATAGTAGTTTTATAGAATTAAATTCCCAGGCACTTTATCTGAATTTAAAAAAATCTAACAAATGTAATAATTTTCTTACAAAATAATGGAAAATTAATACTGAAAAAATGTTAATAAATATACAGTCACCAAAGGAGTTATATAAGCAGGCATTGAATCCTCTTGGCTATTAAACACCGACTAGATATATTTTATTGTAGTTTACATAGAATCGTAGAGTATCCCAAGTTGGAAGGGATCCACAAGGAGTCGAGCTCATGGCCCCACACAGGACCACCCCACAAATCAGACCCTATGTCTGAGAGCGCTGTCCAAATGCTTCTTGAACTCTGGCAGGCTTGGTGCCATGACCGCTGCCCTGGGGACCCTGTCCCAGTGCCCGACCACCTCTGGGTGCAGAATCTTTCCCTAACCCCCAGCCTGACCCTCCCCTGTCCCAGCTCCATGCCGTCCCCTCGGGTCCTGTCGCTGTCCCCAGAGAGCAGAGATCAGCGCCTGCCCCTCCACTCCCCTCACGAGGGAGCTGCAGGCTGCCATGAGGCCTCCCCTCAGCCTGCTCTGCTCTGGGTTGAACAAACCAAGGGACCTCAGCCATTCCTCATATGTCTTGCCCTCTAGACCCTTTGCCATCATTGTTTCCCTCCTTTGGATGCTCTCTAACAGTTCTATGTCTTTCCTATATTCTTGCGCCCAGAACCGCATGCAGTACTGGAGGTGAGGCCACACCAGAGCAGAGCGGGACAGTCCCTTCCCCTGGCTGCTAGCAGTGTTGGGCCTGACGCCCTTTTGGCTGCCAGGGCACGCCGCTAACTCACATGCAACTTGCCATTGACCACAACCTCCAGATTCCTTTCTGTGGGACTGTTCTCCAGCCTTCTGTCCCCTGGTTTGTACATATAGCTGGTGTTGTCATGTCCTGGGTGCAGAATCTGGCACTTGCTCCTGTTAAACTCAGTATGCTTCCAGTGTTACACTAAGCAATGAGAACAGATCTCCGTTTAGGAAAATACCTAATGATTTAACTGCAAAACAAGATTAAAATAGACTACTAAACTAGAATTTCCTACAAGCTCATTTAAATAATGTTCGTATTTGTTTTGTCTTAACTTGATCTGCTTTGCCTAGGATGTAGTACAAAAGGGCAGAACCTGGAGAGGGCTACAGAGGTAAGGTGCCTGTGGCAAAGTCTGCTGTGCATTTAGTTAGGCAAGTGATTAAAGATGTTTGCTTCTCTAGGTACATTTTAGCTTTTGTTCCCTTCAGCAATAATGAGTCTGTTCTCAAACTGCATTTTCTTTGTGATCACTCTAATGGGATACTTTCTGCTGACTGGTTTTCATTTAAAAAAATACTATTTTCTCATTTACTTCTTTGTATATGAAGATGTTTAAGTTGGAGGTAGGAAAGATGGGCATAGACTAAAATACAAGTGTACTCTGGAGTGTCCGCTTCTCGTGTGAGAATGTCTTCTGGTTCACTATATCCAGAATGGATCAATATGAGAGACATAAAATTCTAGTCAATTAGCATCTACATGTATATTTCATAGTTCTTATTCTTTATGAGGAGTAGGGAAATGTCAATTCATACTGCTGAAATAATTTTAGAATTGCTGCTACAATTTGTTCTGATGTTTCTAAAATTTTTGAGACTTCTAATCTAAACAAGAAAAAAGTAGTGTGACTGTTTTTTACCGTAGAGTACTCTTTTAAAGCATAAGTGATCTAGTGGCAGTTTCTCTTCAACAACTGTGAGAGCCCTTGAACAGGTGTCTTCCACTTCCAAGGTGAATAATTTCACCCCAGTGAATCACAGGTGGCCTTGCTGGTGGACCTGCATGATACCATGCAGAAGATGGAATTACTGGTGCATTGCAGAGGTTTCTTGATGTTATATAATGCATTGGAAAGGTTGCATAATGGATTACATGAGAGTTGGAAGTTTTTTTTTGTTGTTGTTGTTAATTTGTCTAATTAATTGTCACGGAACTTTATCCAGTTACTACAGTAATTGATACTTCACTGAAATTTCAGCTTTACAGCGTAATATATGAGTGCTTTCTGTACATACCTTCCTGTAAGGTTTTGGTTTTTTTTCTTAATTTAATTTTGCAGTATGCTTCTTGATGGCAGGGTTTTATTACATAAGGAGGTATAGTGTTATGACCATCCTTTTTACAGAAGAAAGGCTTTAGAGACCCCACTGCAGAATTTCTTAAAAAATCAGGATTTGGCTGATTTACTGTGGAAATTCATCGTAACACCAGATTCTCTCCAGAAAAAAATGTTTTTCCGCCTCTGTCTCAAATACTTAGTGACCTGCGGTAGGAAAGCATGCTGAAGCCTTTACACTGTTCATAGAGTGCCATTCAGTTTTTCATGTAACTATGCTCTATTTCTTTAGGATCAGGGTTTCTAGTTAGAGTTGGACATTGATTGCAGATATGTTGAAGATATTGGTCATGGGCTTGGGATGCTCAGGATGGACTAAATGAGGATTGTAAGAGATAGCAAAAAAGGAGGATAGCACCCCTGCATCACTGGTTGCATGTACTGTAACCTATGTAGGTGGAGAAGTAGGTTTAGTATTAGGTTTAATAATTAGGTTTAATTTGTCTGTAGTCAAATTTTGAAATGGAAGGACAGAATAGAAATTTTGAACTGGAAGTGTTTCCAATTTATTAGTATGTAGTTTTTAAATGCTTATCTTGCTCATAATTGGATTTTTTTTTTTAGGTGATTGTGATTTTTTTGCTGTTCGTAATTTGACACCAGCTAATTGATTGGTGTTTCAAAATAGGCATGAAACATTGGCTTGGTTATTTTTTGCATTGGGAAAAATATGGTTATTTTCATAGTATAAATACCCAAGCTTTAAAGGAAAAAAGATTCTACATACCAAAGGATTATGTTCACTTAAGGAGACAGAGTTTTCTCCAACTAGTTATGATTGGAAAATAAATTTAATAGTCTTTCTCCCTCTGGAAAAGACTTGTTAAGGCTGAACGATATACAATTTCTGAAAATAGGGCAACTGTTATTAGAACAAAATGACAAAAATGTAGTGAAAGACATTTATCATCTGAGTAATGTATTTTTGCTTGGAGGCTTACTTATATTTAGGCTCAGTGTTATAAATATCACAGTTGTAAGTTTTTGTTGGAAGAATCACAACAGTAATTGTTGTGATACATTAGTAGCAGATATTCTGGCATATTCCCCAGCACCCCATTGTAAAATTTAGAGGATGAACTATGAAGACAATTTTTTTTTTTAAAGTGATTTTCATGCTTATTAATTTTTAATGACATTTGAGAATGTTCTGAATATTTAACTTTATCCCTTTATTTTTGCAATTTATTTATGACCATTCAAAAATACTTCTGTTTAATTTTCTTGTTGAATTATTAGTGCCTTATGTAAATCCTTGCAGTACCTTTTTTGATTTCCATTTTTTAATCTTGCTGATAGGAAAACAAGATTGACTTTTTAAACTATGTCACACATCAAGGAAGTTTTTTTTCTCTCCTTATGTGGTTATATCCTGCTGACGAATGAACATAAAATGTATGCTTGATTATTATTTAATTGAGTCTCTTTATCTGATTCCTTTAGGTCAGACATATTCTTACCCTTTTAAATTAAAAGCTAATTTATTTGTGAGCCGTTATCAGGAAAATGAGTAAGATTAGTGAGGATATTTATTTCCTGACAACGCAGATGATTTCTTTATTTCTAGTAATTGTACAAGGAAACAGTCAGCTGTTACTTTGTGTTTTGTCTAGCACTTCTAGGTGTCTGGAAAGTTGGGTTTTCATTTAGTATGTTCAGTTTCACAGTCTTACATAATCTAATTGTTTGAAAGTTCTTGCTGAAGTTTAATCTGAATTTACAGTGGAAAATTATTGATGTTGTTTTGAATTATGTTTGCTTATGCCATTCTAAATAATTCTCTAAATAATTCTTCTCAACCCTCAAAGAAGTACAAACTGTACTTTATCATCATCTATCCTTATACCATTTAAGCTTTACGTTTGCCATCTTTTCCTTTTTTAAATGAACATATTTGTTGAACACTTAACAGTTTCATGAAATTAAGATGGTTGCAGAGTATTCGAACATACCTTCTTTACCTGCTCAAGCTCTTTGAGCCAAATTCAAAAAGTAAAATTAAAGAAATTTAAGTTCTGGCCTACAGGCTAAATTATACAAAATCATAAAATTCTTTTAGGAAACTTAAAAGCAGTTAGTTGTCAAAACACAGTCATTGGTAAAACATGATCAGAAATCTAACTGTGAACAATCTGTCCTTTTGCTAAAAGATTATTTGCCATGTTTTTAATTTAAAGAGTATTGTAATGCTTGTCATCTTAGTACCTGAGCTCCTTGCAAGGATGAGGTTACATCATTGTCTCACAAAAGCAAAGCCATCATTGTTCATTCGTCTACTTGGCTTATTCCAGAAATTATGTTATAATGATGGCGAGAGACTCCTTATTGAACTCCTTATGAACTCCTGGGTTCTTGTTGTTAAAGTCATTTTTAAAAATAATAATAAAAAAAATCTCTTGCAGTTATTTTGCGCAGTTGATTAGGTCCCCCATCTCTTCTTTGTGGTTCAAGAAATTTTTGTTTTCAGACGTCTATGATATTTTGTTTCCTAAATGGTTAACTTACTGATACAAATGTTTTCATTTGTAATCTTTGTTTACAAATCTTAAATACTTTTTAAACTATCCTGCATACTGGCAGGCTTCCTCCTGTTTTCAGGAAGAAACAATAATTTATAAAGAAAGGGACTTCCTTGTGTTTGTAATTATTAATTTGTAATCATTAAGAGATGAAACCCTTTGAGTTTGTGTATTTTAATCTTTTGCCAAGTGGTTATTTCAAATTTTGTTTAAATAATATACGCATACTGTCATTGCCCTGTTTCTCCCTTCACTAACTTCATCAAGAATTGTAGTATCCTTAATCCTGTCACCCATTGCATTTTAGTCATATTTCAGTGCAAATACAGCAGGGAAATACATCACATAGAATTAGATCAAGTTCTGCTTTTTTTTTTTTTTTTTTTTGTTCGTTTGTACTCACAGGGTTTCATTTAGATCAGCATCCTTCATTGAAAATAATTATAGGCATAATTAGACTCGTTTGTAATAAATCCTTTTCAGGTAACTATGTTCAGGAATAAACCGAACTGCATGGAGAAAAGATCAGAAAGGATTCATGTGCTGAGGGAAATAACTCATCCAGTAGAGATACATGAATTCTTGCAGAGCAGTTTGATGCTGTTTATATGTTACAGAAACATGTTACAGGAAATGCTGCAAGCTTCTCCTGGCAAAAACTCTGCAGTTCCAAATTCATGAATTCTTCTGAAGGACAAACTGTAAACAAAATTAACTGCTTCTTTAGACACCTCTGTTAATTCTTAATATAAGAAACTGTATATAACAGTGGTGAATATTGTGAATGTGCATGTAACTCACGTTAATATGGTCTGCCCTTTGTACTTAGCGTGCTGTCCTCTCTAATTAGGTGTTAGTCCTGGGCAGTGGTGTGCTGTGTTCTTGAAGGAAGTTTACTTGAGACTAAATTTTCTCAGAAAGGTCATAACTAGTGAGAGGAGAAAGACCTTGCAACTGAGTGCTCAGAAATTGGTGTTAATAAGCTTACACTTAAGCAGTGAGCATTAGGGATAATAATCTTGTGGTCTGTTGTGAGCTTGAGTCCGTTCCAGTAGTTCTCTTCAGGCCCTCCCTGAGGGGTGGCCGCCATTTTGTGGAAAACGGTGGTAGAGCAAAATCTGCAGGTGTGACTGCGCTGTTTTCAGCTGTGTGTGGTTGGGCTAAGGGGAGGTGAAGGGGTCGGGGGAAGAAGCAGATCCCATATTCAAGTGTACCAAAGAGGGTGGATGGTGTTACAGTGTTGCTAGAAAATGAAGCAGTGGCCCTCTCTGTATTTTAGGTGGTGCTGGATGTGCAGACTGTTTTACAGAGAACTACGGAAAGGTGAGTGGGCAGCTGGGAGGCAAGAGCAGTGCTTGAGCCCAGGCCTTGGCCAGGTTTAGGATATGGTCAAACACTGAATTTCTTTGCCCTGTTAAATCCAAGATATGTAGCAGCAGAATTTTAGCCACAAATGGAAATTTAATATAAAACAAAAAAGCCTGTAGGACTAGGTGACTGTTGATTTGCCTAGATCCGAAATATATGTTGCTGAGCTTCACAAAGAAATTAAGTAGTTTACTTTTGTCCTGAGTAGTTTATGAAAGCCAGCATCTCTCTCCTTTGTTACTGTAATTGTTTCAGTTGTCTCCTGATGAAGTACAGACCTTAATATTATTGGGAGGACTAACAGGATTTTTATTTTTTTTTCCTAATCACCGTACATCAAAATGCTTTCTAAGTTTGCTCATGCCCTTTCAAATCACATGAAAAGCAGAGGGATAAAATATGAAAGAAAAAAAAAACATTGCTTTAATGTGGGCCCAGAGTAAATTTTAATTGCATATAGAGCATTCTGTGGGTCAGAATGTGCCAGACATATGTATATATTTTTCCCATCAACGTTTACTCCATGTGCTTAGCAGTATAATAAATAATTTCTTGCTTCTCAATTGTTTTGATAACTAGACTGTGTTATATGAAAGCTTTAATCTCATTTTTCATAAAGTAAATTAAAAAAAAGGAAAAAAGTACTTTCATAGTACAGGGAGAACAGATAACTTGTGCAAGTAAAATCATTTTTTTGTAACTTTATTGGCATCATTAACAATGAAGTATTGCTTTCTGGAATCTGAATATGTAAAATTCTCAGTGACAGCACAGTGTTTATGGGTTTTGAAATGATACTTTCTTTGTTAGAGTGCCAGTTCCTTTGGTATGTGTTTCCTCTGTCACCTGAGGCTATTTTTCCAACACGTAACACATGTGATTTTTTTCTGCTTTCTGAATAATCAGCTTTTCCCTTTTGCTCATTAAGCATAAAAATACAGCCAAGGTATTAACACAATGCAAGGTATTAACAGTGACCAGTCTCTACCAAATAGTAAGTTCTTTTTGTCTGTTACCTAATTAACATACTTTAATTACTTCACTACATTTAATGAACATGTTATGTAAAACTCAACACTTTCTACCTTTAGGATAATCATGACATTCAATCTAATGTGTCGGACTGGACTGTATGAATAATTAGTACAGTTTATATTTATTAATTTAGTATATGGAATAGCTGACAGACTGCATAGAGAGGTGGTGCTCAATACGGGGGGTCAGGCAGAAACCTTCTGGTAAAGGAGCAGGAGGAGATACCCTGGGAAGTCCTTGGATGGGGCAAAAGAAGGGATGAACCAAACAGAAATCAGGACCCTGCTGATGTCAGGTGTCACTGAGCTCTTCTAGGGTTCCACACTGGGAAGGAGCAAAAGAAGTCCTGAGGCTCTTTCTCCTGCTTTTTGTGCCCTTTACCCACCTTCATTGCTTCTGTGGTAGCACTGATTCAAACCAAAACTGCTTAATAAGAGTTCATATAAAATGCAATGCATGTATTTCTTAAACAAACAGCAAAAATCTGCACTTGTGCTATTAAAATCAGAGATAACTATTGAATGCTGTTTTTTCAAGCTGCTTGAAAAATGGTTTTTAAAAAGAACCTGCTGTTTTAATATGGCTTTTGATAGCTGCTTGGACTTTTTAAACATCATGTTATAAATGAAATTATGTACAAGAAAAATGGCAGAACAAGAGAAAAAAAAGATTTTGCTGAGAAGAAATAGACCCTTCTCTTGTCTGGCCAGTGTATTTTCTGTTTTGCGTGACCAGAATGGCCCATTATGCTTGATTGCGTGTAAGAATTTTTGGCTTGCTGAACATCTGAGAGGTTGGTGGTCAGCCTTTGACATTGTTTTGTATTCTATCTGGGTAGTGTACCAGGTGCTCAAAAACGTTTTGTGTGGTTAACACACATGAACATGTCTCTAAAAAGCTTCGGATTGTCTAGAAGTTATTTTTAGAAGATCAGAAGGCTTTACCTCATTGGTAACAAAAGTGATAGGTGGTATAAGTTTCGATGTTAGCACAGTGCCAACTAGGTATAAAGACCAGTGGCTGTAAGGCATTGCACAAAAGTCATCTCGATGACCTGGAAAATAGGCTTAGACTTAGGAATGTCAAGTTGGTAGAAGTGCATGACAGCACAAGCAAGGAAGAGCAACGCATTTTTCTTGAAATAGGTTATGATGGTGCTAGAAATGAGAGGTTTAGATTTTTACTTACAGTGTGGGTTTAGGCATTGTATGCTTGGGAGAGGTAATCAGGTAAGTATATGGAGCGTTTGTTGGAACAGAGAACACATTTCTCTGTGTCGGACTAACTCTTTTTCTCCTGATGGTGAAAGATGTTTTTTGTCTTCAAGCTGAGAAAGAGGCAACAAGCTCAGGTTTATACTACCTTAAATTCAGGCCATAATTTTGTTTCACTAGTCACCTTTCTTTCTTGTTTGCCAAGTGAACCAGCAGCTTGTGATGCGTTAGAACAGGCTATATATAAAATCTATGGTCTATTGAATGCTGGAGGCTAAGTGAAGTTAAGAAAGTAATTAAACAAACAAACAAAAAAACTCATGAGATTTTTCTTTTTCTGTTATGGTCTGAACTGTTTCTTTTGGCTCAGTGTAAAGCATGGTCTTTTACATTAGCATGAATTATTTCTATTACATTTATTCTATTTTTCTTGCTAACACTTAGTGAACTGTTGTTGCTAATTATTTAAATGAGTTATTCATAGGGATTCATACTATAACTGTGATATTTAAAATGCTGTATGATAAACTAGATTTTATAAATTACATGAATAAAAACTGTAATAATGAGGAAGAATTTATGAAATAATAGATAAGAGTTCTCTTATCACCTTGCTACTAAGTGTGTGCTGGCTGTCATATATTTGTTTTTAATATAAGTTTATTTTCTTTGTAGGGTAGGGAGGAGGCTGCAATTGAAATTGACGTTTTTCTTGGCCAGCCAGAGAAAATGAAAGTACCATAGTTGAAATGTTCAAAAATTTTACTGGTGGTATGTGTCAGGTACCATATTTGAATGATTCTTTTCATGATTCTTTTACATACTGTTCCCCTATGAGTTTGCACACAACACTGAGCATGTTAAAATGTACAACTTATCCTCAGAAACAAAAACTAGGTTTACGATTCAAAGAATCGTTATGTACTCATACTGTATAGGGATTTGAGGGTAATCAGATGAAATAATGCAGGTATTCTTGGATTATATATGGGATAGCATCTATTGTGTCATATATTGTCTTGAAAAGTAGTCAAGAACTTCTTGAAGTACAGATTTGGGAGGAACTAAGAAAAAGACCGTTCCTTATATGTACTTAATGAATTTAGAGTACCACTTATTTAAAGTTAACTCAAAACTTCATGTTTTTTTTTTTTTTTTCCCCATATATTCTGTCTCACTTCTGAAAACCTTAATTTTTAGCAATTTATCTGAAAACTTTCCAAATAATGAATGTAATAACATTTCATTACTTCATGTTTTTTATGTAATAAGAGTAGAACTTAGTCAAAATGTAGAGGTCATCTGTTGGAATTTAATTTGGAAGCTTGGAAAAACAAGCTCAATAATTATAATGTTCAATGATTCTGTCACTAGTGTCTCCTCAAGATTTTATTAACAACAAAATTGCAAACAGTAGGCAAGTTTCCTAGAAGTTTTTTTTTTATGGTAAGCTGCATTTAAACACTTCTTTCCTTAAGCTGTCCAAGAATCAGAATAATGTAGAGACATATCTGGTTTGATAGTGTGATACTGATGTAGTTACATATTTAGGTAAGGTGTTTTAATTACCTGATATTTGAGGCATGATATGGCTGAACATGCTAAGAAGTGTGATATTGACTACAATTTTTTAGTGCACTGATAACAAAAGATGGCTTTGTGCAGGAGATTAACAGCATTTTATTCAGCTGAGTTTTGAATGTCCCAAATAGTAAAGTTAGCACCACTTCTTGTGCAGACTGTTCTGACAATTCAAAGTCAGCTTCTAATCATCTAACTCTGGGGATTTCACAGTATTAAATGTCAATATTTATTTCAGTAAAGACAAAGGAAATAGAATAACATTTTTTGCATGAAAAATTGAAACATTTTTTACAATAATGAGAGCATTTATACCTCAGTGATATGCATATTAAAAAGAAAATTGGGTAATGAAAGGAAAAGTGGAAATCCTTTCACTTTTTTTAAATAAAATTTTTATTATTATTTCTCTGGTGGATTACTGTCACATCTTTCCATCGATACAAATTTGGTATTGCTGCAGGCCTTCATTTAGTTCTGGAGTCTGGTCTGAGAACTCAGTGATCAGATTTTAATCTAAGCACCTAAGATGATGTCTTTTGAAACATTGGATATAGCACAGGTTAACGCCATGTGCCCTCTGCTGTACAACGAGGGTGCTGGACAACTGTCTTGTCGTGAGAATGACCTTGCTTCGTAGTTACCCTTTTCTCTGAATTTTTTATAGAACCTGGCTCACAGCTGTAAAATAACTGACAGTTTTAAAAAGGGTTTCGAGTAGGGGAGATTATCAGGCAGTATAATTAATACTCACTTGCAGAAGCAGACTGTCATCTCGTACCACGCAGCCTTAGATTTCCTTCAGAACTTGTCTGTGCTTTTTTCTCCCTGACTTCGAAAACAGTTAAGTCTTTAAGAAAGCAAGAAAGTGGAGGATATATGACGGTCCCACTGATGATCACTGGAGGGAAATGAAAGTAGGAAAGATATTACCTAATTCAGGAACCTCCTATCAGCCATCATTATTCTTTAGGAAGCTGTTCACACCACTCTTTCTTTCTGCCTCTCTGAGGCAGAGGAAAAAGGAAAGGCAAAGTTGATTGCTGCTGAATTTTTCTTTCAGGACAAAGCAGGAGGTTCATTATCATTATAGGTCTGATCATTTAGGTTTTACACTGTCAACCAATAGCTATGTTTTCTGTGTAATGCACAAGAAATCTGGTAGGCAGCCCAAAGTCATGGAATATTTTAGGATCAGTAATGGTATACATTCCTTGTGTGTGTATATAGCATATATGTACCCAGGAAAGAATGACTATGGAGAATCATGGAAAAAAGTCCTTGCACCTTTGGCTAAACAAAGTTTTAACAGTCACACAGTGCCACAGTTAATATTTTTATTTAAGGATAAAGAGTCTTCACAATAGGTGCTGTTCAAGATCTGCTATTGCACTCCAGGTATTACAATTTCACTCTGGTGTTTGCAGTATTCTCTTTTCTTACAGCAGGAAACAGTGTTTAATGTAACTGTGTATTCATTTCTTTTGAATAATATTCACAAGAATTGACTAATTTATTTTTCTTGTTGTTGCTTACCATCGTAACATAAGCATATATGAAATTGCCAATCCCCCTTCAAAAACAAGGAAGTCCCCTTGACTGGAATGTGTCCCTAAGTATTATGTTTTCTGCATTTCGCTTTTCTTTTACCTTTCTCTGGCCTTTCCACTTTGCTTCTTTAACAAGTATCATGTACTGAAGTAGTTAGCTGAAAGGCAGTTTAACTTTAAAAGCAGGCAGTGTCTGACTTTTGAAGCTCCTATGGGAGACTCTGTATCTTCCAACAGGCATTTGTCCTAGTTTTCTATCTTTGAAGCAACCATTAGCTATTTTTCTTTCTTGGTATCTTAATATTTTTATTCTTACCCTTGCATTACTGGGTGTAAATTGTGTTTTAAATATTAAAACAATGTGTGGGCAATTACAGTTTTAAAGCATTTTGAATTGTTGTAGGAAATAATGATTTTCTTCCCTTTTATCCATCTATGAATTTGTCTAGTTTCTATAGCCTATTTAGTTTGTTTCTCTGATTTTGTGATTCAGTCCAGTGTCCTAATGTTAGCATCCTTTGGGCCTACTCCAAGTTTGGGGGACTTCTCTTTCTCCCCTGTCTTCTTCCTACACCAACAAAAGGGGGACTGTCCCTAACCCAGTGCCAAGTTTAGCTTTTAGTTAGGCACGTACTGCTTGAATAGCTTTTCTCTGTCTCCTCCCAGAAACGGATGGAAGGACAGAGCTGGTGCAGTTAATCTTAGCCCGTTTGCTCTCCATGTGCACCATTTTGTTATGACAAATAATATTCAGACATTCCTAATGCTTAGATGTATAGGTAAACTAAGGAGAAGTGCACAGCTGAGTCTGTAGTCAAAGTAACAGTATGCCAGTATTTTTATATACGCTGAAAAAGCTTGTACAAATCTGTCTTATGTTTTTTTTTTTTTTTTTTTTTTTTTTTTCACTTGTGGAATTGAACCACTTTTACTGATTTAGAGCTGTTTCTGTGTATTTTGTGAGTGGATATAGTCTTTTTAGAGGTCTTCCTTTAAGAAAAATGGCTGGGTTTTCTGCTCATGAGTGTATCGGTGTCGAGGCTCAGCAATAGGTCATGGTAATTATACACAGATCAAAGAGATTGAAGAATGCACTTTTTTTTTTTTTTTTTGTGTGTGTGTGTGTGCTGAATCTGAAGTGGAAGGGGCTAAATCCCCAGTGGGTATAAGTTATATAATTTGGTGATGCTATGCTGATTTATGCCCCTTGAGAGTTTGCCTGCAGCAGAAGCTGGAGGTGATGAGAAGAGATTGAATTGAGAGAAAGACCATCCAGGAAAAATTCATCAAATTTGTCATTCTTGAAAGGACCATCATAACATATGGTAAGGCATATCATTTACCTCAGGCTCAGAAGAAAATGATTTCTGCTAGGAGAATATTAATTTTATTTCTTACAGGATCAGCTGACAGGGTAGGCTTTCTCCTGGCTGGTCTTCCCCTTCTGTTTTCTCTAAAGGGAAGGATGGAAGCTTGGAAATGTCTTATCTATAGCAGACAAGCAAGTTGGCATTTTGCCATCATTTTCTGCCAGCAGAGAGGATAATGGTAATTATATGTCAAAATTTAACATTTCTTTTCCTTGAAAGAGAACTTTTTAATGCAAAATATTTAGAAAAGTCAGATCTCTTCTGAGGCGCTTAAGAAGCTAGAATTAGTGAACTGACAATTTTTTCTTAAGAGGAAGGAGTTTTTCTTCGTCTTCAGGGACAAGGGAGAAATGAAAAGGGTTGAAATTGAAAGAAAGGTACAAGTTGTGCAATATAACTAGGCTGCACCTTTGGTAATGCGTAATATTTGGGAGATATGCAGAGCATCATCATCTGTTCTGTTCCTTCTGTAGAAAGGCAGGCAGCACTTGCTTTGTTAATCAGATTCCAACATTATTGATCAAATTGTTATTTTTTTCTTTTGTGAGGAAAATAAATTTATGTTGCCCGGTACAACATGGAATCTAAACTCCACCCTCTGCTTCTGAGGATAGAAGAATGTTTTCTTATGGTCAATATTAGCTTCCCTAGTGGTTGGAGGTCAACCATGTCCTAGTTGCTTAATAAAAGGAGAAAGTTTTTCACAGGCTATGGCATAAGTTAAAATACTGTTGAGGTGCTTAAAAAGGTAAAAACCTTTGCTTTCTGCAAAGTCTGAAAGGAAAATCATGGTCATTTTATATATAACCTTGTAGACAAAAGTTTAAAATTTATCATTTCACAAATTTTTTGTTCTTACAAATATTTAAATCATACAGTCTAGAAAATGATAATATTGCTAGGAAAGAAAACATACAATTGCGAACGATGGAGAGATTTTGTTTGCATTTATTTTTTGTTTCTCCAAGTACAAATGTAAGCACCTATCTCTTTTATGTACACTGCAAGCATAGCATTACTAGTATATGTCTACACCTTTAGACTCTGCATTCATCAACAGTCTGAAACACAGGGGATCTCTGCTTTCTCCTGCATTGTTTTTTGGGGAATGGGTTGCCAGGCATTTTCAAGATGTTTTTGAATTTAAAATATTGGTAAGAAATATTTTCACTTTTTTTCTTCTTTTTATTTTTTTTTTCCACTGTTTGTTATACATTTATTCTAATTTGTCAGCAGCAGTGACCTGGATCATCAGAGAGTGATTACAGGCTTCAGTTTTAGTGCCAGGGTGCAGAAACATTGATTATGGGGTATTTGGCGCGTCAGATTTTGATGCTGCTATATTAACTGTTAGGAAAAGTTGGAACCAAGCAGTTCCTTTGTACATTTTGACTACGCAGTGGTGGTTCAGGTCTGTCTCTGCTCATTTTCTATTTTGTTTTATAAATACTTCAAGTTTCCTTTAAGCACAGTCATGGTTATCCGCAGATGAGCTGATTAGATTTATGTAATGCCTGTTGAAATAATCACAAAAGGAGAGTCTTTGAACAGTATTTCATTTAAGAGAACAGAGCAAGCATATCCATAAATTATCACAAGATTTCACAGAGTTAATAAATTTAAACTTATATTTTCTAAATGGATTTATTTTTTGCCTAGAGAAGGGTTTTTATGTTTTACAACATGCCCCACTCTCAGTAATTTAATGGGAACATTAAGTAAGAGGGAAATATGTAGACTAAAGGAAGGTAATAGAAACAGTCCTTTCATTAGGATTAAAGAGGAATGGGCTATCGTTAATTACTTTTGAGCTTATTCCACTCAAGTACAAAGATATTTTTGAATCTGTGTTGATGTAAATGATCAGCTGAAACTTAAGATCGGATGAATTATTTTGGTTAAGAGAAATTATTTATATTGCTAATACCATTCAGTGTATCAAGAAGAAACCTTGGTGTCTTCAGTACAGAAGCCAGCTGTTGCTGAGTCATTTGTGTTTATTTAATTTTTAAACTTTGATTTATTTATTTTTAATTTGGTTCAGGGTTCTAAACTTATTTCCAGTAGGTTTAGTCTCTTGAATTTTCTCAGTACTGCTATCATTACTAATCCTGCTGTTGATTAAATTTCAGCTTTTTTTCTTCACCCCTGCATTTTCATGATCCTGTCCTGCAAATATATAGGAAAGAAAAGCATAGTCTTGGTCTTTGATTTCTTGCTCTTGCAGACCTTCAGCTTCTGATAGGTAGTGAAAACAAAACCCAAAACAGCATTACAAATTTTATGTATTTATGCTTGTTTCACAATAGTTTTTACCGAATATTTATGCTTTTCCTTGTCTCTGGCATCTTCACAGTTACATAGACCTCCCCTTTAGTCTTTACTTTGTTAAGCTAAGCAAAACAAACCCTTTCAGTTTCTTCTCCAAATTTCCTTGACCTTTGTAGAAGTCTTTATCTCTTGCAGTTTGAATTAATTTTTTTAAGCATAGATGATCAGAATCATGAACAATATGCTTTTAATAAGCTTCATATTATTGCATTAATATTGATATCTGTATATGAGAAATATCTTCTCTGGTAATTTAAAGATTTCATTTCCTTTTCCATAGGGACATCACACTGGTAGCTCGTAATTACTCTGTGATCAGCTTTTGCCCCCTCAGTTCTCCCACTGTGGTTTTCAGCTCCCGAGCTCTCAATTTCTAGCAGAAACTCAGTGATCTTAAGTTCACATCATTGCATTTTGCATTATTAAATTTTACCTCAGTTTTATTCTTGTGGTCCTAAAAGTAATCCAAGTCTTCCTGTTAATGTTCCATTTCTCTTGTATTAGCAGTGTTTTCTAATACTGTCATCAGAAGCTTTTTGAACAAACCCGAACTGTGATTTTTGGCATCATTCATATTGCTTGTGCTGTAGCCACTAATACATGTAGTAAAGTTGTTTCTTCAAAATGTTGCTGAGGAATATGTGTCCGTGTTTTTCTTCCAGCTTGTTTGGTACAGCACTACATCATTTCACCTTACTTTTATAATCTGCGATACTTTTAATTGATCTCAAATGTTCTCTGTCATGATTGCTAGTACTAGCAAATCTGACTTAAATTGAATCTCAAAAGTTGAGTGATGGATGTTCTGCTGTCTACTTGCTACCTGCTTTTGTCAGGTCTCTGACATAAAGCTGGTTTGTGATGGATTCAGAGTGACCATTGTTTCATCTTGCATAATCCATAGGAACTCTGAATTTGCCTTTTTTTTTTTTTTAATTCTTGCTCTTTTTCTCTGAAGAAAAAATAAAATAAGATCAAACTGTATATTGTGAGTAATGCTTCTGTATGCTGTAAAGAGATACCTGTTGATTCTCCAAAGGGAATGGATTATCAGCTTTTTGCTTTAACATTTGTCAAATAACTATAAAACGTTATTGTATTTACACCTGTCTATACCCATTGCTAATGAAATGTTAAAATTTTCACATTTGCAAAATGGTAATTATATTGCCATGAATTAAAATATGGAATATCTTTTGGGAAAAGCTTCTGCAGCTGCGATAATATGCACAAAGAAATACTGTATACTTCTAAGTGCATTTAGAATTTGTACTGAGATTTTAACCTAATTCAGGGAGATATTATTCTATAATGTCCCTTATTGCCTCATGAGTTCTTCACATCTCCAACTGCAGAGAGATTTTGTAGTCCTTGTGCATAGAAATTCTAAATTATGTTTCTGACATCAGTGATTGTATCTCCTAGCTTTGTGTGTTTTCACTCTTTGAAGGGAGATCATCATATAACAGATTAGCATAGAGAGAGCCTACATAGTATTTATGAGAGGTGAGTTGGCAACTTCCAATTTTCTTTATTTGGTCATTTGTTTTTTTCATATCATGTTGCTGGCCTCTGTATCCTGGCTGTGTGGCATGTGGGGTCTTAGCACACATGCTAAGGTTGTCAGCAGTGCATGGACTGTACTCCTGTGGTTGTACTCCCCTATGTAGGTGTAAGCAGCTACTGATCTGAATATAGCATTGAAGATCTGAGTGTTTGCATAGGAATAAATACATTAATACTTAGTAATGATGTATCGACATTTATTTTAAATTATCTTTTGAAATGAAAATATTAACTTGAGATATATTCCTATTCCACACTGATCAGGGAAAGCAATTTTCCTCTTCTTTTATTGCTGAATCACTCCAGTCTATTTTCTGAAGGGCTTTTTGTCTGCTTGCATATGTATTTATATCCAGTGCACATAATTTAGTAATTTTTTTTTGGTTGAAAGTGGATTCATTAATTATTCTGGAAGAACTTTGGAAGTGTCAGCTTTCAAGAACATTGCCAGTGTTTGAAGCAGCGCCCTGACTGCCACTATCATCAGCATTGAAATAGTAGCATCAGGTTGTTAGGCCTCTAGGTTAACTCTCTTGGAGTATAAAAAGCAGTGTCAAGTCTGGCCTGATTTGGTTCCCTCATGCAGTTAAAGCCTCCTGGGGCTTTGCTAACTAGCATCTGTTACTGAAGATGGCTACCTTAGCCAGGAATTTTCTATACCTAACCACATGTCAGTGGAGACCCTCTAGGAATGTGTGACTAAGTGAGTTCCTTTCCCTGTAGGTGAAGAGTCCTTATGTTGAGGCAGTAGCATGCTGTATGAAGTGAAACAATTAAAAATTTATAGAAGACAATTTCTCTCTCTAAAGGGAGATACGTGGTATTCATGGATGAGACCAGTTTGCTATTATCAGTGTCATAATGTGAATGACTGTAAGCCAAACTTGATTAACTGTAAGTTGCTCAAAAGAGCAATTACTACAAGTGTATAATAATAATGTTAAACTAACAGAATATGATCTGGGTGAATTAATTTAGAACCATTTGCTCCTACTTTCAGCTTCTGCTTGTATTTCAAAGTAAAGAAGGACATCAAAATTAATTTGAAAACATGCAAGCTATTTGAGCCAATATAGTTTAATTAAGGATGATTTCTGTCTTTTTCCCCAAGTTTTATTTGTCTGTAAAACTCATTCACTAGGAATATGTGTTTAGCATGTGTTGAGGTAATGTTCCTGTGTGTTTAATGTTATGGACAGCCTGTCACTAGAGGACTTTCTCACTGTGCCAGTGCTAGTAATTTTTCATTGGGTCAAGAATACAGAAGAGTTATGAAATGAAAACTTTTCTAGTTTATTGGTTGCAATATTTCTTTCTAATTCTGTGTTGGGATTTTTTTTTGTTTGCACAAGTTTGTTGCTAGAATGATAGCAAAAATAAATATAAGCAATAATTTTAAGTAAGGATCTATTTTGCTTTACAATTGTATCAAACAGGTCTTTGAATAAAAAGTCTGGTTATTACTGTGTAGTCCTAACTGTTTAAAAATTACTAAGGAGGATACTGTGCATTTGTTAGCTTGAAAGGTCTCTAGTATCAGAAAAAAACCCATGCATGATTGCTTTGTTTGATATCAAAACACATTTTTGCTGTCATAATACTGGCACATTTTCAAGGCATGCTGTTTTCTGGCTGCTAGCAGGGAGTAATGGAAACAATGCAGTGATCATGCAATTTCTTGAAAATAAACACCAAAATACTTAGGCAAGCAATGTTTTCAATTTTAGAGACTCAGATTTATAAGGCTGCACAAAATAGCTGTTTCTGTACCTCAGAGGTATTTAAATGCCTTGCTGCCTGTAAATTGTTTGTAATTTCTTTCTGGTAATTTTCCTTTGGATCAGATTGTGATGCTGCTTCTGAATGGTGATACTGCTTGTTGAGGAGTGGTCATGCAAGCAAAATTTGATAACCTCGATATGTCATTTCATCTGCTGCTTTTCTTTTGTTAATGCAAAGCTGGTTGCATAATATCTAATTTCTCCTTTAGCTGACCACAGATGAAAACAAAATCTATAATGGCAGCTCTAGGTTTTATAAAAAAAAAAACGCTAGTGAGGAGTTGAAGGATGTGGCTTGTTCTGTTTGGATGATGCAGGATTGCTTTAAGCAGTAAGCTTACTGTTTTCAGATGGCATTAGCAGCATCAGTGATATAGCTGTGTCAGCCTCCTTGACTACTGGATGTCTGTAACTGCACGGAGGAAACTATATTTAAGATCTGATATCTTGAGGGTAATGACTCCAGCACTTACTGATGGACAGAATGGCTGTTAATGCTTTCTTCACTAGCCCAGAAGATTTTGAAAGATAGATAGGTCTGTGATGCACTTTTGTGAGACAGGAAATGCAATTTTTGGGGGTCTCTGGAAATAGAAAGGTCATGCAGCTTGGAACCGGTGAGACATTACAGTCTTTAAGTCATCAGGTATGACCTCATAGTTTACTAATATTTCTAACACAAGGGTTTGTTTTACAGTTTTAGGTCATTTACAGTCTCTTTGTCTGTGTAATTGCTTCATGTTGGATTTGCTACAGGATTTATAGGGTAGACTGTTTACATAAGCAGAGCAATGTATATCTTGGAAATCTAATGTGTTGTGAATTGCTATTTGAACAATGTAAGGTTATTGCATATATATTTTCAACCTGTTTTTATTGTGAATATGATTTCTTTTAACTAAGTCACGGTAGCAGGTTATGCCTTTGCTGTAAAGTAAAATGGCAAGGCTGTATTGCAGTTTTATTTTGCTTTGTCTTTACATGGCAACACAATGCTATTGTGTGAATGTGTTTATTTTTCAGATGAAGCACAGTGTAGGGCAACTCTTACCTACAGTGGCAGGTTATTTAAAAGAACGTATCACATTGTGTAACAGAGCTGAGCTATTCTGCAGGCACAGATCTTACTTCATTTTGCAGTAGTAGGTTTTTTTTTTCCCCTTCGTTTCAAATCAGATTTAAAAATAGCTCACTGAACATAACGCTTAAAGTTTGGCAAGATAACTCTCCACTTTTTAATTATTATGCTCAGTGATGCATACTAATACTAATGGGTTGTAAAATGGAAGATTAATAACTTAAATATTTAGAATGTTGTTCAAAACCAAATTAATTTTTACTTATCCTTTTTGTTTATAATTGTTGCCAACTTTATTGCAAGGCTGGTACTTTGGGAGCTGCTAATCTATTGTGGTGACTGATAGGAAAGTCCAAGAACATAAAAGAAAACAAGTATATGGGTATTTTACATAGGAAGATAGTGGCCTAATTTCATGTATGAAGGACAGAATGGTATTAGTTATACTGTTATCACATTAGGTGTTATAAATGGTAGATAATAGCCATTGAAGAGTTCCTATTTTATTGCCCTTGAATACAGCATACAGCAATTATATTTCATAGAATTTGTAGGAGAAGTTTATTTTCAAAAACGATGTTCAGCTCCATCTTAAGAAATTCTAGATGTATTTGCAGAACATTTCCATGGCAACGTATTTGGCCATGTGTTTTAAAAGCTCAGCTGAAGCCTGAAAGTAATGTGCAATATTTCTGTTGCTTGCTTTATTCTTGTGAAACAACAGTTTGCACATGTATCTGGACTGCAGATTGGCAGGGGTGATTAGTACTTCCTGACCCCAAAGCTCAGGGTTAAGTGATCAAGGTTTGAAAATATTTTCATATTTTCACCTAAAAATGTAAACATGGAAAAACACGGATTTGATTTTGCATTTAGAACTGCATTCCAGTTTCATCCCAGTTTAATAACATTTTATTGGAAATGAATATGTGTGGGAGACCACAAAAGACCAAACTTGAGAATGTACAGCAAGTAGTTTCAGTAAAAATGGCTGTCTTCTCATTTTTAATTAAAAACATATTTCTAAAAAATGTTTTATTACTCTTACTGCCCATAATTTATAGTTTCCCAGTCTACTTATCCAGCTTACATTCTTAATAATAATGGGAAAAGACTTCCCTACTCCTAAGCTTGATTAGGTTTGGAATGATTTCAGTATATCTTTCACTTGTTACAAGATCTTTTTAATCTGTTAGAATTTATTTTCAGTGTTTTAATGCATTAGTCACAATGAGTACATTCTGTTTCTTGGCATTGGAATGAAATTCCTGAAAGTATTGGTTTCATGGTATTTTGCTGCTTTGCGGGGTATTTGAGGCCTTTTTAAAAGGACCAATCCTCCCCCCAGCTTCTTTGGTTTTCTTATTCAAGTATAATTTAAAATCTTGACCTACCTGTGTTTTGAAGTTCTTCCTGGAGTTTCCTTTGCTCATTAAAAATAATTAGATCTTCCTGAAATTTTGCATAAGTGGAAGCTATAACAGTATGCCATGTACTTACCCTGGATTCTGTTTTATCATTTATATTAATTCTGCAAATTGTATTCTGTTTTCAAAATGTGACATTGGTAATCCCAAAATAATGCAGTAGACATGCATTGTGGCAGGCTTAGTATGGAAATTATCTACAAAGCAAAATAAATTGGCAAATAATGTTAGCTTGAGGAAGTCTGCGTTTAGGTCATTTCATTTTGAAATACCAATGTGACCAACTGTTTTAAGTGAGTTTGAGTATGTTATTTCAGTCAAAGGGCATACTCCCATTAGATGCTTCTTCATTTGGGGAGACAGTAGAATACTACTCCTAAGGAATCTATGAAGGAGGTAAAGCTCTTGTAAGAGGAGGAATTGTAGCCAGGTAGAGACGCATGAGGGAAGGGAATTAGAAGTTATCTGGAAACTTGAAACTATAGAAACTGTTTTGTTTGTTTAGCTCTCCATTATCCAATGGCAGTGTAAGTGGCATCACCTAACACAAGGGTTTTTTTAGTGCATTCTTTAAAACTTTACCTCCCCTCCTCAGACCAAGTTGATTGCACCTGTGTTTGAAAGTGCACTTTGTAGAATGCTGTGTTAGAAAGGGTCTCACTAACTAAAGAACTCCTTCCCCTTGACCATGAATTTTGAATACACATCTGTGAGTATAGTGTGTTTCCCAATCTTTAAACATTCATATTTTCAGAACTTGATGATAAAGATCTTATGAAGGATTAAAGCTCTGTATGGAAGTTTTAGGAACTGTGTTAACTAGTGGGTTGTGTGAGAAGCCTGGTATTGGTGTCATTTACCAATTCTAAACATGAACGCTCACACACATGTACATACTCAGTTGTGTACGGCCATGCTTTTGCCTACTTCTGATTGCCATTTTAATTCCACACTACTGACTCTTTTCATGCCTAATAGTGCCAATTTTTAAGGACACGATAACACTAGGGCAAATGAGAGATTGCGGCCAAGCTTTCACAAATGGCAAAAGAACACTAGAAACAAATAGTAATTTCAGAGTGAGAATTCAGTTCCTCTTGTCCTACATCAGTCTTCCTCCCAGGAGATGATCCTGTTCCCTAGTCAGATTCTTCTCATTTAGTACTTTAATTCATATAGCCCATCACTGGGCCTAATGACCTGTTTTGGGGTAGACTTAGTGTAAGTGTATCAGAAAGCCCTAAACAGAATGTAGCATAAAATAAGTATGCAATAGCTGCCTACAGGGTCACAAAATACATTGCTCAATGACTCTATCAGTTTGCACTCCAAGAGTATCACCGTGTGATCATTCTGAGGGAAGACTATTTGAAGGAGTTTTGCTGGGACATATGAAGATGTGGAAACTTGCTGTGAACACATCACAGCAATAATGCCCCAGTAATGTGTTCCATTTAAAACAGTCATAGTCCCAAACAATTCCTGTAGAGCTGGAAACTCCTAAGAGGGAGTAGTGGGGAAGGTTACAGATTAATGCAGTAAAAACGAGTGGTTATGCATTACACAGAATGGCATTTGGGAGAAGAAGCAATGGTCTGTCTGTCTCATACCCCTTCCCTGCTCTAGTAACGGTGATAGGAGTTGCTCATCCTGTTTCTTGTTTCTTTGCAAGACTGTGTTTATTTTGATTTATGTAGCTTATCTATAGAAGTTAATAATAACAATAAAAACAAACGACAAGCCAACATTAACGTGAGTGCTGTTTCACTACTGTTATCATGGTCTTTTCCCTCATGATAATTAAGCTAAGCTTAAGTAGAAGCTGAACCATAATTCTGGTAATTTCTGATAGTTTGTATTGATTTTTTACTAATTAATATACAGAATAATCTACATAATGCTTTCCATTGCACCTTACTGATTTCAGTCTGATCCTGAAAGGAAGACCATCACTTGAATTGGTTTTAAAACATACATACCATTATTACAGGATTGTAAGGGATGGTAAATTGGAGAAATACTATTATTCTCATTTTACTAAGGGAGCTTTGTCCCACATAAATAACATGGCTACCCCAAAAACAAACAGAAAATAAAAATTTAGCCTGGCTTGCTACTTTTTGTGGATCACTGGATTGCCTTGTCTGTGAATTGGGGTCTTGGTATTGGTGACAGTCTTTGTAGAACTATTTATCATTTTAGATTCAGACACTAGTAATCTAAGTACATTAAATCAAGGAAAAAATATAATTTTTGCATTTTATCAAGGGGAAAGTTGATAAGAATAAAAATGATTGCAGAATCACAGAATTGTTGAGGTTAGAAGGGACAGCTGGAGGTTATCCAAGCCCCTGGAGCCTAGGGAACTGGAGTCTACCCCCTGCTCAGAGCAGGGACAGCTAGACCACGTTGCCTAGCACCGTGTCTAGTCGGATTTTGAGTATCTCCAAGAATGGAGACTCTGCAACTGCTCTGGGTAGCCTGTTCAATCTAAGTCCTGTCTAAGCTTTTTCTTCTCCAGGCTGCACAGTCCCAGATATTTCAGCCTCTCCTTGCTTGACAGACGCTCCAGTCACTTAATCACCTTCCTGGCCCTGTACTGGGCTCATTCCAGTATGCCTGTGTCTCCCATGTAAGATGGGAGCCCAGAACTAGACAAAATACTTCAGATATGTCTTGACCAGGATGGGTAGAGGGGAAGGTTTGTATTATCTGGGAAGGAAATTTGGATGATCTGTGAACTAGTCCATCAAATATAGGAGATTTTGGACAGGGATCTTTGAACAATGAGGGCTGAAAGAACTGAAAATTATAAATAGTAATATTTTTTAGTAATCCTTTGGAGAAGAAAAGCTTAAAAAACAGCTTTATTTGACTCATAGTAATTGTGTTAGTGATGAAACCTGCTGTTTTAGAATTTCTGATGTATGGAATCAGTGTCCCCAAATGCCAATTGAAATGAGCAGAGAATTAATTCTAAAGGGAAAGGTTGAATTTTAATTTGTTGAAGCTAAGTAAATATTAATGGAACTGTAAAAAAAATATATAATCTGATATGATATAACTAATAAAAAGTATGATATAAGTAATAAAAAAAATGGTGAACTATGGGGAACATGAACTTCAGGGATCCATAAGCTGTGTCTTTAGTCAACTTGCCAAAAATTATTTCTGTTGTAACCTCAGAACATTGACAGAGCTTTCAAATGTTCTCAACTGATGCAGCAAACATCAGCTGGTGCAAAATATTCAGCTGAGTGCATTGAATGAAAAAGTAAAACAGCGTTAAGTTACGTGAGAGAGAGTTGAAGAATTGTAAAACTTCACTCCTCTTTAATAGCTTGCCCTCTCTCCCCTCAGCTGCCTAAATAAAATAATGTATATAGGAGCCATCAGTGATTCAGGATTCTCTCCTGATAACATAATGAGTTTACTTGTCTGAATTGTCTTTATTAAAAATTTTATGCAAGCATACACACAGTCATTAAAATACATGCAAGAAATCATACCCATGTGGTTTGCATCCATGTTTAATGCAATTAAAACTATTTTAATGAAAGTAGTATTGGTTTTATGCCCCAATCCTGTGACTAAAATTTTCCAGCAAAAGCAGTGTCATTTTTCTTTTTTTACTTGACTGAACCCTGCAAGTGAAACAGCAGAAAAATACCTTGTCCTTGCATTTGAGCAGCAAAATGTTTTCCTATTTTTCTTCCAACTTTTCTAGTCCTATTCCAGGAAAATATTTATTGAATATAAAATTTTAGATTTCATAGGTGTGTGTTTGTGTGTGTTTATGGGATCATTAGAAAAATCTAATGTATGAAAAAAATACAAATGAATAGTGTTGTAATACTAGCAGTAATATAACATAGTGATTTCTTATTGCATTGTATATTCTGCTGAAGATAATTACTGGATGCTTAGATTCTACATGGCAGATATAGGCCTGATGGTGTGGTTACTCTTGAGGATGAAGCTCAGTGTCTGGTAACTGTGATTTTATCTTCAGAATATCAGTTGTGGTAGTTGTGCTAATACATGTCAAAATATATGACTTAGATGACCGGGGATTTAATGGAAGGGACTAGACATTGCCAGTAAAGTTTACCTAGTGTATGAAATGTGAAGTGTATGAAAACCCAAATCTGTCTTGGCATTCTTGTTTTGTTCAGGAAGAAAGTGATGACCACTTTCTCCAGTAACTGATTGCCTTGTTACATTCAGCAGGTTTGTTCCCTCTGCTAGATCTCAGTGTACTGTCTCTAGTCCTTCTGCACATAGTCATAAGGGGATTTCTCATTACTGGTAGTGAGTGTCTTGCAGTGACTCACTGGGCTCAGTTATTGCCCAGTCTGCCTTCTGCTCTCCTCCTCCTCTTTCCTGAGTATTTTTCTGTTTTGTAGGGTGCAGATGTGCTGAGATTTCTCAGTCATCTAACTTCTAATGCAAAGATGCATATTTGCTGTGGATGTCACTGAAAGATGTAATCTGTGCTGTCAAAAGTAGTTACAAGCACTGCCTTGTGTCCTGAACATCTATAGTAGCAGCAACCTCAACACAGATCTGGGACATGCTCTGTCCTTTTCTTGCCTGCTTCAACCAATAAGAAGTGTTAAATCGTTTCCTTTTTAGTGTCCTTTGCAATTGCTGAGACAGAGATTAAATTTACATTTTTGGCAATGTCTGTATCATCAGCTATAAACAAATTTCCCTGGTAATCACTTAGACTTGATTTCCCTCATGGGCCTCCTTTTACGTCCATAGAAATGTCGTTATCAATTTTTAGTTTAGCTTCCTTTTAATTTTACTGTCTTTACTTGACTACACTGTACACACCTGTAGATCTCTAATTTAACATAGAAACCTGCAGAATAGCACCTTTATCTGCTACTGTGGATAGTGTAAAATTTCCTAAGGTGAACTGCTTTTTTTTCTGTCACAGCAAACGACATTCAGGCTCTTTGGCTTTGGACACTTCTGGCACACACTTATATAGAAAGCTGGGCAGCAGTGATCCTGTAAAATAAATTGGCTAAGCCCTGGAGCTGATGCTAACCCCATAATGGATGTTCCTGCCTTCCTGTCATGCTCATTGCCAAATCTGTTCCCCTCTTGGTTCACAGTTTATCTATATGGGTTACACATAGTGATGTACACTGATGTAGCACATCACTGGAACAACACTGCTCTTTTCATAAAAGAGCAGGCAATTTCATCATTTCCAAGACAAGAAGCACCCAATGCTCAGTAACCCTCACTTTGGAAGATTATCTGTGTTAATGAAGGCAGGGTTTTGTTTGCTTCATCAGGTTCCTAGTGCAATTCTGATCAGTTTGAACTGATGCATATTTATAACTTACTAGTCTCTCATCAGAGGGCCTCTTACTCTCAGCAGGGACTGCAGATCTTCTTTAGCTACCTCAGTTGCCATGTCTTTCCCTGGAGCATAAGGACATAAAAACAGCTGTGCTGGGCCAGATCAAAAGTCTGCATAGCTCAGCAACTCATCACTGTGAGAATGGCCAAAAACCTAGGTAAGCCTGTAATAGTGGGGCAATTGCACGATGACAGTTCATACCTCCAGGACTTACTGTTCCAGAAATGGTGTCCTTGGATTTGGTACCTTTGATAGATTGCTCTTCACTGAACTGGTTTGCAAGTTTCTTCAACTCATCGAAGCTGCTAGTATCCACTGGAATTCTACGCACTGGACTAGCATGCTGTGTGAAGAACTAAGTATTTTTCTTGGTTTTGAATATGGTTCCAATTGTCTTCATTTAATACTGCCATCCTTGGTGCTATGTTGGCAAAGACATTGAACAGTAATTTCTCTATTCAGCCTCCAAATACCTATCATGTTTTTATAGACTTCTAATACAGCTCCTTCATACACTAGGTGTTCTTATTCTCTACATCTGAATCCTCTCCGTTTCCACTATATCCTTTTTGGCAAATAGGAACCAAATAAACTTGACATTCAATATGTAGGTAAACTTTAGATGTATATAGAGGGAATAATGATACCCTTATTTTGTTCCCTATGTATTTCCAATTTATAGTATTCTATTTGCCTTTTTTTCCTACTGAATTTACTATTACTGAATTTTGATATATGTTCATGGAATTTTTTACCAAAACTACAAGACCGCACTGCTATGTGGTGGTGCCCAGAAAATTTCACTGTGTATGTGAAACTAAGATTGTTTTTCCCTCTGGTGCATCAGTTTACGATCCCTACTGAGCTCCAACAACAGTTTATCATCCTTAACACATTTTGTGTGCTAAGGGCCTTCTGGAGATCTTCATATTCAAGTTTAACTTTATGAATTCTTTATGGATTTTAGGAAATTATCCCTCATTAGTGAACTTTGTCGCCTTGCTGCTAATCCAAAATCATCCATACATGTGTAAGATACCATATGTATGAGTGCAAATCTCACCAGAATTCAAAGTGATGACTTCTGCACTGGTGACCTCCCTCTGCCAGAAGAAATGATGATTTCCTTATGGTTTCTGTTTTCTACATTTTATCAGTTCTTAACTCCTGCAAAAAACTTCTCCTCATATCTTATTGCTGCTTATGTTCTTATAGTTGACTCTTTGGAGGACTCTTGCTGAAAACCTTTTGACTATCAGATTAGACTTCGTGAACCAATTTGTTTTATTTATAGAGTTCTTCACAGAATCACAGACTCATTTAGGTTGGAAGAGACCTTCAAGATCACCTAGTCCAACCTATATCACCTAGTCTTTTCTACTTCAAGGAATTAAAGGAGGTTTGTGATACCACAGGATCAATTCTTTTTCCATCATATCACTGTTACTCACGTGCCCTGTAACTTTATTCTTTATAATAGTTTCTTTGAATCTGTCAGCAGCAGCAGGCTTACTGGGTGATTGTTGGCAAATACTGTTTTGAAATCTTTGTAAAAGTTGATATCATACATGTTGTCTTCCACTTCAAAGGCACAGAGTGATTTCAAATAAGGATGTTACACGCCAAATTCAGTGTCTTACTTGTAGAACTTGGAATATGAACTGGGCTTTGTTGGCTAAGATATCTTGGGAGTACTTGTGTTGGAAAGGTATCCAAATTTAACAGCACTTCTAGGCTGGTTGGATCTCCACAGAAATGTTGTGCAGCGTAACAGCAAAAGGAATAACTGAGGAAGCAGGAACATTAAGAAAGGGTTTAAAATACAAGAAAGATCAATAGAAGTTAATAATGTCAGAATTTCCGTTTTTCTTTTTTTTTTTTTTTATGGTCAGATTGAAAAAGTCATCACGCCTTTGGTAATCTTTTATTATTCTTTGGGATGTGCATTACTTGTGATTACCCTGTGATTAAGGGTGATGAAAAATGAGGAAGAATGAGAATTACCATGAATTAAATTTTCAAGTGAGTAACAGCAATGTCTATTGCAGGGACTATGCACGGGATTTATTGACTTGATCTCTATGCTATTGAAAAGGAAATGTTTCTTATCTTTTACTTAATCATTAAGTGTATCAGTTGCCACCTTTCCCTTTCCCTTTCCCTTTCCCTTTCCCTTTCCCTTTCCCTTTCCCTTTCCCTTTCCCTTTCCCTTTCCCTTTCCCTTTCCCTTTCCCTTTCCCTTTCCCTTTCCCTTTCCCTTTCCCTTTCCCTTTCCCTTTCCCTTTCCCTTTCCCTTTCCCTTTCCCTTTCCCTTTCCCTTTCCCTTTCCCTTTCCCTTTCCCTTTCCCTTTCCCTTTCCTCCCATTTAGCAGACGAATAGGAAAGTGGCATAGACAGAGTGCTAGTTATGTTGAGACTGGCTGCTCTAGTGCCTGTGAAGTTTAGAGGAATGGGCAGGCGTACTGAGCGCCCTGTGAAAGTCAGATCCACTGCTAAAGGCAGAAGTAGGGACGTCTGTTTATTCTGGTTTCTCTCCACTTTTTTCCATCTGTCAGAAACACTTCAGTTTGGATGTAAGCTGTACTGGGAGAGGTAGTTTCAGTCTTTACTGGCCTTAAAAAAAAACTGTGGGCCATTTTGTTTTGATAGGCGGACAAAGGTTCAAGTGAGATTTCAGTTTTGTTCTGCTGACTTCTCATTACTGCTTCTAGTCTCTGGTTGACTTTCCTATGCTCTGTCCCAGTTCAAAATAGATCATTTTGTTTCTAAGCAGAGGAAAGCTCTTATGATGCATGCTTTTTCAAGTGTTCTGTTTCAGTCTATAGCAATGCTATACTTTAAAATAAAAATGATCTGGAATCTTATCTCGCTCCTATACTGCTGGGTTCTCATTGACTAAACTGGAGTTGTGCAAAGTGCAAATGAATATGGGATTTCACCTTTCTTTTTGTGGAGTTACATCTTTATTTGCCATGATCCTGGAGGAGGATTTTGTGGTTGAACCCCAACGTAAATAGAAAACCTTACAGTTTACAAACCTTCTTCCATGGGCGGAATTCTGGTACGTTTAGATCAGGAATCAATTTGAAACTGTAGATGTAATCACACTAGAACATAAATGTTGCAAAGAAAATAAAATTATCACACATAACCCTTAATTCTTTTCCAAGTGTTTATGCTCGTTGCTTTTTAAGTATGCATTACTAGCATAAGTTAGCGTATCGCAGTGACAGGGAATGAATGAATTTCAATTCATTTTTTTTTTTTTCCTCTTAGGCAGATCAGTTCCTAAAGTTTTAACATGTTAGCTGACATCTGTGGCCCCCATATATAGACCGCACCCTTATCTGGGGACTTAAGTCCCTGTGTAACTTGCTGATTTAAAGCAAAACATAAAACATGAGCTAGCCTAGTTCTGTTCACAGTCCTTAGCCTTCTGAAATATTTTGCTTGAAAATAATTACTGGTAAAGATAAGTATCAGATATATCAGCTGTGGTATTTAGCATGGGAAAGAATGAGCAGGCTTAAAATAACAAAACAAGCTCCTTCAAAATAAATAATAGATAAAATCCACAAACACTTCCTCCCCAAGAACCCAGACATCTGTATGCCCAAGGATGCAGAAGAACGCTTAACCAGGGATGTTTTTTACTCTCTTGTGTACTGCATCATGAGAAGAATTAAGCAATCAGAATGCTATTCGGGCAAATGATTCATAAGTGCGATTAAAATTCCTAGGAGAATAGGGCTCAGATTAGTCCAGTTCTACATTGCAAAAGATTTATTGGCATATGTTGGCAATGAATTTCTAATACAGTTATGGAGTACCAGTTTAAAATGCCTCCAATACTGTTTATATGGACTTCGTATGCAATATAAGCTACAGGATGTAAACTTTTCCTGGTATAGCTATGCTACAGTAGATCACCCTTATTAATTAGCATTTTTAATCACCATGTAATTTGTTGAAACAGCTAACGTGTAGAATATGTAGAAAGTAATGTGATAGCTTCAGATAACAGGTTTTAGGAAATATGAGAGCAACAATTGGGATGGCCCAGTTTCTTTTCTCTTGTTACTTTTGATTGCTTTATTGGTGCTTGTTTATCTCTGTTCTGTCAGATGCTTCTCATGCTCTTATGTTCCACGTGCAGGTTACACTTCTATGTCTTGTCTTTCTTGCTTTAAGTGACATCTGCCTCTAGTTCAGCCTCCTCTGTATAGCATTCCTATCACATACTTTTTTTTTTTCTTTTTTTTTTTTCCTTCAAATGCAAAACTCCCTATTTCCTTCATTACTTGCTCTTCGTTTTATTTGTTGAGGTTTCTGGAATGTTCCCGGTCTCAAAGAACCTGGAGATTGTCTTTGCCTCCTGCTGTTCCCTCCAGCCCACAGCACTCTGTTCCCTTGTCTGTTACACTGGCTCATCCATGGTGTTTATGAAGACTGCTCCCTCTAGTAATACTTGCTTTGAATTTGGGCCAAAGAAGTTGGCACCTAGCATGCTCTGAACATAGGTATTTGTTTCTGTTTCCCTCTCTGACATTTCTACCATTTGGCATGCACACAACTCTACCTATTCCCCGTCTCTGTCTGCCTTTGACTTACAACTTTCTTTTCTTAAATTTTCATAATTTCTCCCACTTTGGTTTCCACATGGATGAATTGTCCAACTTGGTAGCTGCCCTGGGGCTGTTTCTCATTTGAATTGTATCCCATGTGTCTAATCAGCGGCACACCTGAGCTGGTCTCTTCTAAGCACTGTGTTCTCTGAGTTCCTTTTCTGAGATAACTGTTTAAACTTTCTCAACATTTTTATTCCCTCACTCCAGAAATGGAACTTTGTAAAAACTTTTTTGTCAGTCTTGATGACTTCTTTTCTGCTCTTATTTCCTTTATTACTCTATGCTTTGCTTTCTTCTGTCAGCATATCAGTTCCCTTTAGTTTCTATTTTCTTTGTTCTTCTCATACACTTCCAAACCCTTCTTAAAATTCATGGTCCTGGCTGACTCCCAGTCTGCACTTCCTCAGTTCCTAATGCCATCTGCCATGCTGCAGAGATACTGCTGAGTATCTCTGGTGAAAATCTTTCAATTCTCATGACTTTCTGTGCTTCTTAGGGATTCTGTTCTTCTAGGATTTTTGTTATGACATGAGTATCTTTGCCTGCAGTTTTCCCTGTTTTGTATTTTTTTTTTTACTAATTTTATAGGCCTCCATTTAGTTTATCTCTTTCCCCTTGTTTCCATGTGAGCTTTTAAAGACTAATCAACCAAGGATAAAATTCAAGCTTCTTCCTCTTCATCTGAAATAGATGTGTGTGTGTGTGTGTGTTTTTTTTTTATTTTATGTTTTATTTTTTATTTTTTTTCTGGTCTTCAAACCTGTTCCCCTGACCCTATACCTGTCCATGCCCACCTTGTGCAATTCTTTTTAAATTGTCTCTCTCGTCTTGAATTCCTTTCCTTACACAAGAAATATGCTCAAATCTTTCTATAGTAAAGACACCAACAAACAAACCAACCTTAAACTTCAGTAGTTTCTTTTCCCCAGTTTAATTTCCTATCTCTGGGTCTGTTTGAATATCTCCAGAGAAAGAGACTCAACAACCTCCTTTCATTCTCCTTTACCCCATACTAAGGTATGCTTTGTATAACTCTCCTCATTTCTTGTCTTCTGCTGCCTTTCTAGAACTGCTCACTTCTGGTTTGTCTTTTGCACTGAAATTTATCTTACTAATGTTCCACTTGACTTCTTTCTGGAAGATTTCCAGGCTAGTCCTTTATTCTCCTCCACTCCATCTGTCATCTCTTTCAGTTTATATGCTGTAGTCTTCACTAAATTTTGTTGCTCTTAGGCATTTGTCATTTTGTCCTTGTTGATTCTCTTTTCAGATCTATTCCATGTTAGGTAGGTCTTCCTCTCCCTCTTCTTCTTTTTGTGTATGTATGCATGTGTGTGTTCAGCTCTCTCAGGGATCCATCCTCAGCCTTCTCATCTTCCTCCACACCTTAACTTTGGATAATGTAGCCATAAACATAATCTTTATGAAGACATCACTGCTATATTTTTTAGTGGTCTTCCACCACTCTGGTTAAATTCAACCTATCTCAGAAAATCTTCTTGGTCTTCAGTGGTCATCTGAGTATAATAATGTCAGAAACAATTCCTGGATTCTCTTTTCTTTCCTGATGCACTCTACTTGCTCTATGCAGCTTTGAGGTCTGACGGTTCCTATTTGTCCTTGTAGCCATAAATCACATTGAAGGCCTGCTCATCTCAACACCATGACTGTTATGATCTCATCTTTCTGTCTGACTTCAATACTTACAGCTTTGATTCACTTGATTAGTGGTTTTAATACCATCTTAGCTTATTCCTCTGCCTACATCACTTGCTTTTTAAAGTCTGTTTACTCATCTTCTCAAATACAAACATACAGTCTTTATTTTAAATGCTTTACAGCTTCCATCCTTTCTCTCCAGGATAGATAATGCTGTCACAAATTTGAACTTTGTATTTGCTTTGCTGGCCTTTGATTTCTTAATTGTCTATTTCTCTTGTATTCATTTGTGCATTTTCTCTTAATATATCCTGTCTTCATTGAAACTCTTCCTCAAAAGTCTTCTGTAGTCTGTAGAAGTAAGTATAACCCGTTAATAACTGGGCAGGTGTGTGTTTGCATCTTACTACACCTATGTTGCTATGCAGTCTTAACCTTTATGCTATTTATTGCTCATATACCTCTAAACTATAACTTGTCTTTTGAGTTATATGACTGTTGAAATAGTTATAAGTAATTTATTTCAAATCACTATCACATCATGTATATATTTGCAATGTGTATGTCAACGGAGCCCACAGATGCTATTCTTCTTTCTCCACTTGTGAACAAATACATATTTAATACCAATACTAATTAAAAAAAAAAGTTGCAGTTGTAAGCAAGGATACTTATAAGACCAAATACAGATTGGGTGATTATTATTATTTGTTTAGTATCTGCATTGAAATCATGCCAAGAAAGGGACCTATTGTACTAAGCCTGGTACAAACTTGTATTAAATGTAAGAGTGGTCTGAGTAGCTTACAGCATAAAGTTTAAATGATAAAGATTGTATTTTTTGAGTATGTTCACCACATAAAAATAAATAAAACCATTCTTTAATAAAAGAAGATGGTGTTGTCTTGGCAAGGAAAGGTATGAAGAGAATACCTACCATCTGCTGAGTATTCTTTTTCATCATCATGTTTATAACTGTTTTTATTTTAGAGCAGTATCATGAAATACAAATAATCATATGTAGTTCAAAAAATGTATTACTTTTGTTGAGCCAGTAAAACTTAGTATTTAGTTCACTTCTGTTTTATTCTCAAAATACCAAATACTGGAGACATCTAGGTCAAGTTTGAAAGGTTAAATATAATGTGATATTAATAATATAGTAAATACATAAACAAGTTGGTAAATACTGTCTCTTTGAAGGGTTGAAAAAAAATTTTTGCTTTTGAAAAGTTTCCCTACCACAGCTGGAATGCAATCCTGACAGTCTTTCTATTTCAGATATCATAGCTATATCCACCAAAAAGACTCCGAAATTCCTAAAATAGGCAATAGTTTGCTTGTGCCCTTTTAAGCTATGATTGAGATTACTGTGTCCTCCCTTGCTGTTTGTGGCTGCATACAGATCTATTGATTTAATGACCTTATGAGAAAATTGACAGTGAAAATTACAAAGCTATCTTCTAACAATAAAATTCCTTTCATATAGATCTCAAATCTGAGTATTAACAGTCACCTCAGAGCCTACTTTATACCTTAGAGTATTTCTTGGCCCATTTATGGAACAAGTTATGTTCTGTAATTTTGATGTAAAGCTCACTATTAAGGTCATATGTTTCTAACTTTTAGCTTGTTTATTGTCAAATATCTTGACTAATCCAGAATAACAAGGTCATAGAAGTGATGATGTTTAAAAATTCCGCATTAAAGCAGACAAGCAATTTGTATGAGTCAAATTCTTAGATCTCTGAGAAGTAGGAAGACCAGTTGAACTACTGTTTAAAATTCATACTTATCTTTGGCAGCACATTTCAAATTCCTGAAAGTATATCTTTTATATCTAGACAGCACTTTTGCTGTCTAGACTTTTAAAATGTACAAATCCCTCATTTTTAGTCCACTGTTACAGTGTATTTTGAGTCTTTGATAGGAATGTTCTCTTTCCAGTGATGTATTTCATTCCGTTGGTTTTCCAGGCACAGCCCATGTATTAAAAAGCGATGTGCAAGTAACTTCAAATTAACTTCAAAGTTGGTATCTGAAATCTATTTATTTGCTGCATTACTTCTCAGAGCATGTTATCAATTTCATTATCCCACATTTCTTTTCTGGCTTTCCTTTTTTTTTTTTTTTTTTTTTTTTTTCTTTTTTTCATTGCTTCTACATTGTTTTCGTAGTTTTTCTTTCTTTCTTTTTTTTTTCTTTTTTTTTTTTTTTTTTTTCCTGATAATGGATGAGAGAAGGGACATAGTATTTGTAAAGTAACAATGATACCAGTGTTGGCTAACTTATTAGGAAGGTTAGAAATGAGTTTGGCTGTGTAGGAATGATGACAGTCAATCTAACAGTCCATCTGGTTTACTGTCTCCAGATATTCCCAATTAAACCGTCCTCAGTCTTGATGATTTTCAGCCTATCTTCAGTGATGTTCGAGCAACCTAAGATGTTGCTTTTCCTTGCGGAGTGGTGGTTGTTTTGCATTGACTATTAGAAGAGCTGAGGGTGATACCATCTCTGATTCAGGCGATTTCAGTAAGGTGCCAAACGTTTTTCGGAGTTAATCTGAGTTTAGAATCTCTGTCCTGGAATATCCTCCCTGCTGCTTTGATTAATAAGGATTGTACTGTGGTTGTAGAGAATATTTGTTTACTGCATACAATCAAAATAATTTGTGAAGGACTGAGAAAGGAAGAACCTCTAAGCATTATACCAATGTTTTTGAGAAAGGTAGGCAATTTATTATTGATAAGGCTGGCTTATAAAAAAAAAAAAAAAAAAAAAGGATATTTTGAATTATGGTTGGCATACATTTGTATATAGAAGATACAGATTCCAGACCAGAACACTTTTGTGGTTGTAAAAGAAGTGAAAAAAGTCCTTTCTCTCCTCCGTGTTGTAGTTGCTGTTGAAACAATCTTGGTAAGTTGGTCATGACCTCCTTTCTTCTTTGTACTTGCTACTTCCACATGAGTAGCTGCTGCAAGAAGACTGACTTCTATGATTCTTCTGTCTGACCCTGTTTCTTTGGAAAAAAATCTGGAGACACATCTGTTTTCTGAGGCTGAAAGCAGGTCCCTTGAGATGGGATGTGGATCCAACTTAAAACCAGTATATCTTACTGCTGATTAAGAATCCAGCAGTAAACATAATTTACTTTTTTTTCCATTTGCTGTCCAGGAGCTAATACCTTATTGCATAGTGGGCTAAACTTAGCACATTTAACTTCTAACTACGTCTAAATACTGTTATCCTGGATGTATCCTCACCTGGCTTCAAGCCAAGAGGGAGCCCAGACAAGCTAAAAATAAATCTCATTTAGGCCTTGGATAAGTCTTCACATCCATCTTCATGCTGCTGGACTTCTTTGTCGTAGTTGACATAGCCATTGCTATGAAGTGAGAAAAGAGGATTTCTGCTAATGGGACTGCATTAGGATGACATAAGACATTCAAATAATAACTACGGAGGAGAAAATAACTATGCCTGAGCTTGAAATCTGTGCTGTTCCTTACCTTGATAACTTTTAAGTATTTTGACAGTGTAGTAAAGAAAAATACAAAGCAAAGGGAATAAAATCTCAGTCATACAAATGTGACCCAACTTCTATACCCCTTCACTAGCAGCGAGGAACGCTATCTTTCATTTATTCAGAGGTCTTGACTGAGACTAACGTTTGAATAAAGATTAGCTTACAAATCCATCAGATACGATATGATAGGAAGGAAAGAATGGGAAAAGTTATAGGAATCTGAACAAGACTGAAAATGTTCAAAGGAATATGGTACTGTAAGTGCCTTGTTCAGGTTTTGTAAGGCTCTCAGCATAATTTAAAACATAACTGATAACTTTACTCCAAGGCACACAAACCATGGCAAATACAATTGCAATTAAATGCAGGTGCTCAAAGCAGGTACCAGAATCCAGAAAGAATTCAACAGTTCCTTGCTTCATTAGTATAACCAGTGCTCTAACAGGTTGAGTGGGAACTCTTTTTTTTTTTCTTTTCTTTTTTTTTTTTTTTTTTTTTTTTTTTTCTCTCCTTTGTTGCTGCAGCCACTAGAACAACAGAATCCTTTTCTGATGGAGAGTGCAGAGAAAGTGGTGCATCTAGGTCCCACTGCAACAAAGCAGGTCACTATTTTACCTCGATGATTGTTTTCCCTATTTTTCTCTTTAAATAGAAATCTTGTCTTCAGTTGCACAGGCATACGAAGAATAGATGTTGCAAAGTAATATATTTGCCTTGCAAATGCAAGAAATGCAGTACTTCTCCCTAAAATGTTTATTCTAAGGAAGACCATTACTTATTAAATAATAAGGAAATACTTCAGTGATTATGCATTCATTTATGCATCAGCACATAGTTGGCTTGTGCATAATGGTACTTAACCAGCACAGGGTGCTTCAGGGTATATAGACACAGGAATTACATGTGAGCAATGTGAGCTTTTAGTTGTCTCTGACTGCTTTGTTTGAATCGTATGTGTGCTTTCTGCTTGTGTATAGTCTAGTTTACTTTGTAACAACAGTATGTGCTTGGATTTAATGTCTGAAGTGATTATCTATGCTTATATGTTTCAGGAATAGCATTTATTATATTAGAAGTGTGCTCAGTCTCAGGTAAAGAGCAAACCAGTTCTTTGGAGCCAGTGCTGATCAGCACAATTTTTAGCAGTGTTGCAGAAGATGGTATTTCTTTATTGAGTCATACTAAACAATTTGTGGCTTTTGCTATAAAAAGAGAGAAAAGAGGGAGAAAGAGAAAAATGCCCTTATGCATATGACATGTAGCCCTGGGGAAGATGCAAATCTGGAATGAAAACTAAAATTGCTTTCTACTGTGTTGCATAGGTTAAACTATGTGGAGTAAGCTGACTGAAGATGTGCTTCATGTTAACCAGTAAATTGCTGCAGAAAGCTGCCACAAAAAAAAAAAATCACCACAAAAATCCTACAAAATAACAGTACAATTAAAGAGAGACTTTAAAAATAATTCTGTAGACCTTATTAAATTATAAATATGTTTTGATGGGTCATTCTTGATAGGTGAATAGGGGTGAAAGTAGAATGGAAAAAGCAATTATATTTCATCAGAAAGATTAGATTCACTGTCCTTTCCACTTCAACAGATTGTTAAATGTGATTATACATAATATAAGCAATTAAACAGTAATATTGAAGGGAGAAAAGAATTATAGCATCTAAACTGTGGGCATACACGTTGTGCATTAAATCAATTTTGTGTGACTGTGTGTTTTCAAGGACAGTTTAAAGGACACGGCTGAACATGGCAGTCACCAGTGATTTGCCTTCTTCAACAGTGAGGCATCCATCTACATCCAACAGCTTTTTTGCCATTTAGGTTAATTGTCTTTACAAGATATTCCCTATATGCTGTTGGCAGCTGTTGAGTTCAAATAACTCACTTTTCTTTATTTGCAATAATGCCATCTTTATGAAATGACAAGCTTAACTTAACCAAAATGATCTTAACAATGCAAATGTTAGGGAGTGAAATAATTACAACACACAGATATATAAATATATATATATATATATAAATAATATACAACTGGAATCTTCACACTGGGAGGGCAATCACTGCATGTATGTGATGTCTGGATAAATGTTTAGAATCTCATTACAGACTATTCAAAAGGTGAACACGGTTTCTGTCACTAGCTTCTTGATAAAATATATAAACTAAAATTAGTATACTAAAATTTCTTCTCCAAAGCATATAAATACACAAAATCACTAAAATTATTTTATGTTACAGCTTTCTATTTTTTATAGGAATGCAGCATGTAATATTTTATTCTGACAGGCATTCCTTAGTTCCAGATGGCATTTGAGAATTATGTAGGGTGTCTAATAATCAATAAGTGGCTTATATGGAGAAGTAATTAATATCATGATTATTTTCCTTATGAGTCAGCAGGTGTGTTATATGCATAATTTATAGTGTGGAAAAAATCAAAATGGCTTCTGCTCTGCCATATATTTTTATAGAAGGAAAGATGCTGAAAAGGATTCTTGGTTATGTTGAAATTTGCACTGAGTGTATTAAGAATGTAATTAAAAAGGGAGAAGTGTTTACCTGAAGGTTTGAAAATCCCAAACTATTTTCTGCAATATTAATGCTCTATAGCTGACTTCTGTTTACTGTTTAAAAAAGTAATAATCCAATTTATTGAAAAGCATGACCAAAAATCAGAGAAGGGAAATGAAAATAGCCGTATGCAAAGAAAATGTAGGGAAAAAGAAGGATAAAGAAAATAAGTGATTTCTGGTTTTCCATGTAAAATGATTGGGTTTTGTGCTATCCATTTTGACTCATCCATCTAAAATATTAGCACCTAATATACAATTAAAGCAGAGTACTAAGGGAAGGGCAGCAAGACATATTCATTGAGACTATTTAACTTTTTTTTTTTTAATTGTCATGTATATTTATTGTTAAACAATCATCTGTGCTGATTGCTACAGTAAACAAGATAATATTCAGTAAATGTTTGTGCAATATTCAGATTTTATAATCTGTGCAACAGTGTCATTTAAGATCATGAGTTTGGTTTTCTTTTTTTAGTAAATAAAATAAATCTGTGTATCGTCAGCAAGACTTTAATCTACTTTCTTGTCATCCAGAATATAAGGAACATATATTGGGACGATGGAACTCCATCATCCAAAAATACCCTGATTCATACAAGTGTATGCATCTGCCTTAGCACATAATGTATTTTAAAATGTTTGTCATGTGCCTTAGTATGGATACACCTTTGGAAGGAGTCACTTCCCTCTTCTTTCCATTCAGTCTTCTACCTTATAACAGAGATATTATTGCGTCTTGAAAGCATGTACAATTTATAAGTGCTGTAACTAAAAAACACCAATGAACATCTGTTATAAAATGATGTTTCTCTGCTTTTCTAAAGGAGTAGTTTCTCCATTAATTATATTGATCTGTGGTGTGGAAGGGCCATCCACAGTTCTGGCAGGCACCAGGTTTAAGGATCAATTGCATTGCAGCACATGATAAATAGCAGCTAGGGCTGTATCAGAGCTAAAGAGAGTCGATTTGGAAGGCTCTCCAGGAAGTCATTTTTCCAGCTTTGGTAGTGAGCCTGTCAATACATAGGTGGAAAGGGCACTTCAGACATTTGTTTTGGGTTTCTTAACCATGAGCCTTTTTATTTCTCCTAACGAATATACCTATCCTGCAACTGTTGCTACAACTTGACACTTCATACTTTGTTATACAAGTTGTTGAAATAAGGGTTGAAAATCTGTATTCTAGAACTCCTGATGACCATCAGTCTTCGTGACTGCACTGAAAAGAAAAAACTGTTTTTTAAGACAGTATAAGACTTACAGTATAAGTAAGTTCAAATACATAATGCAATATGTATTCATATTACAATGAATACAATATGTATTCATATAACAGTTCAAATACAATATAAAAATGTGCAGTTGCACTGTAATGATGCAGAAGACTACTGTTGTCTGTTTTTCTTTATTGACTGTATTTATAAGGCTTTTTCATTAGAATAGATTTTTTTTTTCTGTGAAATATGTGCAGTGGAAGATGCTGTGGTGAAGGTCTTTTCAGCGTTCATCTGGAAAATGTACGAGGCGAAATCCTGGACTGAGTAAGGTTGCTGAGCCTTGGTCTCTAAGGAGCTTGTGGTTTCCACATGAAAGCCTCAGCATTTTCTTACTCTTTTATCCCAGATATGTTATTTGTTCTACTGTGTGTGTTTGCTGATATCTTACTGTTTCAAGGAAATAGTTTTGTCCTCATGTTTTAGGTAAACCATTGTGTGATAACACAGATTATAATAAAATTAAAAAGAGAAAAATGTTAGGCCGTTTATATAAATATATTACACGCTGATTACAGATTCAGCAAAATGTACTTCCACAGGCTTCAGTAGCATTACTCTTGAATTAGACCAACAGAAAGCAAGCGTGGTATATTTATTTATGTTGTAACCTTTGTCCAATCAGTTCTCATAGCTGTGCACTATAGAACTATTGCAAAGTATTAGTATAAATTGGTTTTACTCAAAAAAAAAAACCAACAAAAAATGCCTAAATGTTTTTTTTTATCAATCTGTTTTTTTTCTATCATCTCTTTACATGTGTAAATTGTGCACTTTCCTAAATCGGGTGATTTAGCACTTCAGCTTTGAAATGCTATGGGAATATTAATTATGGCACAGAGCAGTCCAGTAAGGAAGGTAGATAAGTAAGTATTATTATCCCTATTTTACAGATGGGGAAGCTGAGGCACAGAGATTAAGTGACTTTGCCAACACAGCAAGTCAGTGGCAGATCCAGGATTAGCGCTTGGGGAATTCCTGGATCCCTCTCCCATGCTTTAACAGTAGACCACAGTGTTCACTGGATTCAGCGAGCAACTCATTGCAATAATGGACAGTTCCAAGGACTCATACCTGGTCAGTGTGTCCATAAATTTGTTTGCAGACTGCTCCAGTATGTCGATATGGTTTAAACACCAAAGTCCTAGCAGATTTATGCACCATATAACATTTCTGACCTTCATCATCTTCAACTGAGGTGAAAGGAAGAAGCTGCAGAATTTGGTATAAACATGGCATGACTGTGAAAAACATTTAGTCTTTATGCCCTGCTCTGATCATGCTGAAATTGGTGGGCAAAACTGCAGTGGAGTCATGGCTTTAATAAACTCTTTGAGGATGTTAATGTGGAGGTTGGTGGCTGCTTGGTACATTAAAAATCACTCAGAGCATGAATTCTGTCTTCCATGACTGTTATGGTTATTTTTGCCTATACTTTCAGTTTCTTATTGCAACATTTAATAATTTCATAGTTTTCATGACATGCTAATAGAAAGCAGAGCATTATCAACTGACGTTAATCACCATGTGAAAGTGGAGGGGATCTGCCACTGTTATTACTTGGATTGCTGTGGTGCTTACCTTAAAATGAGATTAAGATCTAGTTGTGCTAAACTACTGTTGAGCCCTTCCCTCCCAAGTCCTATCTTCCAAGGAGGCAGCAGCACAGGAATCACAGAAATTACTTCTGGACTAAATTCAGTGTGACTTTTTTACTGGTGAATGCAAGGTGGCCTTCATACCGCTCCCTGGGAAGTGAGAGTGCACAGTGCAAGGCCTGTTTAATTGGACTTTGCTCAGAGTTTGACAAGTGGATTGGCAACAACACAAAACTCCCAATTAAGCTGTTTTTCCCTGTAATATTAATGGAATAAACTCGCTTCTGAGAATGAGGCAAGTCTGAGACTTGCTGTGACATTACAGGAAGAGGAGGCAGGGAAGGAAAAGATTGCCAGAAGCTGAAAATTGAACACATGGAAAAGGAGAAGTCAAAGTGTATGAGCATATTTTGATAAATATTAATGAATTAGTTTGTATTTAGTTTACTTATATGATCTGTAAAGGCTTTAAACTACCCAGAAATGTAATATTCTCCCCATTACAGAAATTCCCCTAACATTGCTTCCATAAGGCCTCTTCAGTATCAGTACAATTCTGGTGGCTATGACTTGCACTAGAATAGCACTACTGACATGGCTGTAATACCTGGCCTTTGCTATCCTGCCTGTCCGTTCACCCAAGGACATGGCATTGTGCCAGCATGGCATGCACGTGCACACACACACAGTTATGTCTAAATTCTTAAAATAATTAATTTTACCTAAGATGATCAAATTGTTTGTGTGATATTATACTGCCCTGATGCATCTTAATAGGTTACTAGCTAATTCTAAATTATTGAAAGACAAAGCAGTTTCAATACAAAGCCTTTTCTCATTGCCAGATTTTAGTTAATACTATTATCTGCTAGAAAGCTCTAGTAAAGGCACTGTAATGCTCTCAGTCTCTTTCTTTAACAGCCCAGATGCTTGCTGCTGACACATTCCTAGGATTTTTCTATATAAGATAGCTACAGCATTACAGCTATCTTAAAAAAAAAAAAAAAAAAAAAAAAAGGAGTCTGAAACAAAACAGCTCTAGAATTCGTGACATCTAGCTCTAGATGAGAATCTTTTTGCCTGGGGCATCTGCTCTTTAAGGAGAGGTGCTCATGTGGTTTAATTTCTTGTTATGTTCTATTGCATTCTATATATAGATATATACTTTGCATGTAACCCTGGTATTTAAATCCCCTTGCTTCAGACTTTCATTAAGATACCAATTTTATATATTGAAATCATGTGGTTATAGTTCTAATATCACCTACTAAAACCCTTCCACTAATGAAAAATATATTTTAATGGTATATTAACTGAATTTTTTGTATAATTCATCATTTTTTCTTCATCATCATATACTCTGTGGAGTAAATGGAAACCACTCTAAATCACTTTGTGAATTACAGGCTTTATTGAGCATGTTTTTTACAATTGGTGATGTCGCACTCATAGGAAAACCAATATTTTGTTCATCCAGTGCCTTGTTGCTAGATTGCTCCCAAAACATATCTATACTTAGGGAATTGTGATTTTTTTTTTCATGCCTGAAGTGACTAAAATGACTAATTTCTATAGTAGTTTTTTAGTCTGAGGACAATAAACTAATTCATCACATAGTACATTTACAGTGCAGTAGAGAATACAGTTAAAGTGCACAATATGACCACAATATAAAATTCAACACAAAATGTGAATTCCTAAGGAAGAATAGCTTTTCTATTTTATTCTAATAGTGCATGCTATTTGCCTTCCTTGCCAATACAGCTTGGTGTTGTAAAGTAAAGCAAAGGCTTTGCAATTCATCAGTAAGTGAAGCCACTGGTTTTCATTGGTATTTCATGTTTTCTTTCTCATCATATTGCCATTGATTATCATTCTCTAGCTTTGCCAAAGTGTAAGGAGTGTTAGTGCTAATAATCTGGAAATTCTGTTTGTGGTTCAGGATATATCCTAAAAACAAAAATAGATGTACTGTCTCTTTCTTCAAGTGCACAAGAATAGAGCTGCTTCAGCCAGACATTTATTTTCTCATTTCTTTCATTGTCCTATTGACTCACGTTTTTCTTAGTTCCTAGTTACTGGAGTTTACTCATTATCTTGCATGTTTTAACAGAACTTCTTCATGTCAAAGTTATCTGTAGTCATACCTCAGTAAAAACTTACATATAAGGAATAGGTTTTAATAATAAAAATGAAACTTAAAGATGTTTGGTTTACAAATGGGAAGAGTAAATAAATAAATAGTAAACACATCCTTGTTTCATAGTACTATTAAGTCTTTCTAATAGATTCCAAATGAGAAGTGGCTGACCTGTTCTTTTTTCTGTTTTGCAGAGAAATGATGAAGAGGCTGTTGTGGATAGAGGTGGAACTCGCTCCATCCTCAAAACTCATTTTGAAAAGGAAGATTTAGAAGGTGAGAGATTATTTTTCTGAGTATTACATTGTCTCTTTCTTCTGAGAATACTGAAACCAAATTCTAATGTGTAAACTACCTGATGGGGATGCAAAAGTGAATGGAATAACTGATGAGTACTATCTCATCAGTTATTTTAAAAAGAGAAATGGTAGTTATTTCTCACAGCAGACAACAGTGGGAATTTGCTAGTTTTCACGGTGCTCTTTAATCAAGTCCTACAGACTAACATGATCCAGACAAACTTTAGATAAGTCTTCTTACCTTTAATTTTTCAAATATGCAAATGCAAGTAGGACTGATAATTTAGTATTTATAATGGCTTCTATACTTTACAATCCTCATGTACTTGCCTTGTCCCATCTCTTGCTGAACAAAAACATTCTGGAGTGTCACAGATGGGACTGATAGATACACTTAATGATATACACTTCAGAAACTATCTAACATCACCAAGTAGAAGGAAATTGGATGTGGTACTTAGGTACGTGGTTTAGTGGGTAATATTGATGGTAAGGGTACAGTTGGACCAGATAATCTTGGAGGTCTTTTGCAACCTTTATGATTCTATGAAGTAAGCGAGAAGTTGTGAAAACTGGTTTATGATATTGGCCTAATAATTCAGATAGTATCTGAAAGAGTTTCATTTCAGTTTATTTACTGGATCCTAAACTTACTCTGGTTATGAGTGCACTTACACTTGAGGTATGTGACCCCAAAGTTGTAATTATTGGGTGACAGTGAATTGCTGTTGTACATGAGTCTCTTTCTAGAATCTTGCTCTTTTATCTTCTGTAGTCTTCAGTCCCTTGATTATATCCTTGGACAACTTAATACTGTTGTTTCTGGTGTCGTTAGAGAAACACTTGGTAGAAGAAGTAGGACCCTCTACCTTCCTTTCTCAATAATCCTGAAACACAGATACTTGTGGTGGAGCCTACCCAGAAAAATGTCCTTTTACTGATGATGATGAGGTGTCATTTTAAGAATGTACAGCTTTCTGGAGAATAACTTAGCTTAGTCACATTGGTAAACTTTAGCATTATGGCAGTCAGAATTACTGTGATGTGTATCTAAGGTTCCACACATAGTTTGTGGAACCTAAAACTCCATCTCAAAATTTGAACAAGTATGTCATTTAAAAACTATGTTCAAATACTATTTTTCACCACCATCCTGTACGTGTAGAGTTGCTCCTGTGAAATATCACTGAAAATATTCTTTTAAAAACTTGATTTTACGATGTTATCAATAAAAATCAGAACACAATAACCTCCAACCTCCCCTTCCAATCTTTCCATCAATTTAAGTTGTTTAGAACATTGAAAAATTCTTTCACTGGCCAATGAGTCTGTTTTTCTTTAAGACAAATCATGCTGCTCCACGGTGTTCTAACAGAACAATTACTCAATGTAAAATCCTTCTTAATGTGGTTAGCTTTCTCAGATAAATTTCATATCCACTCCGAGATCAGATCAGTGTGTCTTTAAATATATAATTACTGAATCTAGAAATACCAAGTGACTTAAAAAGGGTTGAAAAGATTGTAAATTTTAACAATCCAGTTGCTGTTAATAGCATGTCCATTTGTTTCACAGCACATCTAGGCACTTTTCCATCTGGAAACAGTGGATGTGACTCACAAATGTCACCGTCTTATTCTTACCCAATGTACATTGTGATGTGTTTTGCTAAAAATTTACCTTTTTCCTAATTGCATAACTGACTTCTGCTATAAAATATGGAATTACATAGTCAGGTGCTAATTGCAAAGCTTGGTAAAATCATATAATTAGATAATTAATATGTATTATGCAATTAGCTCTTTGGCAGACATTTAATTGGGTTTATGTTTTAAAAATGTAAATAGCTAGTTACTGAATATTCTAGCAAAGACTAGTTTTGACAGGATTTAAGTTTCAACAGCACTGTATCAGCAACATTTCAAAAACTACAACCTGTATGAAGAACTAAGGGTTGTTTCAATCTGAAATTCTGGATTCAATTTCCTCTGCTTAATTTTTTGAAATCATAAAACTATTTTGCTATATATTTTTTTTAAACTTTAGACTATCAGCATTCAAATGTCATAATACAGACTTAAATATGTACTAAAATTTCCAATTTAAATTTCTTGGCCTGGCAGATACTTGCATTTGCCTATTTTGGGGCAGCCATTGTGCAAATATGTTGCAAGTACATATCTTGCTGAAAGCACGAAAATATCATCGTGATTAATGCTGCCTGGAAGAACATCCACAAGACCAGAATTTTACCCCAGTCTCTCTAGATCAGTGTTTTCTTTCCCTGAACAGCAGTTTTTTTTTTTTTTATTTTTCTTTCTTTTTTTTTAAAAAAAAAAAAAAAGGGAGATATGAAAGTACTGTAATTCCTGTTCTATGGGAGCAGAAGAGACACAGTGTTCATCTTAATGCCAATAATGAGACTTGCAGTATATACTTCAGATTGTATCTTTTTGCTTCAGCTTTGTAATGCTTCAGAAGTAGATTGTGTGCAGAGCTCTGGCATTCAGATTTTCAGCATGAATGATTTTTCCACGTAATTCATTTTTACTGAGTTGTCAGCTCAAGATCAGTCACTAATACAGAACAGGTCATTCGTCTGATTGTCGCATTAATAAAGGGACAGAGGAATTGTTCCTAAAAGCAAAACAAGAAGCCTATCTCCCTTGGTTATAATCGCATATTTTGCATGTTACCTTTCAGTGTGTGTACAGAATAAAGTTCCTACTGTAATAAATATGGTCCTATTTTTATCAGTGGTGGAATTCTTAAGTGGGAATTCAGCATTGATTCTGGATACTGAAGTATTTAATTGTAGAACGACAGGTAGTATAGTACCTGTACGGAAAGCAGGTAGGAATGATTTCATTAACAGATGGACACATCAAGAGAGTTGCACGCAGCCTACTCCTTGTTGTTATCTCTGGCTCTCTGCAATTGCTTCAGTTGCCTCTGACAAAATGGGTACATGTACTTCATGTTTCTATCAAAGATGAAAAGTATTTAGATTGATCTGTATGTGTTCGCAGATTTCAGATGCTTTGAGTTCATCTGCTTAGACCTGCTCAGACTTTAGGACTATAAATATATGCAGAAACTGCATAGATATACAAAAGAATTGGCACTAAGTGCACTTAGGCTAAGATCTTTTGTTTATGCTTGCCATATTAGCTAAGAGTGAAAAATGACTGTTCCACTGTTGTCCTTGCTATGGGTGGTCAGCTGCATATCCCGGATCTTTGCAGCAGGATTGCAGAACTGCTGTGGGTGTTCCTGTGGCCTGGTTTGAGAAGCAGCTTTGACACGGAGATGGCTGGAGATGGGATTGTTAGGTGGAGGCCCAGGTGTGAATCAGGAATGAATTCTGGCTCTGATGAAGCAAATCGCAAAATGGTCCTTGACTCAGAGAAGTCAAGATTTTGCTCAAGCTGTTTTTGCCTTGTACATTTTATCTGCCTAAGTATTATGAGAAAAATTTGTCTTGTGGGAAATCAAGTTTGCCTTCTTTTATGTCTCCCAAGATACATAAAACATGGTATCTAGTATATAAATCATGTACATGAGAATATGCATTCTGACACCTTGGATAATGTTTAGATTATGTGAATTGATTACCAAAAGTCACAAAAGACTTCAAGCTAAATTAGGAAATAAACATCACTAGAACAACGCTGAATATGATGCAGAAGCCGATGATTTATAAACCAAAATTTAATTTGAAAATTTGGTGTGCATGTAGAGATCCTTTGTAGAGAAGCAACATTCATGAAGATTAATTTTGATAGTAGATGTCTTGCTGACCAAAAAAAAGAGAAGTCTGAGAGGGTTTCATTGTTCTCTTTTGAACGAAGATATCATAGTTCTTATTTCTTTTTTTGATTTCTTCTAGGTTGTGACAGTGAATTAAAATCATTTTCTTGAAATTTTGATTATGTACAGTTAGGGTTTATGTACGAAAAAAGTCATTGTGATTGATCTCTAATCTACATTTATTATTTAGTAAAAATCAGAGTGGTTCCAGAGCAGGTAAGTAGGTTTCTCAGTCTCAGAAACTGGTTGTTTTTGTAGAAATAACATAATAGTGGACCTGTTTGCCACTGACATTATTTACCTGCAAATTAATGGGACCTAGCAGCTCACAGGACTGAAAGAACATTAATCATATTAACCTGCTGGCCTTACTTCAGCCTTGCCCCTGCATGGAAGAAAGTCAGCTACTAATTCTGCTTGGCTGGACAGGAACACTGACCAAGGTCTCCCCTACCGCTGAATTCCTGGATGCTACAGCCTATTGAAAATAATTTGTTATCTCATCAGTACAGATCCCCTGCTTCAAGCCTCCTTGGCCCTGTTTCCCTTGGGTGCTCTGTTCATCCTGACGGTCTGATCTACCTCGTGCTCCCTGTGACAATGTTGATTATGCTTAGAGGAGCAGAATATAAACCTTAGAAGTAAAAAGTCTGAGAGAGATTTGGGTTAGTCTGCTTGTAATGTCGGATGTGTACAGCTGTAGCTGTCTATGAAAAGGTCTCTTAGAAAGAGCCATTTTACCTTTACAAGCACAGAATTCTTTCACTACAGACTCCAGCTTGTTCCTTTGTCATTTCCAAGGCATGTCTTTCTGTAGTACCTCTCATCTAGTCATCTGCTTTTACCTATGTCTCAAAATATTCCTCAAAATCTCACTTACTTTTTTCTCTTGAGCTGTGCTTTCATTGTTGCCTAGGCAGTTGCCCAGTTTGGTCCCTTTTGGAGGGTCTCTTGTCACTTCCCAGGTGTTCAATGTCCATGGGAGGGGGATTCACCTCACAGATTAGTGAATAATGCTGCTGGACATTTTAGCAAAATCACTTTGAAGGTTCACATGAAGAGTAATGAAATAATGAAAGCAGAGAAGTTACTACATAGTGTTGGCTGAAAGTCATGGTATGTTGTTGCTTTGGGTTTTGAAGTTTGATTTTGCTCTGAACTTCACTGAAAAGAAACCTGCTCAATATTTGTGGGAGCTAATATTTCCAAATATTTCACCCCGTAAAATTCCAATAAGTGAAATTGACATAAAACAACTAATTCCATAATAAAAAGCTATCTATGTTAATGGAAGATGTGTGAACAGAGAAAGGTTGAATTTGTTCTGCTTTGAACTTTGCATAATCTTGTGGGTCACGATCGCAACATGAGGACATTTGTACCTACAAAATATTCCAGTGAAATTTTCACAATCTGTTAGTAGAATCTCACTCTTTTTTACCAGACCATTCACCATTATTAGAGAATGCTGCATAATGTGCATGAAAAAATTGAAACACCACGAGAGAAATATTTAGTCCTTTACATAGCTATTCTTTTTGTTTGTATCTTCCTTACTTGTAACTAATAGAAATATAGGTCACTTTCTTCCTCAGATAAACAGCGGTGGAATGTGCACGCATGTCTGAGGAGATCCTTTTACATTCTGTTTCTGCTGACTTTTTTTTTTTTTTTAATTGTCTGGAAGGTCTGAGGTCTGATCTTGTCATAGGACTGTGCACGCAATGTCTCTGGACTCCTCTGGAGCAACATAGGGAATTAGGAAGTGGACTTCCTAATGCAGTTAAAAAGATGGTTTTTTTTAGTCCACCTACAACCTGGAAAAATGTTTTGTTAAAAGGATCTGTTTGTTGGGAAGGCAGTGATCGATCGGTGTCCTTTAAAAATGTCCTTTAATGATTTTAGAGCAATGCTCTCATGCTCCATATTCAGTATGTCCTTAATGCTTTCTTGGGCCAGGGATATGGTTTTAGAGATTTCTGTATAATTTCTGTTGCATTTTAACCTAGAACATAAGTTGCACATATGTTCTAAAAAAAATGGGGAGACTTTGTCCGTTTCTCCAAATGACAGCATGGCAGAAAGGTGAAAAATGGCCCCTGAGCAAACAATATCCACAGACAGCCATGTAAACTGTTGGTTTAGGAAGCACAGCTTTTGTCTTTTCTGCTTTCTCTTTAGCTCTGCCTCCCTGCCGCACTACAATAACGAATAATGAGTCATGTACTCTCAACTCCTACACAATTCACCATAATCACTTTTTCTCCTATAGTTTTTTTTTTTTTTAACTCTACATGGACTGCTGGTTTTCTGTCTCTACCTCACTGTTGGTTTTGAGTACACAGAACACTGCATTTGGTTCAGCTTTAGCTGGCAATACATAAAAGATGCTTCAAGGCTGTGAATGTTTTATAGAGGAGTGAGAACCCCGCATTCTCCTGCTGAGGTCAGTTGTCACTGGGGACTTGAACCACTGGCAATATTCTCTCTCAAGGCATCTTGACTTTGCAGTGCGTTTCCTTAGTAGGTCACAAAAGCCTGCCTTTGCTCTCTTTCTGGAAATGTTTCAAGAACCATCTGCCCCTGCCCATTGTGCCCATGAGCAGCGACCTGTAAGCCTGGGTCTCAGCAGGGGCCCAAGACAGAGCTGAATCATTGCTGGTGGGAGGAAGCAGAGGCAGATGTACCATGAGCACCAGGAGCTCGTGAATGTCTAGATCCAGAACAGTCCCCTTTTATGCAGCAGGCACCAACTTGCCTGGTTCACTGAAAGAACACCTTGGATGCATGGAGACCTGTGGAGCCTCTACTGATGGGGAAGCAGGGAGGTGAAAGTGCTTTGTGTGTGTGTTCTGCCTACCAAGAGTGTGCATGCGTGTGTGTTTTCTGTGTACAGTTGTTTGGAAGGAGAATGAGCGGAACTGGGGCAAAAAAAGGTCACACTCTTAGCATTCCATTAAAAAGATCTTGATTTGTCTAAATTAAAGGAAGCACGTAAATTCCTTTCTCTCCATCTGTATTTTCTCTTGCAATGTCACGTCCATTCAGACAACTGTAATGGGATTTCCAATTCCCACAAGTTCTTGAGTTAGGCCATCAAACACCATTAATTACAATGAGATATATGTTTTCAAAGCTTTACAAGTTCCACTAAATTAATTTCCTTTCCATTTGTTTCATGAGTAAGCCTAGAACAAGCTTCTGTTTTGAAGACCCAGAATGCCAAGTTTTGAAGGTGTTTTTTAGGTCTGTCATTTTCAAGCACTGTGCTAAAAAGGTTTGCTTTTCTGAAGTTGCCTTCTTGCATAGTTAATTTGCTACTGGTTCTTAAAATAAAATCTAGGTGTAAGGAAAAATTTATTCTGTGGAATACAGTAACCCTAAACAACCCTGTACTTAGATTTTATTTTGAGAAATGTCTCTGCAGGATGGGTTTATATTAATAATGTATGTTTCATTTTTGTCTTTTCTAGGGCAAAGATTTTATACCTCCATGTGTTCACAGTACAATACCCTTTTTCTTCAGAAATTTAGAATAAATCCCAATTTTACATGAGCTTATATGTGCTTTCATCTGTCTAAAAATTAAGTATAGTTAACAGGATCCCTTTAAAATCTTTTATAATATAATTTGGATTTATTAATCCTGTAAAATTAAAAAAGCACTTTATAACAATGTTTTTGTTTCTCTAATCTGTAAAATATTTTTACTTATGGAGTGTTTTAATGCTTTGAAGGTAAACTGCAAGAGGCCAAAGCCTCTTACGCTATCAATGCATAGGTTTAAGTTAACACTATATTCTGAGTTTTGTTCCCTGAGTATGTGCAATTTGATTGAGAATAATCTTTTTTTAATAAATTATTTATACAATTTAACAGTGGATTTGTAGAATTATATAAAGGACATTGCAGAGCATATTAGCCTATTGCATTTCTTTAATAAACTTTCAGATTGTATATTAATTCTATTTTCTCAGATATTTATATTATTTCCATTTATGTAGTATATAAATAATATATATGTAATTTATACAATACATATATTTTATTTAAATGTATTTCAAAACATTGTTTTGATTTTTTTTTCTACCTAAGGAAGCAAACAAGAATGTGTTGAGTACTACATTCCTGTTGTCCTTTGGTATCATTTTAATGAATTCTTTTTATGGAATGCATTTTTCCTCGTTTCATGCACTACTGATTGCAATACATTTGAAATACACTAAAGGCAGCAGTTCTTTTTAAATAATTCCTTGGGTTAAATGTAATAAGTAAGAAGAAAGAGGTATGTTAAATAAATACATTTTCAACTCATGGCCTTTGCTTCAGAAAAATATCCTGACCATACAAGAATAGTCCCCAAAACTGATGTCTGCTTTCTAGTTACCTCTACACCATCCCACGTTGAGGAAATAAACTAGTGTGGTGTCCAGAGCCTGGTCTCCAGCTTCTTTAGTTCTGCCTCTGCAGAGAATTCCTGTCGGCTTTGAATTTCTTTGATGTATTGTGACAAATAGCCGCCTTGCTGTGTTTTCTGCCCCCACTGGAGTCTCCATGGGATTAGAGATCACGTGCTACCTTAGCTTAATGTTCTTGACCTTTTTCAAATGATTGACACTGCTGAATGATTGCAGCAAAGCAGCAATTATCCGCTAGCTGTGTTATGCTCATTTCAAGGAGAAAATAAATGTTATTTGAGATGAGTAATCTGGACTATGTCTTTCTGCTGAGTAAATGTAGGAGACCTGCCTATAGTGAGTCATGATTCCTTTCCCATTTGTTCTCTTTTTTGGTACTTTCTACATGTTTCCCCTGTGCTCTCCCCCTTGTGAATGCTTTACTGTGTGCTCTGATCCTGCTAGCCTACACAGCTAAGGGAGCTAAATCTTCTGGGCTTGATCAGCAATATAAATTCCTCAGGCTCAAAGATGGTGGCAAGCATAGCAATGTGTACCTTCTCATTTACTTTTTGAAATAAAATAGGAAAAATGAAAGCACCCTAACCTACCAGCTATGTATTTATGATGTAAATATGATGTCAGTAAAATACCTTGCACAGGGATTTTGTAGTCTAGCTTCCATGGTGTTTCATTCTTTTTTCAGTCTTTTTTATTTTTATTTTTTTCCCTTCAGTGAATTTCCTACAAGAATTCTGTCAAGGTTTGGCTCATAAATAGCAATGAGTTTTGTAAAGTTCCTGTACACACAAGGCAAACAGCAACTTTACCAAATGTTCAATGCAAAGAGATCCATGTGTCTCTGTGATATTACTGTTTTGGAAGACATTTTACAGAACACCTGTCTGGCTTTAATCAAAGTTCACACACAGAGATGCAGTATATATATATATATGTTTAAATCTGGCACTGTATCACATGGACTTCAAAACTGGGATTTTGTCCTGTATCTGGAAGTTGTATATGTGTGACACTATAGTATCTTTATTGCAATTAATAATATTACAACTACTAACATAATGGTAATTAATATTATTACAATTATAACAATCACATCATCAATTATATTATAGTTATTAATATTTTTATTTTTTTGCCACAGCCTCTTTTTAAAAGGTAACTTTTTTTTACCTATAGGCCATCGAACGTTGTTCATTGGAGTTCATGTGCCACTGGGTGGAAGAAAGAGTCACAGACGCCATAGGCATCGTGGACATAAACACAGAAAGAGAGACAGAGAGCGAGATTCAGGATTAGAAGACGGGAGAGAATCTCCTCCTTTTGGTAAGTTAAATTTTATTTCTGTGTCTTTTAGTAATAAACATCAGTACAACTATGCACGGTCTATCCTCCTGTTATTGTTGTGATATCATTAGGAGCAGAGTTCTGGAGAACTTAGTAGAGGCTGTGTTGTCCCAGCTGAAGAGACAATATTTGTTCCTCTGATGAATGTCAGCAACCAGGGGTGGTTAATGAGTGACAAACTTCAGTAATTCCTATTTCTGTAGGAGACTGTCCATGAGCGTTCACGTAAAGGTAGAGTGCCATGACCACTGAGGTGGAGTAAGTGCTTTATGGCACCAGTAGTGCTCAGTGAAGATTCTGGAGTATTTGCCCCTAAAACAACATAAAGGAGTTGTGTTTTTTTACAATTGTTTTTGTAACAATGCTGGTGTCACTGAAGCTGTAGTGTTTTAACAGACCTAAACGATCCAGATGGCGTTTGCTTTTTTCCTTACATGATACTGTAAGGTGCCGTTATGAGATGAGTCTCTTAAGGACTTGAGAACAAATGGGAAAAAATACCTTTCAATGAACAAACCTTAAAATAACACAAAACTCCTGAAGTTCTCAAAATTTTAAATTCAAAAACACTATAGAAAGCAGAAAAAGGTAGTAATGAATAGATTAGGCAAGCTTTGTCTCAAAATATACAAATATTCTTTGCTATTCATGTGTACTGAAAATGTGTAAAAGCATGTGTACTGAAATGTCCAAGGCTATAATAAGTACTAAAAATAGAATGGAAGCATGTATAGGAAACCCTTTGTCAGTGAGCAAATGAAGAATGTTTTTAAATCATTAGAGAAATATGCAAATGTAGTTTTAGGTTACAGAATGGTAATTATAAGATAATATTTTAATCTTAGGTATATATTATGTGTGTTGAAAGCTTTAGACTAAGTAGATTATAAATGCTGATGGTTGTGTATTTTAAAGACCTTGAAATACTTAGGTATTTCACAAGGATCTTACATTCATGAGAATGAAGCAGAAAGACTTTTCCAAACTTAGATATGAGAAGTTTTTAAGAGTGAAGAAAAAATTGGCTGAATTGGTTCTGTCTGGAATGTATTTCAAATGTATGAAGACCCTATACTATATTGAAATCAGTTTCTTGGAAAACAGCAGAGTTCATAAATTATTAAATAGCTTTCAAATAGAATATGCATATATACATATAATGTCAGAGTAAAGAGAAACAATTGAAAGTTACATTAGCCAAGAAGTGAGATATCTTACTCTATGAAGCGATGTCTTCTGTTGAGTCATCTGGTTTTATTTAAGTGCCAGTATGTGACACGTTTTGGCTGAAAATTTAGCTCTGTTCTTTCAACTTCTGGAGACCTAGGCTTGTGTCCTTCTTAATGTCAAAAGTAAAAATGAACTACACTGGCTCAGTTTAATAGTATTTGACAGTTGTGCAAACAAGATGTGCTCTTCAACGCAATCCTGTGTAGAGTGAAAATCAACCTATATTCAAGTGAGCTCCAAGAGCGGAATAGCAGTAATACAGGTATACTTGTTTGAAATAAATGCAAGACTGCACTTTTGTAAGTCACATTTTCACTTATGAAGGAATTATAGCTACCACTTAAAGGGTGTGTGAATCTTGGCACATAAAAATATTACTTTTATAATGCCCAAGACAGAAAAGATACAGGCCAGAACATCTCAGTCTTCTTCAGATCCAGAATGCCAAAGATAATCTTTAAAATGCTTGAGTGATTACAATTATTTTTCTAAGGGAGCCAAAGACAGAACTATCAAACATTTAGAAAAATCTGGAAATATCCAAATTTTCCACCCTGAAATAATATCTAAGTAGTAAAATTTGAGGATTTTTTCCCTCAGCTATTTGGACTCCTGGAAGCTTGGCCAGAGAAAGAGACTTTGAGCTTTGATACCTGTCCATCCAGGCAGAAACGTGGCATCTTCTATCCAACAGTGAAATAGATTTGTCTTTGTAAAGCTTAAAATTATACCAGAATGGAGGGGTTAATCACAGTCATAGCAGGCAAACAAAACTATTCATTGTTGGTAGTCTACATCCACATCCTTGCTTTTGCTGAGGATTTTCCTTACAGGAGTTATAGGCAGCTTGCTGTGCTGTCAGGGGAGAAGCATCACCTATACAGAGAAAAGAAGCATAGTTTTTCTATAATTTATTTATTCAGAGGCAGTAAAGGATAATTCTCTTACTAAATCTGAATCCACTAAACTGCAATCATGCTTCTTATCTCTCGTTCCCCATGACCCCAAGGTTGTAACAGAACCCAGAGGCTCAGGGAAGTTGCAAGGAGATGAATGAGCTTCCTCTCCTCAATGCATAACTCAAGATGAGGAACTGTGCTACCTAAGAGAACAGATCTGAAATAATCCCTTAATTCACGAATCATTCTGACTTAATTTAACATGCAGAAATGTGCTTAGCTCCCTCTCGCCATAGAGCCCTTTTAACGCATTTCTGCTGAATAGTAGGAGGCTGCATTCTTGGGAACTGGGGAGGAGGATGATAAAAAAAAAAAAAAAAAGCATTTCAACAAGCAGGTGCAAGAAGAAAGATAGAGAAAATAAGCACTGTGCAACCAGCTGATGGAAAACAGTGCTTTGAAGTAAGTCAGAAAAATACATGAGGATTTTTGTGTTACAAGAGAATAAATTAGCAATGTTTTGAAGCGGTGAAGCATGAAAGGAGGTATAATAAAGACAAAAGATGCAAGAACTGAATAATAGAGATGCTGGAAGAAGTAAAGGCCTGAAATATTAAGACATGAAGTGCTCCATACTGCTCAGTTAACCAAGAATGGGATAAAGCTTTTTTTGGTCATAATTTATAGCTGCATAATTTATAACTTCATCTGTGAAGTTTCTGTAGGTGCAGATCTTGCTTTGCTATCACTCTGCAGACAGGGAGCTGCACTGTGCACATGGTGCTGTGGGGCTGTGACTGCCCCCACTCAGAGTGGACAGGTGCACACCTGGTTCCAATCTAGTGAAAAACAAGTTTTTAAACAGCTTTCTTTGTATCAAATGGCTGGAAAACACCTGTATTCAATGTAATACCTATGGTTGGAAGCTTCCTGGTAATCCCTCTGAATCCTGTCTGGGAAAGCTATACCAGCAACTGTCTGAGAGATGGTTTCTGCAGATAATGTATTTGGAACATTCTGATGGCTGCGCAGAAGCTTTTTTTTTTTTTTTTTTTTTTAAATCTCCTACTGTCACTCTTCAAAAATAACCCAAATGTTCTCTGTGTGCAGATTCAGAGTTTGTAGACAAGTAATATGTGGAATATGTATTTAGTGGAAGAAGAAGGAGTGAGCCCTGTCATTTGGGGGTGCAGATTACTTAATGAAATTTTATGTTTGTTTTCCCCACATCTGTGTCTCACTGTCTGTCTGTTGCTTCTTGGTGGGATGAGGTTTCTCAAGAGGTTCCCATTTTGTCATAACAATGTGCCTTTGCATAATTTTCAGATTACGTGGCTTGTTCATGGAGAGGCTTTTTTGGGTAGAAAAATTGGAAGCTAAGCAATTACAACATCTTGACTTCTACCATCTTGTCTTATAATTTCTGGAAGGAAAAAAAGAGAAAAGAGAAATCTAGGGAAGTTACTTACTCTAGTTAAAATGCAGCAATTCTGTTCACTTTACTGAAGAGGGCTATTGGTACAGCTGAAACGTTGCTGTTGTATTTAAGGCCCCAGGTTCATGCTTTAAGCTACCCTCCTCCACAGCTTTCCTGTGGTGCAAGTATTGTGGCTGCTCTGTGAATTAAATTAAGGAATTGATTCAGATTAAAACTAATTTGGCAAAAAAGCTGTCTCTAGGCAGTAGCAGCTCCCCAGTGCTATTTCCTCGGAGGACAATGGGGGCCAGCGCCTTCTGATGCGAGGCTACAAGCTAACAGGGACAGCTCTGTCAGCTCTGCCAGTTGTGGTGGCAATGAAAGTATGGTGCAGATTTCCCTTTGTCTGGTAGGTTTACACTTGGTATGCACGTGGATTTTAGTGTCAATTTTGAGTGGTTTCTGTTTTGGGATAGAATGGGGTAGAATAGCAAAACATCAGCTCTCTTCAGCATGTCTTTTTAAGGACGGGTTTTGTGAAGGTAAAGTGAACGCAGCTGTGAGGGTTTGATTTCAGTATTGTGTGGTGTCTTCTAGGACTAGACAACAGCAGGACTTATGCAAGGTTTTTTTAGTTTTTGTATTTTATTTATTTTATTTTTAACCTGGCTTTAATATTTCTCCAGTTTTAAAGAGGCTTAAGTTTGTAATTTATGATACTAGATGTAGCAAGGGAAGCTGAGCCAGCCTGGAGCTGAACTGAGCAGAGGACTGTACACATGAAGGTAATGCAGGCAAAAATGTGAATTGCAAAGGGGGACTTCTCTAGAGGGGCTAAGGGAAAGTATAACCAAAGGACTAAGTTAACTATGTTCAGTAGCTGATCTCAAACCTCAAAGGGATATTAATGGGGAAAATCAATTTATCTGTGAACAGTACAGGTGTAGGAGAATTCCCCTACCCTTAACTATATGCTTTGTCTGCCAAAGGATGAACTTGGAAGTTTGAATCTCTGGGCAGCTAGGGAACAGATTGCAGTACATCTGGATTATAGAAATGTATCATAACAGCAGTTTAAAGAGTCTAGCTAAAAGAGGAGAAATAGAAGCTTGGGGATTGTCCGTATTGTGAGATACAAAAGATAAGATTATTTGTCACAGCCCTGAGGTAATGGAAACGATTAATGTGAGGAAAATGTAGTTTCCTGAAAACAGAGAAGCAAGCAGGGGAATATAGTTTCTCCCAATCTAACACAGTTTCTAAGATCTTTTGAAGAGATTTTCAGATGTGTGTTGTGTGTTTACTATTTTATAAGTACTTTAGTAATGTAAATTTTCTTTTAATTTCCCTACCATATTTTGTAAGTAAAAAAAATAATTATGATCCCTACATTTGCTGACTGGGGCAAAGTCTAATCCATACTGGATGGAGATGGGGGGAGAGCCCCCATCCGTTGCTTCCTTGGTGAGCACAAGCAGGAGGAGAAGGAATGTTTGTTTGTGTCTGAG